>NC_091001.1:35526392-36153535 GCF_041146395.1 Eulemur rufifrons | reverse complement strand
TCATACGACATTGTTTTTTCCTGTTTCTGTGAAGACTGTCCCGCTGCTGGGTGTATATCCAAAAGGAAGGAGATCGGTACATCAAAGAGGTGTCTGCACTGCCATGTTCAGTGCAGCACTGTTCACCATAGCCAAGGTACGGAATCAACCTCAGTGTCCATCAGCGGATGAATGGATAAAGAAACGGTGGTATATTTATACAATGGAATATTATACAGCCACAAAGAAGAATGAAATACTGCCATTTGCAGCAACATGGATGGAACTGGATGTCAAGTGAAATAAGCCAGGCACAGAAAGTCAAACATCACATGTTCTCACTCACATGTTCAATCTAAAAAAAAAAACTGAAATGGAGGTAGAGAGTGGCAGGAATGATAGTTACCAGGGACTGGGAAGGGTAATGGGGGTGGGTATAAAAAAGGGACAGTTAATGGGTACGTAAATACACTTAGAGAACAGGAATAAAATGTAGTGTTTAGTAGCACAATGAGAAAATTACAGTTAACAAAAATTTATTGTATATTTCAAAATAACTAAACAAATGAAATTGGAATGTTCTTAACACAAAGGAATGATAAATGCTTGAGATGACAGACATCTCAATTTCTCTGATTTGACCATTACAAATTATATCAAAATATCACATGCACCCTATAAATATGTACAACTATTATGTATCCATAATAATTAAAAATACTTTTATCGACAGGAGGAGGTCTCCTTGCTTAGGGATACATCAAGGCGACTCAGAAGGCAGTTTCCAGGCTGGACACATCACAGCCACTGCAGCCTCCTACCCCAGCCCCCCCTAAATTAGAAATGTGCCCAGCGTTGCCCCAGAGTCTATGACTGTGCCAGAATGTTCCAGTGGTTTCTGGCCTAAGGAGGCCAGCCGGAGCAGCTTTCAGAGAGCACAAAGAAGGAAGGGGTGGTCCGTCCAAGAGCCCTTCTCTTCCTTCCCCTGCCACAGGATTGGTCCAGTCTCTGCCTAAAGAAGTAGACGAGGTTGGGTGGATAAAGAAGTAGGCTGAGCAAAGTGGAGCCCAGTGAGCCAGACCTGGGGGAACCGACATCCACATTAGGTTAGAGCGGGAAGAGGAAGATTGATGTTTTCACTTACTTTAGACTGTATTTGAAATTCTACCAAATTTAAACAGCTGAACACGGAAAACCTTAAATAAAATGAATACAATACTTACGAAAATCTTGAGGGAGGAATACAGTCATCACTAAGTATACTCCGGGGATTGGTTCTAGGCCCCCTGCCTAGACCCAGTCTGCCCTCGGGAACTTGAATACATGAAAAGTTGGTCCTCTCTCTGTAGGTACAGGTTTCACATCCCAAGAATACTATATTTTCATCCATGTTTGGTTGAAAAAAATCCACATATAAGTGGACCCGCACAGTTCAAATCTGTGTTGTTCAAACACGGAAGTAACACAGTAAAGCACAAAATAAAATCTTGACTATATAACATTTAGCACTTTTTATAGAAAACCCACACAAGGAAGAAAATGATAGTCTGGGATGAGTTTGATAGAAAATTTCTCAGTATATTTATTTTATTGATAAATAGGCCATATGAGTAAATAAGAAGAATACTGTGACATTGATAGCTAAATGCAAACAAAAATGAGCAGATCTTTCATGGACAGGGAAATGGAATTAATCAGCAAAATGTGGGGAAAATTCTGTGATTCTTACTTGTAATCAAAGTTAGGTAAACAAAAACAACAAAGTGGCAACATTTTTCACTTTTTAAATTGAATTGAGATACGTACACATGTATGTAATATACATAAAACACAGTTATAATCAGAGTGTAGTGACATCTGTATGTTTATTGTTAATATATTGTATTTTTAAAAAGGAATTTGGAAATGTGTAGAAAGGGTAAAAAATTTCATTTACTTGTTCTAATCATCCCACATATAAAATTCTAGTTTGAGGGAATATTCCCAAATATGAAAAAATGTATACACAGGAAGATAATTACTAAAAAAGAGTTTATGTGAAAAAGTCAGAAAAATGTCCAACAGCTAGATTCTGGCATATTTACTTAGACACACATTTTCCATAGCAAGCAGTAGTTGTACAAATTATAATGCAACATGGAGCCCTGGTGCTCCTGTAAGCCTAGCACTCTGGGGGGCCAACGCAGGAGGATCTCTTTTTAGATCAGGAGTTTGAGACCAGACTGAGCAACATAGCAAGACCCCATCTCTACCAAAAATAGAAAAAAAATTAGCCTGGCATGGTGACATGCACCTGTAGTCCCAGCTACTCAGGAGGCTGAGGTGGGAGGATCACTTGAGCACAGGAGTTTGAGGTTGCCATGAGCTATGATGACACCACCACGGCATTCTAGCCTGGGCAACAGAGTGAGACTCGGTCAAAAAAAAAAAAAAATCAACATGGAGAAAATGTTATTGAGTAAAACAAATTGTGTGGATGATAAAAAGTAGAATGTCTTCGTCCTTTTGGAATGCTATAACAGAAATACCATAAACTGAGTAGTTTATAAATAACAAACATTTATTTCTTATAGTTCTGGAGGCACTGGTCATTCAGTGTCCAGTGTCCTCACATGGTGGAAGGGGAAATAAGCTCCCTGGGACCTCTTATGTAAGGATGCTAATCCCATTCATGGGTTCCACCCTCATGACCCGATCCCCTCCCAAAGACCCCCTCCTAATACCATCACTTTGGGGATTAGGTTTCAACATGTGAATTTTGTGGGAACACATATAATCAACTATGACAGCAACGTGCATTTGGAAAAAAGCTTGGAAGGAAATATGCCAAAAATATAGTAGTGGCTGGGCTGCAGCCATGGGATGATCTGGGATTACTGTTCTTTATTTTCAGAAATTTTGGTGTAAGGTTTATAAAACATTTAACTTTTAGAAACAGACTTCTATAGTTTATTCCTTGAAAGGCGGAAATCAGGAGACTTACTTAACCAAATGATTGGCGCATGGTGGAGCTGAGAGGGACCCCTCCTCTAACAAGGTTGAACATTTTGGGGGACGCTAAGTCTATGTCTTGGTGCATTCTATATTCAGATCCAATCCAACTGCTGTGAAATTATTATTTCAAACAAGTCAAAAGATACCTTTATGAATTTCCCACAGCTGCTGCAACAAATTGCTGTGAATTTCATGGCTAAAACAACATAAATGTATTCTCTTGCAGTTGTGGAGGCCAAGAGTCTGAAATGAGTTTTATGGGGCTTAAAGCCATGATGTCAGCAGAGCTGAGTTCCCTCCCGAGGCACTCGGGAAGGATCTGTTTTCTCGCCTTCTCCAGTGTAGAGCATCACTCCCTGCATTCTTGGTTCCTGGTCCTTTCCTCCACCTCCAAAGCCAACGTGTAGCATCCCCTCTCGCTGCCTCCTTGGTCACATGACCTTTTCTTCTGTCTGTGGTCAAATCTCCCTTGCCTCCCTCTTAAAAGGACACGTGTGATTGCATTTAGAGTCTATCAGGACAATCCAGGATAATCTCTCCCACCTCAAGATTCTTAACTTAATCGCATTTGCAAAGACCCTTCTCCATAAGAGTACTAGTCACAGGTTCCAGGATTAGGACGTTAGTATCCCTAGGGCCATTACTCAGCCTACTACGCACCCTTCATACCTTCTAGTCACTGTAGATGTTGAAGAATAAAGATCTTCTGTTCGTGATGGGTATGTTCACTTTTCTTGACAGTGGTCATGGTTCCCTGGGTGTAGAAATATGTCAAAACTATCGAAATGTATAATTTTAAATGGTGCAATTTATAAAATGCCAATTATTCCTCAAGAAAGCTGTTAAAAAATAAAGTACTATTTCACCATTACACAGTAAATATTCTCTGGGCAAACATGACAATATTATTTCGGAATCAGTTTCGTATGATTTTAGAGAGTTGGGGAACTTGTCAGTAGAGCATCGCAGAAGATCTGCAGGAACAGCAGGTAAAACCTGAAACCCAGCAGTCTTCATTCGTCTGTAACTGAACTTAATTCTCTTTGGAGGGTACATTCCCCAGGTGACAGAAACTTAACCTCAGTGACTTCTGAGTGCCCCTAACATACTCACAGGCACACACACTCACACACATGTACTTTTCCTAAGGCTGATCTGAATTTTTCAGGTCGGAGGAAGGCACAGGGATGATCAGGGTGGTGACATCTATCCAGGCCAGTGCTGCAGGGATGTCCATCTTCCTGTCCAGACAGGTCACTGTGGAGTCCTGGTGGTGCTTTGCAAGCCTTGGAGGGTCAGGCCATCTGTCACCAGCATCCATGCCGCAGTCCCCCACTGTGTGGGCTCACGGCTGCTCCTGCACTGCTGTGGGCTGTGGGGAGAGGCTAGAGCAATCGAAAGCTCATCTGATTGGACACAGACGAAGGGTTCTACAGCTTCCTGGGGCTCTGCCTGAGGAAGGCAGCTCAGGACCCCTTTAGCCTCTGGTTTGTCACACCTCGGGGGGTTTTCTTCCTTCCCATGGGGCATGTTCAGGAGAAGCACAGCTTGGGGCTGTCCATTTCCCACTCTCTTTCTGCTTGCAGGAAGCCCATAGAAACTTCCAAATCTATTGAGTTTGTCCGGAGTTGCCTCCAATATTAATGCTTTGCCCTATGTCCTGCTATGTGATCCTTCCCAGAGACCATGAATGCAGAGTGCTCTGTATCCAGAGTGAGGGACACAGGGAAATTCAGGGAACGCATGAGGGAGCCTTGGTTAGTGCCTCACAAGACTAACCCTGACGTGACTCAGTTGTGTGCACGTGCTTGTCCGCACCTCCTCTTACACTACAGAACAGACTGATTTACCTCAGTAGCTTGCACAGCAAATGCCCATCAACTGAAAACTATTTATCCCTTGGTCGCTATCATAAAGTTTTCCACGGAAAGACAATTTTCAGCAATATGGACTGGAAGACACTTGGTGGGAAAGAGTACGATTGATATAAATACATCATCGACCACACTCTAAAAACTATTTTGGTTCCTAAAAATACCCAAAAAACCAAATCAATTCCCCTACTTTGTCAACCTGAAGATTTGAAGTTGGTCACGCCACATTTACTTAAAAAGGGATATAGTTGTATTAAATTTTTAAAAATTATTGTTATAAAATTTTTGAACCTGAAAATAGAAAATGAAGATGCTTAGGAATCATCGGAAGCACAGAAAGAACCAGTCGGACACCAGCAGCCCTCCGAACTCTGTGTCTGCCTTCCCGACACCCCGACTCCCTCTAGCATGGCTCTGTCCTTTAATTCCCTCTTTAATTTTACTGCTAAGCTCTTTGCTTGAGCTTCGTCAGCCACACTTCATTTAAAGCAGAATGATAAATTCCTGGAGCTTGTGACAAGGGAACAGGAGGGCTGAAGTGTCTCCTCTGTGCTGACAAAGGTGAGAAGTCAAAAATAATACATGGTTGAAGAGCTGCCTGGAGAAGAATTCTACCATCTCTGCTGCTTCGTACCGAGGATCTGATGGAATATGTGCTGCCAATTGTTTGCATTACAAACAGCTAATTACCATATTGCAGAATTCATCTCATTCTAGTTCGAGAATGATTTCAAAGAATGCTCAAGATGGACGAGAAGGACTCACCAACTCACTCTGATCTTTGGTCCTCGGTTTAAGGTAATAAAAGTTTGCAAATTTATATTGAAGTAGTTATGCCTGTTTTGTAAATGTATATAGCCTTAAAATAGCTCTTGACATAACTCTTTCCTTCTCCTGCAATCTGTACTGAGGAGAGCGGGGCAGCTCAAATCTCAGGGAGTCAAATTGCTACTGCCATTGCGGCCACCAGCATTCCTACAGAACTCTGGAGGCTCCGGCAGTGAGGCTTCATGAAGGCTAGTAAAGACTACAATCCTAATTTAACTTTTGGGAAAAAAGATCTTTACTTGGAATGAGTCTGGGACCGCATATATGTTCTAAGTTATAATGCTAATTGAGGAAAAGCAAAGCCTTTCCTTATTCTTTGTTTCTACGACATCTGCCTTGAGTGGTTCTTAACATGAGGGACATTCCCCCTTGTCCCCAAATTGAGACTATCATCTCCTCTTGTCTACTCTGCATTTTGGGATATGAGTTAATTCATCATGCTGGTTTTTCCATGTAAATATACATTTTTTCACATGTATATCCAGTCCTTTTTGTAACCCCATCATGCAGATGCTATTTTTATTAGCAGTGGCAGCTGACAGGTGACCCAGCTTTGTCCAGGTAACTCTTCGTGCAGCTGCTGCAAATGGGTGGAGCAGGGACCTTGGCTGTCCAGAGATCTTGGTACCATCAGCTGCTGCTTTCAGCAAGCACAGGACCGAAAGCTGGGTGCACACCAATTAGCAAGCTCCAGTAACTACTCAGGCAGCTATCAGGCAGCAAAGGCTTAGCTGCAATGTACCTGCTGTACGTCAGCCCCAATTGGGGGAAAGAATTCTTTAACCTTAAAAAGTCATTTTATATGCAGTGAGCATGGTAACAATCTGACAGGTAGAGGCAAGGTAATGATTACAGAGGAAGAGAGGAGCTCTGGGCCTCTTGTTGTGTGTCCTGTGATTTCTACTGTGCAGAGTGTGATTTGCCATTTCCAGGTCTGGTGGGGCTCTCTGTGAGACACTCAGGGCCTGATGACAGGAGTGCTGAACCCTCGACCACTGCCACCCCACCCCCGCCCCTATGATTGACTTGGATGGCAACAAAATGCTGGCAGAACAGGAATAAGGAAGATGTGTTTCCTTTTCATTTTGGGGACAGATTGAGATCAACCGTCTAGGTCTATGTGTGATTCGGGGCTCACTCGGTTGCTATCTGAGGGGTCGGAAGTGGATTGGCTGGGGGAGTGGGGACTGAGGGAGAGGCACAAGGTTCCTTCTTAATACCCTGTGGTAGGGGGCTCTGAGATGACCCCCCCAGTGATCCACACCTCCTGGGGTTCATGCCCTTAACCTGGAGACTTGTTTCTGACAAACAGAATATGGAAAAAAGGGTAAGTTGTCATTTTCGCAATTAGGTGACAAAAAGTCTGTGACTTCTGTTGTAGACACTCTCCCTGGTCTTTCTGTTGGTCATTTGAGGGAGGTCGGCTTCCACGCTGTGAGCTGAGCTATGGGGAGGCCCACACGGAAAGGCACTGAGGGAGGGCCCCAGCAAACAGCCAGGGAGGAACTGTGGCCCTCAGTCCCCCAGCCTGTGTGGGACTGATCCTGCCAACAATCACAGAGGGTCAAATTGAAAGCAGGTCCTCCTGCCCCAGCGCAGCCTTCAGATGAGACCACAACCTGCCAACAGCAGGACAGTAACCTTATAGCAATCTTGACTCAGAGGCAACCAGCTAGGCTGCACCGGGAATTCTGACCCATAGAAACTTTGAGATAATACATGTGTATTACTTTAAACACTAAATTCTGAGATACTTTGTTACACAGCAGGAGATGACTAATACTTGCCCTGGGGGCACGAGACCATGATCAGGGATATGGAGTATTTCACGTATGTGATACAAAGTTTCTCCAGAATCTTTTCATCTGGTAGATATTTTCATATCATAGCAGGAAAGACTAAAATATTGTCCCAGTCAATAATTCTAAAGGTTTACTCCACTGAAAGCTTTTCATTATAGTTAACAAAAAACAAAAATTACCTATTTTCCATTTTTATTGTTGTTATGGATAATTTATTCCATTCATCCTTCAGCAAAAGTATAGATGAGCAGTGAACCAGACCCAAAGCAACCAGCTTGAGGGAAGAGAAATGAGGAATCACAACTTGGACAATCAGGAAAGCTGACACATCTGATTCAGAGAGTGACTAAGGAATGCAATCGGATTGCATTAGAGAAAGTAAAACTGAACTACAAGATAGGAGCAGATAGGAATGTATGTGTGGGGGGGAATGCATATATATCTTTTAGGTATATATCTAATTTGGATAATATTTCAGTCTTTTGGAAAACATAGAAGTTTGTTTCAAGTTCAAATTAGAGTACAGTCTTTAGAAATTGAAGAACCTTAAAAATCAAATCAGTCCAGGGATATACAGATATTTTTTACCCACAGAAGCTTTTTACAGAAACAAAATTCTTAGGTAGAGCTCCAACATATAAAACACAAAATACGGCATTGTGTTAGCATAAATGTATTTTATACATTCAAATTTATAACATTTACTCATAAAATAATTAGCTGAGAACAGTAAAATGAATACCGAATTTAGGAATTGGGACTTATGGCTGACAGCTGCTGTCTTATACCCTCTATAGTGAGCTTGTATAGTATTGAAACAATTTTAATTCATAAAGACAAGTAGTTCAAATAGTAAAAGTTATAAAAACAATTTATCTTGTAATCTAGCATAACTGTCAATTAAACTAACTCAGAAATTTGATAAAGAAATAGTAAGGCAAATTGTATTTAACAAAATCATATAAATGCTATTGTTTCTTAATTGATAGTTGTTAAATCTGAAGTCAAATTCCTTAGTCAGTTTTAATTATCACTGGGCAGAAGGTACTTTTCAAATATATTAATATCTTTGAACAATGTAAAATATAAAACCATATTAATTGTTCAAAATTCAGATATAATACATAGTTCTTTGTCAGATAATAATTTTGAAGTTTCTAAACAGTCTAATTTTTTATTTTTATGTTGAGTCAAAACTTTAGCTTTCAGATTCATTGCTGACATTTTAGCTGTAATTTTAGGCCTAGTAACATAGGGGCCTTACAATGCCAAATTTAGATCTTTAAAAATATCACCAAGATACACTAAGGAATGCAGCCATGCTATATTGGTGTTTTAGCTAAAGATGCTTCATTTCAGTAGTAATTTTCTATCTCATTTGAAGTAGTCACATTGATGCCTCACCTCTGTATAACCTGTGAACATCAATATGAAAAGTAAATTCTGGAATTTGCCACATTTATCGTTGTAAATAACTGAAAAGTTTGCAATATGAAGACAATCTTTTAATAAAGTTGTTTGTAGGACATTATCCAACACTTAAGAAACAAAGTTGTCTTTTTTGTAACAGCCAGTGCTTGTTATGCAAATATAGGTCTTACACACACATTGGCAATAATTTGTATGTGAATAGTTTTTCTATTGCTGCTGTCACCCATTATATAGACATCGCTACATTTTTATAAAGTTGTTTGTGGTGTGTTATTTGGTTTCTAAGCAGTTAAAATGTTCTTCTTCTGTTAGGTTTATGGTGAGTGTTTTATAAAGTGATACATATCCCTTATTTTTGCCTGCAAGAACATATACAAAATCAGAATGGATAAATCACCAACATCCATACATTTGCCTATTTGAACTGTAAAGATTTTATTAATCTCAGTCTTTGAGCCCATTATTTAAGAACCTCAGCTCTGCACTCAGAGTCTAGTTTATATTACATTGGTAGAAAATGGTGATCACTATAGTACACAAAACTCCTTACAGCCTACATTTTATTGAAAACACCAATGGCACAGGATTCAGGAATATTTTCTGAACATTAAATGCTGTGAAAGGTCTGAGATTTTACCTGACTTGTTAGCTAAAACGTTCTTGCCATAATTTCATGAATGCCGTACAGAAGACATGAGATTCTTGGGTCAGAGACAAAGAAATTTAGTACTGACAGCATAGCAATTAGCATGAGCCTCATGTCCACTTTTGGTTTCCTAAGTCCCATGGAGATAACATGGAGATTCTCAGAGAGATACTGTACACACAGTGCATTTACATCACTACCAAGGAACTCAGAGCTCAGGGAGTTTAAATATCTTACAATGAGCTATAAGCAAACAAACCTGCTCAACCATTGCAATGGAGAGAAACACTAACTTTAATACACAGGATAGTAAACACACCTACCTTTTGCCTGTTGAGAGACACTATCTTTATTTTCTAAGGCTCCTTACTATACAATATTTTTTCAAAGACAGTCTGAAATAAAGGTTGCCAGTGCTTCTGCTTGCAAAATGTGCACACACAGGAGAGACACATGGAGAACTGCGTCTTAGTACCCAATGGTGTATTCTTCCCCTTCACCTGCAATTTTGTAATTTAATTTGAATGATTCTATAAGTGCCTTTTCATTTTCAGATTTCCCTTTTGTCTGGAGAATCCTTCAAGTACTTCAAAAGAATCCCACATTTTGAAAATCACACTGCTTTAGTACAAACTTTTTATTTTGCAATAAGGAAACTGAGGCACAAAGAAGTTAAAGTGGCTTATCCAGGTCACAGCTATTTAAGTGTCGACTCCACGTAATGGAATTATAAACCCAAGCAGTACTAAATAATAGCCAAAATATCCTCTTCTTTAATCTAGAAATAGACTAAAATATGTGAGGGTAAAGCACTTTCCAGAGCATCTTAATGTGGGTTCCCCTAGAAGCAATCTCTGAGACAAGGATTGAAGTACAGGAAAGTCATTTGGGAAGGAAGACAATATAAGGTTTGTTACGAAGCAAGTTACTACTGTGGACACCTAGCGCTTAACCACACCGGGGAACTCTGCCAGCTGGTGTACCATATGTATCTCAGGGTTACCTGAGGGAGGAGGTAGCTGGGGTATTTATCAACCAGTTCCCATCAGTCACTGGTCAAGGTGAAATCTAGGAGGTGTAAATGTCCTGCAACTTCTGCCCTGCCCTGCACTCGGCTAGAACGGACTGTGTTGGCCAGAGAGAGCCTGAGGGCAAAGCATTGCAGGTGGGGGCAGCTGGATGTTAGGTCTGTAGGCTGAGAATGATGCATTTCAAGGGGATACGGCTGGGTACCAGCTGCATCTGCTACACTGGGTACTCCTGCCCTTTCAGAATCAATATATATTTGAGTGACTCTTCCCTAGTCTGGTTCTTCATCTACATATTTAAGTGAAGGTCTTCAAACCCAATAGGGATACATGTGCATGGGGTTATGAAAGCTTTTTAATGCAACGGTGGCTATAAGAAAGGGGTGGAGAAGATGGAAAATGTTGACAAGATGAGGAGAGAAAACCTGCCTGAATAGAATGAAAAATACTGGCAGGAGAAGACAGCAAGACAGAGAAGAGGAAGTAGGGGACAAGAATAGCTAGAACAGAAGAACCGTCGGCACCGGCGATTCCGGTTAAGGAAACTATTCTAGGCCCGCAGGGGCTGTGGACAGGAAGCAGGTTACAGATTCTGTTCTCAGGCCCTGTCCAAGAAGACTGGGCAGAGCTCTAAAAGTTTCTTTGTTACAGAGGAGAACAATGACTCCAAACTTTTGAGTAGGAGGATCCCTTTTTACATAAACACAGTTTTTTGGAAGACCTTCACACGTTAGTGATTGTACACAGTTTAAATATCCTTTGATTAAAAAACGCATGGCTAAAAGCTACAATGAATTCAGTAACACTGCACAGCGAATTTGTGTTATATTCATCACCACCAGATTGCTGGTATTTGAAAAATAGTAGTGCGTGCATGAGCAAGATGTGAGATTTGTTCAGACCCCAGGTTGGGAGGATGTGCTGGTTCTGGGACCCCCCCCCCCCCCACAGTGACCGTCAAGGGAGGATGAGCAACAATCTGAAGTTAGTCCTGGTGGGAGGAAGGAACCTGAAAGATCTACCCCCGGAACTGCTTAGGCAAGTGCCAAGAAAAAGAAAACACAGCACATGAGGCCGCCGAGACGACACTCCCCTGGGAAACTGGCTCCTCAATTTCCTCCTCTCGGCTGAGATTAGTTGTGCACCCGGCTGCCTCTGTGTAGAAGGACGGTAACAGAGTGGCAGAAAGGAACTGGGTGGAGAGACAGCAAAACCCTTGAATCCATATGTGCACTCTTTTAAGGAGAAATGCCACCCCTGCCACCCCCCACTTTTATTCTTGGGTGGTGCACTTCAAGGCTGCAGGGAATCTGGCTTGGGATACTGGCTGGCATTTTCCGATGGGAAGAATCCTTGCTTTGCCAAACCAGGCATGTGTGTGTATATTATTTGTAACAACCGGGATTGATATAGGGCTGTTTTAATTTGGGTTCCAACCCTGAGATAAGGATTTGGGTGCAGGTGTCATGGACTAAAATGTATCCACCCACAAATTTGTATGTTGAAGCCCTAGCCCTCCAGGGGACTCTATGTGGAGCTAGAGCCTTTAAAGAGGTAAATAAAGTAAAATAAAGTCATGAGGTTGGGGGGACCCTAATCCGATAGGACTAGTGTTTTTATAAGAGGAAGAGACACCAGGGGCGTGTGTGCACAGAGGAAAGGCCATGTGAGGACACTGTGAGCAGGTGGCTGTCTGCAAGCCAAGGAGAGAGGTCTCAGGAGAAACCAGAGCTGCTGGCACCTTGATCTTGGGCTCCAGAACTGTGAGACAATAAATGTCCATTGTTGAAGCCCCTCGGTCTGTGGTTTTTTGTTATGGCAGCCCAAGCAAACTAATCCAGTGTGTGTCCCGGAAAGCATGGAGAGGGAATTAGATGTGCTATGGGGAAGGGAGAGAGGTCACCAGTGGGTCCCGGCTGTGGGCAGCTGGGGCTCAGCCCTGCTGAGGAGCCTCTGAGAGACTGTGTCAAATACACTTCAGCATCGTCCCACCCAGAAGTGGGGAAGCTGGAGCATTTATCAACAGATGCGCACGGGGATATTCACGGAGGGTTAACTTCCCGGCACTTCTGAGGGCCAAGCACACCTGTGGCCAGAGCAAGCCCCCAGCGAGAGCCACCGAGGGCTTGGGGTAGGAAGCCATCAGTGTGTGAGGAAGTGGGGCCTGTCCCCCAGAGCGGTGGGTGACCCGTAGGGAGGATGGGCACCGACAGCATCTGCTACAATAACTTGAATTAAGCATAAGTATCTATTTCTGAGTTATGTCGGTGTTTACCAAATTAGGCAAGTTTTGGACCGATTTCTTCAACAGCATCCCATTTTTCCCCTCTGCTTATACTAACTGGGTAGGAAAGGTACTTACTGAAGCGCCACCTGCTTGTTTCTACTCTACTTTGGGAATCAATCTTCGAATAACATAGGAATTTAGAGGTTTCAGCATCTGAGACAAATCACACTAGGAATATGTGTATATCGGTGACATCAGGTGTAAATGACATTTTAGGGTAACCAGGACGAGAAGTTATGAAGGGGCAGCCTCCGCCGTAGGTGAGCCTGATATATAGAGGTGAGGATGAGGTGGGGCCAAGGCCCTGGCGGGGAGGGGACCGGGGGGAGTAAGTACCACAGGGCTTCAGACGCTGGGCTCCGTCTGGCTGCTGACTTCAGAGGGACTCACTGCTCAGCTCCAGCCGCGCAGGGCACTCGGACATGGCACAAGCATCTGGGCATCCGCAAGGCGGCCTCCCACAGAAATGAGAGAAAGCTCCCCTTTTGCCAGTGCACTGCTCCTTTCTTCGATCATTCTGAGCAGTTCCCGGGGGTTAGTCTGCAGGTTCCATAGCCACAGGGACTGCTTCTCCTGCTGAAGAAGATACAATTTCTCTTAACTTCCAAATACATGGCCAGATTGTTTCTGGACCAACCCCCCGATGATCATAATGAGAAAAACTAGGGAAAAATACAGAAGCTTTTGTCCGATTGCATCAAGAGCTACACAGTCAGCGAGAACATTGTGGAGCCAGTACCTGGGAGGGAATATTGTTACAATTCTGGCTTTTTATCATTGCACATTCCACCCTTCCCGGCTCTCCCGTTCCTCTCTGACTGTGACCATTCACTGCAGAGGCCTAGAAAGAGCCCTTTAAGAACTCACTGTAAGTTTCAAAACAAATACTGGTGGACTGGAAGATTTCAGTGTTTCCTTTCATCTCCCTTAGCACGGGGAGAAGGGATAGCATGAGTCTTAAGTCACCTTGGTGAGTTCCTACCCAAACTACAGAGTACCTTCTCACTACCTCTTCATACTCAAGAAGGGGCAGGTGAGAAACCCATCTCTGAGTGACTGACAGCATTCATTTTTTAAAAAAATCACCAATACAAAGAGCTAAGTTCATACACACACCCCAAAAAGTCAGGTGTCTTCTACGTATGATCAATGCAGTTCTTGTGCTTCTAGCTCTGAATTATGATCTGGACTCCAGGGAACAACTGTGCACTATCTAATTGTTTAAATAAAGGAAAACAGATGAAGTAACACTATAAAGTTGAATGTAATTTAGGGTAAAAAAAGAGAGAGAGAGAAATTTAAGTGCACCCAAATACTAACTGATCTTTCAGTATGCATTTTGTCAAAGAATGCTTAACTGTGGTTGTAGATGTTACATGTCATAACTTTAAAACTTGAAGGCTGCTTGCTCTGAAAAATAAAAGTGATCAAACTTTAAATTGTTTCTGACTGTCAGCAGCAGGGCAGAGGAGAGAACACGAGGAGGAAATGAGTGTGCTGTATATGTGGAAATCAGGACATCTTCCTGTGGAACCCTTTGCCCCAAGCAAGCCTCATGGGTTAAAGGAAGTGAGGACACTTTCTGTGCTCTCAAAGGCAAAGCCCACCCCGGTTCATGAGCTACACACACTCTCTGAGAGCCAAGAGGAGTTTTGGAACGCTGATGGTTTTGTGAGCAAGGAAGTGACACAATTAAGATATTTTGGATCCAACCACCAAATTACAGGAAACACAGAGGACAGAGAATGAGTCCAACTATAGTGGGAATGCAACCAGCAAAACCCAGACTGTGGCTACTCTAAAAGGACAAAAGATCTGGCTTTTTCCACCAGTACTCCTAATAAAAATAAAGAGAGGTGGACATTGAACCCATAGGCTAATTTTAAAAATACACAAAAAGAAAATCAGGTGAAAGTAAAGCGTAGTCATTAAGGATGCCAAAACGGAAAGAAAAGAGAATTCTGGAGGGGAGGAGGCTGTGGTTATAAGGGTGTTTACTTCATAACAGTACATTAGGCCATACATTTGCTTCACGAGATTTTCTATAGGTGTGTTCCATTTATCAATAAAACAAGGGCGATAACCTTTCCCAGCTGAAGGGAAAATTTGAAAACGAAAGCAGGGTCAGAAAAGCATCATTGCTAGCTTTGAAGGTGGGGAAACCATCAGCCAAGGAAAGCAGATGGCCTGGAAAAGCAGGAAAAGGCAAAGAAACAGATCTGCCTAGAGACTCTCAAAGGTAACACAGCCCTGCTGACACTTGATTTTAGCCAATGGAGACCTGTGTTGGATTTCTGACTTACGGAACTGAAGGATCATAACTCTGTGTTGCTTAAGGCCCTGGCTTTGTCATAATTTGATATGGCAGCAAGAGGAAGCTCACACCCCATACAGGTCAGCTCTGAGTGCCCTCCGTGGTGAGCTGTGGGCTTCTGCTCCAGTCTGAGTCCGGCAGGTGAAGGCGTTAGCCACGTCCGACACCTCCCTATGCCCCACGGCCCCTGGTCCAGTGTAGATGTTGGAAGTGTCTAATAAAATTAGAGTGAAATGGGGGAGAGTCAGGAACTCTGTTAAGAATTCAACATGAAAGTGATTTAATCGAATATTAAAATAAGTGCAGTTTGTTCGTCTTGGTTGCATTTCTCTGGTACCTTGTAAATCAATATTAGATATTTATAGGAGGGATCATGAGAAAAAAATTCACAACCACTTGTTAGCTTTGTGAGCTCAGACAAGTTTTTGAAGCATTTAAACTTCAGTTTCCTTATGTATAAAATGGGGATATTCATACCTCCCGACTGGGTTGTTAGGACCAGAGAGTGTGCTTGGCAAGCCGTAAGAATGCCGTGAATGGCAGCTATTAATGACTATAGCATTCGTCATAATGACTCACAACAGTACATAGCTAAACACATTTGCATCTAAAAATGATATTTCTAAGCAGGTGATGCTCATTCCACACCTTTCCGTCAAAAAATCATTATTAACTGCCAATTCTGTATGTCAGTGAGACACTGAGGAATTCAAAGAAATCATTCTTGCCCTTAATTAGTTTCTCATCTTGGAATATCATATGGACATAAATTACTAGAAAATAAGACATTTTTGACTAAGAGGTTCTGAGTATGAGAGGAACTTCAAGGAAAGAGAGCTCACTGGATCGTGGAGGGTGGGAGGGTGGCCCAGATGATGAGGTATTAAATTACACAGGATTACTCCTCAACACAGCCTATTCCCAGTTTGAAATTTCCCATCAAATTCACAGAAGAAAGCTGTTCTGAGCAGTGCACTGCAAAGTGAAAAAAGGATCACATCAGGGCATCTCTAAAACATACCTCCCTATTAACTGATCTGGTCTTTAGTGAAGATTGTGATTAATGAAAGCAACATGCTATTCACCAGCACTCTGGTTGAGAAGTGCTTGATATTTTAGAAGTCTTCCCTTTTAAAATGTACATGTAAGTATTGAATAATTGACTTTAAGTAACTGCAGTCCTCACTCAATGGCAACCTTCTACTAAACACTTCGATTTTGGAAAAAAGTAGCAAATGCAGGAAAACAAATGAATTTTATTAACTTTTAAAAAATAATCTTAGCACATAGCTCTGATTTACTGCAGATTCCACCCAATCCTCTATACATCTAGCACTAGAAGGATGCATGCTCAGAATGACGACTCTGAGGCATTATAAGGCACCCCAACATCAAAAAAGACTCATTTTATTTACTATACTGTGCTTTCTAAGGTGAGATATCAGTTTACTGTATATATATATGTGTGTGTATGCATATACATATTTAATTTCAACTTATGTTCCAGCTGAAAGGGCTTTCTGGTTAATCCTTAACCAACATGAAAATTTAATTTAGCAGAACAGCTCCTTCCGGAGGCATCCTGATTAATTGAGGGTTATTGTAGCTAACAGAAATGTCTCATCTACAATATTCACCTAAAGGCAGATTTCAAAATGGAAATTTGTGTAAAATCCCCTTACCTTTTCTAAAGTTAGAGAGCTCTCTTACAATTGTTCCTATCTGAAACTAGTTCTGCCCTGTTACTGACAACCAAAAACAATGTAAAGTTTGATCATTTTTATTTTTCAGAGCAAGCAGCCTTCAAGTTTTTAAGTTAGGAAGTGTAACGTCTACGACCACAGTTAAGTGTTCTTTGACAAAATGCATACTGAGAGATCAGTTAGTGTCTGGGTGCATTTACATTTCTCTCTCTCTTTTTTTTTACCCTAAATTACATTCAACTTTATAGTGTTACTTCATCTGTTTTTCCTTTATTCAAACAATTAGATAGTGCACAGTTGTTTCCTGAAGTCTAGATGATAATTCAGAGCTAAAAGCAGGAGAATTGTATTGATCATATGTAGAAGACACCTCACTTTTTGGGGTATGCGTATGAACTTTAGCTCTTTGTAGTGGTAATTAAAAAAAAAAAAATGAATCCTGAGGCGGCTCATGCCTGTAATCCTAGCATTTTGGGAGGCTGAGGTGGGATAATTGCTTGAGGCCAGGAGTTTGAGACCAGCCTAAGCATGAGTGAGACCTCGTCTCTACAAAAAATAGAAAAATTAGCCAGGTGTGGTGGCATGCACATGTAGTCCCAGCTACGCGGAGGCTGAAGCAGGAGGATCCCTTGAGCCCAGGAGTTTGCGGTTGCAGTGAGCGATGATGATGCCACCGCACTCTAGCCTGGGTGACAGAGCGAGACCCCAGTCTCAAAAACAAAACAAAACAAAACAAACAAACAAAAATTGAATGCTATCAGTCACTGAGAGATGGGTTTCTCACCCACCCCCTCTTGAGTGTGAAGAGGGAGTGAGAAGGTACTTTGCGGTCTGGGGAGGAACTCACCAAGTTGACTTAAGACTCTTACTGCCCCTTCTCCCTGTGCTAAGGGAGAGGAAAGGAAACGCTGAAAGCTGCCAGTCCACCAGTATTTGTTTTGAAACTTACAGTGAGTTCTTAAAGGGCACTTTCTAGGTCTCTTCACTAACGCTTACAAGCCTATGACAGACTAAGTGTGGAATTTCCACCCCTCGTAAAAGACGTGGGAAGTCTCTGCTCTGTACGGGGAGACAGGAGCAGGGCCAGGCAGTAGAGAAAAATCGGACTGGGTTCCTGCCCTCAGGGTGTTTACATCGCTTTGAAGATGGATGACACAATTAAAATGCAATAAGTCTTATTGCCCCAGTGGAATATTTACAGCAGACATAGCTACTTTTCTAGCAAAAAGTCACTTGAGGGCAGGAACTGGGGCTTGCTCATTTGCGTACCTCCTGTAGTAAGTTGGCAATAAATATTCATTAAATTAAACAGAATGTACAAAAACAAAACTGTTCATCCCTCACAAACTGGTTACCCCCCTTTTCTGATATTGGCACCATTTTCTTTGCAGTTCCCCACATCAAAACCCTCAGGTTGTATTTGATGCTCCGCTTTCATTCCCTCTGGTCCCCCACATCCAAGCAGCTGCTGATCCCTTTTGAGTCCTTCCTCTCTGTTTCCCCTAAGAGGCTTTGCCGCCTACTCACTCCACCCTCGTTTGGGTTGCTATTGCAGGCCTGTTCTTCCTACTTCCAGGTATTCCTTGGTGCTGGCGCCAAGTGGTCTTCCTATGCCCACCCCAGGCCATGCTCACCCTCACCTGCTTTCCCTCCAGGCCTCTGCTCCTGGGATCCTCTCCGGGTATTCTCTGCTCCACTCCCTATCCTCACGGAGTCCTCCACATCCCCCTCTCCGTACTCAGGATTCTAAGTCCCCTCCTCCACTGGGAATTTCCTTCCTGCCTATCTACACCTCCTAAAAGCCTAACACTTGTATCTCTGGGGGGTTTTGGCTGCAAAAAGGGAAAGTGCCTCTGCTACCTTAAGCAGAACAAGAGGGTTTACTAGAATAATAACAAGTAGCTTGCAGGGTAGCTGGAGAAGTGGGAGAAGGGGTGAGAACCAACCCTGTTAATTCCTGCAAGGGGGAAGTGTTTGGACCATGTCAGCCACAGCAAACTAAACCTCATCCTCCCCAGTCTTTATCATCCTCCCCAGTTTCAAAGGTTGAATGGGAGGGCTCCACTGGCCAATCCTGGACTGTTCACTCCCTAGGGACGGGGAAGGGAGAGGCAGAGGAGCCCATCTGCTTCCCTCTGGGCTTCAGACAGGGGCCTCCCTAAAACCAGGAAGGGGGCTGGGTGTGGGGCAGCCAAGTCATGACAGCCTCCTGCAGTGTCACCTCTCCGGGTCCATTGCTAATGCCACCATCTTTCATAAAGCCTCAAGCCTCTTCTGAGTCTCAGAACATATTTTGTTTGATGCTTTTCATATTTAGCTTTATATTATAGTTATTTGTGCACTGGTTTTACCCATTCTTTTGAGTTTTTTCCTCTTCATTTCTCCTAAACCATTTTCGCATCCATTCACTCCTCTCTCATTTGCGTTATTAACTCTCTGAGTAGCACAAACTTACTATATCCACTCTTCCTATCTCCAGGTGTTCTTTGGTCTATGCACCACTTGAGTGAATCCTGAATTAAATCTTATAATGCCTTACAAATAGAAAGATAGTAGATATGCTTAATTAAATGGAGGGTCACTATAGAAGGTCACAGAAAAGCTGACATGAGTGGTTACCGTGTGCCGAACACACAGTTGAGACATGTTTGCGTTATCTCATTTAAACCTCACAACTCTTTACTAGAATACTATTACTATCTGAGGCCCAGAAAGGTGAAATGGCCCCAAGCCACAGGCTCATGGGAAGTCTGACTTGGACGGCACCCTCGACTTTGCCTGTGTTTTCCATGAGTCCAAGGAGGGGTTAGGGGAGGTCTTCAATGGAGCTCTAAAGGAAGAGGAGGGAGACAAGGAATTCCTAGATGCCTCTGCATCACAAAAGGTGGAAATTAGCATGACTTAGTGGGGCACTGTGGGCAGAGCAGAGTGACCAAGCAAATCGCTTATGTTGGACAGAGTTAAAAAGGAGATGGCTATGGCAGGACTGAGTTCAAGAGGCCTTTGCAAGATAAATCGCAGGGTGTGATGCTGATGTGATTTTAGGCAAAAGCTTTATACTTTTTGCTCTTTCAGTACTTGTGATTGAAGACATTTAAATAGAAAAACAGACACGGACATACCAATGGAGTAGAATGCAGAAACATATATACATTTTTAGATAAAACATAAGCTTCAAAGAAATGTCTCCCCCATGTTGGGCCTTGTCGTGGGTTGAATGATGTCCCCAAAGATGTGTTCACCTGGAACCTGGGAAGGTGACCTTATTTGGAAAAAAAGTCTTTGCAGATGTTATAAGTTAAGGATGCTGAGGTGACATCACCCTGGATTAGGGTGGGCCCTAAGTCTAATGATAAGTGTCTATATAAGAGAGAAGGGAGAGGATACAGGGGATCAGGCCATGTGAAGATGGAGGTGGAGATGGGAGAGATGCTGCCACAGCCAGAGTGCCTGGAGCCACCAGAGGCTGGAAGAGGCAGGGAAGGATCCTCCCCTAGAGACTTCGGAGAGATTTCAGACTTCTGGCCTCCAGAACTTTAAGAGAATAAACTCTTTTTTAAGGCACGTAGTTTTAAGTGGTTTGTTAAGGCAGCCCAGGAAACTAACCCAGGCCTATCAGGGCTAAATTCCCCAGCCTCCCTAGGGGCAAATGCTCAGGATGTTTTAAGAGGCTGTGGTGGGCAATGGGGAGCTGTAGGAGGTTCTTGAACAAAGGAGGGACAAGAGAGAAGCAATTTGTAGGAACTTGGTGACAACCCAACATAAGTGACCGAGGCAAAGATCTCAATCAATGGAGGTTTATTAAGCCAAAGTCCAAGGACAGGCCTGGGAAAAACACAAGCCACTGATGCACCTGTGACTGTTTTTCAGACCAGTGATTTGGGAACTTCTGTATTTAAGGGGGAGAGGGCACACAGAAAGAAATTGGAGGAGGGGAGCAGGTAGCAAGGCAAATACTTACATTCTTGTGAGGCCCGGGAAATCTACATTTTATGTAAGATAAGGTGAATGTTTGAAGACAAAAAGGGAGTGAAAAAGGATCAATCATGTGGATGTCCTGGGGCAGGTGGAAGAATGATTGATCTTGTCTTGTCTTTGTTTTGCACCTGGGAAGATAAACTTGTAATCAACATTGCTAGTGTGGAATCTAACAGGAGCTAGACTTAGCCTTTGGATCTAAAGTTACAATCTGCATGTCCTCATTTATGGGAGGCCAGCAGGGACTTTCCTTATGAATGATCTGTGGGGGCAGTCCTTGTACATGCCTGAGGCCTTTTACCTATCCTTGGGGAATCTGGCTGATGCACAATGTTAGCAACAACTACTCATTTGGGAGGGGGTGCTGCATGACTCAGCCTCCAGGCTTGACCTTCTCTTTTGCATGAGGAGTTGAGGGTTGGTCCTGAGATTTTCATTTGCCTTTACATTGGAATGACATTGATATCCAGCACAAATTTGGGGGATGGGAAGAAGTGAGTAACTAATGGGAGACCAGTTGGAAGGCAGTGGTCACAGGGAAAGGAAAGGAGTTTTGGAGTCAGGTGTGGGCAGTTCTGACTCCAGCTCTTTCACTCACTGTTCACATTTTTTCACTTGTAAAATGGGGACAATACCATTGTGTGTGGATTAGAGATGATTTGTGTCAAGAATTCAATAGAGGTATAAGTACTGCTACGTGGCGTAAAAGTTAGGAGTAAAAGTTACGATGCTAGCATTGGAAATGGGAAGAATGGTGAGGTCAAAGAGTTAAGAATCACCAGGACTCAGAATCACGGGGTTAGGTTACAAGGGGTCGAGGTGTCATCTAGTGCCCTCTCCTCACTTCCCCTGGAGGGAATTTGGAGAGAGGGAAGGAAGAAGTCAAGATGGCGCTGAAATTTCTTCCAGGAGCTGAGGTACTTGGTGGACTCTTGGCCAAGCCTGAGACCACTAGGAAGAGGGGCTGGTTTGGGAAGGAGATGAGCTGCTTTCTGAGTGTGGCGACCTAGAAGAAATGATGAGTAGGGAGAGCAGATAGGCTGCGGGACTCTCTGAGGCTACTGATCTTGGAGTTAATCAGTGAAAATTCAGCCTGCGAGCATGCAAAAAATGATCCACTCTCTCTCTCTCTCTCTCTAAAACACACACACACACACACACACACACGACCACTGTCTGCTTTGGAAATATTACTGTTAGACGTTGGGAGGACAACATATTCTCTATGAGGAGACAGAGATGGGCAGGTCAAAAAGGCAAAATAATCAGAACTGGTTGTGTTAGATAAATGAAAAGATGATGGAGTTTCAGGAAATAGCAGAAATGCCACATACTTCAGAAAACCACATAGAATAAAGATTGAGAAAGGGCCATTGAGTTTAAATAGAGGATGTCATTGGTGACTGTACAAAGAATCAGAGAAGGAAGAGGAGTTCAAGAACCATGATTCGATGAAAGTTTACAGAGCAAACAAGTTAAAAACTGTGTCAATATTGTTGTACCTATTTTGAGTAAAGTAATTTAAGCTTGGGCATACTATTTGTTAGAATTCTTCTTTCCTTATTGTAAAGCTAGATATTAGTAAGACAAGGTTTTCAGAAAAGGATGAATGGAGGTAGCTTCTTTCCCAAGGTCAAATCAGAGATGAAGGAGGCTGCCCGGATCCCTGAGCTGCACCTGCTCCCTGCTCAGTGTACTACCTCCCCTTCCACTTACTGAGCTGGTGAGGGCTGTCTACTGCCAGGGAGAGTGCCAGGTACTTCACATAGGAGGTAGGTAAATGTTATCTCCCCATGTGATAGATTTTAGAAAGCTTAAGAAACACCTGTGCAAGGTTACACAGTTCAGGAAGCCGACAGTCAAACACTCAACTGTCTGACTTCAAAGCTATACTGACTCTAGTTACCATCCTTGGGTATTTTCTTTTGTGAAGGAAAGAGGCAGGGGATGAGTGAATCGAATAATACTGCCTTGTAACCTTGGATAAATTATTATTGCCTTGTTAATAATGAGAGGCCAGGAGCCTAAGAAAGAATCTCATTAACAGGGATGCAGGCTACCCCACCAGGAACTCAGAATCATTTGCATTAGGATTTCCTTTGGGAAACCATATGGGAAGGAGATCGGAGAAAAGACATCTGGAGGCACGTGCCTGTGAAAGGGAAATTTGTGTCTTTCCGCTTCCTCTTCGGTTTTAATCTTTCAAGTTTGTTTATATGTTAGCCACTACTCCAGGCTGGGTAGGCTGAACGATCCCACCATTAGCGACAACTCCTTCTGGAGCCCACGTTCAGGAAACTCCTCATCGGGTTCTGCCCCCAGGGTGTGCGACCAGGATCTGAGTGGCTGGAGCTGGCCTGGGAGGCAGCAGAGGTCGGGTTTCCTCTCCTCCCTTAAGAAGTGTCTCCAAGGAGATGAAGGGGCAGAAACGTGTCTGGTTGGGAAAGTAAATAGATGCAAGGCAAATAAATAGAACTGCCCACAAGCAATTACAGGGAGGAAGTGACATTTTTATGTAAGTCCCTTTTCTGATGGACAACAGGCCTGCTTTGCTGAGAGTGCCGTGGGAATGCTTCCGGGAGGGGGGGGCGAACGCCAAACAACTAGAGCGTCGTGATAAGAAAATCAAACAAGCGAAAAAGAAGATGCAAAGACCACCCGGCAGTCATCTGAGGCTGGAAGTTGCTGCCTGTATTTCACTCTCGTCCCCACCCACCCGGCCCCCCACCGCCCGCGCGAGCAGTTTCAGGCGTGGAGACCCCGTCCTCCCCCCAGCGCCCGGCCCGCGCTGCGGTCCCCAGGCGGAGCACCCTGGAGCCCCGCGCCACCCTGGCGCTCGTGCCGGAGCCTGGCAGCGGAGCCGGGCGGCCCGGTGCGCCCCCAGGTGGGTCTCGGGCCCCCCCCCCCCGCGCGCGCGGGCCTGGCTCGGCCCCTGGGCGGCGTCACGGCACGGCCGGGGAGGAGCGCGGGAGGAGGAGGAAGAGCGAGGAGGAGGCGGGCGCTGCGCGCCGGGGGAGGGTCGCCGCCGCCACCGCCGCCGCCGCCGCCGCCGCCGCCGCGGGGATCGTCAGGCCGGAGCCGCGCGGCCGAGCGGGCGGCGGGCGGCGGGGAGGGCTCGGCGGCGGGGAGGCTCGCGGCGCCCGGGCCGGCAGCGTCCGCCCGGCGGCGGGAGGAGGGAGCGGCGCAGACAAAGAGCGGCGCCTGGGCGGGCGCAGCGCGGCCGCCGCCCCGGGACCCGCGCCGCTGCCCTCCGGCCTCGGCGGGCGGCCCACGGCGAGGTAAGCGCAGCCGGGCGGGCGCAGGGCGGGGGCCGCAAACTTGGGGCCGTTCGGCGGAGTTGGGAGCGCGGCGGGGCTCGCGGGCCGGGGTGCGCCCGGGAAAGGGCTGGGGGAGCGGGTCCTTTCCGCGCCCCACCGGTGCCCTCGGCCCCACCGCGGCCTGGGCGCCCCTGGCCGCAGGCTGCCCAGCACCTCCCGACTCCGCACCTTCCTGTCCGCCTTCCCCGCACCCCCACCCTCCGGGACCGGCGTGGGGGCGGGGACGCCCGCCTAGGGCGCGGGCGCGGAACAGGGCAGGGGTCAGGGCGGCGGGGCCCGGGGACTGGAGACCCTCGGGTGCACAGGCTGCGCCCGGCCTGCGGGCCGGCGGCGAGCACTGAGCCCAGAGCCGGCGTGGGACCGTGCGGTGGCCGGGGTCGCCTGGGCGCGTGTGCCGAGGAGGAATAGCCGCGGGTCGCAGGGCCCATGCGCAGGGACTTGGGAGGCCGTGATCGGCCGGAGAACTTGCTGTGTTTATTAGAACTATTTATGATCCCGCACAAAGCTGCTGTCACATCGCATAAAGGAGGTCCTCGCCTCGGCGAAGGGCGCTTTTGTGCCGGGCTTCAGGCTCTGCGCCCTGCCCCAGATTTACAGGACTCTCTCACAGCCACCTGAACCAAAGTTTCTCACAATCGCTCTGCCCTCTCGGTTTATTCAGGGCGATTTAACCACCAAGTGGTTCTGGAAAAATTTGATGTGTGACTTTTAAGGCATTACCGGTAACTGCATTATCGGCGCAGTTAGCTTGGCATTGTGTAGAGGGGTTTAATTTCCAAAACGCTTTCATTTATAGACAATAAGGATCGCTTTGAAGGTCTGCGCCGGGGTGCTAGGGGCACTGGCTAATGGGCACCAGGCACCTGACTTAAACTGGCCTCGTAAAAGCTTCAGGGACAAAGCAGAAACGTGTGCGAAGTCGGCCTCGGCCACTTCAGACAATTCAGGTTGGCAGTTTCCCCCTTATTTGGCTTTGTTTATTTTGCCAACAGGTTTGAGGCTGATTCTGCCAAGTTTGCGTCTGCATAATGGGATGAGCAGGCCCCAGTCTGGGCTGGAGGGGCCTGAAACATCACCCAGGCCCACTCCTTCTGTTGACCCAAAAAGAAACTGAACCGAGAGGCCAGTGGGCGTGGCTTTCCCGGGACCCACAGGTAGGGGAGTCCCTACCTGGACTGGGCCCAGTCCCGGCTCCTCAGAAGGGATCTTGTGTAGGAATGAAAGTAATAAGGGGTGTGTTTCATGCCGCTGTTTTCCATATAGTTGTTAACAGTGGTTTTCAAGTCTTCAAAGTGACTGAAAATGAAATTAACCTGGGCTGCTTTAACTTATCAACACAGATCTAAACTGAACTTCTGAACACTCCCATAATTCACTTTCTAAGCGACCCTGGACAAACCGGTGAATTAATAATAGGAGTCAAGCAAGTACAGGATTTATATAAAGAGAATGGCAGTCACTGGACACATGGGTGAAGAAGAAACGTACTTAGCCTTGAGACTGGGCTCAAGATGAAGGTGTTTTGATGTTTGGAACAGGCATTTCCTGAGAAGTGGGTTACTGACTTGTGAAGAAGCGAGCTGAGGGGAAAATCCTCCCTCAATATTTCTCTCCTGGAGGTTGGTTAGATATAGTTTTGATTGAAGAAGGTGGCCAGATCCTAGTGGTCTTCTGGCAGCTACTTGAGGCTGAAATCAAGAACTTCAGCAGTGGGAAGTTGTGGAGGTGCCAGGTTCACTTCCTGTCTGGAGGCCGCCTGGCCTCTGAGCTTAGCTGCTACAGAAACACTCCGGGGGATTGATCAGGAAACACCGGATGAAATTGAGTGGCAAATTGCCATCCGGAGTTGACTACTCCATGACCCCCTCTGCCCACTTGTGGAGAAACTGACCCTGTTTTAAGCCAGCGAGGCTTGTTTAAGGCGCATTTCAAGTAGCTGTGCTCACTTTTCAGGCTTTGGGCTTTGCCTTATTGCATGCTGTGTGCTTAAATCTTCTTCATCCCTGCTCTGTTTGACCCTGCCGTATTCCTAACCTCTGCCATTTACATTGGGGGTTATTGAGCTTTTCTAACAAACAGCAGATCTTATGTACACAGTATTGTATTTGAGAAATGCGTTATCCATATTAAATACCCCGGAAATCTTCCTTGCATGTGCACAGACTGGATAACCTTTTAAAGTACCCTAAGACTTCCTGATTGCACAGAATGATCTGGAGTCCTTTGCTTGATCACTTGCATTAGCTAAATGTGCCCTGGCGAGATCAGGCCGTGTTGCTCTGTGAGACACAAATTTTTCTAACTGCTCATACTAGGTTGCAGTGTGCACTGGGGGAGACAGGGCTTGTGGAAATGGTTCTTTGGCATTAAAAATGAGGCTTAATGATTGAAGAGCTCAAGATTGCTTGCTGGAACTGCAGGGGAGGGTGGTGAGCGATGTTTGGGAAAACAAGTAAGCTAACTTTTTTCACAAATGAACTGGAAACTCCCCACAACTCACTGCAGAGTCTTAAGAAATTAGTTTTCCCATCCAGAGGCATTGCAAGTAGCACTTCCAAATGCTTTCTCTTTCCTAAAATGAGTGATGGAAATACTTCACAGCACATTTTCAAAGGGTCTAAGCTAAAAAAAAAAAAGATACCATGTGTGTTAAGTGCCAGAGTTAAGGCAACTCAGAAAGAGGTCAAGACAGCCTTTTAAAGGGGTTATCACAAGTATGCAGCTAAAGTAAAAATAGTTTCTCATTTCTTTAGGCCATTTTATTAGCACAATTGAAAAAATTAGGCTTTTTCCTCTTTGCCTGCATTTTGCTTTGAACACATCCCAAGGTATGTTTATTTCTGAAGGTAAATTGACATTGGCAAGTTACACCTCCATGCATTGTGGGCGCACACATGTGCACATAAGTTTCTACCTCAAAAATCTCAGTCCTTAAAGCTGTGGAAATGAAAAAGTTCCTTGATGGAGGTGGCAGTGTCCCTGCTCAGCCCCCTTGTGCCCTCTGGACCCCTTTGCTCAGCCTCCTCAGCCACAGTTCTCAGCCATCCCAAGGTCATCTCCTTTTCCTTTTTTCTCCACATCTTGCCAGCTCCTTCCCAACTGGAGGAGATGACTTTGTCTTTGAACCTCTGCAGCACTTTCTTTGTGTTCCCAATTT
Source organism: Eulemur rufifrons (assembly GCF_041146395.1). Classification (NCBI taxonomy): domain Eukaryota; kingdom Metazoa; phylum Chordata; class Mammalia; order Primates; family Lemuridae; genus Eulemur; species Eulemur rufifrons. The sequence goes on along the minus strand of NC_091001.1, from coordinate 36,126,197 downwards.
GCCATTTTGACATTCTTCCTTGTGGTTTCTTTGTGTTCATATTTTCTTTAATAGATTCTAAACCCCGTGGGACAGAAAGGTGTTGCCACTTAGTATACACAGCAAATGTGCAACTAATCCTTACTGTGTACATGAATATTGAGTTCTGAGCCTGTTTTTATTGGGGCTCTAGGCTCCCACTGAGATGTTAGTGATGAGAGACCTCCAGAATCCTTGTGCCTCTGCTCAGAACCTCTGTCCACTATGGAAGGCTTTGTCCTTAGAATATGGAGACAATGGGAGAGTTTGGTCGGGCAGCTTCTCTATTTGGTAAATTCTCTGTCAAATGAATCATTGTAGTCCTGAAACTACACTCAAAAACAAAAACAACAAAAAAACTAAACCAAAACCAAATCTAACTCCATACCACATGGTAGGCTGGCTGAGTGTTTTACTTTTCAGTAGATTAGTCCGTTCATGTAAACCTGAACTGGAAATTCTGGGGAGAGCTTTTGGTATCCTGGCCTGGTAAGTTAGTTATTTAGTGTTACCCCACCTCTTTCTACTATTTGTATTAATATTTGTAATGTTTCTAGGAAAAGAAGCTTCAACTGCAGTCAGAATTTTAAGTACTGCAATTTCTTCTTTTGGGAAGTAAGATGCTTTTGCTGGCCAGTTGTTAATGAGGATCTAAAATGGCATAATGAAAAAGAATAATAGATACTAATGCATGTATGTTCATTTATAGTTTGCAAAGTACTCTTCAAATGTGCCATCATATTTAATATTCTGTTTCTTATAAGGACATTTGTCCTATTGGATCAGGGTTCTACCCTATAACCTCTTTTAACCCTAATTACCTCTTTAAATGTCCTGTCTCCAAATATAGTCACTTGGGGGTTAGGGTTTCAACATACGAATCTACGGAGGGGCGGGGGGAGGACACAGTTCAGTCCACCACAGTGTGCAACTCTGTGTTCTAAAACAGGGGTGATGATTGTAGGAAGTCCTGTTGCTGCCATCTCCCAGATCTGGAATCTGTGTTTATTTGAAGACACCTGCCAGGGATGGTTACAGAGTAGTCAGGAATAAGGAGGGAATGTCAACCATTAAGTGTTAGTAATAGCATCTCATAACAGGGAGGGAGCCTTGGCGCTGGCCTTCCAGAGGCTGGTCAGGTTTTAAATAGAATGATTAAAGACAGAGAAAAATATTGACTTAATTCCATTTATGGTGCTCCCCCTCAACATATGTAGGTTCAGCTGCAGGCACCTTTTTTTTTTTTTTTTTTTTTTTTTGGTTGGTTGGTTTCTGATTGGGACCATAATAAAATCTCAGACATGGAAAGTGTTTGATTTTGTATGGCAAGGAAAGCCTTTCCTGGACTCTGGATGAAGGAAGCAAATCGAGTGGGTGGGCCGGTGGCTACCTGAGGCAGATAGGCCATCCCCCGTGGGCCTACCATTGCTGGGACTGTGCCCCTTCATGGAATGTGCATGACGGGGTTTGGTGAGGTATGCCCCGAGCACCGCATGAGTGCCAGTTTGCCTTGTTCAAATATAGGGCAAGAATGTCTGTGTGACTGACCACTGTCCAGCTTCACAGCTGTGTGTTCATTCATGCTCTGTTTGCTTGTTCATTCCTTCATTCATTCATATGAATTAGCCAACTTCTTACTGATCATTCTACCTAAAACTCTGAGTGTCTCAAACTGTTTGCACCATCTCCCGACCTGCTTGTCTTTTCAGTAATTTTCCCCATCGCTGGCTCACCCGGTCACCTTTGAGTTCTCCCTCACCTCCCAAATCCAGTTATCAGCTGCTATTGATTTTACCTCCAGAAGGTCGCTGACATCTCAGCCCTGCTCTCTTCTCTCTTTCACCTGGATATTGAAATAGCTTTCCAACCACTCCTGCCAGTCTTTCCTGCTCACTGTGCCCTAACATTCAGGTTTGGCCATGACCCATGCACGGTGTCTCACCATTGTCCTCCCATCAATGTCCCAACTTCCCAGCGTGGCAGGTGTGGACCTGCACAACTGGGCTCTCTCACCCTTTCTCCCAGCCTCTAAACATCCCCCGCCCCCACACACACTCTGAGCTGTTCAGTCATCTCAGGCCACACACGGAGCAGCGGTTTGCTAATTGTGATAACCAAACAACGAAATTTATAATCAGTTTGTTTTCAAAGGCTTCACTCCATTGTTTTCAAAGGCTTCACTCCATTGAGGCTGGGTAAGGGCTGTCCCGTGTAGTAATGGCACGGCTGCCCACCTGCAGCTTTGCGTGGAGCCTGCATGAGCCCGGCTCTCCCTTATGGGAGGAGTAGAGGGTGGTGTGTGTGTGTCTCTTCTGACGTGGGGTGTCTCCCCACAAATGCCACTTGAACTGATGGGTTGTCAGAGCAGTGCTGGCTGTCCTGACAGCTGAAAGCTGCAAATTTGAGCCCCAGATGTAATTTTAAATGTTCTTGTAGCCACATGAAAAATGTAGAAAGAAACAAGTGATATTAATTTTCACCGTATATTTTCTTTTATTCAATATATCTAAACTTTGTAGATTTACATATGTGATCGATATAAAACATAATAAGATAATTCCCATTCTTCTATTTGTGTGAGGTCTTCAAAATTCAGCAATTATTGTACATTTGTATTACATCTCGGTTCCCTCTCACTGCATTTGAGTGGTCGATAGCCACGTGTCAGAAATGACAGCCATGTTGGGGAGTGCAGGTCTGTGTACTTCTCATGAGTTAAACTTCATTTGTTTTATATTTTCCAAAGTTCAGATGGCTCAAAAGGCATAGTGGAAACAACGTAGAATAATAATAGTAATTGTTTTTGTTCTTTGTTGGGAAAGGTAAACCTTTGTAAGTGTAAGGAATAATATAATATTTCATGTACTTAAGCAGTTTTAGAGTACTAAAATCAGATTTGGTAAAAATTGAATACGTGTAATCATAATACCTTATTCATTTGCAAATGTTTTAAAATGTGTTTTGCATTTTAGAAATCAAATTATTAACGTAAAATAACTTTTTGGGTATCAATATTCAACATATTTCTGATACACATTAAGTGCTTAATCCGTAAGTACAGAAGCTAAAATTGTATTTTTTTTTTTTTGGATCATTAGCTTCTCCCCCTTCACACATGGACACAGGTACACACGCGCACATCACACACTGTAATTATGGTTCTAAGCACTTTACATGTAATGGTGCATTGAATCCTCACAGATATTCAGAGTGATACCTCCTGTTTTTATGGATAAGGAAAGGGAGGCACTGTCTGTTCCACAGCTAGTAAATGGAGGGTCTGGAATTCAGACTGTCTCTTATCCACCAAGCTACCCGCCATCCCTTCACTAAGATGTATCCGACAGTACAGAAAGCAGAACCATAAACTTTTATTATGGTTTAAGATTTGAGGAAAATCACTGACAGGGTGTGGAGCTTGGATACTGGTTCATTATGGGGACCCCTTATCAGCCAAGTGATAGAGGAGGCCCTGGACTTTGGAAGAACATAATGAGTAATTAATACCTGCCCCAGTGGTCACAGAGGGGAAGCTGGGAAAGGTCACAGAAGGACACCACTGGGCAGCACTGGCCTGGCCCCTTCTCGCTGCGTGTGGCAGGGTGGTGGCCCCCCAACTCTGAAATGAGCATGAGCACCCCCTGGAAGGAGAATCACTGCTGGAGGGGATGGCAGTGCCACTCGGGGAGTGGGGAAGTTCTGTTGTGATGACAGTGTCATCCAGTGAGACCCGCAAGCCTGCCGTGTGGTGATGCGCCTCTTCGTAAATAGCTGTGTGGTGGGCCCCCACCCTGTTTCTGCCACAGTGGGGACCGAGGAAGCAGGAGTCCATTTGGCCCCCTGAGGTACCTTGTGCAAGGCCCTTTTCAGCAGCTGAAATGCTGAAGTAACAGTGACTTATTTTTTCTAAATGAATTACTGTTATTCAAGAGAAGGTGGGTAGATAGGTTCTTGCTGAAAACCTTGTAGCTGAATATACCAATCCTTTTCCTTTGTGTGCTTATGACATCTGGGCAGGTCTTGAAGAAATCCAGGATGACTTTGAAATCTACCTCTCAGGTCACGAGAGCGGCCAGGTCCAGCCTCAGTCTGGATTCTTGGATGACTGCTGCTACAAGGTTCCGATTGGAACTCTGACTCAGGCTGCCCTTCCGAGTGACTTGTCCATGCCAGACCATCCCAAACCTACCCTTCCATGTTTGGAGGACACTTGGGGCCATGAGAGGGTTAGGCAGTGTCCTGGAGGAGATGGGGCTGAGATATGACCATGACCTGGTGTCTCTGTTGGGAGAAGCTCGCACACGGTGCTTTAGGGCTGCCACTCGCAGGTTCTTTCAGTTTACAGGCTTAGATTTGCAAGCACACTGCCTCCCATGTGGCCAGTTCTATATGTAGCAGGTTCTAGGATGAGTAGCAGCAAAGATTTATTTACTTAGAGAGCTTAATAATTCTCCCGGCAATGGTGGTGGTGGTGGTTAGATATTGAAAAATAAGTAAGAAGTCGTCAAGATCACAGGGAAATGCCAGCAAGGTGCCCGTGGCCATCTTAGAGGACAAAGTCCATCAGTGTCTCCATCGATTTTCCCTAAAAGATGTGTCTCAGTTTAACATCTTGTGCATTTTGGCTGAGTATATAAGGACATCTGCAAGTCAACAAATATTTTAATTATGTCACTTCTGAGTTTGGACCCAGAAGAGGAGAGCAGTTGCTGTCTCTTTCAGTCTCTCTCTCTTGCCAGCTGTGTTCATTTTAAGGACAATCACTTTAAAAGCTTGTGTTTCTGTTTTCAAGTGTGTGTGTGTGTTTGTGTTTGTGTGTGTGTGTCTGTGTGTGTTTCAGGGGGAAGGAGAGGGTAATTAAACAGCCCTTTTTTACTGCTCTGAGTGATGGCAGCCAGCTTGGGGACATTGACATAAAAACCACACACTGCTTGAGTATTTTTAAGAGACTAAGAAATAAGAGATTCAGGGAGTTATTTTAGAGATAGTTTTCTGGAAATTTGATATAGGTGAATAGTGAATTCTCATCACATGACTTGGTCTTTTTTAAAGAAACTTAGGAGCAGAATCTAGCAAGATAGCTATAAAAAGAGATTTTCCTTTCTATTCATTTCCATTTTTCTTTGATTTAACTCTTTTGGTTCCCCCTTCTACTTTTCACATTGTGTGCGACTGACCTCATGTAGTCTCGCCACCCAACCATGTATCTTAAAGTCAGTCTGTTCCTGTCTATCTCCACTCCCTGCACTCGTGGTTTTCCCTTTACATGTTTCAGTATTGTCTTCTTAGGACTCACCTAGCTTGGATTTAGAAGATTCTCTTCCCTTAAATTAAGCCATCTGCCTTCAGTTCCCTTTTCATAGTTTTCTTACCAGGCCTGTTTCATATGATTTGGTAGACAAGACCCAGTGGCGACTATGAAGAAATGATGATATTATTACCTAAAAAAACAAACAAACAAACAAACAAAAAACAAAAACAAAGGAGGTGGTTGTCAGACCCTCCACTGTTGTAATTTTTATTTTGAAGATTTCCTGAGTAGAACTGAAGCCCAGTGGATGGATCACCTATAGATTAAGTGTCTAGTGTTGATTGTGTTTCATCTTAAACTTGATTTAGTCAAGTGCCTCATGTACCTCGGCCACTCTGGTTAGTGAAGCTGGTTCCATCTTCCATAAGAAGCAGATTCTCTGTGAATGTCTCTTGTTGGTGAGGGTTCCATGTCTAAGGAAGAAAATATGTTTTCAACTAAATGCACTTTAATACATGCAGCTTCCCATTCATTTTTAGATCTTAGTTGTTAGATTTGGATTGGGAAATAGAAGCAATTCACTTTTGCAAATACACAAATACCTTTTTAAAGGTTAGCATTTTGAAAAACTTAGTTGAGACTGGAACCCATGTCTATAAATTAGTGGTTCTCAGCTGGGGCAGTTTGGTGGACATTTGGCAATGTGTGGAGACATTTTTAATTGTCATACCTGGGGAATGCTACTGGCATTTAGGGGGATGCTAGACCAAAGATGCTACTAAACATCCTCCAATGCACAGGACAGCCTCCACAACAAAGAATTAACTGGCTCAAAATGTCAGTATTTAAGCAACTTTGATATAAGTGAACGCTGTGCTGCTTTGTTTCAGTGTCTGTAGTCAAGGACACGTGTATTCTTTCACACAGTTGCCTTTTGAAGATCAATTTTTCTTCCTTATAATAAACAATAATACATATTTAGAGGTCTAAACAGTATACCTCTCTGCATTAAATATGTAAAGGAGAAATTTACTGTACTGTAACTGACTTTGAACCATGTTTTTGTGTTATCTGTAATAATGTTGGTGTTAAAGTATGGTATACATTGCTTTTTAATTTTATAATCAACGTATTTGGACCATACACATACAAAATGCTGATTTTGTAGGAAACATTTTGATATCTGGCTGAGATGTGATAAAAACACATTCCCCTTAGAATGCCCACTGATGCGGAAATAATGGGGGGGGGCTTTAATCAATTACTTTCAGTGTTTGGTCTGATGAAAGACATCTGCTTTCTTAGCTCAGAAGTCTTACATTGGTGATTGTGGAAAAACATTTGTTTTTGTTATTACTAAGGTTCATGGGACTCTAGGTTCAGCCTGATAATTTTTGAGCTGGCCACATATGTTAGCTTTTGAATGTTTTATTTCCTTCTTTGTATCTTTCTAAAATAAACTCTTCAGGGGAGAGAGAACAAAAATATCACAAATTAGACCTTGCAAAGGGAAAAGGAAAGGGAAAATTCTAATTTGGCTGTTCGTGGCAGACTCCCAGTGTCTGCAAAGCTGCCTATTAGCTGGTCTGGAATATGATGTTGCTGTCCGAATGTTTTTTCTTTATAAATACACCCTTACTTGATCATGTAGGATAAGCCTAGGAATGAAAAGAGTCAATTAGAAATTCTCTTGGTTTCATCACGATGCGTTTTGTATAAATTATTTCCTGTTACAGTGCTCTTCTTTTTGATTTTGTGGCTTGTCATCCCCTCTCTTCGTATTCAGTTACTAGGATAAACACAAACCCAGCACTTTATAAATTTCTGAACTTTCCTTGGTGGAGATAGTTACAAGTACAGTCAATCTTTTCAGTTCCTCAGTTGTCCCATCTCACATGGACTGGGTCCTCTGAAAGATTAATAGTAATTTTTTGGACAGAAGTGAAAGTTCTGAAGTCGTACGTATCTGTTACTTGTGCTGGCCTTGTATCACTCGATTCTTGCGGTGTGGTGGAGGGGGCCACTTTAGTTATTCCGTCCTTTTGTAGAGGAGGAAGGTGAGGGTTCCTCACCGGTCACAGTGACTGGCCCATAGGGGTCCTGTCGTGAGTGGCCGTGAAGCGACTTAAGGCCCACGCTGTGTGAGTGTGGGATGCCCCAGACCTAGACTGCAGACCCTGGGCGTACTTATGGCTTTGCATTGGTGTTATTGAAATCTTCTCCCTCAAATAAAACATTTGCCTTTGTGCAACGACTTCTTGACTTTTCATTACAATGGGAGCTGGATTCAAACAGTATCATTCTGATCTTTATTAATAGCTAGTCTAAGTCTGAACTTCAAAAATCTTGATTCATATGAGGAGCAGAGATGTAGATTCTCCTTTTCTTCTGCTCCTCATTTGGCTGAAGTTGCACACCTAATTTTTAACCTCTCTTCACCTCTGTTTTGTCTTCTGTGAAACTAGGGGTTGCTGCTACTGGTTGTTAAGACCTTTTATAGCTGTGTTAAAGTTGGATGGTACGGTTCCATGATTATTAGAGATTTTTTTTTCTTCAAAGCAGCATGGAATGAGCTGACTTGTGTGTCAATTTATGTTGCTGTTACACTTACCTGAATCTAGTTAGTAGAGCTGGCAGAGTATGGGTGTAGAGATGTAGAAAAAGCCGCATCGTTCATCCTGATCCAACTTACAAGTGGGACTGCTGTCCTTGTCGTGCCCCCACTAAATTGTGTTCATACCATTAACACTTACTGAGTACCAGCTTTGGGCTGAGTGCTATGCCAGGTGCTGTGGAATACCACGGGAACCAGCCAAGGACCTGCCCTCAGGGAGCCTACCAACCAGTGCAGGTATTTTATAAGTTCACAGTCAACTCTAATCTTAATTACCAAGTATATAAAATGACAGTTTGCTATCTCTGTGTGGGGGACGACACCATGGGAAATCCGCACCCCACCCCCTGCCCTGCTCCAGGCCAGGTAGAATTCAGGAATTCATTTGAAGTATTCTGGGGAAAGATGATATTTTCTTCAAGATTCTCAGAAGCTCTTCAGCGCACAGGCAGCCTGGAGACTGAATTGTCACCTGAGCAGAGACATTCCCAAATGCCAGTTGTAAACCCTGGTTGCTACGACAGCTGAGGCAGAGCACCCTATTCTCTTATCCCAGGATTGGGCTCTTATTTCCGGGTCTAGGTGAGGGTCAGACCCTCGGTTTGCTTACCATGAGCACTTGATTTTGGGGTCAGCTAGTCCATAATTTTCAGATAATGTGAACTCTATATGTTTATTTGCTTAACACATTTATTTCTTAAAAATAAGTAAAATTACTTGTTTGTGCTTTTAATGGAATGCTGGTGTCAGGTAGCACACTAATACTTATATCCTTTTTTAAGTTGATAATAGCATAAATGCATTATGCCATCACATTTTAATCTAGAAAAGATTTATTTAATCGAATTACTACTTGAATTAGTAATGAATATTGCATTTCAATCCTGTCCAGATGTTTTATAGGTTTGTTTTCTATCCTACTTATGGTCTCATTTAAAGTGTTTCCTTTGAAACTTAAAATGTTTTATTCCATTAAGATGTTCTTTTTTTGTATTTTTAAAATGCAGTGTTGACTTCTGCCCAGTGTAGTCTCCAGATTACAGTGCCGTTTTGACAGTGTCCTTGTGGAGCTCTTTTCCAGCGGTGGGCCCGTTTCAGTGTTTGCATTTAAGTTCTGTTTAGCATCTGAACTAAAGTACTGCTAGCATGCAAAACAAATAGAATCATAACTAGTTATTTATCCTTTATTCTACACTGAATCGGTCTACATTTCTTTTAGCTTTTGGTGACATGGATTAGTATAAAATGGTTTTTGTGATATACTATAATTAGTGATAGACTGTAATTAATGCTTAGTGTTTTGAATGAATTTAATTTGAGAATAACAAGAATTTAATTTGACATGAGTTTCGTGATGCAGTTTTGGAGATTGATTGAATACGTAGATTCTTGATTCTTGGGCCTTCAGGAGAGAATTTAATGTGTAAGTCCTTATTTGGTCTCATTCAAGGGAGCAAGTTGTTTACAAACATACAGTACATTTATCATTTTGCATATTCAGGTACACATAGTGTGTTCTCTGAAGAACAGCAAAAAATTGTATTGAATTTCAATCATATAATAACTTTATGTTAGTGTATTAAACTAATCAATACGTGTGTTTATCTCCTTTTGTTGAGCAGAGTGTTTTACTAACTTCCAAAGTACAATTTGGTATTGTTGAAAGTCAACCATATTATGCTATGCATATAGGCATTTATATAATATATAATATTACGTGTAAAAACATATAATACATATATATTTTTAAGTAAGCCTTTAATTTTACAATAGGTTTTAGATGTATAGAAAGGTTCCAAAGATAGTACAGAGGCTTCCCATATACCCAGCATCCACTTTCCCCAATGATTAGCATCTTATATTACTATGGTGCATTGGTTACAACTATTGAACCATTATTGGTGCATTATTGTTAACTAAAGTCCATACTTTATTTGGATTTTCTTAATTTTTACCTAATATCCTTTTTCTGTTCCAGGATCCCATCCAGGATCCTACATTGCATTTTGTCATCATGTCTCCTCAGCTCTTTCCTTGTTTTTATGACCTTGACAATTTTGAGGAGCTCTGGTCAGATATTTTATAGAATGTTCCTCATTGAGAGTTGTCAGATGTTTTTTTCATGATCAGATGGGAGCTGTGGCTTCTGGGGAGGAGACCACAGCGGTAACGTGCCATTCTCACCACTTCCTATCGAAGGTGCACACCGTCGACACGGCTGTGACTGTTGTTGCTGCCCGTGATCACCTGGCCGGGCAGGCAGGGTTTGTAGGTTTCTCCACTGTACCGTGACTCTTTTCCCCTCTTTGCATACTGTGGTCTTTGGAAGGAAGTTGCTGAAGCAGCAGAGAGTTACGCTCTATCTCCTTGAGGGGTCGTATCCACATTAGTTAATTGGAATTCTGTATGCGAGGTTTACCTACTCCCCCAAGATCTTCAGTGGGGTAGAATGCCCCTTGGCAGTCTTGCAGAGGAGGCGATGGGATGATGGGATGGCTCTCCAGTACTGTTTCTAGAATGTGGTCCTGGGATATGTGGAAATGCAAATTCCTGTGACCTGCTTTGGACCTACTGACTCAGTCTCTTGGGATGGGTTGGTCTGGAATTCTTCCTGTTGAACAAGTTCCCCAGGTGATTCTGATGCATATTCAAAGTTAAGAACCTCTGCTGTGAATTAGCATTTGAACCCTTCTAACTTAATAGCTTTGCCTTCAGGAGTCAGTCCCCAACCTCCTTCCTTGCCTCCACACCTCTTCCCTGCTGGTAGCACTAGTTCCAATGCTCCTCTGCAAAGGGCCTCTGTCCTGACTCTTCCCACAGTTTTAACCACTTCTTGGGTGGTCTCCATCTGAGTGGCTCTCTTTGTAGGAACCCAAGGTCATTCCTCACTTGCTGGATAACCTTATCCTTAGTTTCATGGTCTCCGAGTTCCAGCACAGAGAGAAACTGGAGTTACAGCTGAAAACCCTATAGTGGAAAGGACAGTTTGGGCCAGAGTAGGGAGGTCCTTAAATGCCAGTTTTGTCTGAAAATGGTTTTGTATGTGAGAGAAAGAGACACTGAGACCCGGAGTGGACTGTGTTCAGGTTGGAACAGATGTTCATGGACTCCATGTGTCTGATGTGCTTTGAGACAGTGTCTAGCTCACAGGCAGATCCCCAGTTGAAGTGGGAGGGCAGTGGCCTGGAGAGGGTCTGAGTGGCACTGGTCGTGGGCGCTGCCTGAAAGAGCCCTGGGCAGTGATTGGGCTTGTGGAGTGGCCCCAACCCTGTGCCAGAGGCCTGGTGCCCTGGAAGGAACACTCCTCCCACCTATAGACGCACCCAGCCTGTCCAGTCTCTGCTGCGCTAGCAAAGTTGTCCCTTGCCCAGGTGCTGGGGGAGGCTTCAGGTGTGTGTGTGAGCGGAGATGTGGGCAGGCTGGGAGTTGGCTCAGAAGCTGGCTTTGGGGGAGCACTTGAAGGGGTCCTTTTTTCTCCATTGGTTGGCTGACCGAAGGTTCCAGAGAATGTTTTAGGAGAGAGAGGAGTGGCTGACCTTTCTGTTGGGTACAAAGAAGGTCAGAGTTAGGGCTGGTAGCCTATTTCTCTTTCCTGTCACCACCCTTTCCCCACAATAATGGTATGCTTTGAGGGTGGGGGTGGAAGGCCAGTTGGGGGGGAGACTGCTTTCTGTTCCTCCCTCCCCAAAACGACATAGATTGCAGACTCAATTGCATTGATTCATATGAATATAGTTTGTAGCAATGCATTTCGTCTATTAAAAAATGATGGGTACAGGCTAGGCGCTGTGGCTCACGCCTGTAATCCTAGCACTCTGGGAGGCCGAGGCGGGCGGATTATTTGAGCTCAGGGGTTCGAGACCAGCCTGAGCAAGAGCGAGACCCCCGTCTCTACTAAAAATAGAAAGAAATTATATGGACAGCTAAAAATACACATAGAAAAAATTAGCCCGGCATGGTGGCGCATGCCTGTAATCCCAGCTACTCGGAAGGCTGAGGCAGGAGGATTGCTTGAGCCCAGGAGTTTGAGGTTGCTGTGAGCTAGGCTAACGCCACGGCACTCTAGCCCGGGCAACAGAGTGAGACTCTGTCTCAAAAAAAAAAAAAAAAAAATAATAATGATGGGTACAAATGTACAGTGGCTCTTCTGAACGTTATTTCCTTTTTAATCTGTGCCTATGTGTTTAAGTTTATAGTTTCTATTTTGGCCAGCAGATTTCTGATATATTTTTAGAAAAATGATGTCCTTTTTCTAAATTTTTGCTTTGGTTAATTTAAGGTTGCAAATGTGAACTTTGGTGGCTTTGTGTAGAAGAATTACTTGACCTGAAACCGAGGACTCCCACTTTGCTGGAAAACATTCAAGGGCAGCGTTTCTGTAATTGGCTGTTCTTGTATTTTCCTTAGAACAAGCCTGTTGGAAACATAGTTTCCGCACAGAAGAGTGGGCTCGAACCAGATGATCTCTAAAGATTTCCTTCCATCTCTCAAGTTGAAAGAAGCCTTGTTGGAGGAAACAGGCAAGTTGTGAGTGGACAGAGCATCAGCTCTGGGGCCTGGATCCAGGCCTGGACTGTTCCGGTGGTCAGGCCCCTCCTCACATCAGCGGGCCTTCCCAGGACTCACCGCAACACAGCTCTCTGCTTTGAAAGGCAGTCAGTGTCATCTGTAGTCCGCACTCTGGAATCCAGGGATTTGTTGAATCTCACGGCCCAGAGATCTCACACAGTGTGAAGTTCTGAGTGATTCCCTAAAGAACCTGTCCTTAACTCCAGGACTCTGGTGGTGAGTGGATGGACTTCAAGGCCTCCGTGAACTTGGGGTGGGAAAAACTCACATTTTGATTTTCACCAGCTTTTAACTGAAATTTAGTATTTCCTTCCAGCATGAATGGAGGTAGCACAGCCTGTGACATGCCTGGTCATCAGAGAAATGGCTGCTGTTTTCCTATCACATCACAGTGGTTGCAATTGTGTTGAAATAGGGCCTACTCTCATCATTCCTTGAAATTAGCTTTGAGACCTGCGGCTGTGCCCTCTTGTTGAGTGTGTTAATAAAAGAAGCACATAGATTACTCTATCTCAAATTTGTTTCTTAAGTAATGTATTAAGAACTGTTTTAATATAATTACATAAAATGAAAGCCACTTAAAGGCACCGTGAGAAGGAGTCCCTAGACATTACCAGTCTGCTGGGGGGGGGGTGTGGGGCGGGTGCAAAGCGCAGGAGGGCAGGGTCTGGCCAGAGACCAGGTTGTCTTGTCCTCTGATGGTGGCACTTCTGGGACCCAGGCTGCCAGCCAGAGATGGACTACACGGCGTTGCAGAAGAGTAACTCAATTTTGCTGCCTAACAGAACTCTTTCCAGTCATGCAGTAATGACAAAACATCCACAAAGTGGATATAATAAAATCCATTCTCTAAAAGAAAATATAAAAAGAATTTTATTTAAATTGGATAAAAAGCCTAGATATTGCTTTCATCCATTTTATTTAATTATTTAAGTTGTCATAGTGGGCAAATATATATTCAATTTATTAGCTTAAAAAAAAATCTAATGTAAATTTGCGTTCTGGGATCTGTGGTTATTTAATGTTATAGCAATTGGGTTGAGTTGTGGATTGGGGACTTAGGGGTTTATAATAACTTTCAGTATCAGGAAAATGTCAATGACTTTAAAAAATCTCTTGCATAAAAGAGTTTGACTTTTTGGTTCTTAGGAGTGAAGTAGCAAAATGGTTCCTGGAGTTTTTGACCCCACATTTAATGAAATATCCTGTACAACAAAAAATAATTTAAAAAAAAACCTGTCTCATGTATTACTTGCCGTTGTGCCTCTCTGCATGTGGAACTATAAATGCCAGCTGCTAGAAATTCCCTTAAAATGATGGACTGTGTGAAGGTACATTCTTAAAGTATTAATGTGGCAATAATAATAGCTGATATTTATTGAGCATTTAACATAGCCAAGCATTTCATATGTTTTGTGTCATTTGATCCTCTCCACAATCCCACAAGGCTGCCCTCACCCTTAGCCTCGTTTAGCAGATGAGATAGCTGACTTAGAGAAGCTAAGCAAGAGCTTTCATGTGGGTGTGTTATATCTGCACGCCTGTGCAGTGATCCTCAGTGTGGGCCACAGCTACACTCCTTCGGCTGGTTTTGCATCTGCAGGTTGATGGGAGCCTGCGGGCAGGCGTGCCACATCCTTAATTATTTTAGTGCTGCAGCTTGAGTGGAAATGCGTCCTTCTGCCCGGCTGAGTGCCGCATGTTTATCACCGACCACCCTCCCAGGACTGCATTCCTGCAGGAGCCTGCAGCCCGTTCTGCTTCAAGGTTCAAACACAAAGCTGTCTCAAACCCTGATGGCCTGCCCTGTGTGATTGAGAAAGAGGCGAGTGGGAGGCAGGATGATCCTAGCCATCCCAGGTGTGGTTTGCTGAAACGGCAGGTAAAAAGATCTGGAGGTGCAAACCGAACACACAGGTACTTTATTAAAACCTAGATTGCTGAGAGATATTTTTCTGGCACTTTTTTTTTTTTTTTGGTGTGGATTTGCTTTTAATGGTAAAGATAACATACTGACTCTTAAAGATAGTTTTTCAGAAGGAAGATGCTTCCTGTAATCTTACCACCCTGAAAGAGAAACTTTTCATATTAGCAGTTCATCCTTATAACTGCTTTATGTAATTTCATATGCTTGTCTTCTCAGTATGAACATTTTTTCTGCTTTATTGGTAATCTTTATTATTTTTTTTCATGTTGCTGATATCCCATGGAATTGAAAGTTCTACCACTTGGGTAAGCAGTCTGTTGAGTTGGACATTTAAATTTTTGCTTCAGTTGATAAGGTGCCTGTGTACATCTCTGAGCATATTTCTCTTCTCCAACTGAATTATTTTCTTAGCATAAATTCCTTGGAGAGGGATTGCAGAGTTACATGGGCATATTTATGGCTCTTGATACATCTTACCATAATGCCCTTCCGGAGGGTTGCACCAGTTTTTAGTAGTGTAGAAGTATCAATTTCATCCAAACGGTGCTGCTTTTGAAAGTCAGAGAGTGAATGGCCCCTCCATAACGGCTTTTTAGTTGATCTGTTCTAGAGGACTGTGTCTCAGAGTGATTATAAAACAGTGTCACTGCTGTTTTGAAAACAAATTGACTAGAATTTGTACATACTGCAACTACTGTGTCCTTTAAAACAAGACAGCTCTAAAACAGTCCTTGAATTTTGGGGACTTTGCCAGTAGTGCTCACTGATTTAGCACTACCTCATGGTCACCCCAAGGCCAGCCCCGCTGCTGCCAACCCTTGGCGTCTACTTTCGAGCTGGTGGCCCAGTCTTTAAAGGGACTCCCTGATGGCAGATAAAATATTCTCAGCCATGGCACTTCTCTTCCCTCTGTGACTTTAGTTTTTGTTAATAGACTGTTCTTTGGAGCCTTGTTTGGGCCATAAAGTCAGTGATAGAGTTGGATTGTCATGTTTTTTAGTCACTGGCCAAGTGAGACACAAGTAATGGGATTTTTTTTTTTTTTTAAACTGGTAATCTAGTCTTTAAAGATGTCTTCAGAAAGAGTGGCAAATATTTTTGGTCATTTTGTCATGCCCATAACAGATAGCCAAGGGTCCTGTTTAGAATAGGGTGTGTGTGCATGTGTTAGTCTGTATGTAGGTTTGTGTATCAGCTATCTTTTGTTGTGTAACAAATCAAGAACCCAGGTAAGCCACACCCAAACTCCAGACCCACAGAGACTGAGATAATAAACGTGTGTAGCTGTAAGCTGCTGAATTTGTGATGATTTGTTATGCAGTGACAGGTGACTCATACAGTACACAGGTGTGACCTGTTCCTGTTGCTTCTTGATCAGACTTTGCTGCTGCCAAGCCAGACTTCCTGAAATTGCCATCCTAGTTTATTATTGGGTTTTTGTGACACTTCCTCCTAATTAGTTCAAGGTAGAGTAGAAATCACCTTATAGTCTTCCCTGCAAAAGAGTTTTAAAGGAAACCAAAGACTGAAGGGGGATGGTGCAGGTGAGGACTAAGTGGGGAAGACGGGCATGAGAAGCTAGTGCCAGGTGCGTGGGACCCCTGAATGTGGGGACCTTCCCCGACTGGAACACGTGTGTGTGTGTGTGGGGGGGGGGTCCTGGAGGGAGTGGGAGGTGAAGAGGACCTGGTGTATTTCTTTCTCCCTCTCTTACTTCATTTAGATTTTCCTTTTCTCTAGTGCTGTGTTCTTCTTTGTATCTGTCCGCTTGGTACCCTTCAGGGTGGTCTGTGGGGGAGCAGCCAGGGAGCAGGGGTCTGCAGGTGAACAGCTTGACTGGCCTCGAATCCATCCCCCAAACCTTCCCTCCACTTTGTGGGCAGGTGGGGTTTTTGTTCCTTCCGAACTATTTTCATCTGTAGTGAGAAATGTTAGTTAGACTTACAAATTAATATTTTTTAGAGCCTTCAAATTACTTTAGTCACTGGCTGGAGCCTTCTTTCTGTTTTCCTGCTGCCTGTGGAATGATGGTCAAACTGGGAGTGGAGAGAAGAGGTGAAGTTGGTCTCAGAGAGGGCCCTGACAGGCTTGAGTGGGACTCCTCTCACCTGGGGGACACCTGCTCAGGTGCGCCACATCTCCGGTGTGGTCTGCCAGGGCAGGGCCACACACACATGCCAGTGGAGGTCCTGGTGCTTTCCCTGGACCAGCGGAGGAGGGCAGCTCTCAGCAGAAGCCTGGACCCCTTTCTGTGTTTGACCTCGTGGATTCCACTCTGTATTCCCCTGGCTTATATTTTTAATGTTACCTATTGTCAGATACGTCATTGAACCAAATGTAGTTTGCCATTAACTCAATACCTCTAGTGACAGTACCTAAGTGTCCTGCTTGTGATGTCCCATAACAGCTTAGAAGCCTGACAGTGAGTTATCTTCCAGAATTTGACCTTTCCTGTTGCAACAGTAACCTAATTAGTATTTTGTGAAAAGTATCCTTTATAAATGTTACATTTTGGCACACTGATGGTAGATAGAGTCTTTGATTTAAGAGTATGTTTTTCTTCCTGGTGTAGAACAGGGGTTGGCAAACTCTGGCCTGTGGGCCAAATCCGGCTCACTGCGTGTTTTTGTGGATACGGTTTTATTAGCGCACAGCCAGGCTCGTTCATTTCCATGTTGTCTATTTCTCTCTCTGTGCAAGAACAGCTGAGCCGAGTAATTGTGACGGTGTGGTCTGCAAAGCCTAAAATATTTATAAGGCCTTTTCCAGAAGAAGTCTGCCGCCCCTAAGTGTGTGGGAAGAAACAGGGAGGAGTCAGTACTGTCTTTGAATCCCTGCTGTGTCCCTTTGTTGGCGCAAGGTCTCCTGCCCTTGGCTGGGACCAGAGGAGGAGGAGGAGGAGGAGGAGGAGGAGGAGGAGGGGGAGGGGGAGGGGGAGGAGGGGGAGGGGGAGGGGGAGGAGGGGGAGGGGGAGGGGGAGGGGGAGGGGGAGGGGGAGGGGGTCATCATTTGAGGGAGTTGTTGGGGTGAAGTCCTGCAAGGCACTGGGTGGCTCCTGGCATGTAATAAGCACTTAATAAATACTAATTTTTACCCACATCCCTTGCTTTTCATTCTCAGGTAGTTGCTTGCTTTCTACATTGAAAATTTGAGGCAAAAAGTGGGTTTCAGTGCCTGTATTTTCAGAAATGAAGGCAGTGCAAGCAGCACTTGCTATCCAGTAGACATGGAATGCTAGTCACAAACGTGAGCTCGATGTGTGACTTCAGGTTTCCCGTAACCGCATTAAAAAGTACAAAGAAATAGATCAATTTTAATAATGTCTTATTTAAACCATTATAACCAGCATATAATCGATATTAAAAATTACTAATGAGATATTCTTTTTTTTTTTTTTTTTTTGCATGTCCAATGTCCAGTGTGTGTTTTGCCCTGATAGCACGACACAACTGGCCTTGCCACATCTCGAGTGCTCAGTAGCCGTGCGTGGCCAGTGGCTGTCTATTAGACATGTCTCTGATTCTCTCACACTAAACTAGTTGTCCTGGAATTCAGTTGTGACACTACTCCACGGGCCTCACAGTTTTAAGAGCTTGGTCCTGCAAGACTATCCCCATTTCTGACACCAGTTGCAAGTCCCGAGAGCCACCCAGACTTCTGACTGGTGGGCTATAAATGGGGGCTCCTGTGAGCCCTATTCGGGTTCGATAATTGGCCAGGACAACTCACAGAATTCAGAACAGCACTTTGCTCACTGTCAGTGGCTTATTCTAAAGGACACAACTTGAGAACAGCAAAAGGAAGCGACGTGCAGGGCGAGGTGTGGGAGGGGACACAGAGCTTCTGTGCCCTCCCTGGTGTGCCACCCTCCTGGCACATCCTCCCAGCGTGTGCACGCCCAGGAGTTCCCGGGTCGCCTTGTTAGGGAGTTTTTATAACCCAGTCTGCAGTCGCCCTCCCCTCCCAGAGGCTGAGGTGGTGGGGAAGGGGCGTGCTGCAAGTTCCCACCCTCTGATCGCATGTTGTCTTTCTGGTGACCAGCTCCAATCTAGAGACTGCTTGGGGGCCCCACCCCGAGTCACCGCAGTAGCATAAGCTCAGGTATGGGCCACTGGGGCTCTTGATGAGTAACTAAAGACACTCCTATCACGTAGGAAATGCCAAGGGTTTTAGGAGCTCTGTGCCAAAAACTGGGGACCAAAACCAGAGATATTTTTTCTTGTCTGCACCAGGACAGCCCTGGTCTGCCTGCTGCCCCCGCTCCCCCGCCCTTGTCCCCAGCTGGCTGTGCCCTATTTAAAAACACTCCTCCTCTGTGAAACAGCTGATGCGTTCTTATTTTACATTCTTCTCTACCCTCTGTCTGACTAATCATGACTCTCACTGTGCTGGCAACTCCCCCATTCTTGGTTCTCAGGAAGCAAATGTAGGAAAAATATAGTAACATTTCTAGGGAAGCTTAGAGATACAAAATGTTTAAATGTAGAACAAAAATTGTGACTCTACTTATAATAACTTACAGAAGAATAACTCTACTGTAGAAGTCAGGCGTCCATGGCTGTGAGTTTTCTAAGAAGTGGGCCGTGTGGATGCCCCACTGCACTGCCTGCTCGCTGCCTTCTGAAGCCACAGGGTAAACTGGACTGATGTGGCCGAGAGGGCCCATAGGTTTGTGGGGCTGTGGCCCCGAGAGGTCTCGCTGTCCAGGTACAGCCAGGCTCGTGCTACAGGAGCCGCCGGGCATGGGACGTGTGCATCAGGCATTTCAATAAAATTAGTGTGGGAGGAAAAGCAGAGGAAAACTAGGATTTTAATCCTTCAAAGCAGTCTTTGGCCTCTCTTCCTTCCGTGAATGATGTTTCTGTATTTTTAATGTTTGCTTTTCTAGCATTTTCTTCTGATTTTTGATTCAGGATTCTGGGGCCAGGGTGGCTGGGTTCAGATCTTGGCCCTGCTGTTAGGTCTGACGTGGGCTGGCTGCTTTACCTCGTGGTGCCTCAGTTGCCCTCTCTGGCAGATGGATTGTCATGGGGATTAAAATGAGTTAAACCTTTGAGAACGGTGCCTGGTGCATAGCATTACTAAGTATTTTTGCATTTAATTTCATAATGTCAATTTTATAATAATGTAAATTTCTTTACTGATAAGAAAAGGTATAATGTGAAAATAAAAGAGAATGGTGAAAGAGAATATCCAGGGAGCTGTGTAGTGGGGCGTGGTTGCTAAAGGAATTTCTAAGAATCAGAATTTAAAAAAAATTAATATTCTAGATGTGGCTTCCTACAAAATTCTTTAAACTTTAAGAGCATGATTGAAATTTCCGTTACAGTGTAACTTCAGTTAGAGGCAGACTTAGTGGCTCTATCTAATGCTAAGATCTTTTTAAAAGATGGTGTTTGCATCTGGCATTTACCTTTCTGAGAAGTAGATTCCCATGTCATGATAAAGTGCAGGGTTTCTCTACAAATAAGAAGGCCTGAAACTCACTGTAAGGTGTATGTGAGGAGGTGTTTGTATTACTGATCATATGTGAAGTCATTTCATTAGCCGTAGAAGGCTATAGAATATCTCTCATTTTCAGAGTGCTTTAGAAACAGGCCACTGATGTGCAAAATGATCAAGTCGTTCAGAGTTTGATACCTATGTGAATCCCCGAAGGCTGTATTGCCTAGGATGTGGATATTGACATTTAGTAATACGAATTATTTTTTATTATTTGAAACTTAAAGATCTTTAACAGGTCAAGAAAGATAATATTTCTGAAGACATTTTTAGCCTTTTAAAATATTTCGGATGTTCAAGGAAGTCATTTTGGGTAGTTAAGTATATTGCATCTACCAGCTTGGTGCTGTAGGTTGCCCATCATTCAGTTTTCACTGTTGACAATTCTGATGTTAATATCACCATTTCTATCCCCCTTCACACTTCTCATTCTGACTTCGTACTAAGAAACATGGGAACTAATTTAGACACATATTTCACGAATAATTTCTCATTCTCTCTCATCATGTCACTTAGGTAGAAGCTAATGTTCTTTTCTTATGCTGACAAGTTTTTTAAAGCTAGTGTTTCTCAAATAGAAACTATTCAGACTTGCTTTGAGTTCATAAACCATTCTAGAAAAGGCATGTAGCTTGGTTGACCGCTGCTGGCAGCTTTTTCTAAGCTTTATTTTTCTTCTGTCTGAAGCAAAAACCCTTCTGGTCTCGAAGCTGTCGTTCCTTTGTGAGGCCTGCCCATCACTCAGATCCGAGCTTTCCCCACAGCTGTTCCCAGAAGCTCCCTCAGGTCAACGTCCTTCCTCCCAGGGCAGTTCCAGGGCCTAATTTTCCATTCCTTCCTTGCTACGCTTCAAAAATTAGGTGCGGTACAAGTGTCGAGGAACGCTTCTGCTGTGAGGTCTTTGAGAACTCCAGCTTGCAAGCTGCTCCCCGCCTGTGGAAGTGCCGGGGGCTGGAAGGAGAGGGATTCTGACCTAGCTGAGATCAGTGGTCTCAGGGATGGCAGAGGGCATGGTGTTTGGAGGAGGTTGAGAGTGCTGGGTTAGTGGTTTCTCCTGGTATCTTCCCAACAGCCTCTCTGAGCCTCTTGGGAATTGTTGATCTCTTTGGCCCTGAGTTTGAGAACCCCGGATTTATTTAGACTGTTGATTTTTAACTTTCCCAAGGCTCAGCTCAAACACTCAGCTTGCTTACTTATTCCCAAAGGAGAGCCTTCCAACCCCTTGCAAGGAATAGTACTAAGCATCCTTCCCATCTGCCAGTGTTTAGTCAGGATAAGATCTAAAAAAGGAAAATGTTCCTTTCTTTCTTCCCAGGGAATGCGGGTATTGTCCTGGGCTTCACTTTAGCCCCCTTGCTATTGTGTCTTTTGGATTTCTGACCTGGTCTCATAGACATGCTTCTCCCAAAGCAGCGGGATCTCTGGTCTTGCTGCCTCCCCAGCCTTGGGGTCAGCCTCATGCAGTCGGCGCAGGTAAACATTGAGCCAGGACTTGTGTGTCACTGTTGGCTTAGCATTCAGTCCTCATTGCAGAGGATATGGGAGAAGATGACAGCAGAAGCCTCTTCCCTCTGACTTCAAGGAGCTCCTAATCTCCTCCCAGAATTTTTTGCTGGAACTCTTCTTTTTGGAATTGGCTTCCTCTTCCCTCACATTTTCACAGCAAGTGCAACTTCCAATCATCTTGGAGCTAGACCTCTTCCTGCCCCTCCCTGCATCTCAGTCTCCTGATCCTACTTTCTCAGTGTTTTCCTGGCCACCCCCACCATCGCCCCACATGTCCTGCCTGTGGGCACTCACCTTCCTGCCAGTGACTGCCAAGGACTTTCTTCTTGAGCTGGCTTTCATACTGTCATTTCCTCACCCACAAATGCAGTCATTTCTTGCATCTTCCAACACTGAGTTTCGCCCCCTCGTCCCTCTGGTTTCCAGCTGCACCTGCAGGCAAACCTGTCTTCTCACCGTCCAGTGGGTGTGCCGGGTTCCATCAGTCCAGGAGCCTTTGCCCATGCTGCTTCTTCATCCCTGCAACGCCTCCCCGTTCCCCACACGCTCTGCTTGGGGCCATCCCCACTAAGGTAACTTCAGTGTCATACAGAGACTCCCATGGTGTCTGTCAGCTGCACTTGTTCGTACTTAAAATCTTTCCTTTCCCTCCCCCGAAGTCTGTAAGAGCACCTGATACCATAGCATCCCTTCGACATATAATAGTTCATTACTTAGTTGCTGTCAAGTCTTTCCTTGAAAGACTTGAAGCTGAAATCAGCCACTCAACAAGGATTTGAGCCCTGGTGGTCCTGCAGAGCAAAAGCTGCCCGCGATCCCTGCTCCTGCGGGCTTGCATCTGGTGGGCTCCTTGGAGAATCAGCAGTGGTGTCGGCTACTGCTTTTGCTCTTACGGACTCTTCGGGGTAATTCAATGATCATTTGTTTAACTGATTTAGTTTGCTTTAAAAAAAGTAAAAAGCCTCCATTTGGATCGTAAGACAGATACCAGAGACACCAAATAGAAGTGTGCATCTGGAGCCCTAATGCAGAGGTGTGGGTTTTTCTAGCTGTCTTAGTGAGAGATGTTTTAGGTACCTGAGTCCTCCTCACAGTTAAGCCTTTGCAGTAGGCCCTCAACTCTGCCCTGGGGTGATGGTCTGGCTGGTCGGACAGATGCTCGGTATTTTTTGTTTTAGCAAAAATAAAATTGATGTATCAGTCAGAATTCAGTGGCCCTCCCTGTGCAGGCTATAGGGTACCCCTTGTGCCTCGCTCGGTGTGCTGATTCCCTGCAATGATGTAGCTGGTCCCAGAGCCAGACTCATTTGTCTCAGTTTGGGCAGATGTGCACTGTGTTCATGTGGCCAGGGATAGGCACACAATTAATTACAGACCTGACTGTAGGGGCCCTGCCCCTCTGTGGTGGTGGGGGGGGGGGGCGGGCAGGTCTCAAGTTGTTTGAGGTCTAGACTTGACGAATCTGTGTTCCACAAGAACATGCACTTTTAACTCACATTTATTTTGCAACTTCTGTGAAGCATCCATGGGACACTGATTGGTAATGTCTATCATCTATAAAGCCACCTTTTTTGTTGAGTTATATGTTTATGTAAACAAATACAGCTTTAGAAGTTTTACATGATGGACAGTTAAAAAATTGCTTTCTAGAATTGTTATCGGACGGATTCATTTGGAAATTAAGTCATGCCACATTGTCTGAGTACCTTGTCATCTGCTGTTAGCTTAACTTTATTTTGGAAATAATAAGTAATGGCATTTGTTGAGGGGTGGTGGTTACTTGCCAGTCCTGTGCTAAGTAATTTCCCCTGTGGGTGCCTGTTCGATGAGAATTTGCCTGTTTCTATGTAGATTTTTAATTTTTTATAATGGGAAATTTCAAAGTGTAAATGTCCTGAATCCTGGCACGTCCATCACTGGGCTGCAGTAATTATTAGCTCCACTTTCTTCCCGTCTCTCTGTTCCCTACTGGATTATTTAAAGTAAATTCCAGGTGTGTGTGTCTATAAAATTTTTAACTAGAATGTACTTTTTTCGAATTGGTTCTGTTTGAGCTTAATATTTTTCCTCTGACTACCTAATTTTTCTCAAGTGTAGGACCCTTGATATGTTCGTTCTTGTCTATTTTTGGGTTTTAAACATAATTTATGATTTTATGCCTTAACTTAAATAGTTATGCTATAGACTAAGGCATTGTCTGTAATTACAACTGTTCAAAATTAACTTCTGTTTTTTTTTTTTTTTTTAAAACAAAACTTCTTGCCTCCCTCATAGCCTGGCTCACATAACCAGGAGCACCACTCCTCCCAGGGCATAAGCTTAGAGAGCTACCTTAATTCACTTGGATTCTTTTAGTGTGAATTTTTGTTGTCTTTGTACACTGATCATGCCCATCATCTTCTCATCTATGAATGAGAGAGCTGGACTAGCTAGTTGTCAGTGTTTCCTTTTGGGTTTGTGGTTACCAAAAACAAAGCAACAGCAACAACAAAAACTAGTATGAGGCATAGTTGTTGACCATCAGTTGCTTAGGGAGTTAATGACTTCCACCTAGGAAATAATTTGAAAAAATGTATCCATTGTATTTTGACTTGGTTGGATTTGATGTGGTCCTGTATATGTCCTTTTCTGTAGGCCACCTCTGGGGGCAGTGGGTGTGGAGGGTCTGGCCTGCTCTTGGGAGTTACTGGAGCCCCCACTTCCTGTACACGGCCACAGTGTCCCAGGCAGGGGCACCCCAACTTCCGTCCCCTGCTGTGGCAATCGTATCTCCTGGATTTTCTGTAACTCAGTTTCTTACCTTTTGCCCCTTATTTCCATCCGTAAGCACTCCAAATATCCTGAAATTTCAGCATCTTCTGGAAGCAGCCAGAGGAGGCTTAGGAGAAGGGCTCAGGTCCCTCTGTCACTGTGCATATGACAGGTGGGCCTGTGTGTCTGGCTGGTGCAGGGTGGCTACCCTCCAGGGTCTGCAGTTGCCCAGCTGTGGTTGGGGGCTGCTTCCTGGGCTGTGCCCTCTGCCAGCCCGCCTGCCCGTGGAGGGATGCTGCACTCTGACTGTCTTGGGTTGTCCCCTGGCCCAGTAGGGGACCTCCATGACATCTTGAACATTACCAGAAAAAGGAACTTCTGAATTTTCTTAAAGGGTCAGCCAGTGAGCAGCTGACGCGAGATAGCTGGCTGTCTCTCTGCCCCAGCAGGCCTGGCTGGTTCTAGTCCAGCCACCCAGTGGAGCTGGTCTCCACCCAGGCTGCAGGGATCTTTAGTAGTCAGACCACAGGTGACTATTCGAGGGGTGACACAGCCCTCTGGTTTCTTTCTGTTTTGACTCAACTGGAAGTCACTCCTGTTGACCTCACTCTTTGGATGGCCTCTGCTTTACTCTGGCCCTGAGGTTCTTCCCCACCCCTTGGAGCCTCTTGTCGTAGAAGGAAACCTCTTAGACGGTTCACCCAGGTGGGATCTAGTACAGGGAATGGTCACAGCAGAGCGTGCAGGGCTGGAGAGCCACAGGCATGTTCCCCAGAGACTGGAAACTGAGAAAGCTGGTGCTGTCCCCTCTGTCTGGAGGGCAGAACAAGGACAGGAGAGCTCCCAGAGCCCGCAGGTGCTCCCCACCGCTGCTGCCACCAAGCAGAAAGCCTGAGCCCAGTTCTGTGGCTGCTGCTCAGTCCCTATGGATGTGGCTGGAGCCACGAGCAGGGGTGAGGTAGTGGGGGAGCAGGGGTGAGGTGGGGGGGCAGGCAGCAAGGCTTTGCCCTTCCTCCTGCCTTTTAAGGTTGCACCGGGGCCTCTTTGGCAGAACCTAACCACATCCCAGCTGATGAGGCACAGGCCTAGGAAATGGGCTTTCAGGTTTCCAGCCTGGCGGGGCAGAGGAGAACCTCGGTGGTACTGACACCAGCAGGCCACATCCGGCACGTGGACTCCTGAGAGTGTGGGTGGAATTAAATGACCCAGCGCTCGGCTACCTGGGACAGTGCGGTGGATGGTGGTGGGTGCGGTTCATCTTCTCTGTGTGGATCAGTGGAAACAGGCTGTTGGCACTATGCCAGTCACACAGGTTGTACTCACACGGTAAGGCTGGAAAATACAAAATGGATGAAAAGTTTAGCAAATGAAAAGAAATGACCACAAATTACCCAGTTGCAGCTGTACTCCAGTAATGTTTTGTGGATAACGGCGTGTGCCTTTCCCATCAGGGTACTGCGAGGAGAGAGAGGGTCAGTGAGGGCGCCGCAGTTCTCTCTGGGCGGATGTTGCAGGTGGAGGGACAGAATGCGGACTGTCCGTTCCTGTCACATGGGAAACGGATGTGTCCATCTTGAAGATGTTAAGCTCCTTCACAGTTCTGTCCTGGTACTGAAGAGGAGGTTGGCATCGGGCTGACGGCCAACAAGACTCAAGCAGCAGCAAAGTGGTTTCGCGTATCCATTTAGCCTCCACTTGTCTTCCCATCACGGAAAGCTCTGTGTGGGACCTAGATTCATCTCACCCGGCTCCCGTGTTTGCATCTGTACCTTTTCTCCTTGTCTTCTCCAGCTGTGCTTGGAGGAGCTGCCAAGGTGGCAGGTAACAGGAACCACCTTGCGCTCCCAGAAGTAAGAGAGGAATTTGTCCTAAGGACAAGGTGTCTCATGAAAAGGATGTTGGCAGGCCTCCGGGACTGGGTCCAGGGCTTGGAGAGGGCTTTTGGCAACCTAGAAAGCCCCCTGCTTCTCCACTCCAGCCCTCTGCATTTCACACACTGTCTGTCCTTCTCCCAGCACATGTGGTGGAAAGTGACCCCCACCAGTAGTGTGGAGGCTGTATGTGTCCAGCAGAGGCTGGAACCTTCTGGGTCTCTCCTATATTCGGGCCTTCAGGGAGGAGCTCTTTGGCCCAGTTTGGTGAACTGCCCACTCTCACCAGATCTGCTGACCATGCTCTGTCAGGGGCGTGGTGATGTGTAAGAACATACCTGCCCTTGTTGTAACCGTGTGCGTGGGGACCAGGGAAGGGCCCCGGCGGCATAGAGGGGGAGCCCTTGGTTCTGGGCACGGGGATTTGCCAGTGGGGCAGACTTTTACCCATGATGGGGGATGCTGGTAGCTGTGTCAACTAAAGGTGCACTTGTAGCTGGAGTTTCTACACATTTCTCCTTAGATTAGGAAATAGTGCCCTTGTTACTGTACTGCTTGTGTGTTGCAATGGAAATAATGGTTATTTTTAAAAAGAGCTTTAAAAATAAGCTCTAATCCTATTTGTAACCTCAGAAATTCAGTTTCATTTAAATATTAAGATATTTAAATAATTGAGAATAATTTTTATTCAGAATCAATAGTAAATTGTGTTTCTTAGCATCACTCCTGAAGAAAAGAAAAAAGATCTAAACTCAGGGCTTTGAATCTTTTTGTATTAATTTAATTAAAGGGGAAACGTTAAGCTGATTTCCATTAACCTATCAGAAGATGGCCGTGTGCCCTGGTGAACTGGTTTCCTGGGGCCACGTGCGGCCACTGTCTGTGGACCTGAGAGGGACTGTGCGTGCGTCGAGCTTCACACCCGGCCTTAGACAGGCGATGGGAGAACCTCTTCCCACCCACGGAACATGTGCAGATGGAGGAGGGGAGGAAAGAGCTAGAATTTTATTCCACTAATAGTGCAGCTTTTGAAGTGGGCTTCTTGGCTAGTTATGATTTTAAGTGGACACTTACACACATATACACAGTAATTCCCTAGCAGAAATTTTGCTTTGTGGATGGAGTTTTTTCTGTACGAGGGGATTAATTCCTTTAGCTACAGGCAAGGAGGAACTGATAGTCTATGTGAATGTGTGTTGTATACTCATCCACACACTTCACAGCTTGGGGAATTCTCTGGCCCCATGTGTTTGTGCTTCCTCAACTATATCATTCAGTTCTACTCTTTTCATAAACTGTCCCCTTCCCATTTGTTCAGTTTTGCCTTTTCCCTATTATATGGCATTATTTTAACTAACCATATTTTAGATACACTAGAAACAAATTATACTTTTTGTTTTGTTTTTTTAAATTTCTAGTTGGAAGATTAATCAAGAATAATAAATATTGTAGAATATTTGGAAGGTTTTTAAAGTGAAATTTTTAGTGGAAACCTTTGCTTCTCAGTATGTAGAGTAAGTTGGGGCCTGATAGTTATAACTATTTAGATAGTTATTACATTTATTTCCATAAGATGGTTCTTACATATGTAAATTTATCTAAAGGACATATACACACCACACTGCTGTTTTCATTTGGTATCTGGGTTAAAATTCTAATGTTTATCCTCAAATCCTGCTTCTCCATCATGCTCTTGGTGGTGTCTGAATGGGTATCAAATAAGGTGATAACCGTTTTTGTCATCTACACCTGGGCACCACTGAGAGTGGAAGAGGGTGCTGTTCATAGTCACGCTGAAACAGCAGTGGTCAGAGCGTGTGGTCACTGTGACAGTCTGAATGTGTCCTCCCAAACTCATGTGCTGAGATCTCACCCCACAAGGTGATGGCATTAGGAGGTGGGGCTTTGGGAGGTGATTAGGTCACGAGGGGGGAGCCCCCATTAATGGGATTAGTGCCCTTATTAAAGAGACCACACAGAGCTCCCACGCCCCTCTGCCACATGAGGACACAGCGTGAAGGCGCCATCTGTGAACCAGCAAGGAGGCCCTCACCAGACACCAGATCTGCTGGCACGTTGATCCTAGACTTCAGCCCTCAGAACTGTGGGAAGTAACATCTGTGGTTTATAAGCCACCCGCCCAGTCTGGTGTTTTGTTACAGCAATCGGATGGACAGAGATGGTCACCCAGACTTGTATGTCTGACCCTCCTGTTTCTCACTGTCCAGGTCCAGCCTTTGTGTCTCACCTGGCCATGAGCCTCCTGTCCTCCTGCTTCCAGACTTTTCTCCCTCCCATCCACCTCCTTTGTTGCTACTGAGTTGGCTTTCTGAGATCCAGACCTAATTGTTCCACTTCTCTCCTTATAAACCTTTAGTTCCCCATTTCTTGGAGGTTCCTTCATGTTATTAAAGGGCCTTAAGAAAATGACCTTTGCTTCATCTTTGACCACTCAGCCCTTTTAACTTTCATGAAAACGATGACACTAGTTACTCTCCACTAGGCCATGTACTTTCACACCTTTGTGCCTCTGCGGGTGCTGTCCCTAGTGCCTGGGCAGCCTTCTCCTGCCTCCACCTCCACCTCCACCACCACTTGACTAAACAGCATCTCCCCTTGGAAGACTTCCACATTCCCCCAGCGAGAACTAGTGCCCCTGCCCTTGGCTTTCCCCTAGTTCATACACATCTGTCTCTTAATACTTATTCATGGGAGGCAGTACAGCCTGGTCGTGAAGATCTGGTTGGCTGGCATGACTCAGTTTTATCATTTGAAAAATGGGGACAATAGCAGTCTTATAGGATAGTTGTTATATAAATCTTCATAACGAGTGGCGCATGAAAAGTACAGAGCCTATTGCTTGGCAAGTGATAATCCTGCAGTTTATGTCGTCTGTGACAGAGAGAGCTGCCCCCTCTCTGCAGTGTAATAATTTGTACACGTGTCTGTTTCTCCAGCTGGAATGAGCCCGTGGTAAGGACTCCGGCAGCAGGAGCAGCTCACTGGGGTTTGCTGGATGGACTGGTATATGTACGTTTATGCTCTTCCCTCTAGTTTTTGCCGTAAGTGCTTTTAACTCAGATTAGGTGCATAGAGCTTTCAGTGTCTTTGCTATGAAGTTGAGAATGTCCAAGTTACTGGATGACCTGAGGCCCACCAGGTCCCTCGAGCAGAGAGAGTGGCTCCAAGACAAAGACCTGATTTCCCAGGGTTGGGGGCCGTCCTCTTCCACACCCTGTTCTTGGTCTGACTGTGAGAAGTTGCTTTGGGTTTCTGCCAGAGTGGGATCCTGTCACCGGATCATTTCTGTCATTGCCCCCTGCCTCCGCCAGGCGTGAGAGGAAAACCTGCCTGGTCTGGCCAGGGGCAGGCAGGGTGGCCACCCCTGGGGGACTCGTGAAGGATCTTCCGGTTGGTCAAGACTGATGGTTTACCAGGCATATCCTGCTGATGGCCTCCCACCAGCACGAAGGGACCAGTGATCTGTCCTCCCTCTGCCACCAAAATCTCTCTAAAACAAGTTCTCTCTCCACCTCACGTGACAGTTGGGTCAAAGACCCTTTGAGGACTTGGGAAGAAATGGTCTATATCCTGAATATTCCTTTCTTAACTATCAAAGCTAATGTAAATTCTACACAAAATCTTCCTGGAGGAGTGCTGGCTCCATAAAACGTCCTATGTTTCCATCCGTGCACTCTTGAATTCCACAAATAGGTAGTGTCTGCTTTTAGTATTTTTTCTTCTTTTTACTTTGTCAGAACACTTTGTTTTCATGGCCAGTTAAGCTCTCCTCACACAAGGTCACATGGTAGAGCCTGATCATTTCTGAGAGTGCAAGGATCTTCCCGTTGGAGATCTTTTGGCAAAAAAGGGCCACAGCTGTCTGTGCAGGGTAGCTGAATGTGGTGGAGAAGACGAGCTTGCAACGGTTGGTTATGCTTGTGTGTTCAGCACTGGTGGCAACAAAGCACATGCCTCCCAGAGCTGGCTTCCAATCATTTGTACTAACATATTATCTGCACCATCCTAACTGGAGAGGCTGTTTTTGGTGGGCGTTGGGGCGGGTAGTCACTCCTGACTGTTGTGCTTGTCCGGCTTGGTGAAGATGTTACGACACTTCAGGTGTCATAACAAGCCCCATTTGCTGATGAATTTGCAACAGGTAGGCCTTAAGCACCTCCTACGGGCCAGGCCCTTTTGGGGTACTTGGCATATAATTGTGGAACAAGGTAGATAGGGCAGCTGCCTTCTTGGAGTTTATAAGGCAGTGAGAGTTACAGAGGCCACAGCTCCGAAAGGTGGTCTTAACGTTCTCTCGCGTTCTGCTCTGCTTTCTGGTGAAGCAGCTGAGGGAGCTGAGCCTGCGTCTCAGCTGCTCCTGAATTAGCACCCAAAAGGTGGCAGGCCTTAACTTTAAGTTTACATATCATTTAAAATGATACGTAATCCTTTAAAACTGCAAAGTAATGGCAGTGCAGTTGTTCTGAGTGCTGTTTGTAGCCTAGCTGGAGCTGGGGCGGGCCCCCACCCACTCCTCACCTGGGGAGCCTCTTAGAGCATCAGTGGAGGAACCTTCCCTGAGCTTTCTTCTCGAGTGGGGCCTTGTTTTGCAGGATCAGGTAAAAGGCAGAGCTAGTCATTAAGTATTGCCTGTGTTCCGGGATATTGCCGTGAAGCTCACATAGAACATGTGCTTCATTTAGGGTAAAAATAGCTCAGTGCAGAGTTGACTGAGCCCGCCGTGGCCGTCCACCTGCTTGTGGGGACTGTACGTGGCCATCGCACCCGTTAATTTGTAGTGGTTCCCACAGTGGCAGCAGTTACTAGGGAGGTGGCTATTAGTGGGGAATAATGGTGTATTTTATCCACCTGGTTCCTTTGAGGATCGTAAAATATGTTAGCACAAAGAAACCCAATAAATATTCCAGGTAATAGCCCTACATAAATATGTTCAGATTACAATTTTTCTCTAGTAAAAGATTAAAAATGAAGACCTCCACTCCTTCCAGGAGTGACACAGCAGGGAGCCTGTTCCGGAGCTGAAGGACGCTGTGCCTTCCCACAGAGGGGATTCGCGGCTGGCGACCAGGGCTTTTCTTCCCGGAACGTGGGAGTCCTTTTTCTCCTGCCTTTGTAGTACCACCTTGTAACAGTCAGAAATGTGGATATATTTGGAATTTGCAGGACTAAATGAAACACAGAAGATAGAGCACCATTGCCTCTCCAGGTCACCTTGTAACCAGCTGGGCCCCGCCTCAGCTGGGCAGCAGGTCCCTTCTGTGGCCTGCTGCCGGCCCACGGCGTGACATTTGGCGATGATGAAATTCAGTTTCATTCAGGAAAGGTTTATTGTGTTGTTTTTAATGGAGATTTGCCATCCCTGTTCCTCCCCACCCCCCAGCGGTGTTCCTGGGGAGCAGTATTTCCGCCTGGGATCAGCCTCACCCTTGCCATCTGGGCTTGGGGTGAACCGGGAGGGGAGGGATTAATTTTCGTGTACATCAAACTGTTTAAAACAGCCTTTTCAGGCCTGTAAGTATTGGCGCTGGTTTTATTGAAGCGAAGGGGTGTGTTAAATTCAACTTACAATTGCCTTTCTACTACGTACCTGAAACTGCTCAGAACACACAAAGGAATGGCGCACCGTCCTCCCAGCGTGTGCGCAAAAGGAGGTCCTCAGGTCTTACCATTATAGGTGAGCATAAATGCCTTTTTATCATTTCTATAATAATCCCATTTGAATTGAACATGTCTGTGGTCAGGCGGTTATAAATGCTTTCCCTAAAAGATTCTCATTTAATCGAAGCTATAGCACCACTGAGATTGCGAGTGCAGGGAAGGAAGAATTTGCCCTGGGAGGGACATTGCATCTCCCTGCCCAGGGCCTGTCATCCAGCCACTGTCTAGGCCTACGTTTCCAACATGTCCTGTTTCAGCATTGTTATAACATACACAAATAGTACGTCCTAGTGTACTGATCCCATGGGATATGTGGGTGAAGTTAGGAACACGTGCATGTACTTAGGCAGCCTCACAATTCAAAATGCTTTCTGCAGCAGGCAACTGGTTCTTTGTAGTGTCACTGGGAGTCTGAGCTGGCCGTGGTGTTGGTGTCCAAGCTCAAAAAGAACCAGAGAATGGTGTCCCCCTCCCTGCTAAGGAGCCTAGTTGGAAGCTTCCTGAGATGTCTGTGGACATAGGAGAAAGTAGTCCTGGTGTTGTCACGTGGGTGTAATTCCTATTATTCAAACAGATACAGTTAAAAGAGTCCAAAGTGACTTGACCAAAAGGCAGCCAATAGAAAATCATGTTTTAATGCCACCTGCTTAGTTCTTCTCCTAACCTGAGTGGACCCGCAGACAGGTTTCCCACCATGAACGTGAAGGGGAAGGTCCAATCTCAAACAGCACAAAGAGAGTGGAAGCCGTGTGATCGCATCTGACCAGCCCCAGCGTCAGCTCAGGTGTGCTCAGCCAGTGAGTCTGGGACAGGCCTTGCACGAGGTCCTGTTTGCCTTTGTGTTTTGTAAGCAAAAGCCTAGGAGAACCCGATCACACCAAAAATGTCACTGGAGGTTGGGCGTAGGATGCTTAATTCCTAGTAAGTGATGTGTCTATTTATCTGTTCTTATCTGGTGTGCTGAAGAAAATAAATATTATAGCTGTTAGTGGTGCAGTACTTTTGGTGCAGATGACGCTCCAGGGAGACACAAATTATTTAACTTGCCAGCCCGTTGCTTGCACTTACTACTTTTCACCTATTTTTTTTTTGCATCTTTTCATAGATGCGTGTGTGTCCACTCTTAGTCTGTCAATTTTCTCATTTGCCTTCTGCCTTATTCTTTATGTCCCTTCCCCTGCTCATCTCTCTATCAGTTAATTAATCCATTCATCCAGCTAGCCTTTTATTGATCATCTGTTCTGTCGAGGGCACCGTGATTAGTGTTGTAGACTGAACGGTAAATTGCAAACAATCCCAGCACCCAGATGTATACAAATGGCTCTGATAAACAAATGACATTTATTCTGAATCTGTGCAGTGACAATAGTGATCATTAGTTGAGCATGTTCCATGTGCCAGGTTGGGTCTGAGCACTGACTGTTGCACCATCCCTGGGAATGTTGGCCTGGGCTGGTCTGGATAGGTCTCTGCCTTTGGGGACTTGGCCCTTGCTTGGGTCTTTTGTCTGTTCCTGTCTGGGCACGAGATGCCAGGTGGTTCCTTCAGCTCGGAGCCTTGGCCACACACTTAGGAAAAGGAGGTGATGCTGACCTCACAGGGTTGTGAGAGTGAAATTAAATCCTTTACTAAAGGACTCTGTGGTGCTGGCTCAGGGTGAGGCTTGGTAAGTGCTGTATCTGCCTGTGGTGGCCGTGGCCTGGCCTCCTGGGTCCCAGGGCCTTGCTCTCCATCTTTGCTGCTGTCTCTTGTTTCTTTGCCGCCTCTAGGCCTGGCCCTCCCACCCCACTGCCCTCTGGGTTCCTTCCTGTCTACCTCTCCTGGGCCAGTGGCTTCCTGCCTGTCCTGCTCTCACCTCTTATGGCTGGACAGGATCCCCGACGCTGCTGGACGTCCTTGCTTCTGAAGCGTGGGGATAGCAGTGCTGTCACAGTGGGTGTGTTGTCAGACCCAGAGGGATACCGCGATGCCTCGCCTGGCTGGGTGCCCTGCGGCTGCTTGGTGGGCTTGCCAGTGCTCCTGACTCCGGAGGTGAGCCTGTGCCCTGCCTTCCCCTCACCTGCCCTCTGCTGCCGCTCCTCCTCTGTCCTGCTCTGGCCCTGCTGGGGGCACAGTGGCACCAGGCAGCCACCAGCACTCTTGCCCTCTTCTCCTGACCCTTAGCCCTGCATTGCTCGCTGCCTTTCTCTTTTCTGGGTTGGTTTTCTTTGCACTGAAGGAAGCTCAGCTCAGCACCATGGAAGGTTCCGGACTCAGCCCCAACTTGGGCGCGGTTGTACCTGTAGGCTCAGATTGACTCCTCCACCCGCAAGTGCAATGGACTGAATGTTTGTGTCCCTCAGAAATTCACATGGTGAAGCCCTAACCCCCTAGCATGGTGGATTTGGAGAGGGGCCCTCTGAGGTGGGGCCCTCAGGAGGGGATTCTGGCCCCTCTGGAAAGAGACACCAGAGAGCTCCCTGCCCTGAGAGGACCCCAGCAGAAGGCAGCCCTCACCAGAGTCTGCCTGCACCTTGATCTTGGGCTTGCAGCCTCTGGAACTGTGGGAGATAAGCATCTGTTGTTTAAGTCTCCCAGCTGTGGTATTTTGTTTCTGCTTCCTGAGCTGATGAGTCAGTGGAGATGCCACCTTAGGGTGTGTTGGGGTGCAGCGGCCAGTGACCACGCCATGCTCCCTTTGGGGCATCCGTGAGGTCAGGCTTTTTTTGTGCCAGGAAAAAAGGCCCCATTCTATTTCCGTGATGCCAGTGAGGGCCTGGGATGGGAGGATTAAGACCAACAATGTTACTTTTTTGTGTTAATTTTGACCTATGCCCATGTTGTGAGATGACCTCATACTACTAGAAACGCACATGTAGACCCCGATCAAGGGGACCCGGCCTTGCTGCTGGCCCTCTGCCCTCCTTGGCTCATATGCCACGGACAAGGACA
Organism: Eulemur rufifrons; assembly: GCF_041146395.1. Lineage (NCBI taxonomy): Eukaryota > Metazoa > Chordata > Mammalia > Primates > Lemuridae > Eulemur > Eulemur rufifrons. The sequence goes on along the minus strand of NC_091001.1, from coordinate 36,091,578 downwards.
CGCCAGAGTTGGGTGCGCCTCCTTCCTGGGTCGGACCTGCTCGCATCAGGATGCAAAAGTGAGGGCGCTGGCTTTGAAAAAGTTTCTCACTTTTGACTTTATTTTCACTTTCATTTATTTGAATTACTGTAGGGAATTAGAAGTGGGAGGTTGGCAGGAAGGAGACCAATTCTGAATACAATGAGTTTTTTCATCAGTTATGTGAATTGAAGATGAAAGTTAGAAAACCTGGGTTCGACTGCTGTCTTGGGTTTAAAGGATTTTTGTGCCCTGGAAACTTCTACACCCATAATGTGCCTTTTGGTGGAGTTGAAGCCACTGCTTAAAAGTAAGTTAAAAGGAGAGGGGAGTTCTTTTCTCCATTCCCGTCAACCCCATTTAGATTGTGACTTTTCAGTCTTTTTTCTATGCTTACGGTTCTTTGTTCCTCTGGTTTGTGTACTTACAATTGAGCCAAATGAACTTTTTTCTCAATAGGGATAAATATTCTGATTTATCTTCCTCTCTTCTTGACAAGTAACATTAATATATATTATAAATATGTCTCTATAGTTGTACTATGCTACAAATACTATGTATTACTATTATAAGTTTATATAAGATGCTTCTGTTGGCTAATGCAGAACTTATCTTCTCCAAGGTACCTTCCAGGGTTTTCTATTTTTTGTTTGTTTTCTTTCGATGTTCTTTATCCATTGGATGCATAATTCTTTTGTTTCCCACCGTTCCTTTTCTTCACTCTTACATAGCATAAATCAGTTACAAACCACAGTAATTCCTTACTCTGTGCTTTACGACAAATGCCATCTGTATTCTCTTGTGTTTCTGACACAGGAAGACTAGTTAGGGCAGTGGATCTCTTATCTGTTGGTTTGGGGGCCTTAAGAGTTTATTCTGGTTGCATTCATCTCTTCAGAATTCTATAAACGGATAGACTGTTATTTGAAACATAGTTGACTGTGGTCTATTTAATGCACACTTCTCTGCCAGTGTCCCCTCCCCCCCATGGCCTGCAGCCTCGCCTGTGCTGAGACTGTTCCCACACCTGAGCATGCCCCGCCCACCTTCCTCAGCTGTTACAGGGGACCCTCAGCTGCCATAGTGGTGAGGAGAGGCTGGGGTTGGGTTGCAGTTACATGTAGCATTTGGACCCACGTGTTTAACAACTTTTTTCCAACGAGGAAAAAATCAGCCTCCTACTTTTGATACAAATAAGAGAGTTCTTCCCAGTTGAAGGAATGTTTCCCTGAGTCTTTCTGATGGGAATGATTTTCTTGCAAGACAACATCCTTATAGGGGCAGTAGAACCTGCCCGAGGGACAAGTTCTAAAAACACTTTCTGTCCATCTAGATCTGCTGGTGAGGATCTAGCCTGTGGTTTGTGGTTCTCAAACTTGGGTTTGCTCCACGTTTATGGGCTTTTTAAGACACAGATGGCTGCCCACCACCCCATTTCTGCTTCTGCAGCCTGGGGAGAGCCCCCAAAATTAGCATTTCTAGAGGTGCCCAGGCAGTGCTGGTGCCGGTCAGGGCACACTCAGATAACCACTGCCCTCGCCCCCAGATGACAAAGAACAGATTGGATATGAGTGGTCGGTAACAAAATTTCCACAAGTGGGTGTTGAATTTTGCCTTCACTGAGGACTTGGAGGAGAAGGTGAATCAGGGCCTAACACTGCAGTGTATTCATCACACATGGAGTGCAAAGGCACAGAACTGGCTTATCTTCAAAGCATCTTAACTTTTGTTGCTTCTGTGTGGAATGCTATTTCCTATTTGTAGAATGGCAAGAATTAAAAGTTGATTTGTGAGCTAAAAATACGGTAAACCATTTCTTCTTCATCAAAGCCCATGAATAGACCTGAGCATTTAGATATAAAAAAATAAACCATTTGCCATACTCATTCTATTGATGTAAAAAAAATTAAAAGATAGTACGTTTGTCATTAGAATCTGTTGATCGGATTAAAATGAGACTTGTTTCTTGACTTCCTGTAGCTTGTGTAATTAATTGCCCACCACCTATTTTTAGTAGATCTCGCCCTGCTAAAGCAAAGTGGGAACCGGTGCAGAGCGCTGGGCTCCTCGGTGCTGTAGGCTGGCGAGTGGCCTGGCTCCCAGGATGGGCCCCTCGAGGGGCGTGCCTGCAGGGAGACCCCTGAACAGGCAGCTGAAACCGGCCACCTCCGGAGAGGGGCCACAGCTGGGGTCCCCGTTTCCCGAGCCCCTTGAGAAGTGTGCCAGGCAGTGCTGCCTGAAGAGTCTCGTCACTTGATAGGAAATCCGGCTGTGCCTGCATCCATTCTCATCTCAGGTGAAGGTGCACAGCATCAGGGTGGGTTCTGGGCACACCTTGGAGAGGAGTGCATGTGGGTGGAGCTTGCCCTTAGTGGGCTCTGCCTCTTTCTTTAAGGCTGCCCAGGTGGGCCTCTCGCCACCAGCGGATGCACACAGGCCAGACCTGGGTGTGGAGTTCAGCTTTGAGTTGTGCCTGAGGAAGGGTCTGGCCGGTCAGCCCCTGCCCACGTGGCTCAGCAGGGAACCAGCCAGAACCGGCTCCTTCTGTTTTACACCACACACAGATACAGACCACTGGGATAGTGCCCTTGGCAGTAGAACCAGGTGAGGATTGGACAGCACCAATTGAGAGTTGTTGGCTCCTGCCCAGGAAACTCTGTGCCTCTGGAAATACCCCTGGGCAGTGTAACCGAGAGGTGCATGTGTGAGCTGGCTTGAAACCTGTGGCCCTGGGGCCCAACCCCTCTGTACCCTCATTTTCTCATTTTTTAAATGAAGAGAGGTTACAACAGAGAAGCTTTAATCCTTCCTTGAAGTATTTAAATTCTAGTAATTTGCAGGAGAATGTTGATTTGGGCTAGAAAAGCCTAAGGAAGTAGTGTAAATTACAGCCACACTAAGAAATTGGTAATTTTCCACCTCTGTGGTGTAACCTCAGCGCCTTCCTTGGTTTTGTTTTGTTTTGTTTTTTCCTGGTCTGAAGGCAGGCAGGAGAATTTCAGGATGGCTGCTGCCAGGGCAGATCTGTGGAGTTTGGTGCTTCACAACAAAGATGTGGTGAGTTCTCCTGTGTCCCCTCTCAGTCCTCACCAGCCAGGGCGCTGCTGCAGTTTTGCTTACTGTGTTTGGGATGTCCTTGTTCTTTCTGAGCATTTCAGCGTGGTTTATTGCATGTTTACAAAGCACACTGATGTGTTAATTTAAACTTTTCTAGAGTAAGGAGCTGTCAGTGGAAAAGAAGACAAACTCTGTAAAATAATTTAAGGAGGTTTGTTCTGAGCCAAATTTGAGGACCATGACCCAGAGCCACGTCCAGGAAGCCTTGAGCAAGTGGACTCGCTGTGCTTTGGTTACAGTTTGGTTTTTATACATTTCAGGGAGACAGGGGTTACAGATAAAGTCATAAATCAATACGTGGAAGGCATACATGGGTTTGGGCCAAAAAGGTGGGCCATCTCTAAGTGGGGGGTGAGGCTTACAGGTTATAGGTGGGTTTAAAGATTCTTTGACTTGTAATTGATTAAAGACATGAAGCTTTGTCTAAAGGTTTGGAATGTTTTAAGATAAGGAGCTCTGTAAATCAGAGACAAGCAGCTGGACATATATTTGTTGTGTAAATTGAGGACCTGAAGGTTTGTGTTGCATAGCCTTAGGCCTCTTAGTGAGTTACAAAGGATGTCTCCAAGAAGGGAGGGGAGCATAATGAGGCATGTCTGACCTCCCTCCTGTGGCAGGCAATTTGGTTTTAGGATATCCTTGGCCAAGAGGGGGGTCCACTCAGTTTGCAGGTGGCGGGGGAGCCATAAGATTTTATTTTAGTTCACAGAGCATTTCTGATTGACTTGCTTTATCTGATCACAGTGACTTCTATAAGTGCATGATACACGGTTCAGTTTTTCTACTTTGATAATAATTGAGGCAAATCAGTGGTGCACCCTTCCCGATAATAATTGAGGCAAATCAGTGGTGCACCCTTCCCGTAGAGCCTGTGAATCATGTCCATAATTTGATCTGTGTAAAAATGACACAGCTGTCATTGGTAGTTGTGTTTTGATAGGTCACTAAATGTTTTCTTATCTGTTGTATATTTACCATCTGAATAAATTCTCAAGATTTTATCAAGTGGATTATTGATTATTACTGATTATTTTTTGGGGGAGGAGTAGAATTCAAGCTGTCAAACTTTTTTCTTGGAAATATATTAAAAAGCAAAAGGAACAACCTTCATGTGTTAGTAGTTGATTCTAAAACTAAGCTGAGTTAGAGTGTGTCATAGGCTCTGTACAGTCTCCTCTGAGCCCTTGCCCAGCCCTCTGCCTTGGTAACTGCAGAGGTGGATGAGATTTTGGAAACTCAGGGTTCCCATCTCAGCCTCACCACTAACTAGCTCTGTCCCTGGGCAGGGAGTTGCTTTGCCCTCCTTCATGAGTAGAGGGTAGTTTGTAGACAGGTGGTTTTTAAAGGCCTTTCAAGCTACATTTATGAGGTTCTTGATTCTCTGTAAGATGTGATTTCTTAGTTATCAAGATAATCATATTCAGCGCAGTTCTTTAAAGTAGAACCACAGTAGAACCACAGAATGAATTGTCCAGCTTCATCAGTTACCAATCAACGGCCAGTCTTGTTTCATCAAAGCCCTCATGGGCTCCGGAACATTATTTCCGAAGTGAATCCCAGGCATTGATTCCTGTCATCTGTAAGTATTACAGTATTTCAGGAATAATAGTTCCTTAATGTTAGCAAATATGCAGTCAGTGTTCAGATTTTCCCATCTGTCTCAAAATGTTTGTTTACAACCTGGTTGTTCAAATCAGGAACCAGATAAGGTCCAGGAATTGCAGCTGGATGGTCTGTTGATTGGTCCATCCTCTCTTTATGCCCACCACAGCCAGTCGATTTGTTGGAGAAACCAGGTCTTTTGTCCTTTGGGGTTCCCGTGGCTTGGAGTTTGCTGACTAGGTCCCTGAGCTTGCTGTGAACTGCTCGTCAGGTCTAGCACCGATCCGGTCTGATTTTCTGGTGGGCCAGTGTCCTGGGTGGTGTGTGTGCTTCTGTCGGGAGGCAGCGCATGTGAGCAGCCCGATTCAAAGGGTTGCACAGTCATCCCTTCTGTACTTATCAACTGTTGTCTTATGTCCAGGTCATACAGCCTTTCCCTTTATTTGGAAGTTTTCAGAATGAATAGTTCTGGTTTCCCAGCATCCTGAGTGGCCCATGAATTCGTGTGTTTATTTCTTTAGGAGTAATTATGAATTATGATTTAGGATATTTCTGAAGTGTTTTTACCTACTGGATTTGACACCCTTGTTGCTGTACCCACCTTGGCCAGTGAGCACTGCCTGGGGTGGCCTCTGGGCTCCCTTGCCACACGCCTATGGTCTCTGATGTCACTCAGAAGGCAGGGAGCTGTGGGCTCCAGGCTCCCCAGACAGTGCCTGCCCATTCCCGGCCGGGGGTCTGCATCTCCTCAAAGAACCATGGTCCTTTAGTGGAAATGGAATTTGGGGACTACAATTGGGGGTTAAGGGTGCTCCTTGCTCCTGGGTTAGTCATTGTTTCTGAGCCTTTTTAGTGAATAAAAGTTTTGTTTCTGTATTTTTTTTTTTTTTTTACATAATCTATTGTAAATTCACACTGATGTTTCTAATTCAAAATTAGGATTACAGAATATTTTATATTATGTTATATTTAATATGTTACATTATATTATATTTAATATGTTATATTTTATATTGTGTTCATTTTCTCTTACACTGAAGGTCTTTGTCCCTAGGAGCATTTACATAATGACACATTTGCTTGATTGTTCCATTTTATTTATAAACAACACACATAAATGTTTAACACAACTCTACCAATATTGATGCCGACCATATGAGTACTGAAAACAGCTGAAGAGGTTTTTGTCCTTAGGGTTTATCCCACTTAGGGAAATACAGTCAAATTATTGTTTCCAAGTCACTTGGAATGATTCCTCTCTGTGTTTATTGCCACCAACTCGATATATAATTTAGTTTGCTTCATTCTACTTTTAATTTTTGGACTTTAAAAAAGTTAATATTACTTTATAATTATGTAAACTCTTTACACAGTTCCAGAGCCGAAGAAGATATATTCAGAGAAGTCTTATTTTGTATTACAATTCTTTGTCGTCTTCTTTCCCTACCCCTTTTCATTACCATATTTAAAACAAGTTTTTCTCTTTCCCCTTTTTATTTATTGCTTTTTTAAAAAGATTTTATTTTTTAGAACAGTTTTAGATTCACAGCAAAACTGAGCAGAAAGCAGAGATTTCTAGTATACCTCCTATCCCCCCCTGCCTACATGCACGGCCTCCCCAGCTGCCAGCATCCCCCAGCAGGATGGTGTATTTGCCACAGTTGATGGACCCACACTGACACATCGTCACCCAGAGTCCAGAGTGTGCACCTGGGTTCACTCTTGCTGTTGCACATTCTATGGGTTTGGACAAATGCATAGTATTTATTGTTTTCTAATGCAAACAAATATATATGTAAAGTTATATATTTTTAATATTTCTCATTTTCTTAAAATAGCATACTCTATGCACTTTTCCCAAACTGGAGTTCAGAGGTTGTCTTCTAATTATATGGTGTATTGTAATTTAATCTTGACGTTGAGTTAAATTGAATGTGCCTATTTATTCAGTCATTTTGGGAGGGGTAATTCCAGCAACTGCAGTCCAAGTATTTTAATCATATTAAAAAATAATTAGAAAACGCATGAATATTCCTGTCTTGTTTTTGCTGTTAAAAAAAGAAAAAGAACTTGGTCTATTTAATTTACATGTATTCTAGTTCAGTGGTTCTCAGCCAGGGTGATTTCATTCCCCAAGGGACATTGGCAATGTCTGTTGATTGTCACCACTTGAGGGAGGTGGGGGTTGCAGCTAAACACGCTATAATGCATGGGACGGCCCCACAGTGAAGAACTACCCGCCCAAATGTTACTTTGCCGCTGGTGAGAAACCTACTGCTGCTCAGCTGGGCCCTGGGAGCCCGGGCTCCTCCCCCACCACCCCTCCCTCATTCCTCTCCTGCTGCTCTCTTCTTTTTCAATAAAACTAGGTATTTATATCTAGGACTTTAGGAAAACATCAGTCATTTAAAATGAAAAACATCAATGGTATTCCTTACCAGGCTTGTACAAAGAGAGAAACAATTTAGCATTTGAAAGCTCTGTCGTAGTTTATGCTGGTATAAATCATACGTGCAACCATGTATTTTTGGAAAGCTAATTCTGCTTTATTAGACAGGGTTCCTTGTTAGGTGCACGCACATGGAATACCAGCTGGACAGTGTGAAGTGACTGAGGTTGATAGTTTGATGTGTTGGCCACACTCTGGGCACTGCGGCTTCAGGGTTGATTGTGATATTTTATCCTATTATGAAAGGCAATCATTCAAAGGCACATGTGGATATAGGTGGTTGGCGGGAAGCCTGGTAGCTTTGCTGCTCTTGCAAAGTCATTTTCTCACTGATGGCATACAGGAGAACTCTGGGGGTTGGTGTAAGTTTTTCTTATCTCTGTACTCTCAGTTGCCTCCCACTAGTATCTTACGAAATACTCAATTTCAGCTAAAGAGAGGAATGAATAATTCAACATCTTTGCCATTGTAAGGGTCACATATATAAATATGGATGAATGGGGGCACCGGATGGAGTACTGGTGACGTGTCTCATGTGGCACAGAACGCAGGTGTTCAAAGGTGGGCATGGTTTGTCCTTATGCTGGGAGCCGGAGGACTCAGATCATAGCATTCCTTTTGCGTTTGGCAGTGAAGAGAGTCCAGTAGTCTAGTGTTGTTCCAAAAGTTCTGGCATCACTACTTCTACCCTCCTTTTTTCCCTTGTACTGCCCTGTACTTCAATCTGGTGAATGAAGTGAATTTGAAAAATAACTCATCAGCGTTTCTCTTTGACACAAGTATATGCAATACAAATTCGATTCCATGGAAAGGAGATATGTATAATTAGAGTAGTTATAGACATTAATGGTAACAGTTCACAGGTTTGTCTGCCCTCTCAGGAGTTGGTTTTGTAGAATAAATTTTATTAAGCATTTTACTTGTGGGCGTCAGCACTTGTCTGTTTTTGGTTCAGTGCCCCTAGCCAGGGTAAATTTGTGCTCTGATGATGGTTACAAGGGTAGTCTTTCAGAAACGGATTTAGTCATGAAAATATCTTTTTGATTTTAACTTTTATGTCCCTAAGACATAAAAATTTATTATCCTTTTTAGGTCTTTGACACACACACACGGCTTCTATCACCAACTCTTTTCTTTCTGCATCTTCCCCCACTATCCCAAGAAAAAAGTTGATACCAATTTCTAATCCTTTCAGTCTGGCCAAATTCAGGATCTTGAAAAGGACTCAACTCTATATCTGCCCCTATACTAGTTTTTTGGGGGAGCCCTTAAATATTGATGGGATTCTGTAGCCTTGGCCAATTTTTCTTTTCTGCACAGGAAATAAAAACCAGTTTGTGCTATTTCTGGGTGGTGAGTGTTGAACTCACAGTTCTAGGACAGGAAGGGACTGCCAGCCAAGCAGTTGCATGTTGTGCAAGGCAAGGGCAAGCAGAGTTTCCAGGCCTTTCTAAGGGGAAAAAATTACGTGCCCAAGCAGCAAGCTGCCAGGCTGTGTGGGCAGGTTGTTAAATACTCTGCACAAGTTTGAGGGAAGCCACTTCCTTGATAGTGTCTTAGGGTCAGGATGGCTGGGGAGGAGCGTAGATCCTCAGGTCCTCATCTTCTTGGGGTTCCAGTATGGCCCTTGGGAGAGGAGTGTAACAGCAATGAAGTGAGAAGCCACTGGATTTGCAACCAAGGTGGAATTCATTGTGATTCTCCCAGGTTAGTGAGCAAATGCAAAAGCCTTTCCTAACGATAATCATAATAAAACAAACTACCTCACATTGTGGCTCCTGTCAGCTTTTGCCTTCCCCTAGAAACAAGATGCTTCTAGAAAAGAAAACCAGTTTGTAAATTTGGCATGGAAACAAACTTTTTCAGCAATTTGTTGTGGACTCTGCTTATTAATTTATGGTTACATAGCTTTTTAAAGCTACTTGCACTAACTACAGATCTTTAAGCACTTTAATCGTCCTAAGTAAGGTCTGACTATAGGATGACGAGTTGTATTTATCTGATTTGGTTCATTTCCTAGGAGAACAAAATTATAACTAAATTTTCATTAATTTAGGGTTTTGATCCATCTGTTTCAGAGCCAGTATTAGGTTATCTTCTACCACCAGAAGATGTGTTTTTGAACCATAAGTATCTTTAGGCTTTAATATCCTGTGAAAAGAGTAGGAGCTAATGTTAGCTTGTTGTGATATTTTTTTCTATTGTTATTTTGTTGAAAAGAATTTATTTGAAAGAGTTATGCATTCTTTAAAATTTAAAAAAAATTAGTGAAAACCATACTTGAAGGGAAGCGTCCCTCCTATTCCAGGCACCCAGATGGCCTCACCAAGGGCAAGCAAGGTTCATGATTTCTTTTTTTTTTTTGAGACAGAGTCTTTCTCTGTTGCCCGGGCTAGAGTGAGTGCCATGGTGTCAGCCTAGCTCACAGCAACCTCAAACTCCTGGGCTTAAGCGATCCTCCTGCCTCAGCCTCCCGAGTAGCTGGGATTACAGGCATGCACCACCACGCCTGGCTAATTTTTTCTATATACATTTTTAGTTGGCCTGATAATTTTTTTCTATTTTTAGTAGAGACGGGGTCTCCTCTTGCCCAGGCTGGTCTTGAACTCCTGACCTCGATCAATCCATCTGCCTCGGCCTCCCAGAGTGCTAGGATTACAGGCGTGAGCCACTGTGCCCAGCCAGATGATTTCTTATGTGTACATCCAGAATGTTCTGGAAACATCTGAGTGCTAGCTTACCTAAGTCATTTTTTCTTCTTTCAGTGTTCTTCCTTTTTCTTTTTGAAGAGATCTATCCACCAAAGTCTCATGTTTACAGATAAGTAAAACCACTGAATTGTACACTTTAAATGGTTAATTTTTATGGCATGTGAATTATACCTCAGTTTAATAAAAAGTAACCTTAGAGTTTGGGAACTGGTTGAGAGAGAAGGAATAAGGGTTAAAAATGTTTTCATCTTTCTGTCATCACATAGGAATAGTGAAGTTCCCCAGAAATCTGTGTTGCTTCGATTAAAAAGATATTTTTATGGATTCCTCAGATGGAGAAGCCTGTGGTGAGCCCACTGAGGTTGCTGGTAATTAAGTTCATGTGGGCAATGAATCTCCATGTAATGAGGATAAACTGCTGCTTTATCCTCTGAAGCAGCTTAACTAGGCAGCAAAGTAGTAGTTACATTTCTTCGTAGATGAGTACGGTTGGGGAAAATAATGGGAAGTGTTCTTACCTTGTTTTTCTGAGCTCACCCAGCTTCCTCAAATGTGAATACCGAGCCACAGCACAGTTATCAAAATCAGAAAGTAACCTTGATACGATGCTATTATCACACTTCCTGATCTCTGACAATCTGGAGGGTACAGGTGATATCTTAGTGTCCTTTTAGTTTACATTTATTTTATTATGAGTGAAGTCTAGCCTCTTTTCATATGTTTAAAAGCCAGATATTTTCTTTCCCCATTTTCCTTTGCCCATGGTTTTCTTGGTTTGCTGATCTTTTCTTGCTGTCAATTTTAAGGTATTCTCACTGTGTTAGGGAGATGTGTCCTTTGTGTCCAAAGTTGCAAATATTTTTTTCTAGCTTTGTGTTTGTCTTTTGACTCTGCCTGTGGTATATTTTGCCATATAAAAAAGTTGTTTATAGATACGTAGTTGAATTCATCCATCCGTCTTTTATGGTTTCTGGATTTTAAATCCTAGATTTTAAAATAAAGTTCTTTCTTCAAGGTTATAAAGGATGTTTTCCATATGTCCTTCTATAATTTTATTACTTCATTATAAATTTTGGATGCATTTGGAATTTATCCTGTTGCAGGGGATGAGGTGTGGCTCCAGCTTTCTTCCAGATGGCTGCCAAAGTGCTGCTTCGCCATTGCTGAGAAGTCTGTCTTTTCCCCTTTATGGTATACTAAATTCCCAGTTGCATTTGGGCCTATTTCCTATGCTCCTATTTCCTGAGGGTTGATTAGTCTGTCTCATTATATGCCACACCAAACTTGAACTGATGAGTTCTTTGGAAACGTCCTATTGTTTTAAAGCAAATAAAACAAAATACCACTGTATCAAAGCCTGTAGAAAGCTAATTGCTATGTTTACATAAATGGGACAATAGTGGGCCAACAGTCACTGGGTTGTCTTGGTATGGGGTGGAAGGTGGATAGTTCCCTCCACCACAAACCCTAAAGTGGGTAAAACATGTATGTGTGAAAAGCCATTGGTCCTTGCCGGGACTGCCCCTTGCTGTCTTGGCAGTGTGTTCTTGGCTGTGGGAGGCAGGTTAAGGATAACTGGTTTTTTAATTTTTTTTTTTTTTTTTTTTTTTTGAGATGGGGTGTCGCTGTGTTGCCCGGGCTGGGTTTGAACTGGGATTACAGGCATGTGCCACGGTGCTCGGCTCCTGGGGGGTAATTTGATGGAAAATCATTAAATACATAACATTTTTTTAAGAGAGAGAGAAAAAAACCCACCACATTTTGGAAAGTGTGTAAGAATTCCCTGAAGAGTTGTCTTTGGTACGTTCAGCTTCTAGTTGTAAGAAAACCTCTGATGTGGACACACCACTGGTGTTCACACAATGTGGGTAGGTCTGTCTTTGCACCAGCATTTGACAGATGTTGTAGCACTTTTCCTCCTCAGCACTGGCTCCCTGGGAAGCGAGGGTCAGTGTGGCCGTTCAGCCTGGCCGCACTGTGCAGTGGGCTCTTCCTGCTCCCAGCGTAGGGGCAGCAAGTGCAGGGTCAAGGCTGAGGTCCCCAGGCCAGCGGGTTCCAAATTCTGACCGCGAGACTGTCCGCCCTGTGTGTGTTACCTCCCTTTTCTACTGTGCGTGGGGTGGTGAAGTGTCATCCTGCCGTTAGGACTGATTGTGATAATGCATGAAAGGGCTTAGCCTAGCCTGTGGCACCCGGTATAGGTTCGGTCAGTGGTTGCCATGAGCATTGGTCTGTTTCCCCTCCTCTTTAGTGCGTGAAACTCCAAGGCACACAGTTCCTGGGCTTTCAACTTGAATGCTGAAGGCAAAGGAAAATAGGGTATAATTTAGGATTCTATAAGAGGGTGGCATGTATACGTGTGATTAGCACATAAAAGGCGGAAACTCAGCTGAGGTGGGGTTAGCCTCAACCTTCTAAGGTCTAAAAAGAAAGAAATTGTTCTTCCTGCTTTTGGTCTGTTTGAGACAGATGGACCCGGGGAATAGGCTTGGTGCCGATAGGACCAGTTGCAGGAGCACAGTTGATCAACGTTCATTAATCTGTATTTTCTTGTTATTTGCCAAAAGAAAGAATCTTCAGAGTAGAGTAAATAGAACAAATATCATGAGGAAGGAACCAAAGCTCATGATGGGCGAAAAGTCAGTAGGAGGCACCTCGCTACTTTCTGTTCCGAGCTCGAGGGTCCGATGGAGTATTTGCATTTAGGGGCACGTGGCAGACTCCTGTTGGTGTTCCTCTGAGGGTCCATGAAGGACAGGAGAAATGCCAGAAGATTGGAGACAGGCAAATGTTCTATCTAATTCTTTAAATAGGGAAAAAAGCAGAATCAGAGAAGAGAAACTTAAGCAGATGACTAAGCGGGATGAAAGCTGGGAGCGTGGAGCCCGTCAGCATTTCTTCTTGATACAGTGTGGCTCGATTTCCGTAGGGCGTCTGGAGAGGGTGGGACCCACTTAGGTATGTGTCCCTCGTATCTACAGTGGTGATGTGCCTTCCCGCCCCGGGCCCTCCCTTCTGACCTGATCTTCTGTGTCATCGTCTGTGATCATCTGCCCTTGTGTGGGACGTCACTCTAGGGACCCTGTGCCTGCTGACCAGTTTGCTTTACCTGCCTCCCCACCATGTCATTGTGTGCACACAGCTCGTGGTTAGGGGACGTGGTTTTTCCCTTTTTCCTGTCATAGTCTGTTTATACAAAAAAAACAGTGTACAGCATTAACAGAAAAGGAGAAAGACTGTGGGATGAAGCATGGAGAGACCTTTGTCCTGTGCTGGCTATAGTGGCAGAGTCAAGGACAGTGGCCCGTGGCACCGAGGAAGGTAGGGCAGGAGGGAGGGACGTGTCTGGCCTCCACCCCCACAGTCCTGCCGTCTCCCCGCTGCCTGTCTAACCTGTGATAACAGCCTCAGGGGTTGTTCTTGGTCTTCCTTGGGAGGCCCAGGTCCAGCCTGGGGTGTTGGGGGCAGGGTGGTTGCCGCTCAGCCCCCCTTTGGAGTGAGAGTCATTTCCATGTCCAGTCGGGGGAGCACTTACCATGTGCGTGGAACTTTGCAGGGTGCTTTTTGTGCCATTGAGTGCATACAGCAAGTCTGTAAGGTAATCCTCGTCTCTTTATCCACCGTTTTACAGATGAGAAAACTGAGCTTTAGCGGTAGTAAGTCACCTTGCCGAATGACACAGCCAGTGAGTGATGGAGCTGGCATTTCATTTCAGAGCCAGTGTGTGTTCACGAAATCAGGTGTCAGGCCCACCTCGCTGCGTGTAGAACTGTTGTGATGGCTGTGCTCACAGAGTGTCCTTGAGGAAGGTCTCAAATGTGCAACGTCCTCAGCCGTGATTTGTATGAAAACTGGGAAACCTGCTAATCAGATTTGCAGATGATGGATGGATAGAGTGATAGGGATCATTCGTGAGTGAGTCAGAATTTAGGACTCTTGGGAAGCTGGACGACAGACTGAAACGGACGTGATGAAGTGGAACAGGAAGATGGGACAAGCACATTCCCTCTACTTCACTCAGAAATCCCGTGCCCAGGTGTAGTGTGAGAAGCCGTGCCGTGCAGATCTTGTGCTGCCTGCAAATGCAGTGTAGCGTCAGCATCGTTAACATGACTTTAGCACCCGCATTTCCGTTTTCTACGGTGGGCATCTGTCTTAGTCTGTTTGCCTTGCCATAATGGAATACCTGAGGCTGGGTACTTTATAAAGAAAGTAGGTTTATTTGGCTCATGGTTCTGCATGGCACCGGCACCTGCTTCTGGTGAGGGCCTCAGGCTGCCTCCACTCCTGGCGGAAAGCAAAGGGGAGCTGGTGTGTAGAGATCACATGGTGAGAGTGTGGAAGCAAAAGAGAAAGAGAGGAAGGAGATGTCAGGCTCTTTATAACAATTATTAATAGTTCTTGCAGGAGCTAATAGAGTGAGAACTCCCTTATTATCTCAAGGACCGTACCAAGCCATTCGTGAGGGATCCTCACCCTGCCCCACCCAAACACCTCCCACTAGGACCCACTTCCAACATGTGGGATCAGATTTCAACAGGAGGTTTGGAGGGGGTCAAACATCCAAACTATTGCAACATCCCTGTTTGACTCATGTCACATCATCCTGGCTGTGAATGATGACTGATAACATCCCATTCCCCTGTTTTGTCACTTGCCACCCAACTGTATGTTTCATCTACTTATAGAGGTGAGGTGGCTATGAGTGAGGTCTGTCATGTGTCTAGCACCAAGCACAGTGCTAATAGGAGTTCAGTAAATATTTGTTGGATGAATTAACTTGATGTCTTTTTAGAAGAGAGACCAATAAACATTCATTTTGCTTGTCTCCTTAGAATTTTGAAATTCTAAGGCAGGTATTTGTATAGCACACATCTGTTTTAGAAGTTACCTAGAAAAGTTCAGCCGATTTTTTTTATGGACATGTTTTCTTGCAGCAAATAAAATAAAGAAGCACTGCGGTGTGGTCCCACATTCAAGTTTGACCCCTCACTAGCTGAGCTCATTAAGAAGGGCAGTGTCTGCGCTGTGCCTTAGTTATGTACAGCATCTGCACATAGCAGATGTGCAATACATTTTCACTGAATGCTTGTGACTTTCGTTTCATTCTACTGACAAGGTGACTGCTATTGTCTCTAAGGAAACAGTCTCTGAAGTTAAGTAGCATCCTTAAAATCATATGTAGCTAGGAAGATGTAGAACCAAGATCTGCATCCAGTTTAAAACCAAGTCCTTGTGTCCTCTGCATCACAGGTAGAGGTATCACCAGCCTCATTACCTGGGCTTGTCATCTTTCAGACAGCCCCTGTGTTCCAATTTTGAGGGTTTAGAGAATTGGCCCTTCTTCATTTTCTCTCTTTTTCTCTCTACAGTAGTGTTTTTTAACCAGGTGTCATAACCACCTAGGAGCTTTTATAAACCACAGATATTCTAATTCAGTAGCTATCAGGGAGGGTCTGTTTGGAATGAATAGACCCTTTCTGTTTCTGGAGCACATGGTTAGAGCGCTCCCGGTTTTGGCTATTGCACGTAACCTGAGGATACTCCGTTTTTGTGAGTTGTAAATACGAGTCATGGGTTGCAAAGTGAAGGAGTAATTTTACATGTTAGGTGACTCTGTCCCATTCCTCCGCCTCTCAATGAGGTTTGCTTTGCTTGCACATTTTCATGGGACAAATTATATGCATAAAAGCAGTGGTGAATTTCAGGATTTACTAATTTCAAGGAAGTACTCTATAAGGGGTTCATTGAGTAAAATTGTGAATCCAGAGAAAGCTTGAAATGTCTTCTCAGCCCTGTTTCCTCGGTGCACAAAATTGCATTGTGGAGCTGAAGTTGATCATTTCAACATATGTGTAAATGAAAGGACCAAGGCTTTTCTCCGACACTTACACTCGATGAGGATTATTTGTGAAGACCTGGCTGGACGAGGAAATGGGTTTGACTTCCTGCCAGATGGTCACTGAAATTGTTTTTTCTTTCTTTTTGCCCAGTTAAAAGGCTAGGCATGTAGATTTTCATGCTCTTGTCTGGTTTCGGCTTTGGAAGTGCTTACACAGCTAATCTGGCATTTATGATTATTTCCACTTTGAGCTCAGCAGGAGGCTCTTTGGGGATATTCAGACCGAAATGACTTAATTGGATTTCAGCCCAGACACAGTATTTGAATGGCTTTGTGGATGGCATTAATTGGGCAGCTGCCATAGGAAGTCATATATATGTTTTTGAGCTTTAGAATTTTGAAGCACTCTTTGATTCATTCTCTCTCATTGGCTCATTGCTAATTTAGTTATTAAATGAATTACTCAAGAAAACTAAATTTATAGCCTTGAGATTAAGAAATAGGGTTTGTAAGTGGAGCTGTCATTTGGTGTCGGCATAGTTAACATTATCATCTATGTTTGAGGCTGGCTCAGGCACAGTTGTTTAAGGAGTCAGGGTCTCTTGGATTGAAAATTGGGAGAAGAGGATTCTGGGCCTAATATGGCACTAACTGCTGCAGAGTGTAGGGTAAACACAGCAGATCTTGCAGATGTAACTGAAGAAGTGAAAGCTTAGTGAATGAAAAATGTGTAAAAAGAGTCATTTTATCCAGAGCCTGCTCTGTACCTCCCTGTATGGATATCAGGACGTGAAAACGTTAATATCCCTTCCTGGAGGCTCTTCCTATCTCGAGAGTCACAGAGATGACAGTTTATATTATAAGTGATTTCTATGGGAATGGAGGTCAGTCTTCCAGAAGAGATCGAGTTTGAGCTCATTCCTGAATGATGAGTTGGATGTGGTTAGGTAATGTCATTGGGACCTAAAGGGACAAAGATGTTCCTGGTGAGGGAAGAAATAACAAACCCAAAGACACAGAATAGGAAAGGGTCTGGCATTTGGGGAGAATGTGGAATATTTAAAAGCTAAATAGCTATTAAAAACTAAATATACTTTAAAAACAGTGATACTAAAATTTCTATTCCATTGGAATAATCATCAATTTGTTCTCTATAATTAAATTTTTATAATAATTAGCCTTTTAAAATTTGATTTATTTTGTAAATTAAAAATATTTTAAGATTAAATCTCTAGACTATATTCATTTTACAACTGAAATTTTGTACCCGTTGACCAAAATCCTCCCATTTTCTCCACTCCTCAGCCTCAGGTAAGCACCATTCTACTCTCTCTTTCTATGAGTTTGACCTCTTTAGATTCTACGTGTGAGATCCTATAGTACTTGTCTTTCTGTGCCTGGCCTTATTTCACTCAGCATAATGTCCTCCCTGTTCATCCATGTTGTCACAAATGGCAGGATCTCCTCCTTTTGCAGGGCTGAATAGTATTCCTTTGTGTGTGTGTGTGTGTGTGTGTGTGTGTGTACACACACACATATATATCACATTTTCTTAATTTCTTCACCCATCAATGAACACTTACGTTGTTTCCATATCTTTATTAGGCTCTTTTTAAATGGGAAATTTAAAATTTCCTTTTTATTCCACATTTGCTGGAATTTTATGGAATACATTTATGGAACACTTTATGTGAGCATCACTGCCACTCAAGAATGGGGGAAACAAATCAAGTTGATCAGTGTTTACACAGGTGGAAGAGGAGGATATGCAGTGAGTTTTTTCATGGTTTCTTAGAAAGAAGCAAATTCCTTCCCTTGGAGAGACTTCTCAGGTACCAGCAACTTACAAATAAAAAAAAAAAAAAGATACAAACAACCTTTCTACAAGATCTGTCTCAACCTTTTTCTCCACAGTTTGGTTGTTCTCTACACTCCCAGGGACTTCTCGAGCACTAAAGGTCATGGGGTGGCCTCAGCCTTTTTTAACCCATACCTTGGTCTAATTGCTGTAAAAATTATATCTTGCACCTTCATGCTGAGAGTCTTGTTGTGATTTCTTAAAAGACCAGTGATGTAATCTGGAACAAAGGTAGAGTTTGGGTAACACTCTGAATCCCCGAAATAGTAAAATTTGCATGAGCCCTTACAGCCCATACACTTGGGGACCCAGCGTCTTAATCCTGAGTTAATTAGAACCAGGGCCCTGACCGAACAGCTGTCTGATGTTTCCGCCCTATGATGCATGTGTGCGTGAATGGCAGGCATCGCATATTTAGTGTTCTCTCTAAAATTAATATGTGGTTCTAAGATACCCAGGTGCTCTACTTGAAGGGCAGAGGAAATAAAGGTTTTGAGGTTTCTGATTTAATTTTGAACTAAGGGAGAACCGTCGGATCTATATAAGACAATATAAGTGTTCTTTGCTAGGGAAAAAGTACACCTTTTCCTTCATAGAAAAAACATAGGGAAAAATTATTTGGCATGCAAACATCTGTATATAACTTAGGTTCAAAATGGCATTATGTTTCTCAACAGGATCATTTGGGGGCATAAAATGCCTGCTTCCTAGGGTGGTTTGAGAACATCCATCAGTGACACCAGCCTCTCTGGAGTTGGTGGAGTTGTGCCAGTCCTCGAGTCCCTGCATCGGCTGATCCGACCCACAGGCAGTTATTTTTTTTAATAGTTTTCTTAAAATCAGAAGAACATGCTATCATTCAATGCTTAAGATGATTATGTAACTTTTAGGCTTAAGTTTCACACACCTGTTCCCTTCCGGAAAAGGAGAACGAGGCTTTCCCTTAACTTCTGGAAGGGCCTTGGAAGGGCCATCAACCCTGTGGCAAATCCCATTTGGAAACGTGAGCCCTGGAAAGGCAAAGGAAGGGGCGAGACTTGCTGATTCTTTAGTGCCTCTAATTTGTTGTTTCATTTACTAAATCACAGATTAATTGAGCTGCTCTCAGTGCTGAACACGTGGTCAGTGTTGGGTCCCTGCTCTGGAGAACATCAGTGTCTCCCACCTAAGGAGTCCCGGGGCTGATCGCCAGTGTGCCGGAAATGCCAGGGATGGGGGCGCACGTGAAAGACACCAGGGAGACAGAATGCCGGCGTATGTGGGGCAAATCACGCAGCCTCTTCAACCCACTGTCATTAAAATAGATTTAAAGTGGCTCTAAGAAACAGAAATTGTAATTGGTGGACATGATTTGGATTCTGATTCAAATAAATCGTCTATAGAAAGACATTTATGGGACAACCAAGAACATTGGGACGCTAACTAGATATGAGATTTGTATTAGTGTATTAATTATTTTAGGTATGGTAACGGAGTTGTGCTTATCTGTTGGTGAGGCGCACTGAAGTGTTTATAGGCAGACTGATTTTTGCATGTAATTATCTGTAGTCATCTAGTGAGGGCTGTGGGGGTGGCTGTATGTTTGTAATTGTTGAGGTTGAGGTTGGGTGACAGAGTACTTTTGTGTGCACATGGTGAAGCATCATGATTAAAATGCAAAATACCATGGTTATGTTACAGTGTGATGGGTGCTACTCTAGGGCTTTGCGCAGGGAAGGGAAGGCTAGACTTTCTGTGTAGGAGAAGCCCCGTGGTCCCAGAGGTAGAGATGCCTAAACTGGAGTTTGTAGGGTGAATAGGTGTTGAAAACTGGAGAATCAGTTCTTCTCTGGGATGCTGGAGGAGGGAGCTGGGAGGGGCAGCGTGGGTCATCTGATGGCTTTGACACCGAGTCCCTCCATTCACTCATTCTTGTATTTATATTTGCTCAGGAAACGTTTTGCAAGTTCCTGTTGTATGTGTCACATGTCTTGAGAATTCAGGGTTGACAGTCTCATGAAAGACCCAGGCTGCCATAACAAAGTATGACCAGGGGCTTAAACAATAGACATTTATTCTCTCACAGTTCTGAAGGCTGGAAGTCCAAGATTTAGGTATTGATGAGATTGGCTTTTTCTGGGGTCTCTCCTTGGCTTGCAGACAGCTGCTTCTTGCTGTGTTTTTGTGTGGTCTTTTCTTTGTGTGTACACTCCTGGTATCTCTTCCGCTTCTTAAAAGAAGACCAGTCCTATTGGATTAGGGTTCCACCCTACGTTCTTCATTTTAACTTAATCACCTCTTTAGAGACCTTATCTCCAAATACAGTCACATGCTGAAGTATGGGGGTTGGGACTTCAACATAGTAATTTTGGGGATCACAATTCAGCCCGTAGCAGATGGGGATACATAGGACTCCACGGTGTAATAAACACTATAAGGCACTAAAGGGACCCAGAAGACAAAGTGTTTAACTGACCCTGGAGCCATCGGGAAGTCTTCCCGTGGGAGGGGGCTTTTGAAGAGCTTTTTGAATGAGGGTGGGAAGGGAGTTCCCAAAGCTAGCAGGGAGGGCCAGGGAAGAGGGAAGAGGGCTTCCAGGCAGAGGTAGCGGCTGCTGTTTCAGCAGTGGAGATCTGACATGGTGACAGGGCAGGGGGCTGCAGAGGGGCAGATGCTGAGGACTTGCTTAGCGGTGGCTGGCCCCGTGAGAGGGAGGGAGGAAGGAAGAGCCCCCACCCTCGTTCACTCCCGGCCTCCGCTTGGCAGAAGATGTGGGGAGGAGAGCGCACAGTTTTGTCTAATAGCTGGCCTTCGTGACCAAAGGAAAACATATTGTAAAAGTTCACATGTTACAGAAATTAATAAAGTTGAAAGTAAAGTAATGCTTCTCACTCCTGATTCTACTCCCTAAATTTATTCGTTGTGACCACTGTTAAATATAGCTTGTATCTGGCCTTCTGGCCTGAGTTTTAAAGTTCTGTTAAAAAAAAAAAATCTATGTGTGTTGGTGGGGTGAATAGAGAGAGAGAAAAAGGATTTGCTCCCCTGACTGCCTCCACTCCTCCCTCTCTCTTTCCCTCCTTCAGAAAATGAGGTTTGCACAGCTCTTATTCAATAGTGCATTTTAGTGTTTAAAGTTTATTTTTGTCAGCATGTTTGTTATTGGTGTTGTCACTACCTAGACGATGAATCAGTCCTGTGGATGAGGAATAAAGAATGCGGGTGAGCCTGTTAGAAATGCTATGTATGTAATCAGACTGTCTAGCTGTGGCGCTGAGATGTATAGAAGGCTTTTGTGCTGATGACGGAAACTCCTAGTGGTTTGGACCTGTGGGCAGATCTTGGAGAAACACCTAACAGACCTTTGGAGGGTGGAGTGCTGTTGCGTTTAAGAGGCTAGCATTAAATATGTAAACAGAAAGCTTTATAAACCTTTGGAAAGCATGTTACTAATCAAATTTCTATATGTTAGGATTTTTAGGCAGCAGGCTATAAAATGTAAATTCATATTAAGCTTTGCATTATGACTTTCTTATGCTATTTTAGATAAGCTTTGATGAATTGTTGGCACCATATCATCAATTTTTGATAATTTTAAGGGCTGTTCCCATGTGCCCCAACAGGATTGGGGTCAAGTGCCCAGGGTGGTGGCTGAGTCAAGCCTGCAGCCCTGTCACCCTTGTTGACACCTTTTCTGGTCCATATTTTGGGTTGGCCCACTGCTTGCAGTTTATTTCTTTTCTCAGTCCTGGGATATTTGAAGGCAGAAATTGTCATTCTAGAATTTAGAACTGACAGAGCTTAAAATTTGACCAATTAGTTATCTTCCTCCCCAAAACACCCACCTCAGCCACTCTGTGGCTATTTAGAGAGTTAGAAATTAGTAGTTTATTCCCTCCCATTTTTATTAATCAACATCTAATCAACCTGATAACTAGCATTACTATTTGGAATTGGTATCATTCCAGCCTAGTGCAGAGAAACTTGATATTTTTCCTCTTCAGGACAGCTTTATCTCAAGTAAAAAATCCTAAATTCAGCGAGGCTTTTTGAAGCGTTGAAACTAGCCTGTGGACTCCGGTCTTCTCTGAGCCCAGCCTGGGAACCACCGTGCACGGGATGATAAGAGACAGCTGAGGTCATCTCCTTGGAAGCCTTTGAGTTTCGGATTGATAAACACATCTAAGCTGCTCAGCGTCAGTCCGCACGGGTTGAACTTCAGCCAAACCACTCAAGGAGACTTGTGGAGCTTTGTTCAGTGTCTGAAGCCAGTGTTTTCCCGCTTGAATAAGGTTTTCTTCCAAGTAGTTCAGTAGGAATGAAATACAGCTAGTCCTGCCAGCGGTCCCCCAGACGGTCCTGACCCCGTGCTGTTTTGGGCAGGCACTGACGCCTCTGTATTCATTCTGAACTGGAGACCCGCTTGCGGGCCGCTGCTGAGCCTGCTGGGGGGTGGGGGTGCCGGGAGGTCAAGATGGGGCGTTGGAGAGCTCTGAGACCCAAAGCCTATGCTTCTTTTTTTTTTTTTTTTTTTGTAAATAAAAGAAGACGATTGCCTTTAGCTCTATCTGTAGACTAGAGGTCTGGGGCAGTTCCCTGGTGTGTGTCACAAAGAAAAGATTTGGTTATGATGCACACCTGAGTCTAGGTTTTGCCCATTACTAATCCAGATGATGTCAAACAAGTCTTTTTTTGCCACACTGACATCTCAGAGAAACAGGACCTTTGAACATGAAGGTGTTGTGTGTGTTCCTGGGCTTGCTTCTTGACGCAGCCTAACACAGCTTCCACCTGATTTGGGAGGTTGGAGCCAGCCCCCCAGGGTGGCGGAGACCCCAGACAGATGGCAGCAGCGATGTTATTTGCCAAGTGTCAAGGTTCTACCCCCTTCCTGGTGATCTTTGCCAGGAGAAAGAGGACTCTGGCCCTAGCATCAGACAAGTGTGCCTTCAGATTCTGGCTGTGGGCATCTGGTGGTTTAGTTCCTGAGCTGAATGGTAAGATGTAACCCCCAGGGTTGCTGTGAAGATTGATGAGGCTGACGGAGAGGCGAAGCCATGGTGGGACCTCACTGTGACCAGTGCATGTTCTTCTCCTGCCTGTCTCCGTTTCTGTCAGTCAGAAAGTAGGACACGTGGGGTCCCCTGAGCTTTCTGAAGGCTGACTTCAGCCTTTTGGTGACTTCAGCTGTCTGGACAAATAGGCCAGCTCTAATGCAGGTAGGGTAACAGTGTCCAGTGACGCTGTGCCCACAGGACACACGGCCTTGGGCTGTCATCAGAACAAGCCACACGGCCCTCTCCTTAACCCTAACGGGCTCCACTGGAGTAACTCAAGTTAGTTACGGGCCGCAGCACTTGACCTCCCTCCCAGACTTGGAAGGAGGGAAGAACCAGTCCAGGACCACCAGAAGATGCTGTCCCTGCCACCAGCAGGCACTCGGAATGTGGAATGGGCCAGGACGACTTGCTTGGGGCATCTCCATGCCCAGCCCTGCTTCTGCGACAGACAGTGCCACCTGGGTGTGCCCACCACACTCGCCTGACGCTGCAGCTAAACGCCTCTGAAAAGACCGCAGGAGCCTTGGTTGTGGCTTTAGTTGGGTATTAAAAAAAAAAAAGGAAATCTCACAGTTACAGAGAATTCAGATAATCCCTTGGATTTTGCAGTGGTAAAATTTTGTGTTATTAATGATCCAAATTAAAGTGAAGAGATACCTATGGTATCAGTGTGTTAATTGCTATTTACCCCCCTCCCCCTGCCCTTTTTTATTTCTAAAAGGAGATGCACATGGTGCTAGTGGAGTTATTTTTAAAGAAAAGCGTCCACCCCTTCCTTATAGTCCTATCTCCCTAAAGCTGGCTGCACAGAAAATCCTTGGATGAATCCTTTGGTGAGGGCCTTCTATCATCCAAGTGACCTTGTGGATGTTTATCTTGCAGGCTGATACAGTTTTTTGCACAAAAGTGTATTCTTTTCCAATGGATTTAGATCACAGGTTGTAATTAAGACCCGATTTGAAATGTTCTTTCTTAACAGAAGTTTCGAATGAGGTAGCAGCCTCACATTAAACATAGATAGTGGGCAGACTTCAATTAAACCCGCAAAGAGAGAGGTTTTGATCACTATGTTTATTTAAGGTGCATGCTTTGTGCATTGACAGTTTGCCAATGGAGTGCTTTTCTCAAGGAAAACACTGAAACCTTCATTTTTCACACTTGAATCCCAGATGGCCACTGGCACCTTTAAATGGATTTTAAACAGCTTCACTTTCATTAGAGCTATTCCATTAGTTCAAGTCCTGCTCCGTTGTGTCTTTTCCTTTACAGCTTGTGCTCGTAGGCACTGTGTTCTTACTTGCCCACCACTCCGAGTAGCAAAGGACTTAGGTTCCAAATCCAGTTGGTTGCTCTTTTGCTTGGGGCTAGCAGGTAAGCTGCTCCCGAGTTGGGTCCTCTTTTGTCATGGTGAGGGTCTTTCGAGTGCAGAAGAGACTAGGGGTGTGCAAAGACCATTGGATTTGGAGTTTTAAAGACCAGTTAGTTTCTGACTCGAAAGACTATTAAGGAAAACCTTTAGTGTTCCTGAAAAAGTTAACTTCTCTGTAAATTTGGGTATTAATATCTATCTTGGAAGGTTATTGGAAGGATTACATAATAGCCCTCCTGAGAGCACCATGCACACTGAGGGAGGCCTGTGTCAGGACAACCCAAACAGCTGTACAAACACCTCCCCAGCCTTGGCCCAGGGAAGTCTGACTCCAGGCAAATTCACTGTCCACTTAAAATTTTAAAAATACAACACATGTCTAGAATACCCCTGAAAATACAACTACAGATGTGGTGTTCGGGGGCATGATGCCCCGCCCACTGCCCTGTGTTGGTGGCCTTCTTGTGTAAGCGGCGTGGACGAGGTTGGCAACGTCAGCATGAGGAACAGGACCCCTCAGTTGAGACCTCAGTCCTGCACTAATGTTTCCATTTTGAGAGCAGAGAGAAGAGCAATCTTCCTAGTATACACTTAACATCTCGCCCAGATCTGGTATTCCCATTGTGTTCAGTCATCACCTTTTCCTGGCATTAAATCATATATATTTTAAAATCATGCAGCCTTTAAAATAATGCTAGAGAATGCATAAAGAGGAATTAATTTTAAATCAAAATTTATGAACTTGCCTTATAACATTTTTATGATAGCCCTGCTTGAATTGTCTTTTTCTGTTTGACTAAAATAGAATTCGATTTTTTTCTATGGGGCATTTAACATTTTGGATCATAATCATGCTAGGGATGAATTAATAGATCTTCTCTGAGTGAACTGTCAAGACAGATCCCCACTGGGTTTGAAATGTGATTAAAAATGTCAGTGAGCTCGAAGTCCACGGAGTGCTTCAGGGTCCCCCCGAAAAGGTGAGCCAGAGACTGAACACATCTCCCAGTGTCCTGGATGAAACGCAGCAGCAGGCTCTCCCCACCGGGAGGGAGAGCTGTGGGTGTCCTCTGCCTGGCTCTTCTCCGCTTAACTTCCCTGTGGTTTTGGACTGTTAGTGTCAGATTTCCTGGGTCGTGAGGGAGGATGTTTTTAGCCCAAGGTGATGGGTCCAGTTGGTGGAATCTCTCAGTAACTGGCCAGTGCTAGAGACCTCCAAGAGGAATGGGCCTCTAAACAGTAGCCCCCTGCAACCCTTCTCCCTAATTAAGCTGCCACACTTGCCTCCTGCCCCCTGGCAGCCTCCCCTATGTTTGGGGAAGGTGTTGAGGGGTGGGGTTGTTGGTAGGAGGAGGCCTGGAAGGGACTTGGGAGCTCAGGGCCTCGATTATTCTGGCTATCCCCCCACCCCGCCATCACTTCCCTCCACCAGCTGTTCACAGAGAGTGGTTCTCCTCCCCCCACCTCTGTGTAGAGCTCGCCCAGGGAATGGCAGGTGGGAAAGGTGAGGACATTTGTGTGTTGGCAGAGGTCTTCGGACACACAGCACCTTTTTTTCTAGGGTGTATTATTTTAATAAAAACATTGGTTTCAGGCAAATAACCAGTTATTTTTTTAAAGTGATTACTTAAAGTCAAACAAGCAAGCATACCTGAAAGATGCTTCTTTCTATGTCTTTTTAGATTTCATGTGTTCCTTTTATACAAGTGACGTCCCAGATTATACTTCTCTGCTGAGATTTGAGTTGGATTTGAGCATTTGGAGAATTCCTGCAGCTTTGTAACTTCAGAGGTGTAATCAGCTGAAAAATTCATCTTTTTGAAGAGTTCTGTGTTTTTCCAGTCACCTCTCATAACTGTGTGCCAAAGGTAAGTCTGCAGTTTTCTGCTTAAAATAGGCGGGGGAAGTTGTTGTGTTTGCCGCAGATGTTTCATCTGGACAGGAGGTTTTTAAATAGTAAAATGGCAGTGGCGAAACATGTAGCCCCGAGTTGTTGAACCACATGAAATCTAAGCTTTCAAGGGACCTGGTTCAAAATTCAATGATCCCTGTTCCTGCTTTAGCAGGCGATGGTTTCGAGGGTGTAGCCAGGAGGCGGCTCCAGCCTGTAAGATGGTGCGGCCCCCACAAATCTCGCTCGGCGCACAGTTCTCGAATGTGTGCTGATGGTGCCTCCTGCATCCTGTGTTGGGACAGGCCGTGCAAAGGTAGATCAGAACTGCTTTCAGGGTGCTTTCAGTCTAGTAAAGGTTTGACTCCAGCTTTGATGCTAAGAAGGTAAGTCTCCATCAAAAGAGTTGCAAACTGACGAGGGATTCTCAGAAAGGTTTTTACCTGCTTGTATGAGAAATCTGCTTGTGTGTTACCATAAAACCGTAAGTGTAATGCAGCATGTGGAGTTTGGGCCTCGGGTCCTGTAACAACAGACACTGGGCAAGAACATGACGCTGTGTAACAAAAATATTTCTTAGCCTTAACAAATAGTGTGGGCCGTTTGATTTAAGATATGAGTTACTGTTTGGTGATCCAGTTAATTTGGTGTTCTGTCCTGGCTGGGCAGTAGGAAGTGCTTTAAGGGAAGGTATAATTTCACCTCCAGAGCTTTGTCTCAGAAGGAACTGCAAGGATAACACGCAGTACACAAGCTCTCCTTAAAAACCATAATTTGCTTCTGTTATTTACAAACTGTTTTAAAGTATTCTGAAATCTATAATGTCGGACTGTAAAATCTCTTGGTATAATGGTTTCTATAAATTTACTACTTTGATCTAAATTAGAGTTTCCTTTTACTTGATCTATTACTACTACTACAAAAAAACTTTGTGAATATGTTCTTTCTCCTCGACCGCTTTTTAAAAAAAAATCTTTTGGAACATTTTTAATTTCAATTATGCCTCCTTTAGATGTATGATATTCAGAACAGTATCAAATTAATATGTAGTATTTCATAAGGATAGGATTAAGTGTCTTGGTGTCTTTGCCTTGTTATCGTTTATGATTCTTTTGGAGAAAGTGACACATGGTTCCCGCTATTTAGGGAGTTGTTCATTCTGATTTCCAGAGCTAGGTCCTGGTTTGGAATGGAGGGCTCAGCGCTCACATTTTGCAGCGTGGTTCCCTGCCCTCCTCCTTTCTCCCTCCCCCTACACTGTGTGTCTGGCCCTGCCCACCCCAGGGTGTTTTTGACCCTATTAGCTCTAGATCCCCTCCTGCATTCATAGGGCACTCCCACTTCCATCTTTCGGACCCATGCAAGACAGACACCACTAGGGTGTTTCCATTCCTATCCTAGGAGATTTTTGTTACATAAGAACACTCTTCTCAAACCCAGCGTAACTCAGATTTTAAAAAAAATAGTCATTGAAGTGGAACTTTTTAAGACTGAGTCATTTGGAAATGCAGTCACATTTCAATCCATTTGTCAGATTTCAAGGGAATGGAATATAAGCTAGAAATTACAGATCCTCAGATCTGAGCATCAGAATTTATTAATAATTCATTAGCATCAGAATCTGACACTACTTCTTTAGAAAGTTCTTGATCATCAGTGACTTTAACAGCCCTGAAGTTATTGTTGGTCCTCATTCAGAAGCTGCTGAGGTAAGAAGTGTACATGCTCACTCGTGGCAATGTATTTTCCACGAGCATCTAGTAAACATGTATTACGCAGACAAGATGGTATATGAAGAACCATGAATAGATTGCATGCAAACATGGTTACAAATATATCTGTACCCATTTAATTCTAAAGGATTACTTTTATGTCATAAAGAAATCCACACAAAACCCTGGTTTACTGAAATTTACTTTTGTGTTTAGAAAAATGTTCATTTGGAAGGTCATGAGATACAGCAATTCATGTAGTAAGTATTTATTATGAGTGTATGTAGTAGCCTGTATTCTAGGCTATTTTTCTTGCAGTGACTGTTTTAGCAATTAAGAAAACAGATAAAATATAGTTCCAGAAACCCTTGCTCATGCTCTTGTGGAATGGGGCTGGACCCCGGCAGCTTGGGTCTGTGACAACCACTGTAGCAGAGGTTCTCACGGCCAGTCTCTGGTACCCAAGGCTGGGAGAACTGACCCTTTGGGGAGGACTCGGGAAAAGCCAGGGAATGTTACGTTTGGAACAAGTTTTAAAGAATGGGGGGACTTGGTATGGAGGTATAGTGGGTCCCCTTGGCACAGGGCAGGCTGGGTAGACTAGCTGGTTAATGAGTCCCTGAGACTCTAGCTCACTTAAACAACACTGGGTTGGGGACAAGGCACGTGCTGTTTGGTCAGTGGTCTTTGAAGTGCCAACAGGAAAAGCGCTAGCTCAGCCAGCCTTATCGTTTGGTGTGTCAGAAAGAAATGAGAGCAGTGCTGGCCTGGCAGAATGGTAGGCGAGATGTCAGCCTGGGCGCCCCTCCCAGCTGTTAGGCACTCAAGGTTTGTGCTGCGCCAGCTTGACGGGCACCTGGGGCTGGGCCAAAAGAGCAGTTTGAGGAGGGTAGGAGTGTCTGAGCTGCATCCACAGGGGCCTGTGCTGGGTCTCTGAGCCCCTGCTTCCAGGCAGGCATTTCCTGCCCTGGACTCTCATCTCTCCTTTGGAGAGAAGGAGCAAGGTCTTGGGGACCTCCTGGATCTGACCTGCCTCCTTTGGGGAGAGGACAGCAAGGGAAAAGTGTGGTGACAAACTCCTTCCTTTCATACCAGAGTTGTTATGTGCACAAACGCGTAAGATCGTGTGCGTCGATCCTCCCATATATACTTGAGAATTGACTGTAACTCACTGTTGTTGTTAGAGTCTGGAGTGTGTGAAGGGCTTTGTATGCTGTGCTGAAGGTTTTTTACCTTATGAAGAGCTACTGGAGGCTTTCCTAGGAGAGAAGTGTCCCAGCGGGACGGGTAGAAGGATGTCAGTATTATGAGGTGGGAAAGGCAATGGCTTAGGTGACAAGGGCTAAGTTCAGTAAACCGGCCTGGATTTCACAAGCTGTGTCAGTTGCTGGCGTGAATACCCAGGTGTAAATGTCAGTGATCCCATGCACGTCACTTCCCCTGCTACTGCAGAAGCTGGCAACTCTGTTCAACTGAGCAGTGAGCAGGAGGAAATGAAAAGTTAAGCCTGTCACTCCTACATTCATAAAAACACTAACCAGTAATATTTCTTGTAGTAAAGGAAAGTGTTACTATTTATCTTCCTATTAGCCTCAATTTATTTAATAACAGTTTTCCCCAGAGTGTATATACTTAGAAATATCACCTTAAATTTGCTCCTTATTTTATCATATCCCAGCTTTTTGGTATTTTGGAGACTGCTGGTAGCTGACTTGGCCTCCACAAGGACTGTTTAGACATTTTACATACTTTGCTCCGTCATTACATTTGTAGGGCTATAGCTACTAGTGCAGGTGTGAGTGTAGAGGTCTCTGATACCTGGGAGTAGCTTATCAAGTTTCTACCAACATAGGGGTGACTGTCCCTGTTCCTTACTGCAGCACACTGGCGCTTCCTGGACCAATTGCTTCTTCCTTACAGGGTACCAAGTGTTGAGAGATGACCTCAGCCTTTGATGCTCTAGTTTTTATAGTGGATAGATCTGTGATAATTGCCTAAATAATTGCTCAATAAGTATTGAAAGGTGCTAAGAAAAAAAATATTGTTGCATCGATTCTACAATTCCCCTCGTGGTGTAGTCAGTGGAAGCACCTAGGGGGTGCTTGGTAGGCGCCAGGCACAGGGCTTGCCACCTCTTGTGTATCATCTCTGGTCTCAAATGCAGATGTTATTGTCCCCATTGGACAGATGGAGACATCAAGCCTCAGGAGAGGTTAGGGGGATTGCCCAGGGCCAGAGAGTTGAGCATGTACAGCAGCTTTATCGACAAAGGTCTGCTGCTTATAAGCTGTGTTCTTTCTGCCATCCAGGCTGCCATCTCTGACACACCGTGGTGATGACATGGTGACAACCCATTGTCCGAATGCTTACCTTGAACCAGGACGTGAGGCTCTGAGAGATTAAGCAACTCGGCCGAAGCCCGGGGCTCGTTGTGGGTAGATCAGGCTGGGAGCTCATGTCTTCCTGACCCAAAGCCTTTCCTTCTTGCTGTACCGTGAATTTCATTTTATTTTATTGGGTTTTTTTCCCCACACCTGAGTGTTGGATTACGGATACTCTGTCCTTGTCTTACTTTAAGAGTCCCTAGGCCAGGCACGTGGATGACGTGGATGTGAGAGAACAGTGCGAAAGGAACAGCCCCACGGAGCTTGAAATGAAGACATTGCTGCAGGTGAGATTCTAAAATTAGGAAAAGTAGAGAGTGTATTTCTTTCTTGACTTCCTTCCTCTAGGGAAACGAAAAGTCTGCTCCTGTCGTGTGTGTGTCACAGGGTAGGCTCTAAGCAGACTAGACCTTGAACTGGTGATTAAGAATAAATTGCTCTGCCAGCATGAGAATATTTCATGGGATTACCGCTAGAGCGTGCGGGTCTGGGAGCACATGGGAAACCACAGAACTGTCCTTCGTGTGAAGTGTGTCTGGTGGAACACGGGGTGGGGTGGTCCCAGGGACCTCATGCCTCCGCCTTGGCATGCCGCTGCGATGCCTCGCTGGGGGCGGGGGGGGGGGGGGGGGAAGCATCTGGAGTTTTAGGTTTCTGCCTATCAGAATCAATTTTCCCGTTGACTTTTATTGTGACATTGAAATGTTTTCTGTGGAAATGGCACTGGCTCCAGGATGTAAAATGGTTGTAAAAACATGAATAAATCAGACCGTAAGAGATCCCAGTTTAAGGGGAACAATTTGTGGGACTGTGTTAACAAGCAGTCTATTAACAGGATGCAAGTTTTGGATGGAAACGAGTAACCACTCAGTGCTCGCTGGGGCAGAAGGTGACCGTGCCCCCCTGCCGGGTAACTGTGGGGGCTGGCCCTGCGTCTCCGTCACACCTGACCGGCAATCACACTGACAAGTTAATGGGTGAGATTTGAGCTTGACTGCTGCCTGCGAGGAGTAAGGATAACCCAGGTTTTGAATCTGCTGTGGCTATTTCCTGACCAAAGCCCTTGTTCTGTGACCTTCCTGTCTGGAGGCCACCCCAGCGTTACCAAGCCGTGGTCAGGAGCAGTCCCCGGCTGGCGTGGACTCCAGGCCAGGGGCCCTGCAGCGGGGACATCTCTCCTGAGTGTGCTCAGGTAGCTTGCCCCCTCCAGGGACACAGCCGGGTCAGCGGGGAGTGGGGAGGCTTCTAGAGTTGGAGGTTTTTTTAGTAGTTTTTCTAAATTGCTTGCCTCTCATGCTGCCAGCATTCCCTGTGGGTTCTGTTTATAATTGTTCTCTCCTTATTTCATATGTGCGTGCTGCACCTCCCTTCGCAGACCATGTGTGGAGTGCTCAGTCCATTATTGTCGTGTTTCCATAGAACGCTGCTTTCTGCTTGGACCCTCCGCAGCAATCAAGGGGCACGAGTGGGAAACGCAGATCTGAGGCCCCACCCCCAGTGGGACTTGTATTTAGAGAGTCTTTCCCAGGGGCCCTGTAGGCTTTGTTGTCGTGCTCACAGAGGGTAAGGCCGGACGTGCTAGGAAAGCCATCGTTTCCAGGCAGGGACAGGACCATCTTCCCTGCGTGGAGCCCTGTCTGCTGGAGTCTCTCCTGTAGGAGGGGCTCAGTGCAGACCTCTTTGAATGCTCCTATCTCATAGCCTGAGGGCTTATTTTTAGGACAGTTTTTATAAAATGTTGGTCATATTTTTTCAGTGGTTAGATTCTAGCTTCTGCAGCTTGTGCTTGGAGCAGAGGTCTCTGGAAGAATCAGGGTGTCTCGATCTCATGGCTGTGTGTTAACCTGCCTCGGTGTGGTTTCTATGGCAGTGACATGGAGGGAGAGGTTAGATGACATTGCATCTGCAGTCTTAGGATTCTAAGGGCAGTGCTGTGTAGGCAGGTTTTTTTTTTTTTTTTTTTTTGATGTAGGGCAACAGCTCTGTCGCCCAGGCTAGAGTGCAGTGGCATCATCACAGTTCGCAGCAGCCTCAAACTCCTGGGCTCAAGTGATGCTCCTGCCTTGGCCTCTCAAAGTGCTGGGACTGTAGACTTGAGCCACTGTGCCTAGTCTGGACAGGCAGTTTTGTACCACAAACCGGGCTGCCGTACCCTGCGGAATTCTGTGGGAAAATGTGTTCAGAGTGTGTGGGACACCAGTCCCCCCATCTTCCCAACTGCAGTGAGCCCAGGAGCTTGTCTACCACCTGAGTCTGCATTCCAGGAAAGCTGCAAGCAGCTAGGGCTGGCTTCTGTGGGCTGAGTGGTGTCAGGTGTGGAGGGAGGTTGGTGGGGTTGGAGTGGGGGTAGACATGGCGTGGCGCCTGCCTCTCTGCTCTCTCCAGGCCCGGGGAAGCTCTGTAAGCCCGTGCTTGCAGCTGCACACAGGGGCCACCTGGGACGCTCAGGGTCCACTTCAGACCAGCCTGGAGTAGGTGGACAGGGCCTGGGCATCTGCATTGTCACCTTGATCTTCCCTAAAGAGACCTACTCTGAATTCCTTCATTTGGGGGTTTTCACGTATTCACACTTTAGATAATTCATTAGACCTTTAAAAATCCCAGCCCATGACTAGTGTTTATTGTGGATTCTGATCTTTGATCCTTATCTTGAGCTAACACTCAGTGGAGACCTGTCTTATGCACAGAAATTTAACACAATATAATGGAGAAATAGGAAGCAGCACGGGGCACTGTAGCGCTTTAGAACATACCAGAAACGGGAGCTCGAATTGCTTCTTCCCATGCCTCAGATTTTCTACTGCGGAGATTCTGGCTTGTGGGACAGTGGGTTCCTGGAGAAGGGTCGGCAGGGAAATCGCATAGCAGAGTCCATATTATCACACAGCAGGCAATGGTAATTTCTCTTCTTTTAGAAATTTTTGATGGAGCCCTTATTTTTGCCCAGTGGAGCCATTATCTGGGTCACCAGCAGAGTGGAGGGATGGGAAATATTTATAACTTTACAGGAGGCAGTGTACATACATTCCGCTCTGTCAGTTACGCTATACCCCAAAAAACAATCGCAGTGTGCTCTGTTACATAACCAGATCCTCTAGTCTTCAGCATTGGAGCTCTTTACGTCATAGTGTCCTGGTGATTAGGTTTGGAGCTGCTGAGATCCATCCATCGAGATCTATAAGATCTCACTGGAGCTTCTGATTAACCAAAATGGTGGCATTATGTCCTTTGTAACTCTAGAGCAGGGTGGTCGGGTGTTCTGCATCCCTTAGAAGGCCAGCCCCGTGAGGCCCAATCCTGTCCCCTCAGGTGGCTTGCTTGCAATGTGGATGATATGTTTGTGAGGAGGCCTGTCATTTTGAATACCTCAGGAATGGAAAGTTTAAGGGGTTGATATATAGAATATCTAATCACCTAGCTGTTTCAGCAGAAATATAACTAATAAAACAGAAATTTCTTATTCCTAAATTAGGGCCAAATTCCAAATAGATTATGTGGCAAAGGGCTCTGAACTCCTTTGTGCAATTCTAGGCCCCCTGGATTTAAGCTGTTCCTGACTGATTCCTGCATACCCCTCCCTCTCAACACCAAGTCCTGGCCAAGTGAGTGTCCTTTCCTCTGAGCAGCTTGTCTATCTCCCCTGTCTTATCCTGGCACACTTCAGAGACATTTCATATGCTTACATATGTACATATGTTGAAAACTAAAAAACGGAAAGAGATATACTGTGTGAACATTAATCGCAAGAAAGCAGGAATGGTTATATTGATGTCAGATAATGAAACTTAAAAGCAGAGTTACCAGGGACAGAGAAAGGTTAGTCGGGTAGGAAGACATAGCATTCATAAGTAAGCACAAACCAAACGACAGAGCTGTGAAATAATGAAGCAACAACTGATAGAATTACAAGGAGAAATACACAAATCCACAGTTACACTTGGAGATCTCCATACCTCTCTCTCAAGAGTTGATAGAAGAATTAAACAGAAATTCAGCAAGGATATAGAAGAACTCAACACTACCATCAATTAACAGGATCTAATTGACATTTATAACACTCCACCCAGCAACAGCAGAATCACATCTTTTCAAGCACCCACAGAACATTTGCCATGTTAGCCCATATGCTGGGCCAAAGAAACAAATTGCAGCACATTTCAAACAATCGAAATCATACAAAGCATGTTCTCTATCCTTTCAATGAAATTTCTTTTTGCTTTAAAACAACGAAAGTTAATCTCAAAAGGTCACATACTGTGTGATTCCATTTATATAACATTCTCAAAATGACACACTTATAAAGATGGGGAACAGATTAGTTATCAGAGTTTGGAGATGGCTGTGACTATAAAAGGGGTAGCACGAGGGAGGTCTCTGTGGTGTTGGAATAGTCCTGTGTCTTGATTGGGGTGGGGGGTACGGTAGTCTGACACGTGATAAATGACAGAACCATGCACACACATTATACCAATGTCAGTTTCCTAGTTTTGATATTGTATTGCAGTTGTATAAAATGTAGCCGTTGGGAGAAACTAGGTGGAGGGTACTTGGGACCACTCTGTGTTATCTTTGGAATTTCCCATGAACCTATGCTTATTTCAAAACTAAAAGTTAAAACATTTTTTTTAAAAAAAGTTTTTGAACGATCAAGTCATTTCTTCTTTTTACAGTAGTCTGTAGTTTGAGATCTAAGAAATTTCCAAGTTTACATAGCAATAGATGAATAAGTCATAAAAGGAAGATGGAAATAGGGCGGGGGTGGAGAAGAATTGGGCTCATTTCAAGATTGCTATAAAATATGTTTTCCTTATCAACAAATTTCCCTGTTCCCTATTTGGGGCCTAACCATACTTTGTTGTTGTTTTCATATACAATATAATCCACAATGATTTACTCTGTAACTAATGTAGATCAAATGAAAATAAAATACAGTCAAGGTGCACCAATCATAAGAATACTTAGCCCCGTGACAACACGTCCTCCTCCCTAATCAATGTGGAGTGAGTATTAAAGCATGTGATAGGTAATGACTTTGCTTTATGAAGTCTAAGAAACAAGGCTGAAAACAGTAGAAGGCTTTGCAAATCATGCCAGCAACTGCAAACGAAATACCTGTTTTCATGAATCTACGCACACAAGCACTAACCCTGGGGTCAGGAGAGCCAGGATGGGGGTCTCAGCTTTGATCAACTGCGGTGTCTTGAGCAGGTCACTGCTTCCCCTTTAGGGCTGTTGTGGGAGTGAAATCCGATCCTGCTTGTGTGACCTCCTAGTAAATTAAAACATGCTCTATACAGGGAAGGGTCATCATTCACTCATATTTTCAATATACCCACAGGAAGATAGTGGTCCCTGCCTGAAATGTCACCTTTTGATAGAAACCATAGCTCTTGGTATGAGTTCACACCCTCTATCTCTCTGAGGCTTCAGCCTTTCCCAAAATAGGTATGATTTTTATCAGAACCCAAATGAGCCGATTCCTTATTTCAGGTCCCTGGCCCTGGGTGGCAGTCAGGTGGCAGTGGGGTGCCAGGCTTTGGGGCCCAGCAATGCTAGATTCATCAAGCGCTAGCTGGTGAAATACTGACCCTTGCTGCCCCTGTCTCTCTGCTTGGCCAGTGTGCTTTCTTTTTTAAATTCCATTTGTATTATTTGATAGAAACGGAATACTTAAGAGTCATTTATGTACTTGTGGGGCATAATGATAAAACAAATACCCATGAACCCACCTCCCAATTTAAAAAAATTAGAATGTTCTCAATAATGTGAAAACTACAGTGTTCTCCACCTGATCCTATCCCATAGCCTCTTCCCCCCAGAGGTTATTTAGAACAATTTCAGATTTACAGAAATATTACAAAGCTAGTACAAAGAGTTCTCATATACCCAGCATCTAGTTTCCTCTAATTTTAGCATCTTACATTACTGTGGTACATAGGTCACAACTAATGAGCCACTATTGGTACATTAGCATTAACTAAAGTCCAAACTTCATGGGGATTTAAAAAATTTTTGGTCAGGCGTGGTGGCTCACGCCTGTAATCCCAGCACTTTGGGAGGCCAAGGTATAAAGATCACTTGACAGGAGTCCAAGGCCAGCCTGGGCAACACAGCAAGACGCTGTCTCTACAAAAAATGAAAAAATTAACCAGGCTTGGTGGCACATACCTGTAGTCTTAGCCACTTGGGAAACTGAAGCTGGAGTTTGAGGTTGCAGTGAGCCATGATTGTGCCACTGCACTTTAGCCTGGATGACAGAGTGAGACCCTGTCTCTAAAAAGAAAAAAATTTTTTTTACCAAGTGTTCTTTTTCTGTCCCAGGATCCCATCGTGGACCCCACATTATATTAATATTAAGTTGTCATGTCTCCTTGGGCTCCTCTTGGCTGCAACAGTTTCTCAGACTTTCCTTAGTTTAATGACCTTGACAGTTTAAGCAGTCGGGTATTTTGTACAAGGCCTTGTTATTGGGAGTATTCTGATGTTTTTCTCATGTTTAGACTGGGGATATGGGTTTTGGGGAGGAAGACCGCAAGAGGTAACATGCATTTTTATCACATCATATCAAGGGTATATATGATCAGCATGATGTGTCACTGGTAATCTGTTTATTCAAGGTTGTTACTAATAGTTGAGAATATACTCGTGTTTATATGTTAACTGTTTTCTGGCTGTTTTATGTATCCTTTGTTTTTTTCTTCCTCTCATTCTTTATCTTTGTGATGCGGTGGTTTTCTGTAGTGATAACATTTGATTCCTGTTTCTCATTTGTGTATCTGTGCTACTGGTGAGTTTTGTGTGTTCTTATGGTGGTAGCTATCATCCTTTTGCTTCCAGATGTAGGACTCTCTTAAGCATTTCTTGTAAAGCTATTGTGATGTTGATGAATTCCTTCAGTTTTTGCTTGTCTGGGAAAGACTTTTATTTCTCCTCCATTTCTGAAGGATACCTTTGCTGGGTATAGTAATCTTGGCTGGCTGTTTTTTTTTTTTTGTTTGTTTTTTTTTCTTTCAACACTTGAATGTATTATTCCATTTTCTCCTGGCCTGTAAGCGTTCTGCTGAGAAATCTACTGTTAATCTGATGGGGATTCTTTTCTATGTGACTTGATGCCTTTTCTTGCTGTTTTTAGAATTCTTACTTTGTCTTTGACTTTTGACAGTTCCACTATCATGTGCCTTAGGATCTTTTTGGGTTGAATCTGTTGAAGGATCTTTAAGCTTCCTGTATCTGGATATCTATATCTCTTCCAAGACTTGGGACAGCTATTATTTCATTAAATAGATTTTCTATGCATTTTCCTATCTTCTCCTCCTTTTGGAAATCCCCCAAATGTGAATATTTGTTTGCTTAATTGTGTCCCATATGTCATGTAGGCTTTCTTCATTCTTTTTTATTTTTTTATTGTTTTTTTAATCTGACTGTGTTATTTCAAAAGACCTGTCTTCAAGTTCAAAAATTCTTTCTTTTACTTGATCTAGCCTATTGTTGAAGCTCTCGATTGTATTTATTTCATTCATTGAATTCTTCAGTTCCAAGATTTCTGTTTGGTTCTTTTTTATGATATATATGTCTTTGTTAAATTTCTTATTGATATCATAATTGTTTTCCTGATTTTGTAGAATTATCTATATTTTTTCTCTTGTATCTTACTGAGTTTCCTTAAGATCATTATTTTGAATTCCTTTTCAGGCATTTTACAGATTTCCTTTTATTTGGAATTTGTTACTGAAGTAATATTGTGTTTCTTTGGAGGTGTTATTGTTTCCTTTCTTTTTCACATTTCTTGTGTCCCTACATTAATATCTCTGCATCTGGTGGAATAGTCACTTCTTGTAATTTTATGGAGTAGTTTTTGTAGGGAATGACTTTTTTTGTAGATATGTCCTATAGTCTCGTTTGGGTAGAGTGCTTTGGTTTTGCTAGGCACTCTACCTAAGAAATCCATATGATTTCTTCAGCTGTAACCAATGTCAGTGGTATTGTTGAGTCCCTCTGTGGCCTAAGCTGCAACTGGTTGTGGAAGCTGTGGTGCAGCTTTGCTGGGGAAGAGGATGCCAGTTGGGCTGGTTTTGGGGCCCCTGGGCTGTGTGTCTGGCAGCTTTGCCACAGGAAAGGGCAGAGTCGCTGATGGGGGCAGTGGCAGGCCCTGGGCAGGCAGCTCTCAGGCTCTGCCTGAGAGTCACTCAGGCTCTGTATGGAGTCCCTCTGTCTTGGGGAAAGCCTCACCGCTGTGCTGGGCCACCTGTTCCACAGGGTGTAGGACGCATCTTGGGCTTGGATACTGGGCTCATGACTGCATCACTGGGTCCAGCTGGTATCATAGCACTGCATCCCTTTGGGTGGATGTGGTGGGATGTTGACAAGGCTCCAAGGCTGTGGAGATGCTGCAGGGACTACTGGAACCCCAACAGGGTATACTGTGGTGCGGCTCCTCTCTCAAAATGGTACCATACTGCAGCAACCTGGATCCCGGGGAATGGGTACATCCCAGCATGAATTCCCTCTCTGAAATGATGCAATGTGTGGATTCCTGAGCTCCCTATACTGGGCTCAGAGCCTGTGCTGGCTGAGGGCTCTCCTATGGCTAAGATTGCAGCCATCCATGGTGGGCATGTGGGGTGCTGGGGTCCTCCAGCTTCTCTTCTCCCCACAGTGGGGGTCCCTCTTGGGTTTGAGCCAATACTAGCTGGCTGCTTTGCTTTCTCCTGTGTGCTGTCATCCTGATTTCCTGTCCTTTAGAGGGTCTTTGTCACTTCCTTGCTGAATTCCAGTGTTCCCTTAGGCACTCTTATTTGGCATGTGGTCATCTATTTGTTGTTTTGTTGTTTTGGTTCTTTGTGGAGGAGATGAGTGCTGGGCACCTCCAGTGGGCATTTTGATAATGTCCAGCTCCTTGGTTTTTAAAATTAATTTTAGCACATGCACATGTAAACCTAAACTACATTGTTTAATTTTGCTTATTTTAGTGTTTTATGAAAATGGAACTACATAGTATGTAGTTCTTTGACTCAACCCTCCATCCCGTATTGCTTCTAAGAGTCCTGTATGTGATTGTGGGAAGCTGTTTCTTCCTTTTCACTGCTGTGTGATAGTGAATTGTGTGGCCACCCAATTATCTCCCCTCCACCAGGGTTATTTATTTCTCTTCTTTAACTGTCATAAGCAATGCTGCTCTGAGCATCAATTGTGCAAGTTTCTCTATTGCATACAAGCAGGAGTGAAATTGCTCCCTTGTACTTATGTCAAAGTTCAGCTTGATAAGATAATTCCAGGTTATTCTCCCAAGTTGTTATTCCATTTTACTTTCTCAAGCAGAATAGGAGGATTCCCACTGCTTCACAACTTTCCTAACACTTACATTATCAGCCTTTTTCATTTTTACCCCTCTGGTGTGAAATGGTATTTTATTGTGGTCTCAGATTATAAATGAGGTTGAAGGTTTTTTTGTTTTGTTTTGTTTTTTTAATGTTTCTTCACCGTTTTTGCTGCCTGTCTGTGCAATGCTTCTCAACTGAGTTGGTCTTTTTCTTGTCGAATTGTAGAATTTTTTATATAGTCGATATATATAAGCTGTGGTGGGGTTTGAGCAGAGGAGGGACACAAATCACCTTCAGTTTTAAAAGTATCACAAAGCTGCCAACGGGGAACTAGCCTGGAGTGTTGATGGGTGGGGGCAGACAAGTGAGGACAAGTCCTTTGTCGTTATATGTGCTGCTTGCAACAGTTTCTTTACCAGTATATGTAATCATATTTTGGTCTATGAAAATCAGTAATTCCTACATGGAAATCCACTGTTAGGCCAGACTTTCTGTGTAACTAGAACACAGAGTCTTTTGCTATGCTGACGATAGATACCACTATTTATAAACTTTAATATTTCATGTAACAAGAAAATTTTGTGTTCTCACAGCTCTGCAGAAAGGGCTATGTGCATTTTGTGTTGTTTCAGTGTTTAGTAGCCTATTTTTAAATTAAATTTTGGGGTTGATAAAGGTAAATGCAAAATTTTTAATGTTGGAATTTCATTAAAAGTACTTAAATTATTTTTTTGCCAGGTCAGTAATCTAGTCTTAGGCTGTGCCTTCTCAGTAATTGAATGAGCGTTCTTAAACTTTTTATCTTTCATTATCTGTTGCTGCTCTAATCAGTTGCTAAAAAGAGTTGGAAGATTCACTCTTCATTATCCATCTGTATTTCATGAATATTAATGTATAATCCCTGTACTTCCAACCTTTTAGGCAGAGTAACTGAGTTAGTATTAAATTTTTTAATGGAATTCTTTTATGGCTCCCATGATGAGTATAAGACCTCTTATTATGTAGAACAACAATGAACATATCAAGAAGTGGGATTGTTCTAAATGAAGCATCTTAAATTTGAATCCACCTATAAAGTAGGGCTTCAGTGTTCTAAGGATGCAGTAGTTTATAGGTATCTTGTATCCTGGTGTTGACTGTGGGGATGGAGACCTGAGAGAGGGCCCCCTTAGGCCATTCATCCGTTCACTTTTCCAAATGTTTGCTGCGTATATACACATGCTAGGCACCCTGCTACTTCTCGGTTTAGAAGGAGACAAGGTCCTTGTCTTCAGGAAGTTACATGCACTGAGACAAAAGTAAATAAGAATGTGTTTGAGGTCATGGAAAGTGCTGGAGGGAAAAGGAGAAAACAGGGCAAGGAATCGAGGATGATGCGGCAGCTATTTTAGGTAAGGTGGGGCGGGTTTGCATGGCAGAGAGTTGGGTGTAATCAGGGGTGGAATATGAGAGAGGAGCGAGGGCGGGGACATTTGAACAGAGGCCTGAACAATGTAAGGGAGCACAGAGTCACACAGATATCTGGGGAAGAGCATTTTAGGCAGCAGGACCAAATGCAAAGATCCCAAGGTGAGAATCTTGAGTTTGGAGAAACAGCCCCGCCCCAAGGTACTTTAGGCCTTAGTAAAGGCTCTGGGTTTGATTCTAGTTTGATGGGAAGCTGCGGTGGGGTTTGAGCAGAGGAGGGACACAGATCACCTTCAGTTTTAAAAGTATCACAAAGCTGCCAATGGGGAACTAGCCTGGAGTGTTGGTGGGTGGGGGCAGACAAGTCGGGAGTTGCACAGGCCAGGGAGGTGCTGCTGGCTTATGGTGGGGGGGGGCAGTGCAGGGGAGAGACGTGGGTGGATTTGAGGCGTGTTTGAAGGCGGGCCTGTGGGGTTTGCTGGTGAAAAGAATGGGGATTGAGAGAAGAGTCTGAGCGATGAGTCT
The DNA here is from genome assembly GCF_041146395.1 of Eulemur rufifrons. NCBI lineage: Eukaryota > Metazoa > Chordata > Mammalia > Primates > Lemuridae > Eulemur > Eulemur rufifrons. Next base: position 36,050,334 of record NC_091001.1, on the reverse strand, counting down.
CAGATTGGTGGCCTGAGCAACCAGGTGAATAGTTGTCTGATACGGCACGGAGGTATTTGTTATTTTGGATATTTGATCAGATTTCTTTTGTTTTTGGTGGGGACAATCAGAAATTCTGTTTGGTCCCATGAGATGGGCAGTGCACCTCATGGGTGCACTGGACATCTACATGGAGACATTCAGTAGGCAGTTGGGTGTAGAAATCTGGCGTGGAGGGGCAGTGGGTGCAGACCCAGGTGTGGGAGCAGCATATGGGCGGTACTCACAGCCACAGTGGAGGATGGAGGACAGGCCTGCAGCCAGCCTGGCCGCCCCCACCTCTAGATCAGAACCTGCCAGGAGCACTCAGCAAGGGAGGGAAGGCAGGGCTGTGTGTCTCCAGGCAGATCCAGGCAGCGGGTGCGGGTGGGAGGTGGGTGGGGGTGTCAGCTGTTCTGATGCAGGTGACACAGGGACTGGGTCAAGGGACAGGTTGGGGAGGGAGTGGAGACAGCAAGTGTAGATAGCTCTGTGGAGAGCAGTGCCTGGCTACAAAGGAGACAGGCGTTAGGATGATCAGGAAAGACACAGTGGCTGGAGGGAATCACTGTAGGGGCAGATTCCTCTTGGAGGCGGAAGCAGTGGAATTTAGCGCACAGAGGAGGCCAGGCCGCAGAGGGGCCCCAGACAGCTCACCCCTGGTGATGCAGGGACAGGCAGAGGCACGTTTCCTTCTGATTGCTTCTGTTTTTCTCAGTGAAATAAGGAGGGTGAGTGGAAGAAACAAACTCTTTCCTCCCACTGTACTGTCACAACAAACTTACCACACTGCGTGTGCAGGGGTTTCTCCCCACCAGCAAACGAGCGGCCGATCTGCAGCAGATGTCTGCTGCGTGTCCTCCAATTCAGTTCAGTTCTGTCACTGTCTGCGTGGAGCCAGTGCCAGACCCCGCAGGTTGAGGGCTCAGTCCCCAAGACTGTCCCTCCCCACTTCAGATGCCAGGCACAGGCCACAGTTGTTTCACCTGTGCTTCTGACAGACCTGCTATAAATTGGCATTCCCACGACCCCCTCCTCGCTTTGATTGATTAGCTAGAGCGGCTCATAGAACTCAGGGAAACATGTTTACCGATTTGTTATAAAGGATATTTTAAAGGATACAAATGAAGAGGTGTGTAGGGTAAAGAAGAGTGGAGAGCTTCCCTGCCCTCCCAGGGATGTGCCACCTTCCAGAAACCTGAGCTCAGCTGTGCAGTTGAGCCGTGCAGAAGCCCTTCTTAACCGAAGTCTGACTCATTAGGCCTTTGGCCATTGGCCACCAGTTTGACCTTCGGCCCCCTCCTGTGCCTGGAGGCTGCGGTGGTGAGGTTGGAAGTCTCAACCCTCCAAACCTGCCGGGGTCTTCCTGGTGATGAGCCCCCATCCCGAAGCCATGGGCTGCCAGCCACCAGTCGGCTCATCAGCACACAGAAGGCACTTACCACTTTGAAGATGTGCCAGGAAACAGGACGACGACCAATTATATATTTCACAGTGTCACAGAAGGTCATTCATCCGCTGAGACTGCAGAAAGGGGAGAAGATATTTGATGGTGGGGAAGAAAGGTATAAGACAGAGCCTTCAGAGAGGGGGAGGGCCCTCACTTAGGAAGTGGGGTGAGTTGCTGGAAAGTGCCCGCTTGAGCCCAGAGCTGGGAAATGCACGGGAGCACTGGCTGTGCAGGGGCAGGTGTGGAATAGGCGAGAGCTGGACTTAACCAGAGCTGAGGGGTGGCGAAGGGAAAGTAGCGTGTGTGTGTGTGTGTGTGTGTGTGTGTGTTTATAAAAATAGTAGAAAGCCTGAACACTGAGGAAAGTTCTTAACAATATTTCCTATATACCTCCAATACTTTTTAAATAAAATATGTACATTTTAAAAATCAAAATCTGAAACATATTATACACATATTTTAAGCCTAAACGTTCTCGTGCTCCGCTACCAGGGATTAAATGCTCCCTTGGTCCTTTCGGCAGCCATGCCTGACTCTTGAACTGTAGCAGCTGAGATCTCTCCAAGCGCTCTTGATGTGTTGCTGACTGTTGTCTCACCTAAGTCAAGGGTAAAAGTCATTATTCCCATGTAGCCCGAAGGGCTCACAGCAGAGAGCGTAGGTGGGCTCCGGAGGCCTGGCGGGGGTGGGGCTAAGAGTGCAGAGGGGTGGCACTGAGTGGGTGGCAGAAGATGGTGGCTGTGGTTTTGGCGGGATAAGTTGGCGCCAAAACCAACTGGCGGCGGGTGGACACTGTGAGAAATACATTAGGCAGCCAGCACAAGCTCTTATTTAAAAGCACTGCTTAGTGGGAGGGACAGCCTAGTGGAGATCAAATGCCACCAGGCTCACAGCAGTTTCATTACTGTCTTCAACAACAGGTGACCTGGAGCTGGACTAGAGTCAGTGCAGGAGAAATCCAGAAGTACAGGCTGAGTGTGCTTTATCTGACATGCTTGGCACCAAAGTGTTGTGAATTTGGGGATTTTTTTTTTTTTAGAATGTGGAATACTTGCATATACTTAATGAGATATCTTGGGGATGGGGCCCACGTGTAAACACTAAATTCATTTATAGTTTATATATATACACCTTATACACGTAGCCTGAAGGTAATTTTATACAGTATTTTTAATAATATGTGCAACCTGTCACATAAAGTTAGGTGTGGTATTTTTCATTTGTGGTGCACAAAAAGTTTTGGATTTTGGAGCATTTCGGATTTCGGGTTTTTGGACTAGGGATGTTCAACCTGTATTCCTATACTGTGATCACCATAAGAAGAAAACAAATCTAGCCCTTGCCTCTTTATTTTGTGAAGAATGTAAGTGTGTGAAGAGTGGGCTGTAGATCGAGCTGGTTACTATAAAATCAGCCATGCTGGTTCTGGGACTGGGGTGGGAAAAACACAAGGTAAGCCTGGAGTATCTTGTGGTGCCAGAAAGTGAGGATGTGTCCAAACAAACACAAACTCACAACTATGACAATACCTCAGAGGGACATAGGGACCAGCTGCAACACAGTAAAGTAAGCAAGTAGGAGTTGTAGCCCAAAGTATAAAATAAATATCCCTAAGTTCACACTGATATAAATAAATGATGGAATAAATTAATAAATGGGGGAAGAGACTAATCTGCAGAAGTAGTCAAGTGATCTGCATAGATACTCTGCCCTTGGGGTGGAGCATTCAGGGGACGTCCCTCCTGGGAGCGCAGCGTGGAAGTGGGGGAGGGTCCCCTCCCAGCGGAGGAGCCTGGCAGACGCTGCCTCGGCCAGGTGGTCAGGGCAGCATCAGCAGTCATGGCCGTGTTGACAGCGTGCACCTCGATGGGAAGTGGTGAGCGTGGCACGTTAGCCCTGTGGTCTCCTCCCCAGAACCCGCAGCCCCAGCCTAGTCATGAAAAATACATCAGGCAACTCCTGATGGGGGGACGTCCTACAGAACACCTGACCAGTGATCCTCAAAGCAAGGAAAGTCTGAGAACTGTCACAGCCAAGAGGAGCCTTGGGACACATGACAACTAGAGTGTGGGACCCTGGGACAGAAAAGGGGCACTAGGGGAAAACCAAGGACATCTGAATTAAATGTGAGCTTTAGTTAATAATGTATAGGTGTTGGTTCATTAAGTGAGAAAAATCCACCATACTAATGTATGTTGTTAATTATGGAAGCGACTACAATGGTTCTGGAAAATAAGCTTTATTTTTAAAAAATAAAGCACAGATGCTAGAACCCTCTATTTTCTCATTTTGTTTTCTTGAATGAGAGGGAAGATTTCATTAAAAGAATCATACATTTGGAATAAATATTAGCATTTATCTTCCCCCAATTATTTGTAGAGGTGTCTATAGTCATTAAGCCCACAGTAGCCCACGTCCCCTCTCCTGCAAGGGCCTTTGCTAGTGCCGTGGGTGAAGGTTCCCATCTCCAGGGCTAGTCACAGAGGGGCTTTCTCTAATTCCCTCTCCCATTAAGTAGGAAAGTCTAAAGCATAGACGTAATGCTTAGGAATGTGGGCATAGACCATGTAAAGCTGGACTAAAATGGTTTTGGCAGCCTAATCATACTTGAACATTATGAGACCTGGATAATGTGGAATATATTTTTTAAATCACTGTGTTTCCTTGTTTCAACCTTGCATGTGTCAAAATTAGGCAGGGAATCATGAATAAGGTGATAAGAAAGAAGGTCAGATATTGATTCATGTAGCTGAATTCATTTTTTAAGTATTAAGGAAGTTCATGACATGTATATTTTGATGTGTTTATAGAGTAGATGTTTAAATTATAAAAGTTACAACAACTTTTATGGTTGTGGGAAAAAAATAACAAGGCCTAATAAATCCCTAAAAATGGTGACTGTTAGCTGTCCGCTTTGGGAGCGGTGGGTGTGCATTGTCTGAAAATACCTCACTTTCTTCTGTTTCAAAAGAGGCCAAGTTTCCCCAAAGGCATCAAGGTTCATTTTCATAGACGGGTATTTTTCTTCCACCCCTGTTATTTTTGTCTTTGCCCCATTACTGGGATGTCTTCTGGGTTGGCAGAAGGCAGCGTTGCTTCTAAGTCTGGGAGAGTTATTTGGGATTTCACTTGTTTACAGTTAACATTGTAATAAAATTGGCTCATTAAATTGACAGTGATTCCCCAAAATGATGGCAGTGGCATCACTTGACATTCACAGCCTTCTCCCCCGTGCGATCAATGTCTAAGACGCTGACGAGAGAGCTGAGGAAGGTTAGAAAAATGTGTACTCTCGTGGCTTGAGTGGTAAATTATGTGTAAAATAGTATTTCCCAGATCCTCGCTGAAGCAACTGTGTCACCTATTCTGTTTCTTCCGTAAAACTTCCCAGACACTAATGAGTTGTGTTGACTTACAGTCTAGTCTTTGGAATGCTTGTGTGTCCAGGCATTTCACATAGTCCAATGAGTTGCTCGATGATAGACTCCTGAAAACTGGTTGATAAACATTTTAGGGATTTTTTCTTAACACGGTTTAATTTTGAGGGCAGTCTGATCCTGGCAGTGCAGATGAATTAATGGTAGGATATTCACTTTAAAAAATAATAGGAAGGTGCAGCAGAGAACGGTAGATTCTCACTTCTATCAGTCTGAAGTATTTCATTTTGTTAAGAATGGCTATGTGCTAATAAATCCTGTTGAGGATGCAGTAAAAGTAAGGTTCACTTAGGAAACTGTGTGTGCCTCACACCCAACAGAGTGGCTACTATCAAAAAAACAGAAAATAACAAGTGTTGACAAGGTTATGGAGAAACTGGAACCCTTGTGCACTGTTGGGATTGCAGATGCAACTGCTATGGAAGACATTATGGCAGTTCCAAAAAAATTGAAAGTGGAATTACCATAGGACCAGCAGTCCCACTTCTGAGTATATACACAGAAGAAATAAACGCAAGGACTTGAAGAGATACTTGCACACCCATATTCATAACATTATTCACAATAGCCAAAAGGTGGAAGCAACCCTGATGTCTATTGGTGGGTGAATGAATCGACAAAATGTGGTATATGCATGCATTTGACATTATTCAGGCTTCAAAAGGAAGGAAAGTCTGGCACGTGCTACAACGTGATGAACTTTGAAGACATCATACTAAGTGTAATAAGCCAGTCACAGATAAATAAGTGGTTCCACTTATGAAGTGTGCCTGGAGTTGTCATATTCACAGAAACAAAGTAGAGTGGTGGTTGGTGCCAGAGACTGAGGGGAAGGAGAAATAGAGAGTTGGTGTTCCGTGAGTTCAGGGTTTCAGTTTTGCAAGACAAAAATAGTTCTGGAGATGGACGGTGGTGATGGTTGCATGACAGTATGAATATAATTAATGCCACTGGACTGTACACTTAAAAATGGTTAAAATGGTACACTATATGTTATGTATATTTTGCAACAATTAAAAAAATGGTGTGGGATCTTGTGAGCTTGAACTTCTGCTGGAATCACTGTTTAAACAGGGGCGAATGCTGCTCTGGGGTCCTGGCTTGAGTCAGGTGGGCAGGTGGAGATGTGGGTGTGCAGTGGAGCTAGCAGCCCTGAAAACAGAGCTCTAGGAGCAAGAGCCCTGTAGCCAGTGGGAGGTGGATGAGCTGGCAGGGGCTCTGGGCAGGAGAGGGGCAGGGAAGGAGTCCCCGATGATCACCCATCCCAGGTACTTGAGTGCATTTTTTCACTGGCTGGTTCTCTGGATTAAACCTCAACAGGTACTTCAAATATATGTTTTCTAATAACTTGGCTACACCTCCTTGTGTGTAGAATGTATTCTAGTAGATGCTGTGGGCTGGATACAAGCCAATAGCAGTAGTATAAGCCTCAGTGAGGACATTAGAAAAAAGGAGCTGGGATTACACCCAAAACCCACCAGGGTTCTCTTTGTGAAATCTCCTAAATAGAGTTCACAGTACTGTGGCATCCCAACTTTAGGGCACTGCCTTTGACCATTGGCAAGTCATTTTGTTTTTTAAGTTTTTTCTCTTTTTTTTAAATGTCATAATCCAATGCAAATATGTTCCCGAGTCCCTATAAATGTCATGTTCATTTCCACGAGCCTGGTCAGTCATTTGGCTTTCTGTGGATGTGAGTAGAGTGATAGTGGTGAAGCGCTTGCCCAGCATGGCCAGGGGATCGGGTACTTCCTGTGTACTGTCTCATTCAGTCGTCACAGAAGCTCTGACCCCATCTGCAAACCCAGAAACGGAGGTCAGAGTGGTTAGACACCTTCCCCCAAGTGGTTGACACGAGGCTGGTTTTCTTTCAAACCCTGACCTCCAGCCAGAGAGGATCATTCACAGAAGTGGTGGAATGCCCACAGAGGAAACCTCCACAATTTCAAAGCTGTAGAGCCTTTACAAGCAAAGGACTTTGGCCATTATTGAGTAAAACCAGAAGACACATCATGAAAAGACCCTCTCCAAAATAACCTATTGAGCAAGGGTCTTACTCATTTGAAGCCTCTGTGCAGTGACATTCAGCTGTGCTTGGTAGGAACGGCAGCAGAGAAGGTGCTAATTTGCTCCTGATAATAGCAGTGCAAATGGCCTGCTACCCTCACTCTGCAGGAGACAGGACACAGAGGCCGGAGCTCTTCAGCTCTGTGCTTGAGAATCAGGAAATGTTTCCCTTTCAATTAGTCTAGCCTTCCTTTACTCCTCCCCAATAAAATATTAAAAAACAAACAAGTCCTTCTCAAAACACAGTTGGAAGACTGGGACCTGCTACTGCTTCTCCCTTTGTATTTTCATTTACCAGTTTATCTAAAGGAAACTAAAATTCGGTTCTTGTTTATCAGCATCTACCTTCCCTTTGGGATTTGTTTTTTAAGCAATACAGCAAAATTCTGTCACCAAGTAACACTACTAGGCAGTACAGAGTAATAAAGCCCGGGCTGTGTGATAAGACACTTCTAGTGGGTTTGAATCCCAGCTCGGGCACTCTGTAGTTTTGTGGATTTGGGTGAGTTATTTAATATCCTCCAGCCCCAGTTTCTCATTTTAAAAATATCTGTTTCAGAGAGTTGCTATAAGCATCTGATGGAGTAATACATACAAAACAGTATCATATAGGCACAACGTGAATGTTAGTTGCTAATACTGTAACCATGTGTCCCCCGACCACTTGGGTGGCACCATGTACTGGCACCTCTGCCGCTGTGTAGAACAATGTTGCTTATTTTCTCTTTTACAGGGGTAGTACAGTTCTGTGTCTTAGCTTGAGTCTCACAGCTTAATTAACTTACTGAGAGTTGGAACGGCCACCAGATTCCATATTGTGTCCTAGTTAAAGTAAAGTATATTAGCTCTAATTAGTGATCCTGCTTGTAAAAAGCCACCAACTGGCCTTTCTGTCCCCCCACAGGATACCACAGGTTCCTGCCAACTCCTGTCAGATTAGGTGGCATCTGGCAAGTCCTTTATCTGCAACACAACTTGAAAGTTTAATAAAGAATTTATAAGGTATGTTAGTTGCTTCTGAGACTGTTTCATGAGTAAGTCTTTTTAATGTAAGTATACTATTTTTAAATATTTGCAAATAGACACCAAGAGAGGAAAACATTGTACTAAATGGGGGAAAACATAAATAGTACTCATCGTTTTTGGACTGACCTTATCGTAATTACTCACTTCATTAGTTTCCCATTGCTGCTGGAGCAACTTGCCCCAAATTCAGTGGTTTACAACCGCACAGATTTCATATCTCACAGTTCTGGAGGTCAGAAGCCCGACACAGGTCTCACTGGGCGAAAATCAAGGTGTTGGCAGGGCTGTGTTCTGTCTAGAGGATCTGACAGGAGAATCTGTTTCCTTGTCTTTTTGAGTTTCTAGAAATTGCCCTCACCCCTGGGGAGCACTGGAGCATTTTTAGATCTGACTCTTCTGCCTCCCTCTCCCACTTGCAGGCACCTCTGTGATTACAGTGGGCCCGTCTGGATAATCCAGGATAATCTCCCATCTCAGGGGGAGCCGATTAGCAACCTTAATTCTGCTGCGCCATGTGGTCTAACATAGTCACAGCTTCCAAGTGTTAGCGTGTGGACATCTTTGGTGGGCTATTATTCTGCCTGCCACATTTACTAAGAGCCTTTATTGGAGTGAGTTTCCCTAAATTGGTCATTTGCATTTTTCCCCTAAAGACATGAGATACTACAAAGAAAAACATTCTAAAGACCCATAGTGAAGTAGGTTATATTATTTGAATAATTCAGACTGTGTGTTGAAGACCAAGGTAGGGATGACAGTTTTTTCATATAGAAGAATTTTTTTCAATTCCTTCCCCTCCCTGCTTAACATTCTAAACCAATTATTTTCTCGTAGGCACTTAATATTTTGGTATGTCTGTATACACATGTGCACATACGTATTTTTCTGAAATTTCAAGTTAATATCCTAAGAAGTAGCATGTTAGACTTGCTTTGTGCATATATTTTGAATTAAGTACAAGAAAGCATATTGTTTCCATCTAATGTTTGTATTGCAAGGTAGGGTTGGCAATTTTTTAAAGCTGTTTGACTTTGGTTGTCTTTGTAGTGGGCTAAATTGGTTAGTCAGTAGAAGGGAGAATGAGGCAGGTTCATGTTCACCTTGCACCCTCAGTCTGCTGTCTCCTGGAGCGGTCCATTAGGCCAGGCGGCTGAAGCCTGAATAGCAATTGTCAACACACAACGGGGCCTCTTAGACAAGAAATAAGTGAACAGGTCATCTCAGGTGGTGCTAAATGCTCTTTAGGAAGTAAAACCAGAGAGTCGGGACAGTGTTACTGACGTTGATGGGCATCTCTGGGGAGGTGGCACTTGTGGTTGGGCTTGAATCACAGGAAAGCTGACACTGGGTGTGTGTTGATCACCAAGGACCCTGGTGTCCTGAAAAGGCTCAGTAAATCCTAGCTAAATGAAGGGAGGGGCGGATAGAACATGATCGCACCTTGCATGTATGAAGTAAGTGTTCAGAGAGTGTTCGTCACGACTGTCGAGTCTCTCGTGTTGGGCAGCGGGCCTCAGGGCTTCCCTGACAAGCTCCTAAGGGCGGTGTTATTACCCCAGGTTGTGGAAGAGGCAGCTGGGCTGAGGTGGCGGAGCAGGACTCCAGCCCGTATAACACTGAACCCCACCCTCTTAAACACTATGTTATTGTGCTTCTCCTGAGCAAGTATTGGTACTCCCATTTTACAAAATAAGTTGAAGTCCAAGGTGAACATACAAATGGTGCAGCTAAGCTTGGAATCCCAGACACTAAACTCTAATCTTCTGTTTGCTGTTAAGACCGGGTGGTTCAGCTTGGTCTCTGTGACCTCTTTGGATATATCCTGGACCATTTTTGAGTGTTGTAGGAACTCTGGTCTTGTGAGGAGTATGTAACTCAGCAAGGTGCAATTAATAGGACTGTTATTAAAGAAAATCGGGTCCTAGACTAGGATTGCTGTTATGTTAGGGGTTAGTGAAAACTGTAGAGCCAAGGAATTTTTTTACCTGTTTATTCGTTTTTAAATCTTCTTTTGTGTAAGGCTTGAAAAAGCAGCCTAACTTACGAGGTCCTCTGAGAGCTACTTTTTCAGTGTAAGGGCCTTCTTGCTAAGCTCTATTCTAGAGCAGTCACATGACATGCAAGATGTGATCCTGCTACATAATATCAAATTTGTAGCTCCTCTCTCTGTGGGCCAGACCTGGGTGATAAACTTAACTAGTTGTAGTTAATGAAGGTAAAAATTAGGTTTCTTTGAACTGCTAAGCTAACGAGAATAAATGTACATTATTCCTTGGATCAGATCTCTGTCTTGATTCTATCTTAGACTAAATCAAAACACCACCTCTGACTTAAAATTTCAGTAGTTGATTAGTTAGAATGTACTTTCCCGTAGTTTCTTCTGTTGAGGCTTTTTTTCCATGTTGGAAATTTGTTCAATTTGTATGTCTGATTTTATTGTGGAATAGTGGTTCCTCTAAAGTCTCTTGTTGTAATTCATCCTGCACCATAGCAAATTATCCTTCACTGAAAATAACCATGTGCACCTGCAGGGCTTCTAAGACTCAGCTTCCTAAGGTCTTGGAGTACAACCTCAACTCGTGGCCAAGGCCCTCCAGAATGGGCTTCCAGCTGGCCTCTCCCACCTGTGTTGGCCAAGAGAGGAAAGAGTAGGTGTCTGTGAGGAGAGTGCCCCGTCACTCAAGGACAGCAGCCCTGTGGCTGCGGGCAAGAGGAAGCTGTTATTTTGTGTGTGGCCACAATTCAGCATCCAAACGAGAAACCGAACAGGTAGCTCCTTCACTGAGGAGAGGTGGGCGGCTATGTCAGTCTCCTGTGTTAAGAGCTGAGCTTTCTAAGGGTTTGGAAAGTGTGGCTTCCAGTGTTCCTGGAGTTCAGAAGTGTGTTTAGGGATTGGTTGATCTTTAACTGTGGATGTTGTTACTCCAATGGGACTGTCACTGATTGGCTAGCATTCAGGAGCACTGAAGTGAGGCAGTTGGTGATTGGCTAGCATTCAGGAGCACTGGAGTGAGGCAGTTGGTGATTGGTGGACTTCACTGGAGTGAGGTGGCCATTGATTAGCTGGCCCTCTGAAGCAACCTCACCAAGGCAGTTGTTGATTGACTGGTCTTCAGAAACTTTTTTTTTTTTTTAATGGGAGGTGATCATTAAGCAGTTAGAATAGGGTTAAACCCATTGCTGTGGCCAATCAACAGGCAGTATCCTGGGTTGGAATAAGCCTATCAAAATACAGACCACACATTAAGACCCCTGTCCACCCCCACCCCTAGAAGTGAGCACATAAAAACAGATTTGGGAGTTGACAGACCTGGGCTCAAATCCTGTCATGAAACAAGTCCCTTAATCTCTGTGCTCCTCAGTCTCCTAAAGGGTAACGCCTCTCTGAAAGGTGTATTCTCAAGATTTAAACCAGTGGACATATGTTAAGTAACCATGATGTACTCAGAGTTTACTTCCCCAACTGAACATTTATGCCCCTTTGTAGTCCACAGAGCTCACGGTGCTGACCCAGGGAAAGCATCCGAGAGGAGGCGTTTTGTGGCTCTGTTCCCTCTCATTTGGTTTTTCCCTTCTAAGGCCTGTCAGAATTCCTTGGCAAGCTGTAAAAGACTTCTGATGCACAGGCGTCACTCATAAAGATTCGATATGACTGGCTTGCGGCAGAACTCAGGCAGTGGTATTTTTAAAGCTCCTATGTGATGTTCACTGTGGAAGGAAATGGATCGAGTCCAGCCAGCTCCTTACTTACCTGCTGTTCATGCAGGCGAAAATAAATAGCTTTGATTGGCCAGATCTTGATTGGTCTTAAGTGATGGCTGTGCTTGTTAAAACCTTGTGGAAATTGTGTAATTAAAAAACAAGGCTGGTATTTAAGTGGAATATTCTCTGAGCCCCATTCCTGTTACTGCTATTGCTCCTCTTGTTATTTTAAAAAGAAAACCTGCCTTTATGACTTTCAAAAGTCTAATCTGACATAAAGGTCAGGTTAGTGAGCTCTCTGTGGTACGGACTTGAGATTTTTCTGAAAGTTGGTAACAAAATTGTCTTCAGTTTTGAAATGAGCTTTGTGTAAACTGTATCCTCTTGGATATCGTGCACATTATGCATAAGGTTTACTAAGCATTTCCTCTTTCCCAAAAGGTTTGTTATCTCTAAATTTGGAAGTTAATTCATGAAAGAGGCAAACATGTATTATTTATAAATTTGTGTAGCATCTAGTAGAAAGTATAATGTTATTTAAAAATGGTATTCATGCTTCCATGGAGTCAGCGTGCATTGGTCCCTGCGACGCCATCCCCATTAAATTTGGAGAACTTCTCTCTTTCAGGGAGGAAGGAGATTTTAGTCAAAGATCTTTTCATCATTCCCTTCTTTCCTAGTCTTGGGGATGTCTAATCAGTTTCGGAACTGAATATTGAATTTTTCTGCTGAAAGAATACTGGTCCATCTTCTGCCTCAAAAGGATGGAGCTGCTGAAATAGTTGATAATGATCTTCCTTTTATTCAGGTGCATTTTTGCTATGTATTACTCCCAAAATTGACTTTACTTAGATATATACTATATTTTTTGTTGTTTTCATAAACCTTTTGTTTTGGAATTTTTGCGTTATGTTCACTTTTGATGTTGTATATTTCATAGGTTTTGACAAATGTATAATGGCAGGTATCCACCATTATGGTATTAAACAGAGTAGTTCCACTGCCCTGAAAATTCTTTGTGTTTCGCCTATTCAGCCAATCTCCCATAACCCTTGCCCCTGGCAACCACTGATCTCCTTACTGTCTCCATAGATTTGCCTTTTCCAGAATGTCATATAGTTGAAATTGTTAAAGAAAAGATTATTCATGACACTAGTTAAAGAACAGTAAGGCAGACTTTATTTAGAGGGACTACTACAATGGGGTTTGCAGTAGAGGAAAGGGATTGTGTTCGACTCCGAATGCAACAAAGAAAAGTGGGAATTTATAGGCAAAGAGCAGGGTGAGGGGGTTGGTGGATGGAAAATTACTAAGAGGGAACATTAGGGGTAAGAAGGATTCTGACTAAACCTACCTTACAAGATTCTTGCTGAAGGCAGGCAGGTGAGCAGACACCCCTGGGGGATGGTGGAGGGTGAGGAACCTGGTCAGATGTTGCGGGTGGAAGATTCTGGTTAGACCAACGTAGCAGGATCCTTACACAGATTGGGCAATGCAGAGACAGCTACAGAAGTACAAAAGTCGAGGCCTAAGTGGGAAGAGGATTCAGAAGAGCCTGACTAAAGTTTGGTCAAGGACAGACCCTGTCAGAATCATGTAGTGTGCAGCCTTTTCAGATTGGCTTCCTTCACTTGGTATTATGCATTTGAGGTTCCTCCATGTCTTTTCATGGCTTGATATGTCATTTGTTTTTAGTGCTGAATAGTATTTCATTATCTGGATGTACCACAGTTTGTTTATCCATTCACCTTCCAAGTTTGGGCAATTATGAATAAAGCTGCCGTATACATCCATGTGTAGATTTTTGTGTGAATGTAAATTTTCAAGAATCATTTTATATTTACAGAAAAGTTGCCACGGTAGTACAGAGTGTTCCTGTATACATACCCTTTCCCTGATTTCCTCTAATGTTAACATCTTACATGAGTACAGTAACATCTCACTGGTGCACTGTCCAAACTAAGAGATTAACATTGATATGTTATTATTAACTAGGCTTTATTTAGATTTCACCAGTGTTTCCACACATTTCCTTTTTCTGTTTCATGATTCAATCCAGGATACCACTTAGCATTAGGATGATGTTAATTTTTTAATTTTTAATTTATAGGAGTAGCTTGGGTGTGTTGTATCTATTATATAGGTTCACACAACTCAGCATATCCTGAGAAAATGAATGTAAACATATCAGCTATAAGGAGCCAGTATTACTTAATCAAATGAACACATTTAATTATAATATTGTTTAGAATTTTTTTACAAATTTGTTTTTGTTTTTGGTAGAGCAGGCAGAATTCCCAATGTACAATGAGCAGTGACATAGGATTTGTTTTATACGGTTCCTGTTTCTAAACAATATAGTAGAGCTTGTTGAAAGAAGGTCATTTTAAGGTTGAGCATTTCAGGACCCAGGAGAAAACCAGTTGCAGGGTTGTAATAAAAGCTGTCAATGCCTAATTTTTCACGTTGGTGTAAAGGATGAAGTGTTCGAGTGGTTTTCTAATGAGCATCTCCAAATGTTTTGCTGGCAGAAGGACTCCATGAAAGATGACAGAAGAAGTTATTGTGATAGCCAAGTGGGACTACACTGCCCAGCAGGACCAGGAGCTGGACATCAAGAAGAACGAGCGCCTGTGGTTGCTGGACGACTCCAAGACGTGGTGGCGGGTGAGGAACGCAGCCAACAGGACGGGCTACGTGCCCTCCAACTACGTGGAGCGGAAGAACAGCCTGAAGAAGGGCTCCCTCGTGAAGAACCTGAAGGACACGCTAGGTGAGTGCCCACGTGCTACAGAGAGGGAGAGAGACAGCCTCGTGCATTTCAAGGGGAGGCTGTTCATCTTTCTAGTTTGTTTGCTTTAAAAAAAAAAAAGCCTGTTTTAAATGCTGACATCTTCCTAGTTGTTTTAAAAAAAAACCTCTGAGAATTAAGAGATCAAGATGGAGAAATGAATTGTTTGCCATTTCCTGGAGATTTCAGAGTTTGGGGTCTTACAGAAGGTGACGCTTGTGTGTGCTTTGGACCCCTGCATAGGTGCCTGTCTCCTTGCAGCAAAATTCTAGAGGGTCCTGAAGTGGGATTACCACCTCCCAAAGCTCCCCCAGGTTTGCCCATGTCATGTTATCAATCATTCCTTTCTTACAAAATCCTGTCCCTTGCACAGAGGAGACAGCTAAAGCATTTTTTCTCTCTCTGAAATGGATGGCGTTTCACACCTCCGTCCTGGACACCGTGAGCTAAGGGGCAGCCGTGTGATGTCAGAGGCCGCCAGGGGGTCACCTGGGTGCAGACCACTGACTGGCTTTGGCCCCTGTGTGCCTTTTCTTCCCTGGTGTGAGCACATGGGAAATGCCACCTTACATGAAGTTAGTGTATCCAGTCTTGCCTCTGTCCGCATACTGGACTGACTGGCAGTCGTTAACTGCTTCAGATTATCTGAGAAAATAATTGTGAGGGCTTTTTCCAAGAGTGACTGTTCCAAGCTGACACTTTACAAATTGTTGTTTCCTCCTTATATGAGCATAATGTTGTTTGTAACCAAGATTGCAGATTATCACCTAAGGGTTTTCTGTTGAAATAAGTCAATATTATCACCTATGCTACATTTGCTTAGGTTTTTTTTTCAATTCTTAGTAAGAGGATTTGTTTTATTTTGGGGGAGGGGTGAGGAATGTATGGGAAAACTGAAAAGTGTACACCAAATGTGCTGGGTGTTACAAAATGTTCATCTTTCCTTTTATGCAATCCTGAAAAGTCTAAACTCTCTTCAAAATCACTTAAAGCCTTCATTTATTGGATAGCATTTGTGTTATGGATTAGGTTATTCCTGTGATCCGGAGAGAGAAAAGGGACACACAGGACTTTGTATGACTCATACCAGGTCACTGGCCATTGTAGATTCTGAGCCTGTTGGAGAAATTCCATTTTTCATTAGTAATATGGTCCTTTTTCCACTAAATTCTGTCCCTTTTATCTTTTTCTTCCCATGTGCATGTCACTTGAAAGAAACACTATGTCTTATGCTTATAACTCTTAATTGCCTGTGGTTAAAAAAAAAAAAAAAAGTAGCATGAATAAACACTTTGATTGCCCTGAGCTTAATTTTATATATTTTCCAATTTCATCCTCTCATCGAAGTACCTACCTTTTAGTGATATTAAACATTATTGACTTGTTTTGTCTGGGGATTTTTTGTATGTGTCTCCTCCCCCCCCCCACCTCTTGTTCTCAAGATTCTTGTAAATCATGAAATGTCCAGAAATTGGTGGGAAGTAGAATAAGGCAAAGTAAGCACTCTGAGTTATATGGAAATTCCCTAGAATACCTTATAATTTTTTAGAAGGAGAAAAGACAAAGCCACAAATTGAAACTATGATCTGCATCTTCCACTCAGTGTGTTTAATTCTGTCATGAGCTGTGATCAGTTCAGGGAATTTGCGTCCTCACAGGTGCTCAGGCTGGAGCAGCGAGCTCATCCTCGAGCCCAGGGCTGGGCCCACCGCCCCGTCCCTGCCAGATGGCCACCCGGCTCTGCTGGAACACTTCTGGAACGCATCGACTTCTAAAGTCGGCCAATTCCATTTTTGGAGAACACAGATTGTTAGAAAGCTCTTCCTTAAATAGAATCAGATTTTTACATTTCTTTAACTTTCTCCCTTGGCTCTTGTGTTGCCCTCTAGGGCTGCGCTGAGTCAATGTGATCCTCTTCTGTAGAGCGACAGCTCTCCTAGGGGCTTTGTTCTGTGGAAACATTGTAGTAGGCATTACATATTGTAAAAATACAGATAAAATTATGTTCTGAGCACCCATATTTAGTAATAACAGTTGCTTTTCATAGTGCAAAGGCCCTTGGAGGTCAGTATCCCCTTTACCAGGCAAAAGTGCCTCCATGTTTAGTGTGTCTTTGTTTGTTTTGGTGTGTTTATTGTGCTTACCTGAAGGCTTGCTTTTGTTGGGCAAAGAGGGACCTTGTTAGCATGAGTTTTCTGTTGCCCAGTTGAGCAGTATCAAATAGAAAAGTCCCCTGATAGCAACTCACCATCATGCAGTGGCTTCTTTCTGCATAACCTAACTTACACGCAAAACTTGTAGATGTGGCATCCTTCCCAAGAAGGAATGTGAGAAAACTTTCTGTAGCCCTTCCTGCCACCCACTAGTTTCTTTTGCTGAAAAGATGAGAGGCAAAGTGTTTGTGGCTTCCTATTTAATTGTCAACCAGTGTGCCATCAGAATTACAGTATGATTTTAGACCAGTTGTGCAGCCAGCAGGAAATTTTCTGTCGTGTATTAGGAGTGAAAACAACATTGAAAAGTAGACCGCATATGTTGACCTTCTAATAAAATCTTGTGGTATCATCCACATTGGTGATTTTTACTGCTACGGGAGTATATACCTAATTCCTAAATCCATGGTAAGATTTCCTTGGCAGACACCTGGTTTGGAATAAAATGGCACCAGACTCCCCTGCAAAGCGATAGTGTTATACATGTGTGTTTACATCCCTAATTGCAGATAACCATAACTACATAGAATCTCCTGCTTTTTTACACTCATTTGCTGTGCTGAAGCTGATAGTGAACTTAATTTTGTCGCATACAGTACTTTGTAAGAGTAACTTGGAAGAAAGGAGTGAGTAACCTTGACAAAAAGATTTCCCTCCCAGGAAAACATTCACATTCTTTCTTTTTGTCTAATAATTTATAATTGAATAAAGCAATATGAGCTCTTATTTTCACATGGGCAAAACATATGCTGGATCTCCTCTCAAATTCAACTTATGATCATGAATAGTCAAAGAGAACTTTTCCACGGATAACAAGGAACAACTGTCAAGAACTGTTTCTGCTGGCGGAATCCAGTTGATATTTTGAAGGCTCAGACCGCATAGCTCTGAGCCGGGCCGCAAGTGGTCCTGGGCTATGATCTGGCCTTGAAATTGCAACTCGACTTACAAAATCCTGCTGCTAGTTGTTGTAAAAGCACTGTGTCACATCTTTTGAGACCAGGAAGCTGCTCTTAGGGAGGTATTTTTCAAAGATTTTCCCTCAAGCTACTAAAGAACAGTTTTTTGTTACCACTTTTTGATACCAGCTGGAACCCTCCAAAGCCCGAAAGGTTAATGCTCTTTTCTCAATGGTTAACTTAGGTCCAAGCGCTGGCTCACCGTTACCCACAAAGTTCCAGTTCCGTTTACAACCTGATCGTGTCCTCAGGAGGGTTTGTTCAGAGGCACAGCTGCTGCTTGCTAACGGCTTCCCCGGTGTCTCCAGATGTGACCTGCCCCAGGGCTTGTTCCTCTGGCGTTTGTCCCAGTGTGACCATAGCTAAAGCCAGTTAGAAACTTGCGAGTGATGAGCATCCAAACTCCTGCCACTGTGGCTCCAAGCCAGACCTGGGCACACCGAAGGTGCTGAGAGGGGCTCCCTTGTGATAACTACCTATAAAATAGCCTTTACACTGGCTTGAGCGGATGGTTTTAGATGGCGAGGGAGTGGCCCCAGTGGATGACACTGACAAGGCGTATCCATGCTAGAATCCACTTTGGAATTGAATGGATCAAAGACACAAAAGAGTACAGCTGTATGATTCTGTTACATAAAGTCCAAAAACAGTTAAAAATAACCCTTGCTGTTAGAGTCGAATATGATAATTTGGGGGCAGGAAGGTGGAGCCCGAGAAAAAAGGCATGAGGGTGATGCTCTGCCCCAGGCCCCGGCAGACGGGGTTATGGGCACACCTGCTTAGCCAGAGTACACTGAGCTGCCTGCTTGTGTCTGTAGGTGCTCTACTTCAGTTTTTAGAAATTTATTTCAGAAAAATATCAATCCAAAACAGTCATCACAACAAAAATGCCTGATACAGAAATGCAAATGCTTAGACCCTGCCTTTAACGATGCTTTTTTGTTGAGATGGAGGAGAGAACAAATAGACCATCAAAGTCCTGTTTTTCTAAGTGCACAGGAGGATGATTGTTAGGACGGCGTCCAGTGGGGCAGAGGAGAGAGGGCACCTTTGTCCACAGGGGGACCTTACACCCAGAACCTGGTTTCCAAACTGGGACTCTAGGATGGCTGGGAGATCCCAGGCAGTCAACCCCCGGGCAGGGAAGATACCGTCATTTATGAAACCTGTATTTACGGAGCCTGCCCACCAAGTGTCAGCCTCTGTCCTGCAGGTCACAATGGATAGATTCCTGTTCTTGTGGAGTTTATATGTGCTGCACAGGCTCGAGAACTGCGTGGCTGTGGTGTCTCAGAATGGAGGGAAGCATCTGGTTGCCAGAGTGAAGTTCGCAAGGGAGATAGATGATGAGGCTAAGTGACTGGTTGGGACCACGTGTGGTGGCCTCCATTGGCCATGCCTAGGAACTGAGCACCTTGGCTGGGCAATCATGAACTGCTGGAGATTTGAGCGGGGGCATGCTGTGGTCCCCTGCAGGGCTGGAAAGGAGTTGGTTTGGTGGAGGGCCAGGAAAGGAGCACACACCTGTCCAGACAGAATGGGGAGGCAGGTAGGGTGGAGAGAGTGGTAGACAGAATTGGAGGAGCCGGGAAGGAGAGGGAGGAATGTCGACTGGTTTCCTTTGGCTGTGCCTTTGGGGATGATGTGACATTTACCAGGATGCTTTCCTCTCCTGCCTGGATTAACCATTCCCTGCCCCCTCAACTGGTGGGGCACACCAGATGGTGGATTTTTTCTCTCTGCTTTTGCCAAGTTTCCACTCAGAGGATCCATGGATGGGGCCCCCAGGGTGCCATTGCTGCACTGGGAGGGAACGAGGGATTATGGAGGCCCAAGGAAGGGACTTGGGGCAAGTGGCCAAGGAGGGTCCAGCCTGGTGTGAGGACCCTACAGGCAGGCATGGATGATGGCAGCAACACAGAAAGAAAGTAAATATGCCTTTGTTAGGGAGAAGAGAGCAATTTGCATTGCATTCGTCAATTACTTTTATACCTTTTCAGGTCTGATTTTAGATTTTTAAGTGGACTAAGAAATGAATTCCTCATTTATGTCAAAAATAAATATCTGCCTAGGTTTAACAACATGTTTTAAGTATTAGGATCACTCATAATGTTTGAGGATACCACATACAGACGTCGTGTGTTCCGTGGCAGGGAGCGTGGCTGGTGAGCCTGGTCCCGCCCACCTCCCTGCGGAAGAGTTGCCCACACTAGGCGCCACGTGCTGCAGCCCAGGGGAGCAAGTCACTTCCTTCCCTGGTACAGACGTCGACTTGAAGCCATCGGGGCTCTGGGTGTCATTTAGGTTTCTCTCATCATAAAGCACACCTGTGTTTCACAAAGCGACTTGCTACATGTGCTTTAGCCATACTTAGTCATTTATCTTAAGACCAGACTGGCCTGGAATTTTCTCCTTTTACTTCAGTGCATTGGCTACAGGAAGTAGCTGGCAGGAAGCAGGGTGTCAGGGCCACAGACTAGAACAGGAGAAGACAGCTCTGCCCAGGGTGACTAAATGCCTGCAGGGTTCACCTGCATAAATAAATGTAATAAGAGCAACAGCCTGCAATTTATACAGCACTTTGCAACTTACCAAGTGCCTTATACTTAAATACATTTTTTATATCAGTAGTAAAGACTCCAGAATTCTGCCTAGGAAGAATTTGGGAGCTTCCAACTGATGGAAAGGGGGTCCTGAGCCAGTGCTTCATGCTAAGCATGCTGATTTTACTTAGATCGAAAGGCACAGGTTATAGAAGAGTCAAGTAAGATGCTTTTAGGCACATGGTACATAAATTTGTGAACACATTAGTTCATATAAAAATATGTCACACTACCCCACGCCAGCCTTGGTAGTGTTACTCATTACAGATGAGAACATTACACCTGAGGGAGCCTGTGTGACTCCTCTCCGTCACAGGTTCGAGACCCGAAGGGACTTCAGTGCAAACCTGAATTCTTTTCCCGCTCCGAATTGACCGTCTGGATTTACTGGTATGATAGGCCCGTGTCCCAGAGTCAGGACGATACCAAGTTCTTCATTTTAGTTCTTCAATGAAGAACTAGGGACTAACTAGCAGAACTTGAATGGGGTCCAGGGGTTAGATGGTAGTAAGGTATTGATTTAAATTTCCTGATTTTGATGAACGTCCTTGTTTGTGGAAATACACACAAAATATTGAGGTAAGGGAACGTCACTTTGACAGCTTAGTCTCCAGGGAAAATGTTCTTTGCACTGTTATTGTAACTTTTATGTACATTAGAACAAATACGGACACACCTAAGAGTGGTTTAGGCACTACTCCAGCCCATAAAGGTAGCTGGCAGCCGAGGAGACACTATGACTTGGCCCCCTTGCTGTGTCTGGGCATTTATGGTGTTACGGTGCCTTAAATTTGGCTTAAGAGAAACCAGAAGGTACCATCATGTATCGGCCGCAGTTGGACATAGAATATGAGAATAACACCAGGTGGCAACACATCCAACCAACTCTTCATCAGAATGGGTCCAGCAGTACCTGATTCAGAACTTGCTTCAATTATTCAGTGGATTCTCTCTGTTTCTCCAGCACACAAATGGGGGAAAAAAAAAAAATCCCTGCTTTTTGCTGGACCAGCCCAGGCTGTCTTGAGCCAGTTCCGTGTGCACCATTCGGTTTTAACAGGAGTGGGGAGAAGGATGGTGAGGTGTGAGCTCCTGAGCGCTCCCCCTCTGTGATTGCAGGGAAGCCAGGAATTGTCACGTAGGATTGTGCCTCTGTCATTGTGATTATAAATGTTCTGATGGTCTGAAAAAGGGGCAGAACTGTTCAGATCTAAAATGAAACGTAGGTAACGAATGCAGCAGCCTGGTTACTGTGGAAGTTTGAGTTGTCCCTTCCTCTCTCTGTCCTTTGGAAATCCCTTCTGAGTCACTGCATTCCCTGCTGAGTGACCTTTGAAAATGAGAACGAAAGGCTTTGAAATAAGGAAGCAAACATTATATAGGGATCCCCACGGTGTAATAGGGTTATGTTCCCATCAGAAGTGGGAGGCTGGTCAGGTGTTATTTCATCTCGTTGGGATATGAAGGAATGGTTTAGTAGCTTGAACATTTTTGAAGCTTGTATTTGTAATATAATTGGGGAAATAATATTGGCACGAAGGACAGTCCTCATTCAGATGGTAGCACTCTCCTTCCCCGTCCTGTCGGCAGCTGGTGCAGTTGTGCAGCCCGGGCACCTGTGCCTTCAGAGCAGCACAGCCTGGTGGTCGGGAGGGAGGCCTCCAGGGTCTCCCGCCACCTGCATCCAGCCTGTTCCACCTGCTGGTTGAGTGAGTTTGGACGAGCTGTTGAGTTCCCGGAGCCTCAGCTGCATCATCTGTATAGTGGGATAAGTGACGCTTGTCTCAAAATGTTTGAGAATGGAACAAAGTTGTTCGTATGAAGAATGCTCTGTGCTGCGTCAAGACTTGGCCAGGGTATGTGTGTTTCCCTCGAGGGAGGGAGAGTGCAAGGGAGGATGTAGAGGCTGAAATCGCAGGTGTGTGGAAGGACACTGGGGAGCCAGCCAGCCTGGGCAAGCAGGAGGGCCAGAGGCCCCTGCGATAGAGGTCGCCCCAGTGGGCAGCCCTGGACGTTAGGCCTGATTCCAGCTCAGAAGGGAACTCCTGGAGGTTTCAGCACAGCTGGTGGGGGCGGTGACCGCCAGGGCGTACAGAAGGTGTCCTGATCCTCCTTTTCTGGATGGGACAGGAGGGGGACAAGCCTGGCAGCGTGAGGCTAGGGATGAGGCTGCAGAGTGACCCAGGAATGAGGTCCCAAGCCCTGAGCTCAGCCGGGGGAATGGAAGGTGACGGAGAGGAGGGGGATTTTGAAGGAAAACCCCCGGGACTCTCATGTTGGCTGGATATGGAACACACGGAAGGTGTAGTAGTCACGAGTGACTCAAGGGTCTCGAGCCTGAATGGCCAGGAGAGCAGCAGAGAATTAAGGACGTAGGAAGAGGACGGGGCGAGAGGGTGAGACCCATTTGAGTCTGAGGTGAGGGCAGGACCTTCGGTGGAAAGGTGAGTCAGATGCTTTCTGGCGTGAATCTCAAGCTCAGGAGACACCCAGTTCAGATTTTTGTTGCAGTGTGTTTCCTTTGTTTCAGTGAATTTTAGTTTTGGGACTTGTATAAATAATCCGGGGCCTATGGCGGAGACGCAGCATTTCTGAGGGCAGTGGGGTAGGGCCTCAGTCAAGCTCTCAGTCTTTCTTGTCTTGAGGACTGGCCCCGACCTCCTGTCCCCTTTTGTATTCTTTCATGTCCCTTTTAAACATGCCTTTGGCCTTTTGAATGCGTGGGACAGATCTGTGACCTCTAGCTGACACACACACCCCCACACCCCGTTCCTTGCAAGTGGATGACTTTGGACACAGTTAACGCCCACAGAGTAACGCTAGGAACAGGTGACAGGAGACAGGAAGGAACAGCCCTGGTGAAGAGCTGTCCCCAAAGCACAGAGGGGAGGCCTTGTGAGAGCTGGTGTCTGAGCCTCGGGCCACCCCCAGCCAGCATCCCTGCTGCCCACCTTCCCTGCTGAGAAGTGCCAAACAAAAAACTCAATGCAGCAGCAGAAAAATCCAAACCAAGTCCCCCAAACTGATTTGGTGTGCGTTTTTCCAGTGAATGGACAGCAGTAATTTCCCCTCGAGTGCCTAATCTGTGCTAGCTGCTTGCTTACGTTTTTATTTAGTCTTCACGGTAACTCTAAGGGGGAAATGATAATAGCCTTGTTTTTCATGTGAAAAAATTTGAGACTCAGAAGTTTAGCGAGGTGCCCAGGAACACACAGTAAGTGGTGGGATTGAAATTCAAGCCCAGCTCGTCCTGACTTCGCTCGCCTCTGTTGTGGTTCAGCCGCCTCTGTTGTGGTTCAGCCGTAGGACTGGGGACTTGGGTGGGGTGGGAGGGAGCCATGGTGCTCTGTGCTCAGGATTGACATTGGGGGCCTCGCCCACACAGCTTGGTGACTGCTGCCCCTGCTGTGGCCCCAGTGCTGGGGAACAGCTCCTTCCCGGGCTGGTTTCTCCCTGGACCAAGGGGTTCACTTACTAATAACTTGGCCAGGTTCCTTAATGTTGAGGTGAGCAGGAGCCAACAATTAAAATGATTCAGAAGCTGAAGGTCTCAGGAACATACTCCTTTTTTGTACGTTGATTTTTATTTTGGCAGCAGTTCTGTCAGTAGCACACACGTAGGGCTGCCGCATGAGTAATATTTCAGCCATTTTTGTCACCCAGTTTCTTTGTATGACACAAGTTTCTGCAAACAGATATTCCTCAGAATTGTAATCTCTGAAATGCCTGAATTTTATAAGGCCATTAATCAGTTGTTTCTACTCAAAGAGCATACTTATTTAAGAGATGGGAAAATGTGGAAAAGCTTAAAGAGGAAAAGCAAATGCCCTGTGCTCCTCTCACTCAGAAATAATCACAGTTCACATTTGTGCCTGTTTTCCCAGTGTTTCCATGCATAAGTAATTAAGACCACGTTACGTGGATGGCTTCTTGCTGTTACCAATACTAGCTTTATCAATACGAGCTGTCACAGCGCAGTTAGTCCAGAGAATGTCAGCTTTTTTCCATAGGGTGCCTGATCTGACACATGCTGGAAATGAGACTTACCCAGTCATTTCCAGTGTACGTGTTTCCTGGCTCTTTAGTGGCTGGGATGCTCAACGCGCTTGTATTCTGTAAGTCATGTAAAAGGAGGAGCAATCCTTGATGGTGTGTCTGTCTTAGAAGTCGTTTGTTTTTCTGAGTTGAATGTTCTTCAGGAATGAGAACAGTCCCGTCCGTCATCCCGCACATCATTCAAACGTGCTTTCTAAGCTAGTCACTCTCTAAGGAACCTCATTCATTTCAAAACAGTACAAAGCCAAACCATTCCCTTGAAAAGTTTGCATGTAACGTAAGAAAAAAAAAAAAAATTAAGTCATCTCAATTCTGTTTTAAATTGTTTATCGTCTCTTCACCATATTAAGACAGGGACTCTGGGCTCTCAGAGTTGCGTTTAACACTTCAAGTTTGCTTTTTCTGTCTCTGTTGTATAATCTGCCATTGTATGAACGCGAATCACATATAATGTGTCATAATTTAGAATTCATTAAAACTCCGTCTCAGGAGATCGTTCGCAATGGAAGTGGCCTGTCAAATGTGTTGCCTGCGTAACGTGGGATCTTTGATGGCGGTTGTGGTGCGAGCCACCCACAATAAACATGGATTTGTTTTAGTATATCATAAGCTTCCAAGTATTTAGAACCAAAAATATAAAACGAATCACGACAGATTAGTGGGAGAATACTTAGAAAACAGAGACGGATTGTTTAAAAAAAGATTACTAATGGAGGGAAAGCCAGGAGAGATCACAGGAAGTGAGGGGGCATCTGTACCCTTAGGGCACTAAGGAGAAGCAGGTGTGGAGTTCACCGTGAAGCCCAGTCTGCTCTGCCCATTGGGCTGGGTGGGACCCCCTCCTGTCCTGGTGAAGGACAGAACATGGGGCGTAGCGTTTCCCAGGAATTGGCATGTGGTCGCTTCTTAAGTTTATCTCACTCTCCTTCAGCTTTCTACAGATCACAGAGAACACCCCTTCCTAACTACAGAGTTATTCAGGTGGGGGCCTTAAGTTTTGGAATAAAGAAACATGGGGCAAAAAGGCCTGGGAATTAGAGCGAAATCTTCTTAGCATGTTTTTGACTGCATTTCCCCATACGGCATGCTCTCTTTTTTCAGTCCTATCCATATGTCCCAAACGTTCCTTTTCTCTACTGCATTTTAGTGTCTGTTCCCTGGGGGCAGGCATGAGGCTATCAGAGAGGGAGTGCTTAATCCTGCCTGCCATCCAAGCCCTGTGTGGGAGCAAGGCTGAGGGTGCCTTCCTCCTGCTGGAGCCCCTGCCTGCTCAGCCTCCGCCAGCTCTCACCGTTGCTATCTGTAGGAGAAGGCAGGTGGGCATCTGTAAGGCATCCTTGACCCACGAGACACTGTGGTCTAATTGATGGACTTCAGCAGTACAGGTGGGGCTGGGGATCCTTCTGCACATTGGCCTACATTGATTCAAGTGTCACCTTTTGTTTAGAAGTTTATCCCTGTGATCAGCTCCTCTAAGGTTCTGTGGCTTTTTCTTTATAACTTCCCCTCTCTGCTTGGGAATTCACAGATTCCTGAATGCACCAGGTTGTCCTCAGTGGCTCTGACAGGTACGTAAGGCAGGAGGGCAGCTCTTTGTAAGTTACAGGCTGGGGCTACCATGTTGCCTCCTGGACGCAGGCTGCCCTGTGGTGGCTGTTTGCAGGGAATCTTGCTTGGTTTTGTATTTTTGTTGTTTAAGGGAACTCAGCAGTTGATTGACTTGTAAAATTTACGAGTGGGTGTTTGTAAATAGAACATGAATTAGTAGCAAAAACATAGTTTTTCTCGTGCTACTAATTTAAGTTGACTAAATGTTTAATCTGGTATGCTAAGAAAAATCCAGCAGTGACAAAAGTTGGCTGTGGCTGGCCACAATGGCTAACGCCTGTAATCCCAGCACTTTGGGAGGCCAAGGCAGAAAGATCACTTGAGGCCAGGAGTTTGAGACCAGCCTGAGCAACATAGCAAGATGCTGTCTCTACAAAAAAATTAAAAAATTAGCTGGGTGTGGTGGCACACGCCTGTAGTCCTAGCCACTTGGGAGGCTGAGGCAAGAGGATCACGTGAGCCCTGAAATTTGAGGTTACAGTGAGCTGTGATGGCATCACTGCACTCCAGCCTGGGTGACAGAGAGAAACCCTGTCTTCAAAAAAAAAAAATAAAATGAAAACAACTTGGCTGTGTGGTACCCAAAGGACCACTCGATCCCTTTGTGGTTCTTCTGTGGATTTTAGTTTTTCTTCTTTATAGTCTAGTATACACAGTTATGTTTAAAAGAGTGAAACTTTTTTAATAGTTCAGGCTCTCTGTAGAATTCTGGAAAGAGCCTTGCTAATAACTTAGTCCAGTGCTTTTCCATGAAAACCAAGGATTGAGGACCAGGCAAGCCAAGTGACGTGGCCAGGGTCTGCTTCACAGCAAAGCCAGGAGCAGGCCACTCATGCCTCAGGCTGGCACTGTCCACTGCACGCCATGGGTGGGCAAGATCCCAGAGGCAGGGGCCCAGTTACCTCAAAGACTTCCTACTGGAACACGGGCAGTCGGACAGCACTCAGGAGCTCCAGAGGACGTAGCAGCTCAGTGATCCTCGTCCATGGCAGCATGTGAGCACCAGCCCTGCTGCCACCCTGACTTGGGAAGTGGGGCTCCTCCTTCACCCCTGTGTCCAGGCCCACTTTGCCGTGATCACGTGCTCTCTCTGTGACTGCTCATAGACCCCTCATGTCTCAGCTGCTCCTGACCCCGAGGGCAGAGGCGAAGGGAGACCTGCCCCCCACCAGGATCATTTTAGGGAAAACACAGATGTGTGCACACCTCTGTTGAGAAAGTGCCACCCCAATCCTGCCTGTGTCCCCAACCATAACAATGTGCTGGTATGAGAGTAACGACCGCAGCAGCTATTGTCTGGGCTCCTGCTGAGTGTCAGGTGACTGCACTAAGGGCCCTCCTCAGTTATTGGACCCTCCTAACGGCCCCACAAGTACCAGGGCTGTCCTCACGTTACAGATGAAAACATGTAGATGCAGAGTTATGGACATGCCATGGTGTGGAGAAGCTGGTCTCAAGACGTGACCTGAGGACATTCAATTGTGTCTTTGCCAACCACTTGCCACCTTCGAATTCCCCCAGGAATGTGTGTCTCTTGATTCATTTGAATGCATCCGTCATATTCGTTCTACTAGTAGGCATGGTGCTGAAGAGCTGCAGGCATGCTGAACTTTGCCAGTGGATTGACACTTGAAGCAGTACTCCAGAATGTCGTGTTTCATCCTCATACACTCTTTTGCATATTCAAAAATGCTTGTGCTCATGGATCTGGTATATGTGTTGAGAGGTACTAAATATGTATTTTTAATTAAAAATTATAATGAAATTTTTTAAAATTCTTTTCATTGACATCTGTGTTACCATTTGACTTCCACATTTGTAAGAAAATCCTATGCTCTTAAACCATTTTTTAATTCAGGCTTAAATATTCGGTCATGTTATTTGCCCACCTATTCACAAAAGAATGAGCTTGGTTTTGTGTGTGTGTGTGTGTGTGTGTGTGTGTGTGTTTATGACTGGGATGGAAATTCAGGTTCAAAGCCTGGTCACTTGGCCCCGTGTGATGGTAGGGAGGGTGAGCCTTCCACCCTGACACCTGCCTGTGTGAGCTGACTCCTGGTGTGACTGCCCACTGGAAATGGGCCCAGCTGGGTGTAGAGAGGGTGTGTGGTGGCAGCCCCTACCTGGTTGGTGTGGGTACCCAGGGTTTGCTCAGGGATGGCAGCTCCCTTCCGCCTTGCAATTCTCCTCCCTCCCATCCGGTGGCACCCCCTCCCTGAACTGGGGGCTTTTGTATGATGCACCACAGAGTGTTTCATTACAGGGTGAGCATGCCTGGAAATAATAAAAGCCGATCTCCTAGGGTTATTCCAGTTTGGGGAAAGTGGGCATGGATCAGGAAGTAATGTGCCACGGAGCCATCAGATAGAGCCTGGCAATGGCTGTCACTGACATAGGGGTCTGTGAGTGCCAGAACATTGTAGGGTCTTGAGGCTGCATTGAAGGCTAGAAGAAGTAGTAGCCACAGAGAGGGTCAGTGGGGTGTGTGCTTGGGTGGTCTGCTTATAGCAGTCCCTCCTGCTGGATCTGTCTGCTCACACTCCTCGTGCTGTGGGCACCTGCCACTGCAGACATCAGTCGAGAGGGGCTGACGGGTGCATGTGAAGCCGCAGTGATGAGACAGCAAATGGAGTTTATTAATTGAACAAACATGTATTGCGTGCCTGGCCCTAAAGCCACAATGTTGACTACATGTGATTTTCCCAGGGAGATGAATACAGTGAGATGAGGCAGGTGGTGGGGTGGGCACAGGCGAGTGTCCTGAGGGCCTGTGGGAGGCAGACCTTTACAGGACGAGTCTCATAGGGTGCCACGCCTCGTTATTTTAGTGCTGGTTACAGATGGTGGTGCTCGGCAGAACTCTCATTCTACTGTGGAGGAGAGAGGCCCACAGCATCCGATCTGCTCAGGGAGATGGGGATGAACTGAGCTTTTGGAAAAGACATTAGTTTTCATTTTTAAAAGCTGGAGTGAAACTACTAGAGAAAAAATGTTTCCTGGGCCAACTTCTACCCAACCCACAACCTCCTTTGATTCCAGCACATCCTGGCCCTCTTGTTGTCAGGACCTTAGAGAGCAGGCATGAAGCTACATGCCACCAGCAACAGTAAGAGCAACAGTAAGGTAAGGCTGTGGCTCTGGAGGTGGACTAGGATTTTGTGTAAATGAAGCTGGTGCCCAAAGAGAGGCATGGATGACTCAGAAAGCTGTCATGGGTGCTTTGTCTCCACAGCAGTTAGGAATTCAGAATTTCTTCTTCTTTTAAGCATATCCCGTTCCTGATGGTGAGAGCATTTTCTACCAGCAGGACACTCGGAAGAGAAAGGTCGATTGACAAACTTTTTGCTTTGCCCAACAGGGTTGGGCATGCTCCTGCCCTGTGCTCTTGCCCTGTGCAATCCCTCTCTGTGGATAGCGAGTCAGCCTACGGCACCTGTTGTCTCCCCTCCACCCCGACCACCGGGCCCTGTCCCTGAGCTCTCCATGCTGCAGCCCCAGCACTCCCTTCACATCCCTGAGCAGCTCCAAATCTTGCCGCTTGTAGCCCTAGTGTGGCCTGTCCCTTCTGCCACATGAGCTTCCTGTCCTCACCTGGGTTCCTCTCTGCCCTATGAGATCAGAAGATGTCCCGTGCTCAGAGAGACCTTCCCTGACCTCTTTTTCTTTATTGCTCTGGTCACCATTGGTCATCATCTGAAACTTGGGTTTGTGTAAATGACTCTCTTGCACCAGTCTATGGGGTTTAGGGGGCCAAGGTAGGTTCTTAATGTTTTCCCTCAGGCCAAGCGCTAAACGATGAACAAATGAATGAACAGTGAATGAACTCTGTCTTGAGAATGTGGTGAAGAAATGCAGAGAGGCACAGCCCAAAGTGGCATTTGTAGCTGTTCTGCCATGAATTCACAGCAGAGCCAAGGGGCAGCGTTTCAGGAAGGATTGGTGAGCATCCAATCTCCAAACTCTACAGAGTGATCTGTAGAGTTCCCCTGGAAGGTTTTGCTCCTTAAATAAGCCTTTGTTGTTAAGGGGAGTTCAGTGATGCTATGGGGAAACCCCAGGGAAAGTAACACCATACTCCTCCGTCACTAAGTCCACATTGGTTGAGCAGTGAATACATTCAGATGCTCTTTCTGGGAGATGGACATTTGGCCTCACCCTGGCCTCTGCCTGGCCCTCCGGGTGTGCTGTGGCCCAAGGTGGGGCCAGGCCAGTGGCGTCTGGTGCTTGTGCCCAGTGGCCAGGAAAGGTTGCTGTCCTTCTAGATCCTGCTCCCCCTGGCCCCATGAGCCTTAGCCAGCAGTTAGTGACACATCCGAGCCTCTGTGTGACAAAAGGAATAGATGTCAGCTGAAGGAGCAGGTTGATGGCATTTGTGCCTGAGTTTATTTTGACTTAGATTTGACCTTGTCTGAAATCACTTTGTACGCAAAGGCCTGTCCCACGCTGAGCGTTTCTCTGGCAAACTGTGCCTGAGATACTGGCCTCAGTGCATTTATGTGGGCCCACCCTCAGCCAAATCTGAGAGCCCCCAGAAAATTGAGGAGAAATTGCATTGGCCGGTGAGGCCTAATGGCCGTGGCCTTCCAGCGTCACAGCTGGCTCATGATTGCTCTTTCAGTGAATATTTTAAACCTAAGATTCTGTGGGCTTAGAGTGCACCTCCCAGCGGTTACTTGTGTCTGCCAATCCGTCTACTACCCGCCACTCCCACTCCCACACCTGGCTGGTCCCAAACTGTCGCAACATTCTTTTTGACTTACCCATACAAACTTTTCCAAGTGGGAATCAACAGTTTGGCACATCTAAGGAGGTGGGATAAGAAGGGAGGAGTGAGATTGGGAGAAAGGGTATTTTTATTTTTTTAGGGCTCTTAATTGAAGTGACAGAAAGTCAACTCGAAAGTAGCAGAAGAAAAAAACGTAAGATGTAAAGTTGGCTCCCATCACTGGGAGGTATAGTTGGATCCAGGGCTGAACTCTCCAGGCCTCATCCCTGCTCCTTGGCCCTCTGCAGTGTGGGCACGGGCTCCGCTCCTGGCCACGCCCTCCAAGGGACAGTATTCCCCATGAGTGCAGCAGTCCCGGCCAGTGCTCTGACCACACAGATAGGAGTCCTGGGTCTTCCCCCATGGCCCAGGGCAGGATGGGCCCTCCTGAAGCCACGTAGCACAAGGCCCTTCAAGGACAAGAGTATTTTTGAATAAGAGAAGGGGACAAAGGGTGATGAACAGATTAAAACAACAGGCAACCCCTGCATTAATCCCACATGGCCGCCCTTTCAAAAAAACCCTTATGTTGAGTAAATTTGAGTTTTTTTCTCTTACCTATTCAACTATTTTGATGATGACTGTTTGCAGTGGATACTCTCTGAATAGTGGAAGCTACTCTTACCAGCATATCTAAAAAATTAGATGCCAATTAAATGAGCATACAGTAACATGAAAAGTTATTAGAAGCCAAACACTAAATATATTCTAACTCTTACATGAAAATTTACTTTGGTCACGTTGTACCTTAATCATATCTTGTCACATCTCCTTAGCATATAACAATAAAAGCTTTCTGTGATTTTTGGTTGACTTTAATAATAGGGCCTAACTTCAGTGGGGGAAATCCCCACAAGTCAATAATCTCTATTCTTAATGCAGCATAAATGGCATTTTCAGTACAAGGAAGTTTTCTGTTTAAATCTGGTATATGTTACAGATCTGATTAGTTGCAAAAATTAAATGATTTTGCCATAGAGCTCCCAAAACCTGAGTGTACCCTGTCTAAATGAATTGGCTTGAATACATTTCTGAACTATCAAATTTGTTTGACATTTTATCTTAAATCTCCAGAACTCCAGCTGGAAGATGACAGTCAGAGCATGTTTTAAAGTCGTCTGTTATAACATCCCTTCATCTTAAAAGGAGTATATAAAAGATTTTGACTTTAAAATTACTAACATTAATAATGTATGACATATTCAAGCTTTTATTAGAACTCAATCTTTAATGTATGTAATTTTATTCAGGAAAGTTAAAATGTGCTTATTATCATCAATAAAAATGTAACTTGGGATCAGAGATCCAGTAGCTTGATGCCAGAAAATCATCACAAAAGCAGAAAAGTATAGTTTACCTTTAAATCCAACTCAGCTATTTGCCACTTAAAATTATGCCTTCTCTCCACTCATAGAGTAAGAAATATTATTCTCTACAGTACACATGTTTTATTATTATTATTAAGTGCAGATAAAGTCATTGCATAAATTGTGTCTGGTCTTTAAAGCGGTAGCTATGGAAGTGGCTCCATGAGGGAGCTTGCTGGCATCCTCTGACCCATCCCGGCAGCTCTGTGCTCAGGAGGTCTGTGCCCTTGCTGTCCAGCCTGGCTGCTGACTGGCCTGGGAGACCGTGGGCGAGTGTCAGCCTCTTCCGACGCCGTCACCCGCCTCATCTGTGGAGCACGTTGTCGAGTGCCCTCCTGCCCAGGGCTCCTGTGTAAAGCAAATGGAACATCGCGGCTGCTGGGGGTGTTGGAGGGGCTGGTGTAACAGGTACAGGATCTCCTGCCCCACCTGGTCTGTGCACACACACACGGGACCCCAGGCCCTCTCCCCCGAGCAGCAGCCTGAAAAAACCTAGCCAAGCTGCTGTAGATGGTATATTTGTGTCCCCCAAAATTCATATGTTGAAACTGTAACCCTTAATGTGATGGTACTGGGATGTGATTAGGTCATCAGGGTGATGCCCTCATGAATGGGATTAGTGCCCTTATAAAAGAGACCCCAGAGAACTCCCTCACCCCTTCTGCCAGGTGAGGACACGGTTAGAAGGTGCCATTTATGAGCCAGGAATTGGGCCTTCACCAGACACTGAATCTGCCAGGGCCTTGGTCTTGGACTTCCAGCCTCCACAACTGTGAGAAGTGAATCTCTGTTGTTTATAAGCCAGCTGGTTTATGGTGCCTTGTTATAGCAGCCTCAACAGACTCAGACACAAGTGGATCTCTAAGGTTTCTTCTAGATCTTAAATACCATAAGTTTATGATTATAAATTTAAGGAGATTGAAATGCTCTCAGAGCCTAATCTTTGGTGTAGGAGTTAAAATCCTGTTCACTCCTGAGCACCTGTCTCACGAAATAGCATCTTGCTTTTTTTTCCCCACAGCAATTTCCATTCCTTTTTTGTTCTTTCTTCATGCAAAGATGTTGCAGTTTATACATTATTGAGCAAGCTGCAGAGAAAGTCATTACTTTGTGAGAAAATGCTACTTTGCTTCACCTAATATACAACGTTGGAGAGATTTTGTAACGGTCACATTCTAGATATGATCATCCAAAATGTGATTTATCCAAAGCATGCTGCAGCAGCACCCCCAATAAAAGTGCTCAAGCACCAGGTAAATTCTGTACAGTAGGATTTTGTGACTAGAGAATTGGAAGAATAGCATGTCATCTGAACTCTCGTCCAGAGCCTTGCTGAAGTACGCTAGTGTACCATGCCTCAGTAAGGACAGGATAGCAGGCATTGGAACTGCCCGGGTGTTCTGTGTGGCTGAGGGCTCACGCACAGAGAGTGTGTCTGCGTGAAGGATCTGGCCCAGTGTCTGCTGCTTGGGAATTCATTATTGAGCCCAAGGTGAATAGGCCTCAAGGGACAGTGCTGGCAAGTGTGTTCTCCTAAAATACGGGACAGAGAGCAGCAGCTTTGGAAAATGGTGGCTCTGGGCTATGAGGCTTGGGTTGACAGTGACTTAGTTATGGTACGTAAATACAGCCTGGGTCTTAGAGAAATGGATGTGAGGATTTGCCTGTCTTGTTGAGACATGTAAAAAAATCACATTATCCTGTTAAAATCCAAAACACACATTGGAGTTCAAATTGTGTGCTGTCACAACTGGAAGAAGGTGGTGTGACTTTAATGAAAGAAGAAGAGCTGAAGTGGATGATGTGAAAAAAATGTATACACAGAGAGTGAGTGAGGAAGCAGTGGAATCCCCGGCTGCCTCTTTACCTACAAGGTAATGGGTTGGGCCCCTCGGGACAGTCGGGGCCTGGAGTTCCTCTGGGTTCTCTCTTGTCCGCGAGACACACGTGAACCGCTGCTTGTTCTGCTTCGGAAACCCTCCCTTTGAGATCTCACAGCTGCCACCTGGCTGGGTTACAGCTTCAGGTGAATGAAGTGCAGGCAAGAGGAGAATGGCGGAGATGGCAGAGTCCCCCAGAGCGGGCTCCACATCAGGGCGGCCCTGACTCTCCAGTTTGCAGACCCCTTAATTGTCCTCCCGCAGAAAGGCATCTGCCTCTTGCCTCCCGCCCCTGAGTCACCTTGCCCAACCACCCCTACCCCCGGCCACAGCTTTTTCCCTATTTCCCTGATATTCCTAGCAGTGGGGAGGGCCAGGCACATTAATCTTGCTTTGCCAACACTTAGGGTCGCTCATCCCTTCTGTTCCCCAGGACCCTGACAGTGGCCAGGGGGCAGGACCAGGGTAAGGGAAGAATGGGGAAAGGAGAAATGGGAACCCGTTTCTCAGCAACCCAGGCAACTCTGTCCTGTGCTTAGCGTTTCGCACCCAGCGCCCCCCTAGCCTGTGGAGACCTACTTAGCTGCTATTCCAGGCCCAGCCTGTTACACTGCATCTCTTATCCCAAATGTTCATTGCTGGATCCTCAGACGTAGGGACCTTTTGATTCCCCAGGATCAGAGGAAAAGTTTCTCTCTGCTTGAGAGCCCGAGGGGGCAGGGAGAAGTGGCTCTTAACTCCCCAATTCAGAGTCCTGGGTGCAGTTTCCATTAGAAATCATGCTTCCTACCAGGCTCTGGCAGAGCCAAGCTTCTTGACACTGATGGAATCCTGGCTGTGTGTGTTGAGCTTGTGCCTTGACCTCTTGTCACCTCAGTTTCCCCATCTGCAGAACTGGGGATGTGAGGGTTCAGGTGGCATAGGTGTCAGTAAAGGCAGGTCCCTCCCTATCCACAGGCACCTGCCTCGTGAATTTCCCTACACCAGCAGCTACATATGACGTGGCTCCCATGGAAGAATGTTTGTTTTCCAGGTGCCAAAAGCCCGACGGGAGAGCCTTCTGTTCTGGTGGCCATCTGGCACTGGCAGGATCGTGGCCAAGTGGTTTAAAGAGGACTCGGGCCCTCTTTCGGTAAAATACTGTTCAGAGCTAAAAGAGAGCTTCAGCTCGATTAATAAGAGTCGTAATTATTATTCACAGAGCACTTCCTGTGCTTTAGGCATGTCATCCGAACTTACGTACATGTCATGTGCTGACCTGTGTCCCCACAAAATTTACATGTTGAAGTCCTAACACCCCTCTCCCCCATACCTAAGAATGTAACTGTATTTGAAGGTAGAGCCTTTAGAGATGTAATTCAGTTAAAATGAGGTCATTAGGATGGGCCCTAATCCAATCTTACTGGTGTTCTTATGCGAAGAGGAGATTAGGACACAGACGTGCACCGAGGGCAGACCACGTGAGGACACAGGGAGAAGACGCCATCTACAAGGCAGAGAGAGAGGCCTCTTTCCCTGCGGCAACTTTATTTGGACTTCCAGCCTCTAGAACTATGAGGAAATAAATGTTTAAGCTACCCAGCCTGTGGTACTTCGTTATGGCAGCCCAAATAGAGTAATACAGTACTTTTTTGGTCCACGTTTTAGGGATAAAACTAAGACACAGATGTGAAGTAATTTGACCAAGAGTACACAGCTAATAAGTGGTCAACTCAGGATTCCCCAGGGCTGTCCTCTTAGTCAGCCCTATACTGTGGCTCCCTCCCCAAGTGCCTCAAAGACTATTTAGATCACATTAGAGCAAAATAGGCTAATTCCTGTAGCGTGCTTGCTGTATATATAGAATGTTCCCATCTTGGTAGAGAAGCTCCATGCAGGCAGGAAACAAGGCTGTCTCTTCTGCATCTTACTCTTCCCAAAGTCTAGGATGGTGCCTGGCATGTTGTAGGAACTTAGTAGTCGAATTAATTTAAATTATTATATTTTTGTGAAAAGTCACTAAGCTAGCATAATCATACATCAGTTATAAAGTGTCTTTGAAAGTGTACTGTGATGGCTAAGATCTAACATTGTCTTTTCTGCTGATCTTGTCACCTTTATGTCCTGATGAATATTCTAACACCTGTTCTTCCACAGGTATTTTCTGAAGTAGCTTTTGTGATTCACGTATTTGAAAAGGTTTATTAAAAGATTATTTTTAAATGTTATATTTCTTGAAATCTTTGTTACCAATAAAAGCTGTCCTCTGCCTGGCCACGGCTGCTGTAGCGTGCTGACTGTTCTATGAGGGCTGTGCCACCTACTCACTGAGCCCCGGGCACCTGCCTTCCAGACAGTTGTTTACTTCATGGACTGTCTACCTCTGGGTTATGAAACTGTTGAATTGTCACGGTGCTCTGTCATTGCATAGTTGAGCTAGCTTGCATTTGAAATCACATGAAAGGATGACTTCTAAGGTTTTGAGGCTTGTGTTTTTATGTAAAGCAAGTTAACCCAAAGTAGAAATCTACCTGGTCTAACACTCTGCCTTACTCTGGTGTTGCCTGTGTACATGAGTAAAATGCTTTGGTACAGAAAGAAGTAGCAGAAGCCATTAGCTTAAGTGGATTGGCATATTCCCTTGAAAACCTGTGTGAATGCCCACTTCATGTCACCTCATGTGCCTCCAGGCACCAAGCTGAGCACGTGTCCCAGGGCAGCAGCATCTCAGGCCTGGGGCCAGTCTGCATTTTGTGGGGACAGTGGCCCAACGCTCCACAGTCAAAGACAATTGTGATGCAGCCTTTTAACCCTCTTGACTCAGGCCTACTCGGCAAGGCAAGAGAAACAAATAATTCTTAGGACCTCTCTCTCTTTACTCCAGTTTGAGGAAGAAAAGGAGAGAGAGGTACAAGCTACCTGTGAAAGTCCTTTGGTGTCATTTTGGAGAGAAAAAAAGTTTGCAAATGAGTGAGCGCAGTTTCCATACCATCTAAACCTCCATGTTGACTAAGTTAGAGGTTGAAGCAGACCTCACAGGTGAGCAGCCGTGTCTTGGGAAAGCTGAGGAGGAAGCGGCCAGCCCTGCCTGTGCAGTGGTGTGTTTCCAGCTCTGGGGCCAACATGCTTTCTTCCCCTAGAATGTTCCAGAATTCTGTGCATTTTAACAGGGTTAAGGCATTTTTACCTTAGGGCTTTTCAAACTTTTTTCCTCATCCACAGGAAGAAAGACGTTGCACATTACAGTTGAGTACTCACATCTGTGACTGAAGAAACAATACTTACTGTAATTGTGTTGGGTGCACTGAAATTTTCTGTTTCATTCCCTTAAACCCAACACATACCTACAGGTTGGTTGCAACCCATTAAATTGATTTTTATGATCCACTAGTGAGTTTTGACTCATATGAAAAATTTTGCCTTAGATTTAAGGTGTCAGCTAATTTTTCCCTGTTCGTTCCTCACAATCTGTTGAGGGAAATTGGTCCACTTTTATGAAAGAAGAGAAGAATTGCAAGAAGAGAAGAAGGGTGAAGACATGGGTTTCTGCGCAGTAGGGCCATTATGCTACCAGGCAAGGGGAGGGAGCACCATGATTGCCCCAGGAGTGGGGGCAGTGGTGAGGAGGTGGGGACACAGAGGGTGGGGGCGCGGCGGGGCTGGGCTGCTCGTGGGGGCCGACACATGATACATCTTAGCGTTGGGACGGGTCTTTGAATTCATTTAGCCCAACTTCCCACCCGATATGAAAATGCAGACGATTTTTTCTGTGCCTTTATACCTTAGTTTTCTAACTGAGGTGCAATAGATTCTCTAAAAATGGCATTGCAAAAGGAAACTTTCCACTGTTCTTAATATCTTGTGTGTGGCCGGGACTCCGGCATTTTTTTATGGGTAAGAGAGATCGATTTTAGTACAACTTTCAGTAACCGCCCAACGCTGCTGCCAACATTTTATTTTTCTGGTGGTGACTATAGTTTGTAAGCACGGTGGAGCTGGGCGCAGGCGTTGCCGCGAGCGCACACTGAGCCTTGCTGTGTCTCCGCAGGCCTCGGCAAGACGCGCAGGAAGACGAGCGCGCGGGACGCGTCCCCCACGCCCAGCACAGACGCCGAGTACCCCGCCAATGGCAGCGGCGCCGACCGCATCTACGACCTCAACATCCCGGCCTTCGTCAAGTTCGCCTACGTGGCCGAGCGGGAGGATGAGCTGTCCCTGGTGAAGGGGTCTCGCGTCACCGTCATGGAGAAGTGCAGCGACGGCTGGTGGCGAGGCAGCTACAACGGGCAGATCGGCTGGTTCCCCTCCAACTACGTCCTGGAGGAGGCGGACGAAGCGGCCGCGGAGTCCCCGAGCTTCCTGAGCCTGCGCAAGGGCGCCTCGCTCAGCAACGGGCAGGGCGCGCGCGTGCTGCACGTGGTGCAGACGCTGTACCCCTTCAGCTCTGTCACCGAGGAGGAGCTGAACTTCGAGAAGGGAGAGACCATGGAGGTGATCGAGAAACCCGAGAACGACCCCGAGTGGTGGAAGTGCAAAAACGCTCGGGGCCAGGTCGGCCTCGTCCCCAAAAACTACGTGATGGTCCTCAGTGACGGGCCGGCCCTGCACCCTACCCACGTCCCGCAGATAAGCTACACCGGGCCCTCGTCCAGCGGGCGCTTCGCGGGCAGAGAGTGGTACTACGGGAACGTGACGCGGCACCAGGCCGAGTGCGCCCTCAACGAGCGGGGCGTCGAGGGCGACTTCCTCATTAGGGACAGCGAGTCCTCGGTAAGTGCGCTCCGCCTGTGGGCCCTGCCAGGCAGGAACAACGAGCGTGTTTGTGTTGCACGGTGTGACTGTGTGTGCCGTGCCCCTTTTGGAATACACTCGAAACAGCGGGAGAACGTAGGAACACGGCGTAGGACGGGTGGCTACTCTGTCATTGCCTTAGAACCTGCTCACCGTGGCCACTCGTTCTTCTGGAGATGGGAGTTTGCGTAACATGTTTTTAGCTTATCAAGGTAGTTGTGCCTCTTTCCTAAGGTTTCCCCTTCCCTGTTTTACAGACTCAAACCTCATTTTCTCTCCTGTTTCCCCATTGTGTGTGTGGAAGGCCCTGGTGACTTGCTTTTGTTTCTCTATGCAGAGAGGCACACACAGTGTTCTCTGCGAGACAGGCGCCTGGTTTCTGACACGGCCTTTTGTTGTTGGGTTTGTTTTTCTTTGTAAACCACATAATCCCAAGGTCATCTCCACCACAGGCAGCGCCACTGAGATCATCTCTGAAAAGCTTTTAAAGCACTTAAAGGCTGAATTGAAAAGAGGAGGAGGATTCTTGAGAGAGATGAGTTTTGTGTGTGTGCAGTGAATCGGAGGCACGAGGCCACTGACTTCAGATAGCAGAGCCGCTTCCAACAGTGGTCATCTGACCACGCCGGGTTTGCATTCTCAGGGCCAAGCCTGCTGGGAGAACTGGGCCCACACGGCAGGAGGCAGCCTTTCCTTGTGTTATGGAAACAATCCATTTCTAGACAACTTTCCAAATATACCTTCTATGGTAGTAAGACCCCCAAAACAAGACTTTTGAAGACAGAGTCCAGTGTACTTGAATTTCATTGGTGCTAATAGGCTTCACTTTCATTTTTTAAGTGCAAACTGTAAGACAGTGAGTATGTACTATATATTGTGTCCTCTAAAAAGGACTCAATAAGTGAGTGCACATTCCAGATTCCTGTTGACTGATCTGAGAAGAATTCAAAGCCCTTCAGAGAGAGGCCACTGTGATCTGCTCTTCTCTGAGGCAGGAGGAGTATCGTGGTGGTGGACACAGGACTCCTTTGCGGTGTCAGCAGCTTCTCAGAGTTGGTGGCAGCTTTAGATGTGCTGGGGCAGGCATGCCGGCCTGACGGTTAACCACATCTGAAATCTGAACTCTGAGATTTTCTTATCAAGCTGCCAGAGTTTATCATTCCTGGC
The DNA here is from genome assembly GCF_041146395.1 of Eulemur rufifrons. NCBI lineage: Eukaryota > Metazoa > Chordata > Mammalia > Primates > Lemuridae > Eulemur > Eulemur rufifrons. Next base: position 36,010,455 of record NC_091001.1, on the reverse strand, counting down.
AAGACATCACATTAAATTGTTCTCACTCGACGTAAGCTCTGTGCATGGCTTCCTTTAGATCATGTTTGAGCCCTTAAGAGAATTAGGACAGCAGCACTTTTAACTCTGTCGAGCAGAAACTTGGAGAAAGCACTAGAAAACCAATTATAATATCAAGTGCTTAGTCCGGCGTGCTTAAGGGGTAAGTATAATGCAGTCAAAAAGTATAATCGTGGTTTCAACATTTTGAATTTAGAGAGACTTCTAAGAAGGGAGCAGGACTAAAGAAACCCCACAATGTGGAAACATTGGGCCCTCTTCATTGTTCTTTCTGTCTAGACTTGGGCAGACGAGGAAAGACCTCGGAAAAGGGGAGGTGACAAAGGTGTCCTCTGTGGTTGCTGGGCTTAGGGAGGACCTATGGCTTTTCTGTGGAACATGTACAGATGGTGGTCACTATCTGAACTTGGGGACCAAATCCTTTTGGGTATGGAAGGATATATGCATTATTTGGGTTCCGTCTCAGGACTTTAATACACCCCACTGTCTCCTTTGTCTTGAATTATCAGAGAATAATTTTTCTAAAATTATTTTCTAAATAGTTAAAGCACTAATTGTTTTTATTTTCTTTTAACCATCTTTATAGGAGCCTTTCCAGATTTTTTTTTTTTTTTTTTTTTTTTTTTTTTGCATTCTGCCTTATTGGAAAACCAAAGAGTAACATGTTCATTGTGTACTGGGGTCTTTAATTCCAGGGGTTTGGGGGCAGACAGGGCTCCACTGGGACTCACATCGGCTCTGCACACATAGTGGTGCCATCTTGATCTGCGGTTCCTTGTGGCCTGACGCTGTGCAGGGCTCCTGTCCTGATGGAGTGCGCCATGTTTGGCTGTTAGTATGCATGCCTTGTGCTGAGCCGATGCTGCTCTAAGGAGTGTTGCTGCTTTGTTCCCCGACAGCAGAACCAGGCCAGGTTTGCTGCATTTCCTATTCACAACAGGGTCTGTTCTGTCACCGCAATTGCTACGGATCTGTCCTGGTGGACAAGTGGACAGCTCCCTTGCTTATTCTTTTTCTACCACCTACTCCCTCCCCCTTGTCTTTTTTCGTGTTCATTTTGGCATTTCTTAGGTTAGAGCCTGGCTTCACAGCCACCACCCGGCCACCAAGAGCCCTTAGGTTCACAGTCTGACATAATCACATGTCATGGTATGCCAGGACAGAAAGATAATCTGAGGGGTTGAGCCTCCTTCCAGGACTCAGAGGCAGATATCTTCATTTAATTTCCTTTTCCTCTCTTGCAATTTTTGGGCCTGGGACTTTAATTGAGGTTAGCAGAGGAAGCCTGACTTCTGAATAAGCACAACAGTTTTTTCAAGATGTGTATCAACTTTTTAAATATCCTGAATGATTCCAGTATGAATGAACTAGACCTTTGTTTGACGCTATTGAGAGGTGCATATTTCAGGGAAAACAAACAGAGATATTGCAGTATCCTACATACACTATCCACCGTCAGCGAAGCACCAGGTATTTCAGAAGTGTCTGTAGGATGGATGTTGGATTAATTCATGAATGGACAAAGGAACCTCTGGGGCTCTCTTTCTGTCCTGTCCTGACCTTGGTACCTACTGTTTGTTCTTTCTTCCATCTCTTCTTCCTCCCTTGCTCTCCTCTCTTATCTACGCTTGTCACTTATCGTTGGCAGCTAAAGGTGACACAGTATTGTTTTTTATTCTTCATATTTCATGTTCATACCTCTACCTGTGAGCCATACTTCCTTAAATCTAGAAAATTCAGAAATATGTGTGCTTATCATAAATTTTTAATATGTTTTGTCTACATTGATTCTGTGGCTATGGCTAGAAAGCTGTACTTAGAGTTTACAGACACCCTTAACTAGATTTCCGGTAAGCTGTGCAAGTCATCGGTATTGTATTTTCTCAGTTGCTACGTCCCCCTTGCTTGTAAAGGTTGTTCAGAAAGCGACAGATCACAACTAGGATGAGGTCTGAAAATGTGCAGAGCTGGCCAGAGTGACTTTGCAGGACAGCGTCAGCCAAAGGCTTAGGAAGCCACTTTCTTCTGAAAGACTTTAGATACCAACGAGATCATGTTTTCCCTTGTATTTGTTATTTCCCACAATAGTATTTAGATGCTAATTTTTTTGTCATATAACAGATTTGTTTCCAACAGAGAAAAACTCTCATGCTAAGGATAATTTAATGCACATATTGGCTACACGGAAATTAGACAAGTGTTTCATTCCTCTTTTTTTCTTAATTTAATGAAATTATTTGGTCAGTAAAAGAATTAGAAGAGTTCATTTCTGTATTTTTAAAATTATAAAGTTTCTTATAAAAGTCATAATTTCTAACCAAAACTCTTTTTTCAGGCAATGTCATCATTCCATCCAGAGGTGGGGAACATGTGGTCCCAAGGCCTCGTGTGGCCCTCCAGGTCCCCAAGTGCAGCCCCTCGACTGAATCCAAACTTCACAGAACGAATCCTTTTTTTAAAAGGGATTCAGAGTTGACATTAAGAAAAAGCTTAGGTTACTGTGAGCAGTGCCTGTAGGCATCTTTCCAGTTTCAAAGATAAGTTATTTTTAATTGCCAGGCTTTTTGCCCAGTACCAAATGGAAGTTTTAAGTCTGGATTTCTGTAATATTTCTAACTGTAAGCATATTTAATTCTTAAAAATAGAAGGATCTATAGGATCATGTAGTACAGGCTCTGATCTGGAAGTTTAGTGCTCATTGCCTGATTCTCAGATGGGTTAGAGCCCTCAGTGATGCTGCCTCCTCGGTCCTGGCTACTGTTCAACACTCACCTTTAAAACAAATGCCAGGCGTGGTGGTGCACACCTGCAGTCCAGCTACGTGGGAGGCTGAGGCGGGAGGATCACTTTAGCCTGGGAGTTTGAGGTTGCAGTGAGCTGGTATGACACCACTGCACTAGATGAGATCCCATCTCAAAAAAAATAAAACAAAACAAACAGCACACTAGCTACTGGGATCTGTGAATACAGGTGTCTTATTGAAAGCTGGTTCTTTTAATATAATCAGTAGCAAACCTGATTGGTGTGTTGGTCATAACTTCTTTTGGGACCACGGCTCCCCATCCTTCCCAGAAGCTGGGGATGTGCCGGCCTCCTTTAGTGAGCACTCTTTGGTCATCACGCATTGGGTTAAAATTGCAGCTGCAGCTGCAGAAAAATCTAGGACTACGTTTTGCCTTATAGATTTAGACTTCCCTTTGGCTTATGGAAGAAGTAAAAATTGGGCCATACCTTTCTGGCAATCTGACGATCATTCCACTTAAATCAGCAATGAGATAACATCATAGAAAATATCGGGTTTCTTTGAAGTGTACTTTTTTTGTTTTTAACAACAAACACACAGAGATGTGTGATACAGACTGGGGAAGGAGGTGGGGACAAGTGGCACTGCAGGGCCCCCAGCAGGCACGCCCTAACTAACCGTTCCTTCCATCGGGTGTTTCCCACTGTGGATGTGGTCACAGGGAGTGGGCAGCTTGTTGAGTGTTTATGGAAAGCACCAGCCACCCCCAGCCTTCACACTGGCCTCCCTTGGCTGAAGGGAGGATGTGTATGTACATGCAGCTCGTAGGCAAGCACCTGGCATGTAAGCACACACTTCTTCTCCTGAAACACAAGTGGGGCTTTGCCTCTGCAATTTGTTTATGTTTTGGTCTCACTATTTGTGGTAGGAAAGTACTGGGCCAAGAGAGATGGTTTCTAAAGTATTTTACTAACTGCCAGAGCAAGTCAGGATTCTTGTAGCATTTTTGAAAGGTGTAGTGGTTTAAAGAAGAATGTAAGTATGCATCTGCCAGTAGTAGTCTTAATATTCAGAAAGTTCTTGGATCATTGTTGTGTGGGGATAGCTCTCTAGCTAGCTGTCCCCTGGTCCCCAAGAAAAGCCTCAACTAGTCACCAAGAGCTCTTTTGCACCACTGCTGTGCCCTCACTAGGAGGTGCTGCATAGCGGCTTTGTGCCCTCCCCACTTCCTTCAGCATCTCCTCCGGCCCTAGACGGTACCGCAGTGTCCTCCGCCCACCACCACACTTTGGTTTCCTTATGTTTCCACCAGAATATCACAGATCTTTTCAGACAAGCACATAACCTTTTAAAATTATTTCTTATTGTAGCAAAATATGTATAACACAAAAGTTAGCATTTTCACTATTTTTAAGTGTGCAGTTCAGTATTAAGTACATTCAGATTATTGTGCAACCATCACCCTCATCCATCTCCACAACTCTTTCATCCTCCCAAACTGAAACTCTACACCCGTTAAAGACCCCCCAGCCCCTGGCAGCCCATCTTCTACTTCCTGTCTCTATGAATCTGTCAGCGCTAGGTACCTCATGAGTAGAATCACACAGTATTTGTCTTTTTGTGACTAGCTTATTTCATTTGGCATGGTGACCTCAAGGTTCATCCATGTTGTAGCATGTGTCAGGATTCCCTTCCTTTTCAAGGCTGCATAATATTCCATTGTATGGATAGACCACATTTTGTATATCCAGCCATCTGTCCATGGCCATTTGGAGCTATTGTGAATAATGCTGCTGTGAACATGGGTATACAAATATATCTTCAAGTTTCTGCTTTCAGTTCTTTGGTGTATATACCCAGAAGTGGAATTGGTGGATCAAGTGGCAATTCGGTGTTTAATTTTTTTGAGGAACTGCCATACTATTTTCCACAGCTGCTGCACCATTTTACATCCCCACTAACAGTGTGTAGTAGGCTGTGTACCATCTAGTTTATGTAAGTACATGCTATGATGTTTGCACAACAACGAAATCGCCAAATGATGTGTTTCTCAGAACATATCCCTGTCATTAAGCAGCACATGACTCCGTGTGTGTGTGTTTGTGTGTGTGTGTATAAAATGGCCATTCTAAGGGGTGCGAAGTAGTAGCTCGTTGTGGTTTTGATTTGTATAAGCACATAACCTTTTAATCTCAGCTTCTCATTTTGCTTGTCTTTACTTGGCAGGCGTATTTCTCACCTTTTGTGTTGTATTTCGGTTTGCAGTCTTTCAACTGGGGATGTTTCTTATGGCACTATTACTAAACATTTTCTTAATGTGGCCTTTATAGCATAGCAAGAGCAGCACAGGGTAATAAAATAGACTTTCAGAGCCCCGTGGAGTTTACAGCACAGAGAGCGTTCTCTAGAAGTTAGACTTGGTGTGTAATAACTGATAGTGGAATCGTATGCTTACTGGTCTGTTCACCCGTCTTCCATACTGCATTCTCTTTCACTGCTTGAAAAATCCCAATGGCATTATCGTCTTTGGAGAACAGTCATTACCAGAATCGAGCACGGTGCTTCCGAAAGTGAGTGGGCGGATACTGACGTAAAATTTCCCTCAGCTTCCATGGTAGTAGTCCTCAAAGTGTGGTCCCAGACCAGCAGCAGCAGCGTCACCAGGGAACTTGCTAGAATGCAGATTGCCAGGCCCCGCCCCAGCCTGCTGAACCGGAATCTCTGCGGGGTGGGGGGTGGGGGGCTCTGCAGCCGCAGTTTGAACAAGTCAGTTTGATGCTCAGATTTGAGAACCACTGGCCTGTGGACTGTGCACTTGGTTCAAGCCCTTTTGAACACTGTTTGTTACACGGTAACACTCCAGCTCAAATTATTGATTATCTCTTAGTCACACCACATGCGACACTGTGAAGAAACCAAGCATGACAAGCACAGTATTAGAAGGCCTACACGCTGAGGCATTTACGTGTAACTTTTGAAAATATGTTTGGGGGGCAGGGAGGGATAAACATGCGGCACAAACAGACTTGAACGTGGACAGTGAAAGTTCTGTTTTCCTAGACCAAGTAGATGGGACTTTGAGGGCTGTTCTGTAGTTGATGGTTGATTTTTTTCTTTGATTATGTCATTAAGTTTATTTCAGATGCTAATAAGATGAATATTTGATCGTGTCACACGTGCATTGGCTTCAGGCCTGTGGAGTAAATATTTCATAGACAAATCTGTAGGAAAATGGAAAATGCTGGTGAGGCCAGTCACACTTGGGGTAAGGAAGAAGTAATCTGATGTATAAAAACAGAATAGTGTCAGTTGACAGCTGGTGGCGTAAGTACAGACAGGAAGTCCATTTTGATTAAAAGAAAACTATATTTATTAGACAACTAGGGAGGGTGACCTAATAGGTAAAACTGAAAGGTGGTTTTTCTGAGATAAGAACAGAGAAACTATTAATTGGTGGAACACAATTTGCCTCTAATCCATTGGTTCTGAAATGTTTTTGGTAAATGCATCCATTCCCTAAGCAGAAGAGTGCCTTCGGTAAAAAAAACAAAAAAAGAAAAATACCCGTTTACCAAAAGGAGAGAATGATATAGCTTTTGATAAGAAGCCAGTACGATGACCCCTCTTTGGGTATGGAGGAAGCGTTAAGTATCTCTGCAGACTGTGGATGCTTGGAGACACCTGTGACCAGCGATGTGTCCAGAGTCTGCACAGGGGGCCTGGTGGGTCACGGCAAAGGGCATTTCAACTCTCGTCTTTTCATAAAGTCAAAGTGAAAGATAAGGAAAAGTTTTAAGGCTATTAAAGAACCAGGAGTACCTGGAGCAGGGACCGTCCCTCCCCTCTCATTTCCTCATGGCCATTGTGCTTAGAAGAAAATCAGAAAATCACATTAACACTTAAGCATCCCAGAGATGGAGGAAGAAATAAAGGATATTAAAGACTGTTCCCGGCATCCATTTTTTCCCTCTATGAAGAAATGATGATTAAATCTCAAGCAGAGGAGAGACGGATCTGATCAGGGCATCCGTTTCATAAAAACACAAAGGTGCTTTTGAGCAAGTATTTGAGGCAATGGATCAAGTTGATGAAGCTGAAGAAATAGTACCAAAGAGCGTATTCTCTGGTGTTCCCTAAAAGTACCCGCTTGTTATGAGCAGAATTGCAAGGCGATGAGGTGTAAGAATTGCCTGGAGCAATGAGCAGTGGAAAAGGTGGTTAAAATCAGGGATTCATAAGTGAGCATATTCATTGAACACATGCTGCTCTGTGCCCAGTGTGGGACTGTGGAGTTAAACCAGGTTCTTGCACTTAGAGGGGTTATATTCAAATAGGGGACCTAAAACCTAAACAAAAACAATGACAGAGGCCCCGAGAGAGGTTGGTTTTCTACCAACCTGTTAATTGTCCTCAGATTCCATTTGGAAAATGACTTCCTAGTAAAAAGAAGATTGAAATGAATGGGTTGTACTAATTGTTAATGCTCCAGAACCTTCGATTAAAAAACAATGAGAGGGATTAAAAACTTACCTATTGGGCACAGTGAACACTGTTTTGATGATGGGCACACCAAGAACCCTGACATAAGCATTGTACAAGGTATCCATGTAACAGAAACACTTGTGCACCCTTAATATTTTGAAATAAAAACAAAAATAAATAAACTATGAGAATAGAAAAATCATTCCTTACAAGGAATAGTCAGAGAAGGAAATACCAAGAAGTGGTGGTCTAACATCACAAAATTTGAAGAATTAGTCCCTAATCAGCCCAGAGGAATTACTGTGTACTTAGTAAGTACAGTGTTTGGAGAAGGAAAAGGTAGGAAAATTTGGACAGTGGGAGAGGAAGCCCAATGGTGGGAATTAAAGGGAGGGAATAGGAGGGCAGAGGTTCCAAACTGAGAAGGTGGTGCAGGGCTGAGTCTGGTGAGGTTTCAGTCTAGCCATTGAAAATTTTAACGAGTGTAGTATCTGTGATGGCTTAAAAAGATGTCCACAAATTCTTTGATACTCCTTTCTTCAGAGGCGGGAGCCTGTTCCTCTGCCCCTGGGCATGGACTGTACTTAGCGACTCACCTGTAATGAATGAACATGGCAGACGTGAGGGTGGGCAACTTCCAAGACTGGTCACTGAAGGCGTCCTGGTCGCCTCTTTGTTCTCTCTGGGATCACTTGCTCCAGGGCAAGCTGGCAGCCCCACAGAGAGCCCCCGAGCGTTCGTGCGAGCCCGCCACTTCGGAAGCAGATCCTGCATCCCTCATCGAGCCTTCGGGTGACCTCAGCCTCAGCCGCCATCTGGGCTGCACGTTTCAAGAACACGTTAAGTTCTTTGACACGCTTACACTTAGAGAACGCTGTCATACTGTCAGTGCAGCAGTACCCACTGAGGGGGCGAGTGTGTCATGTTCCTTTTTCATCGGATTTCCTGAAGTCCGTTACAGAAAGCAAAGCATGGAAAGGCCACAGCGAGCGAGAGCAAGGCTGGCAGAGCCTCCTTCTGGGGACTCCTGCGTCAGGCTCTCTCTGGACGTGGGGTCATTTTGGGAGGGGAGGAGCTCCACCACCATCAGATCCAGGGCTCCATCTGAGGGGAAGAGACCTTTGCTTACTCTCTGCAGCAGTGTCCCAGCTGTCCCAGCGGGGGACATTCCCTACAGGGACTGTCTACAGCAGGCTCCTTAGGACAGAATCAGAAAGGTACCGCAGATGCGGAGGAGTCGGCCGCGGGCTCTCTCCAGCATGGGCTCCTCTGTGCAAAGGTCAAATTCTCCTCTTGTTCTGGTGGCTCCAGCACTGCTGGTGGTTGGCCCCAATTTTATTTCAGTTCTCAAACCACGTCAGGATCCCCTGGAGGTCTCATTAAACACAGGGTGCTGGGGGTTCGCACACAGGCGGGGCAGGGCCTGAGAGTTCGCCTTTCTCTCCTGGATGAGGCCATTGCTGCTGGTGCTGGGAGCACACGGAGCACCACCAGTCTAGTTTGTCTTCAGACTTCATTTCAAGGTGTTCAGCGGCAACTTATAGCAGTGTATGTTAGTGTACAGGGTGTTCATTTTCACATTTCCTGCAGAAAATCTACTCTGTTTGAACCAAGAACACTTCCAAACTTTCAGCACTCCTGCTTGGCATAAGTTGGCTCTGTGTCCTTCACTTTAAGGTTTCTGCTCAGGAGCCCAGGAAATTAAAAATGACGTTTTCTGCTGTGTCCATTTCACTGCTGTAACACACACATGCATACAAACGGGCATGCACACACAAACACACCGTGATGTTAAATTAAGGAGCTTAAATTAAAAGCAAATTTCCCTATTCGGAAAGTCATCTGTTAATCATTTGGCTTAATTAAAATCCGGGTGTATCATGTATTTACCGCAACTCACTCCCATGCTGCAACCACTAAAAATGCCGCTTTATCTATGAGTTGATTGAAGTATCTGTAACACCAGCACAGCACCTGGCTCATGGTAAACTATAAAAGTGAGATCATCACCCTCCATCTTATTCTAAAGGCGCAACTTACAGCACAGAGTATACATGCTTGTAAGAATACTAATAGCAAGGAACTTGAAACTAGAATAAGTTTCAATAAGTGTTTAAAGAAAACCTGGAGCCATCAGGAGAGGATTGAGTGGTTCATAACATATATATTGTTGTACACAGTGCTGTGTGATTGGCCCTGGTGATTCTCCTAATCCTCAAGGACTGATAACACAGTGACCATGCCGGTGGCGCACATGCCCTGGGCCTTGCCGGCATGTGGTGTACCTATGGAGCAGGACCTGTTTTAGTTTATTTTACTTTCAAAGCCACACATAGCACCTAACGTGGGTGGTAATACTGAGAACGGCGAGGCTGGCTTGCATCCATCTGGTTGTTCCGTCCTGGGAAAATAGTAATGATCTGAGAATCGTGCCATCACGTGATCACCTAGCATGTCATGTTGATAGGGCTGGTTGACATCGTCATCCGTGGCATCAGGGTTCTATGATCCACTGAAATAAAATTCAAGTTCTGTGTCTCTCCCAATCCTCCCGTCCTGCTAGGGGCTGGGTTTCTGAAAATAGCCTGTAGCCTGAGACCTAATCTGAGATAAACCTTCCAGGCTCTTCCTGAAGTTTCATCCAGGAGCATTTCCTGGAATGCCTCCAAGACGTCAGCCCCTTGGTTTAGCATGGAGATAAGATGGGGCCTTTCCCTCAAAGATTTGTTCTTACGTGGTCTGTTTTGGGCAGAGGTATGTGAAAATACAAACTGTAAATACGAGTGTCCTTTCGTGTATGCTGACAGCTGTGGCTGGTGGGTACGCACAGCTGCCCTGCACAGTTTGGATTTTCTCAGACATCCATTCCCCTTGTCATCATTAGTGTAGGAGGAGTGAGTAAGCGTTTCTTATTTGGGCTTTTATGATTTCAGGGTGAGAGACAGTAGCCTGGGCCCTTGTTAGCTTTGTCCGGAGGTCCTGCTGGGAGGTGGCCCTGCTGGGTCCTCAGCCGCTTGAAGTCCCTGGGCATCCGGAAAGGCAGAAAGCAGGTCTAGGACTTCCGTGGAGAACTGCGTTAGGCTGTGGTCCTGCCACTGGCAGGGTGTGACCTGATGCTGTGTAGCAAGCTGGGGGGGAGAGTGTGCCTTGTGTGGGGCCAGCGAAGCTTCTTAAGGGCAGTGCTCCGTTTGAGCTAAGCATCAAGGGAATGTTCGACCAAGGAGTGGGACAGAGGGTGGCCCCAAGAACAACATGAATAGGAGTGACGGTGGGCGGCGGGGGAGGGGACATAGTCTAGCCTGAAGGACTGGGACCATAGGCAGGGGCCAGGTGGGCTTTATTCTGAGGCCACTGAGGGAAGCCAGGGACCCTCCCCTCCCCTAGCCACACTGACCCCTTGGTGCTGCAGAAGAAGCAGGTCCCGATTCCTCAAGAAGTCCCACACCAGCCCACGCCTCGCGCAGCCCAGGCTCAGCTGCACTTTCTCAGAGGTCTCTCCTGACCCCCCAACAAACTCGTGTGCACACACACCCATGCATACATTCACACTTATGCACACATACTCACACTACACATACATGCTTTCTCACGCCTTCTCACACACACACACACACACACACTCTTAGTTTTCCTTCCCTAGCTCGTTCTCTCTCATGCAACTCTCCTTTTTTCTGTAGAACTTAACACAGTTGGCAACTGTAAGTCCATCTCCTTATTTATCTGCTGCCCCACTGGGTTGTCACTTGCTATTCACACTTATGTCCCCACCCACACATGGACGCATCCAGGGCCCAGCCCGCCTGGTATGTAGTTTGTGTTCAGTAATTGTTACTTATCGAATTAATATATATATTTTTTACAAAGAATATTCCTCATTCAGTGTCTTTCTTGCATGTTTTTCAGTAAATGAGTTAAAAGACCAGTTTTAATTAAAACAATGACATATTTCTAAAATAGACCCAAATATAAATAAGGCACTGACATATTACAGAATTTAAATATTTCTCAGTAAAATCTGTACTCGAACCACAGTGCAGCCCCCTCTAGGATATTAGGAACTATGTTTAAAATGCAACCAGAATTTTCCACTGCTCTTAATATTTTTAAATGCTTAGAATTAAAAAATTTTCGATGGCTTAATTCTAATAGTGTTAGGAGTCAGAAGAAGAGATTCTAGCTGGCACCTGTATACAAACCCGTCTTATTAAATTCCCAGGATGGACGTTATTCCCCAAAAAATAGTTTGGGGAATGAAAAAATTCAAGCTTCTTGAGCACCCAGGTTAGCACAGGTGTTGTACATTCCACAATGAGTGTCCACTGTTCAAATAACTAAAATGCATTTAGTGCCAAAACTGAGGTAAGCAAACTCAAGACTTGTTTCTGATGCAGAACTTCAGAGTCTTGGGCTGCATCCGTGTCATTCTGAACGTCAGATGCCCTAGTAGCTGGGCAACAGAGGCCCAGACGTCTGAGCGAATGGTGGTGTGGATTTAGTTAAGTGGAAGATTCAGATAGTTGTACCCTAAATAGTTGGTAGTCACACAGGGACAGACCTCTCCTGCCGTGCCCGGTTGTCACTCGTGTTCTGTTTCCTCCCCAGCCCAGTGACTTCTCCGTGTCTCTGAAAGCGTCAGGGAAGAACAAACATTTCAAGGTGCAGCTCGTGGACAATGTCTACTGCATTGGGCAGCGACGATTCCACACCATGGACGAGCTGGTGGAACACTACAAAAAGGCGCCCATCTTCACCAGCGAGCATGGGGAGAAGCTCTACCTCGTCAGAGCCCTGCAGTGACGTTGGTGCCCGCGGCCCTGCAGCCCACCAGCTCCAGGCTTCGGTGCCATCACCTCCCCAGAGCCCAGCAGTCAGGTCGCCCCAGCAGCGCCACCCACCCGGCTCTGCATGGAGGCTCTGCCCTGCCAGTGGGTCGTCCTAGTCGGCCCCCTCTGCCTAGTCTATCTTTCTGTTCGGGTTGGTTGGTAGGTTGGTTTCCCGTTGCCATCCAGGCCCTCACGACCCTGGTCCAGCCACCCCCAATCCCAGCCAGTTTTAGAGAAGGGGAGGAGGAACAGGGATGAGCTTGTTCACTTTATTCCTTTTCAATTGGCGACAGTGCTAGTCTATTCAAATTGTTCATGCTAACAGAACCCCTCGTTTAAAAGACATTGGGCGCAGCAGGAGCACACCGAAGCCGCGCTTAGCAAGGGAGTGAGCCACAGTACACTCCGAGGGTGGTGTCCCCAGCTTGGGGCTCTCTGCATGCCAGGCAGCAGGTGCGAAGGCTCCCGGGTCCCAGCAACCCTTGTTCTGTGCCCTGTGCCCTTACGTGGCTCCCGGACTCTGCAGGGAGCAAACACGTTTGCTCATAGCAATACTGGAACCACCGGGTGAGACGGCGGCGAGGAAGCTGTCCAGTGCCTTTGGGGCTGTGCTTGCAATAAAGAAAGAATTTCCCTGGAAGTCAGTCTGCAGAAGAGGAAACCAGTGACTCAGAAAGACAGATGTTTTTCGTAATTTACCCTCATATGTGCCATCCACATAGTGCTTTTTCCTCTTGCCCTTCGGCTTGTTTGAATTTCACAATTATGTATTTAATTCTCAAAGAAATATGTATCTGTAGCCGTTTATTGACACTAATACAGATGATTAAGGAAAACAGCTGATCTTTGGGGAAGGGGCGCTACCAACACCACACACACACACACACACACACACACGTGCGCACACACACACTCACTCTCTATATATATTATTTGCTTTACAGGGAAATTTTCAGGGTTTACAATATGTGATTGGTAGTAAGAGACACACAGAATGTTTATGAAGAAATTGCATTTTCTTTTTCCTTTACATTTGAACTTCTTTATAGTTAAAATATACAGTCTTGAGATGGCACATTCCTACAATTGAAGAAGGGGTCTTGGGATCCCCTAAACTTGCATACCCAGTTTTTTTGGATATTGTAATAAAAAAAAGTATTATGACAAGACTGTGTGTGTTTATCTTTGGGAAAACTCTGACTCAGTTATGGGAAAGTAATTACTGCAGCATTTAACTGAATGCTCATTGCCAGCTGGGAAACATTTTTAGAGATGAGCTTAACCAATTTATTAACCTGTGTGTTTTCTTTTTCTGCCACCATTTTTGTATATTGAAATAATAAGTTTTAATTAGTGAACTTCCAAGAGAACCCAGCATCTCAAGCTTGGTCTTAAGGAAATTATTTCTTGAGCAATGTCTTACCAAACTGCTGTCAGCCGGAGTTCTCACATCCAGTGTGGCCCTCCACTGATGTCTCGCGTCTGTCCTCTCAGTCACTGAGCGTTTATTGAACTGCCACGATGTGTCAGGCACCAGGAATGCAGATTCTCCTGCCGCAGGCCCCGAGCCCTGTGTCCTCACTTGTTTCCTGTCACAACCCCGTGAAGTGCATCCTGCCATCATCCCCATTTTACAGATGGAGAAAGTGAGGCACAAAGTAGATACACAAGGACACGTGGCTGCTGCACGGTAGAGCAGGATGCAAAGCCCAGGGTCTGCTCCAGGCTGTGCCCTTCCAACCCCAGCCTAGGGAGGAATTCAAGAGAAATGAGGTGTTTCAGGAGACTTTAGCATACTCTACCATTCCTGTTCCCTGTGAGTTCGTTGTATCTTTTTGCTGCTCTTGATTATAATAAAATAGAAATCTGGTGCCTGGTATCTTAGGTTGGCAATACCCAATCATGTGTGAGTAGACATTCAAGTGGGTGAGGCACATCGTTACCTTAGACAACATAACCTATGTACCTTACCGGAGGAAAAAAGTCTTGCAAACTCTTCCAGGTCTCACTGTTGTGTGTGACATTTGACCTTATGCCAGAATCCATCTAAATACTGAGTGCCTGGACGGCTGAAAGACCTTGATTTACACATAGCAATTCGGGAAGAAACAAGTAATGAGAGGACAGAAGACTGATTTACGTTTTGGTTTCAGGAACTTCTTTAAGGCCTGTAGTTGTGATTGGCAGTTATTTTCGATATTGTCACAAACTGCCTTGTGAGAGTTCTCCAGCTGCTTGCGGTAGATCAAGGTTATTATTTTTTATTAAGCAACTAGCACCCGGGATATCCTGGAGTCAGATGGACGAGCAGAGGGTGGATTGATAGTCCCAGGATGAGCCTGTGGAGACAGTGGGAGGGTGAGGTAGGGCCCCATGTGGTTCGCAGTGTGGCCACCGATGCTCTGGCTGGGTGGGCTGTGCTGTCAGCCTTTCTGAATGTTCAGAGATTTCCTGAGCAAATCCTGTTTTGCTGTTCTGTTGCCTCTCTGCACAGATATCAAAGGACAATAAAGGTTAGTCATTCTGTAGCTGGGAAACTTTGCTCACTTGTTTGCATTTAAGTGTGCCTTCGTTTTACATAAACATCAAGCCATCTTGCTGAATCAAGGTACATAAACACCAGGCCCTTCACACTCAGTTTATGGCCAAATGCTATTAAATGATGTTTCTAGGGGGCTAAAACTGTCCCATCTTTTTCCCCAAAGTGCATCACAAATCAAAGTCTTATAATTAGAGTCTTTCTAACTACTGAAGCTGGTATACAAAGCATTTCTGGTTCCAGTGCAACTTTGTCTTTGGTTTCTGTGTGCTAATTGGTTTGTAACCTACTTTTCCACCATTCCTACTGCCCAATGCCAGAATAATGTCTTAAGACCAAAGTTCAGAACTGAAAGGATAGAAAAATTTGAAAGTATTATATTTAAATCTTGCTTTTCAATAAACATGAGTCTAGCTTTGGCCGTTTTCTCTCTAGAATCCAGCACTGTTTATTGTTAGTATGAGTATGAGATTAACGCGTTTGTTTCGGTTCTGACAGCCTCCTGGGTGCCAGCTGCCCTCCTGCAAGGTGGCGTGGGTTCACCCCCAGGCACTGGAGCACCTGCGTGGAGCTGAGCCCCATGGTGGTGCCCTGCAGAGCCTTATCAGCCCTGAGATTTCAAGCAAATCACCCTGCTTTTCTGGGTTTGCTCACAAGCCAAGTGGGGCTGCTGTCCCTCCACGCAATCCGCAGGGTACCTGGGGTAGCCCAGGTGAAGGTGCTTTGTGCGACATGCCACAAACAGTAATGGATGCCTGGCAGGCCTGCCTGTGTCCCAGGCTCTGCTCGCCATTTCTCCGTGCCTGGAACTCATCTGGACCCTGTTAGCTGCAGATGTCCTCAGAGGGCCCCAGTGAAAAGCTGGCCCCATCAGGCCCTCGGCGTGGTTCTTACTTAGCAGTCTTGGAACTGATCCACCCCGCTTTCTAGAACTTAGACTCTGCAAGTGTTTGAAGAGGTGTTGCTTCAACAAACCCCATGGCCCATTTTTCATTCGAAGCCCAGGACCAAAAGCCACACTCAGCCATGCTCAGCACTCTCCTAAACCTGAGCTGATTGACAAATTTGCATGCCTAAAATTGATCTTCTTTTGGGTGGGAAACATCTTTCTTTTGGAGGTTAGAGGGTGGGGAGGGTGGAGTATTCTCAGCCTGAGTCTGACAACACAAGTAAGTACTGGGCAAAGTTCAGCGAGCCAACTAGTGTCCAGAACACCTGTGCCCACGTCTCAGCAGGTGGCACTCCCTCTGCTCCAAGGACGCTGACCATGGCTGTTCTAAGAACCGTTCACTCAGACCCAGGGGGGTTATAATTCCAGCCATTAGAAAATGTGCTCTTTCATTCAGACTTTCTCCACCTCTCGGATTTTGACTTGGAAGGGGACGGAACAGTCAGCTGTGTTGTTAGCATGCTCCCGAGAGATTCTGATGCAGTGGTTCGGGCCTGCATTTTGGCTGCTACTTTAGTCTGCTTGAAACCTTTGGGGAAACCACCTGTTCCTACCCCCTTGCTTGAGGGCACATGTTAATCTCAGCATACACCTTTTGCAGCATGTCTTTTTCTTTGGACATATAGAAATGTCTGGTCTTAAATGTCTAGAGTGGTATTTTTTTTTTTTTTTTCTTTTTTCAACAGTCCTTATTTGCCCTAACCTCCATCTGGGTTCTGCACAGCACAGCTACTAGTTACACAAGCAAGCCAAGTGGAAGGACTCATGGTGTTCTATCTTTGGATAATCCTGCTACTTGGCACCAAGTTACTACTGAAGATGGATGAGCCTGGCAGCTCGTATAAAAGCTCACCTTTGACAGCTTGTAAGAAATGCACAATCTTCTCCCCAGGGGGTGGGCATTTGGCCAGCTCCTCGGCTGGATGACCAAAATCTATAGCCACAGTCAGGAACCAGAGAACCAGGGCCTTATACTCGAGCTCCTGCTGGTGGGTGGGGGCACGTGGCCTTCCTGGATTAGGTCATGGCCTGAGAAAGCCCCAAATCCAGAAAGTTAGTAGACTTCTAAAAAGTAAAGGGCTTGCTCTCCTGGTACTGGAGCCAGCCCATCTCAGCGTCCACCCTGGGTCTGAGCCTGTCACTCCTCACCAGCAGCACAATCTCCAGCAAGTTCCAAAACCTCTGCCTAAATGGTGACATGCTGGTGCAAAGCTGCATTTTTTGTACAGCCATTTAAAGATGATATTATAATTGTTATGCATTATTATGCATTTAGACAAGGTAAACTGCTTTACATAACATAAAATGCTTAGCATCTTTGTACAGCTTATTAAATGAGCTTAATGAAAAGGAAAAAATAGGTTAATTAATGCACTAAATTGTTGTCTAAATGAAGCCAGTAGTGAGTAATCTGAGATTCCAAACCACACATTTATAGTATCATAGAGACACTGTTCAAATGATTTCAACCTAGAACTCCATTTAGCCGCATGTGGAATCCAGATGCTGACAGTATACAATTCTGCAAGTGCTGAGAGGTTCCGGTCCAGTGCTGGGAAGAGCATAGAATAATACACTAGGGAAGGTTTGACTTTGAGGTAATGAAACCAACTATTTGCCCAACCAGAATAGCATCAAATAGTATCCAAAATAGTCTCCAAATAGTATCCAAATCACGTTACTTCTATCACAGTGGTTGCTTTAGGTGTTGGAGGGTCAGGGGTGCCATCTTTGCTAAAAGTGCTTTTGGAATTCTTCTTTGGGAGCGACCCACTCATATACTGTGGAGTAGCCTTTGATTGCTGGTGGTGGAAAATCTTTAGGGTGGCTTCTTTTTTGAAGTGGGGAAGATGATACTGATTACAGAGCTATCTAGAAATCATTTGGTGGAATTAGAGACATTGTTATTCTCTTCACACTTTTTAATGTATCCTAAATTTTCTACAGTAGGTATGAAATTATATGAACAAAAAATACATGGAAAGAAAGGTTTTATATATTTTAAATTGCATGGAACCAAATTGACTGAATAAAAATAGATGCTCAAATTGGTTGTAGCGGTTGTAGAAAAATATTTAGGAGAAAGATTTATGCTCTAGATTTTGCTTGGTTTCCTGGTGGTTTAGAAAATAATTGTATCTTTGGTCAATATTTTCAGAAAAAATGCTTGTTAACATGATTGGCAAATTTGAAAATGTAATGAAGTCAATTATCTGAATACATTAATCTATTATAAGTAATCTAGAAAAAAAATTTGAGCACCTTCTCAATGAAGCCCTCTGACTGCCCTGTTAAGACTGGAACCTGCCCACCTTTTTATTTTTCCCCAGTAGTATTATTAATATCAACTTCTAACACTGGACAAATTACTTATTTATTATGGTCATTGTCTACTCAGTGTCAACACACGCACACACAGCTAGAATGAAGTCCCACATGGGCAGGGATATTTGTTTTGTTAATTGATATAACCTAAACAGAACAGTGTTTGGCACCTAGTAGATCCTCAATAAGTATTAGACTAATAGCACTGAATGAATCAACCTGAGAGGAAAGAACAGTGTACTTTGAGTCCTTTCATATCTGAAAATGTCTTTATGTTGCCCTTGAAAAAAAATGCTTACTTGGCTGGATATGGTTCATGCATCACATTTTTTTCTTGCAAAATTCTAGATGGTGTTCTGTCCTCTTTGGCATTTAGTCAAACCAGTCCTACTTCCCTCTGATGCCACGGCTCTCCTCATTGTCATCGCTCGGGCCAAAGGCTCACCTGCCTTTCTCATGCACCCCCACCCCTCACTCTGCAACCCCAGTTCCACCTCTGTCCTTCATGAGTCCCTATCCACCCACTCTATCCTGGCAGTTTCCTCAACTGTCAGGAATTTAGTCTGTTTTCTTATTGCTTTCTGCTAGTTGTAATTTGTAACTGCCCAGCCTTCCTATAATATAATGTCTTCCCTCTGAATTCTCTCTGAATTTGGCTACTCTAGGTACCTCATACAAGTGGAATCACTTAGCATAATGTCCTCAAGGTTCATCCATGTTGTAGCGTGTGTCAAAATGTTCTTTCTTTTCAATTCCATGGTATGGCCATACATTTTGTTTATTCCATCCTTCAGTGGACATTTGAGTGTGTCCACCTTTTGGCTATTGTCAGCAACGCTGCTGTGAACATGAGTGTGCAAATATCTGAGTCTCTGCTTTTAATTCTTTTGGATATGTAACCATAAGTGGAATTGCTGGATCATATGGTAATATTATTTTTAATTTTGCGTGGAACTGCCATATTGCCGTAGCAGCTGTACCATTTTACATTCCCTCCAACAGTGCACAAGGATTCCAATTTCTCCACATCCTCACCAATACTTGTTATTTTCTGCTTTTTTGATAGTACCCATTCTAATGGGTATGACTATTGTGAAATTTTTATAAAACTTAGAGAAAATGTCATACCATTAGAACTGAATCTCACATCGGAACTGCAATGACAATGTGAATTGGAAGTCAAGTCAGATGAGGAGGGAGACAAGCCTCCCCGGGACAGCATCAAAAAGCCACTGTCCTCAACATGAAGCAGTTTGGGTGGAGAGGCAGAGCCAGATTGAAGGATGGAGAGGAGAATTTGGGGGCTAAGAAAACAGGACAGCTGGAGGGCTCGGGAGTGTTTCCCGGGATGGAGACCTCAAAGCTCGTTGACATGCTGGCTGCACAATCCCAGAGATGGGAGAGCTGATAGTGGGATGGGGCACCCAAGGAGGGATGGCCAGATAATGACAATGACAGGACAAGACTGTTGCTACCTGGAAGAAAGAAGGCATGGTGGATACAGCTGGCCAGTGAGCATGGAGGCCCATCTGACGTCTGATGGACGTTCTCCGTCCCCCCAGGAAGGATGAGGGTTTCCTGTCCTGAGGCATAGGGTTTAAATGCAGAAATGGTTACCTAAAAGGAAGTTAGTTGAGTTTTAAAAAATAAAGATACAATTGCCAAACCCCCGTTCTTCCTTAAATGTTTAAATTTGGCAAACCAATCTTCTTATTCTATTTATAAACCTAGCATTAACAATTCCTTTTCATTACTTGGATTAATGTCTAGTTTCATTTTTAAATGTAATTAAATAAACTCCTTTAAGTATTTTAAACTGCATTTATATGTCTATTAATTCCATTTCCTTTTTGAAGTACTTAAGCTATCTAATTAACAAACAAACCTATCCAAGTACTTAAGTAATCCTTGGAATTCTGATAAATATGGTGAGTCCTAAATTCTCTTAAATGCTCCGATGCTGTACATTTGGTAAGATTCCAACCAAATTCACAGCTCTAGGCTTAATTATACATTTTAAATTAGGCCAAATTCTCTTAAATTTTGTAAGTATATAAATTACCAAATATGCCCAGATTTTTAATCTCGAAAATATTAATGCTGTCAATTTGATTCTCTTAAATATTTCTACATTTAATTTTAAATCTTCCTGGGATTAAGAAATATTTATTTATAAAAGAAATCACTGTTATCCCTGACAATGTTGGCTTAACTTTTTTAGGAGGTTTCTAGGTTTGCCTTCTCAACTGCTGGGATTTTTCACTAAAAAAAAAAAAAAAAAAAAAAACAGAAAGGTCCTCAGCGCAGAGACTGGCTAGGTTCTTGCCTGGGACTCCCCAGGGAAGGTTTAGTGTCCTCTTCCAGCAGGTGTTCCCAGCCCTGCCCCTGGAGTCCAGTGACCCAGTTGCTGTTCCTCTAGTCATGGCAGTTGGCAATCATTTCACTTTATTAGATGCCCCGAATCTGTTTTCTGGCCCATTCCATGGGGGATTCTTTTCCTATCTGTCCTCCAGCTAGGGCTGCAACTCTTAAGTAGCTAAGAGGCACCCAGTTGAATCTCTCATGGCATTGTCTAGTTCTAAGTTCCTTCCAATGACAGAGGCAGGGCCATCAGCCGAAAGGGATGGGCTGAGAAGGCTGAGGGGATGGGGTTTGGGGCGGGAGGAGAGGCTGTGAGGTAGCCTTCCAGGAGCACGAGAGTTTTATTGAACTTACGGGCTGCGGCACCCACCAGATGGTTCCACTCCTGAGCACCCATGCTCCGCTGAGAATGTAACATGCAGCAATTCTGTTTGTTCTGGGCTTACAGGTGTTCTAACACCTGTTATTTCAGTCTTACATGTTGCTGTAAGAACATAACTGCACTAGATCGCTTTCAAATGTCATTCTGTGCTCACTCCATTTTAAAGAAAACCAAACTGGAAATTGTAGAGGAGGCTTTATAGTGACTTATGCAGAAACAGCAATGCAGAACTTTAACCAGCAGAACCGCTTCAGAGGGAAGGCATCGGCCTAACTCAGAAGATTGGTGAATTAATCCCCATTTATATGTTGTTAGCTAAAATAACAAGTTCAAAGGTGTATGTATCATTTTTTTTAGAACTCCCAGCTTTAACCTAATTTTTTAACCTTTTGAAGTTTTTTTTTACTTAAATTACCAATCGCAGGACCAAATCACATTGGATAAAATAGCCTCTACTGGGGGCCGGTCGCGGTGGCTCATGCCTGTAATCCTAGCACTCTGGGAGGCCGAGGCAGGTGGATCGCTCGAGGTCAGGAGTTCGAGACCAGCCTGAGCAAGAGCGAGACCCCCGTCTCTACTAAAAATAGAAAGAAATTATCTGGCCAACTAAAATACATATAGAAAAAATTAGCTGGGCA
The DNA here is from genome assembly GCF_041146395.1 of Eulemur rufifrons. Classification (NCBI taxonomy): domain Eukaryota; kingdom Metazoa; phylum Chordata; class Mammalia; order Primates; family Lemuridae; genus Eulemur; species Eulemur rufifrons. The sequence continues at coordinate 35,989,174 of NC_091001.1, read as the reverse complement.
TGGTGGCGCATGCCTGTAGTCCCAGCTACTCGGGAGGCTGAGGCAGTAGGCTCGCTTAAGCCCAGGAGTTTGAGGTTGCTGTGAGCTAGGCTGATGCCACGGCACTCACTCTAGCCAGGGTAACAAAGCGACACTCTGTCTCACCAGGAAAAAAAAAAAAAAAAAAAGTAGCCTCTACTATAGTTACAAAGATAAACCATGGGAGCTAAATTCGATAAAAGAGAAAATAAAGAGGAATTGATGAAAAAAGAGTAAATGTCAGGGATTAATGAATTGGGAGGTCTTAGTGAGAGTGAAAGATTAAGTAAATGAACTGGAAGAATGTGTGACTTGCAAATTTGGAGGCAGTGCAGTTGGTGGCCAAGAAGGAGAGGAGGAAAATGTCATTGGAGAGAAGAAAGTCAAGAAACTGGATTCATCTGGATGGCCTAGGCCAATTCTTGCTCTTACAAAATGTATGTTTAAAGGCTTGTGCTCCTGCAAGGATCAAGATCTCCTGGTTCTTTGTCTTGGAAAGGTGTGTATGAGGGTGATCGTATGTGTCAACTTGACTGGGCTAAGGGACACCCAGATTACCTGGTTAAACATTATTTCTGGGTGTGCCTATGGGGCTAATTCTAGAAGAGATTAGCATTTGAATCAGTAGACTGAGGAAAGAACATTCGCTGTCACCAGCATGGGCAGGCACCATCCAGTCCCCCTGGGTGGAATAAAATGGCAGAGGAAAGGTGACTTCTCTCTCTTCTTGAGCTGAGACATCCATCTGCTGGCCTCAGACATTGGAGTTCCGGGTTTTCAGGCCTTCCAGTTCCAGGACTTACACCATCGACACCACCAGGTTCTCGGGCCTTTGGACTTGGACTGAGTTGCACCACTGGCTTTCCTGGTTTCCAGTGTGCAGATGGCAGATCCCAGGACTTTTTGGCCTCCATAATCATGTAAGCCAATCTCCTGTTATATATCTGTTAATATATATATCCTACTGGTTCTGTTTCTTTGGAGAATTGTGACTAATACAATGTGGAACAACATTCATGGAACGTTCTGAGCTAGAAGATACCCTGGAGATGGTCTGGACCCAGTATCTTATTTTACAAGCAACAAAATAGAGGCATAGAGAGATGGTGGGTGCAACATAGGAGGAGCGTTGGACAGCAAGGAGTGTAAAGAACAGCCGCAGCACCTTAAAATGGATCCCTGGCGTGGACTGTCTTTTGAATGGTATGCACCATGGCAAGGGGCTTGGGTTTTTGAGGATTTGATCTTGCTGGCATCAGGAAAGGGCACGTGGCAGCCTTGCTTGCCAACTTGCAGTACTGATTCCAGATTGAATTTCCTTTCATGGGCATGTCTTGGTGGTCCCCATACACTAACATGGGTCTCTGAGATGGCGGAATTCTGCCGCATCTTGGTTGCTTCGGCACCACGATATTAGGGCCCAAGCCCAGGCCACAGGTCTGATTCTGGAAGGAGCCCACTCATTCCTGGTGGGAGTGAGAGGCGAGGGATTGTCCTGCATTGGCACAGCACTAGGTGAGGGGAGAGGAAGGTGAGTGCTGCTGGAAGAGCAAGAGATGGATACATGATCATGACTGGGAAGGTGGAGACAGCAAAGTTCCTAAAGGTCCATGGACTTGAAAACAAGCATGTTCTCAGGAAGCATCTGGAATGTTCTTGAACATTCTGGAATGTTACCTTGCATGTTCTTGGTCTGCAATTGAATATGGCCAGGCATTCAGAGTGAGGGTTCTTTATCTCCCCCAAAGGCCAGCATCAGGAGTTTCCACTTTTTAAGGGTGGACCAGACCTTGTTCTCTGTCAAACAGAAGCTCCCCCTCAGTAGTAGTCTCTGGAGAAGGCCTGTTTTTGTGGGCAGCACAGTGCTGGGAGTCACCTGGAAAAACTGGTCCATGCGATGCACCTCACTGTCAACCGTGAGACCAGGAGCTCTTGTGAATGGCGCTCCAGGCTTCCTTAGGACCAGGAAAACCACAGCCCCTGCCAATGTGGACACAGCACACTCAAACAGCTCCCAGCTCCCAACCTCACAACCATCTATAGCAGAGCCTGGCCCTGATGCCAGGAGCTGAGCACCGACACCACCAGCCTGAGCCTGCAGAGGACGAGGTGTCCAGCCTGCCGGGTAAGGTGGGTCATGGCTGACCGTGGCTCTGTCATTTATGAGCCTCCCTTTCTGACTCCCAGAGACTAAGAGACTCTGGAATACACGTTCGTCTCCCCACTCTGCCCTTTTCTCACTCAAATAAGTCTCCCAATGGCTCTGCCTACCTCAGCCTCTTCCTCTCTGTTTTCCACGCAGTTGCTATGGGTGGGAGATTTTTCTAAAAATGGCTGGTCCCCTATGCTCTTTCAGAACTTTGCCACTCAACCACCAAGGTCCCCTCCCGTGGAAACTGGGTGGTCTTTGGAACTGTCTCTACTAACAGAGTGAGGCAGCAATGATGCTACGTGACCTCGGAGGTGAGGTCCAAAGGGTGCTGCAGCTTCCGCCTGACTCTGGGAACACAGCCTCCTGCTGTGAGGGAGGCCAGGCCCATGGAGAGACCCACGTAGACAGGAGCAAGGTCTCTGGCCCTCGGCACTGGCCAGACCCCCAGCTGACCACCAGCACTGTCAGCTTGGAAACAGATCCTCCCACCCTCAGCCCAGCCAACTGGCAATGCCATGCGGAGCAAGTCAGCCTCCCTGATGAGCTCTGCTCAGACTGCAGACTGTGAGCAAAGTGAGCAACTGTTCTTGCTTTAAGCCACTATCTCAGATGGTCTGTTTCGCAGTGGTGGATAAACATAGCACCGGGCACACAACACGTCCCTGCTTACTCTCTCTACTCCGAGTCCCTCCGTGGAGGTGGCCCAGCTCCATCCACCTCAGCACTAACTGTCCAGCCCTCCAGTTATGCCACACTGTCTTCAGACACCTGGGCTTGCCATGCTCTCTCCTCTGCCTAGAAAGTTCACCTGTGCACCTCCACTCACTACTCTCTCTTACCTCTTGCAGGTCATCTTCAGGACTCAATCCAGGAATCGCCCACCAGCTTGGAGAAGCCACTCCCCCGAGCCTGACGCATGCTCCCAGGGATCTGTGCATGTCCCCGTGGCAGCACTCACAGGCCGTGCTGCAATGTGCACGTGTCTTCCCCTCCCGCAGGTGGTGAGCCTGTTGTGCAGTGTGTCGTATTTGTCTTTGCAACCCCAGAGAGAAGCACAGTGCTCGTCATAAAGTAGGTGCTCGGCGAATATTGGGTGGATATCTACTTCCAGACGTGGAGCATGATGCCATGAAGGCCTGCTGTGGCTGGGAGAGTATGTAATACTTTCTGGCTGAGATAGGTCTCAAGGAGCCTTCCAGGTCCACCTTCTCTGGTGGTTTATATCCATTTTACAAGGTCAAGTTCTTTTCTGGTTTCCAGCTCCCGCATTCAAGGGATCCCATGCCATATTCTCAGTACATTCTTGATTCTAGAACACCAGGTCTAGTGGCATCCACTACTTTGTCTAAATTATCCACAGGCATCTGAAGCAAGGGTGTGGCATGCCGGGTGTGGCTTGTGGATGCCTCCCCGCCTCTGGACCGACAGGTTCTGGGATCCTACCTATCCTTTGAGGTAGGTGCTGGGAAACAAAACTAGCTTTCAACATTTGGGCAACCAAACAACCAATAATTATTAAAACCTAAAGAAAACAAACATGATGAGAAGCTCTAAAGTCTAAAAATAGAACTAACTGAGGAAACAGAGCTAATTCAAAAAAATACTCACTTTAAAGTGAGTAAAATTAATGCTCTCAGATTTGGGAGAATGCTACAGTCACAAGATGGGAGATGCTTGGAAAATACAGTGGCCATTGATGTCATGGAATGTTGTCAACTTTGACAATGCCCAAGTAAACGTACAGAGAATATAGTTGACCAGCGAACAGGGGACGATTGCTGAAAGGGAGCCCAAGAGTCTTTCCACAGTTGATGGATGGTGGTTAAAAGTACGAGCAAGTTGCTTAAAGTCACAAAGTTAACAGACAGGGAAACAAGTGATGTGAGGAACTGAGAGGATGGGAAAAGGCGGGAGAGAGGTGGTAAACACACTGAATCCTTGTCCCTCTTAGCAGAAATCTCATGGCTAAAACCCACAGATCTAGAAATAGGCCAATTAATCAAAGACATGGGAGCACCTATCAGGTAAGGGTGGCAAAAGCTTTTTTTCTTTGTATGTATTGTATTTTCTGATTCTTCTCACAATAAAATGGGTCATCTGTTTAATAAGAACAAATAAATACGTGACACATAAATGGAGTTGCATCAGGCACACATCTTGCCGCCCGCATAAGTTCATGCACGCAGGCAAAGAGAGGAAGGTAGAGAAGGAGAACGACAGAGAAATGCCACTTAAATCCTGCTGTGGGACTGTCTGGGGCCGGCCCCAAAGTGAGTGTGAGACAGGAAGTGGAAGCCTCTGTTCTCTCACTGCATCTCAGATGTTTGCCACACCTCGTGGATCCGGATGTTGAGAGATAAGAGTTTTAGTGACACACGGTGTGCTCCGCACTGACTTCAGGGCACTGATAGCACCCACAGTCCTCCGTGAGCAGATATAGATCGAGCGAGTGGAGCTCTCAACAGGGTGGAACTGGCCTCTAACTGGCACTTCACACCTGTGCCCGGGGATGGCTTTTAATTGCTCTGTGCAGATTAACTGTCAGTAACTGTCTGTAACGGTGCTGTCTGTAGCCGGACTCTTCCAGGGCAGGCAGAAAACTCCTTTATTTATCCCCTACCCTTCTGTTGCTCCTTCAAACCAACCCTTTCCCTCTTTCCTGCCTGTGTATGAAATCCAGAGCAGGTCTCCCGACATCGTCGTCCCTTTCAGTCACAAAACCAGTCTTGTTTCATAATCGAAAGTTCCCATCCAGCCGGATTCTGAGATTTGTTCTAGCTGAAGGCGACCCCAAGTGTCGGTCTGCTACCAGCTGGGAAGCCTACAGAGGGAAGGACATGCGGTGGCCCCTTCCCTGTGCCTCCCTCTGATGGCAGAGAGAGCAGAGTGCGGAGGGACTGTCTTTCCCGGCTGGTCCGGTTGGACTCGGCACCTGGATGGATGCTGACTGCAGGCCCTCACTCCTGCAGGGCGCCTGCTGGGGGCGTGGGTGGTGTCTGTCCTCAGGCTGGCTCTCTGAGCCTCCTGGGGAGGCTTCCTCTCTCCCAGGCAGTCCGCCTCAGTGGGACTCCTCCAGGGTGACCCCAGGCTGGCTCCTTTCTGCAGGGTCTCTAACTGTACCCTCGGGCAGGTGCACAGCACTCCCAGCACAGAGCGCTCTAGCCTTTGGGCTTAGCAGATGAGAACTGAAAGACTCTTTTCTTCCCAAACCCTAGGGGACACGATGCCCAGCTCTCCTGGGGTCCTTATGAAGTCCAAATCACTTAGCTCGAGGTGAGGGAAGCATAACATGCTCCCAAATATTCCTCATCCCCCACCTCCTCCACCAACACCTACTCTGAGAACCTCATGGGTGATGTAGCAGAACTGACTCCACAGTCCCTGCACACTCTGCTTTAGGACACATCTTAGGAGGCGGCACCTACTGGATTGTTCTCAGCCACCAGGGCTCCTGCCAGAACCCCAAGATAAAAGAACCCAGTTTTGCCTCCTGTGACACCTAGAGGGTTTCCCCAGAGTTTAGGTTCTCAAATAAATCTGTCAGTAGTGGAAGCCCCTTATTTAAGGTATGACACAGGCTCAGACTTGTCTGTGAATGTATGAACAGAGGTGAGGCAGACTGGGTTTGCGTGAGGGCACCTGACAGAATGAGAATGAAGGAGGGGGCAGGAGAGGAGACCTGGAAAAGGAGACATCTGTCTGAGAAGGGTCCCCACCCTCACAGCGTGGGTCCCCTCTGAGCCCACTGGGGACACATGCTGAAGACAATGGCATCCCTATAGATCCAGGCAGTGGACACTGACAAGGACCTCGCTGGAAGAATATGATGGGTCCATACACACTCACCCGTGTCTCTATAAATAACCGAGCAAGACTCCAAGGGGGGCTGGAAACCTGATGTTAATGAATAGGATGAAGCTAGAAAAATCAGAGCCACCCTTGATGATGTCACAACATGGAGCACGCAGGCCAGTGAAATCTGGAAACACAGAGGCTATACTTTTAGTATCTTAACACAATATTAGGTTAAAAACCCTTCAGCTGCCTATTTCCTTTAGCATACAAGAGGCTAAGTGAAAGGATGGCATTGCTAGTAAATCATCTGACATAAAAGCATCACAGCAGTGTGCTGGCCCCCATTGCTTGCTTCTTGCTTGACCACCTGTGGCTTAACTTGTCTCTTTTTTTAAGGGCTTATATTGAAGAACTGGAAGAGTACTGAACAAACAAAAAAGGGCATGTAGCCTCTCAGCATCTGCCAGATTGCATCCCAAAAAGTCAGATAAAACCAGCCCAACAGAAAACAACTGCTCTGGAAAACAACTGCCTTTTGTTATCATTCTGCAACAACTGCTCTGCTCTCTAGAACCCCAATAAAAGCCCAAGCCACTCATCCTCAGGGCTGGCATTCTTTCTTCCTTTCATACTTGCCCTTTCCTCCCTTGGAAAGTAAAATAAACTTCTTGCTTCAAAATCTGTCGTCATCTTTGAGTCAAGAATTCTTTCTCAACCACAGTACAATCACCCCTACCACTAAGACTAGGAAGCACCCTTGCAAGCTGGTGTCCTTGAAGAGATATTATTGTTTGGCTCTTCGGGCACAAGAGTTGGCTCCGCTGTTCTTAGCACCCCTATCTCTTTCTGGGCATTATTTTAACTTCCTTTTTCACAGCAATAAGCTAGTGCCCCCTTATACCTTGTGTCAAAACATGTTTCAGTGAAAGCACCCCCGTAGTAGAAGAATATATGTCACAACTGTTCAGAAATTTCAGCTTCTGCAAAAATGGTTTTAAACTTTTCTCAGGTGAAACTGAGGTATCAGCTTCATAAGACTCTCAGCTGACCTAAACAACCCTTAATTTTTGTTTTCAAACAGTCTCAAATTGGTCTCTACATGTGATGACAACAGACAAAAAGGTAAATACCATACATTCAAATTATGCATTTGGTTAAAAATTATTGCAGTATCTTGAGACTTTGCTAACCTTTGTTGGACTTCAGACTCTTAGGGTCTGAATCTCCACTTCAAATGTACAGCAAATTTCCGCCTATTTGATATACTTTCCTCTCGTCACTTTCTGACACCCAGAGGCCATCAGTTCAAGCAAGTCCCCTAGACCATTTCCTTTTGTGCAGTTGTCAGCCACAGCCACACGGACCATGACCCCCACGGCTCCTTCCTGCAGGACAGATTTGCACAAAGACGTCTCTCATAGCAGTTTCTCTCTGTCCCTAGAGGTCCCTGGGCTGAGTCCCTGGGTTGGAACCCAAGCCAAAGCTAAGTGCAAAGACACAATTGAGCTATTGTGTGAGCTGTAAGTCAGGGGAGGATGGCAGGGGCCCAGGGCTGACTCACCAGGCACACCTGCCGGGCCCATCCCGCAGGGCTCCCGAGGGGGCAGAGCCTGGGGCTCCTCATTCCACCCCTCCACCCCCAGGGAGCACAGGGGGCATCCCTTATGCCTCCTCCTTTGGCCCCTGCTACATTTCTCCTGGCCTGGACTTCTCTCTATCCATGCGAAGGCCCAGAGGCCAGGCCCTAAACACTGCAGCCCCAAGCTATGCTGGTTCTTGAGGCAGTGTGACCAGAGCAGGAGCCCACACCCCACCCGGAGTTTGAAGTTGGAGATAAGCTGGCTGCCTGCCAGTCCCAGTACTCAGTGTAACAAGGACAAACACCTTCCAGCCTTTCATGAAACCTTGGAGCTGCAGCATTTCTAGCCAGATTACGAGGCTGGTCTGCCGGGCAGCAGCCTGGAGTAGCCAGGCTAGTGCAGCAAGGCTGAGGGGCTTAAGTGGAGCCTAAGAATGATGCTCACAGAACCAGGGCCCCCCGTGGGGAGAGGCCCTGGGGAAGCAGCACTTCCAAAGTGTTGGGACTGGGAGCAAATGCAGTAACACAGATGACGTCCAAGAGGGGAAATCATGCAGAGAGCACAGGTGCTGAGCCGGGATCTGGGATGGAGCAATGTGCCAGGCCCCACCGTCCAGCAGGCCAGACTGTAGGGGGCAAGTTCCCAAAACAACGTGTAGGAAGACGGGAGCTGGGCTGGAAAGTACATTCTTGAGGGAGTTGGGGCAGCTTTGAAATGAGCCTGCGGGCTTCACTGCAGCTCCCTGTGGACCAGGCTGTATGACAACGCCACCACAGGTTGCTGGCAGCTACTGAGCACTTGAAATGTGGTGCATCCGAATGAAGATACGCCTAAGTGTAAAATATATATCAAATTGTGAAGACCTAGTATCAAAAATAAAAAGAATGTAAAACATTTCATTAATACATTTTTATGTTGATTATGTGTTAAAATGATACTATATTGGAATGTTGGGTTAAATAAAATGTTATTAAAATCAATTTCAACCTCTTCCATTTCACTTTTTAAAAAGTGTGTATTAGAGAGTTTAAAATGTTGTAACTGAGTCACATTATAATTCTATGGGACAGCTATACAAATTGCATAAAAACTTCCATGCATAGTTTAACAAATTGACAAAGCAAACACCCAGGTAGCAGCCGCCCACGCCAACAAACAGAGCGTTCCTGGGTGCTCAGAGCCCTCTGCCCATAAATCTCTTCCCCACTCAAACTCTGTCCTTCCTTCCAGCAGTAACCACTATTTGAACTTTAAAATAGTCCTACTCTGCACTCTCTTTATGGTTTTACCACATGTCTATGCATCCTTGAACAGTAGAGTTAGGTTTAATCTATTTTTAAATTGTATATAAATGGAATCCTATTGTATTATTTTGCATCTGGCTTCTTTTCCTTCACATTATATTAATAAAAACCCTCTGGGTTTGTGTTTCTGTGTGTGTGTGTGTGTGTGTGTGTGTGTGTATTTACTTCATTCATTTTTATTACTAGATTAGTAAATCTATTGTGTTAACATAAAAACACATTTATTAACTCTACTTTTGATGAGTTTTTGATGATTACTGGAAAGGAATAGTGTATGTTATTACCTAAATTTTAATGTGCTTTCCCCAAAAGTTGCTTGGGAAAGAAAGGAAAAAAGAAAGAGAGGGAGGGAGGGAGGGGAAGGGGGGAGGGGGAGAGAGAGAGAGAACAAGATAAAGAAAGAACAAAACTGTGAAAAGCAGGGAACATGAACAGATTTTAGCTCAGGGAATTAGCTTTTAGTTCAGGCAGTAAAAGTGACCTGGTAAGTGAATTTGTTTCCAAACCCCAAGCTTGTGTAGACCAGTGGTTCTGGGCTAACAGGCATCAGAATCCCCTAAAAGAAGTGTTAAATAAAGAATTCTGATGCAACTTACAGAGTTTTTGACTCAGAGATCTGGGTGGAGCCTGAGAAATTTCATTTCTAACAGGAATCAAACTTCGAGAACTATCGCTGTAGACAATTCTTGTGCAGAAACTGACAGGCATCCTAAACTTGAAACATCAAATAAAAATGAACAGCATGCTAATTTTTGTGTCAGAACATGACTTTAAAGGCTCCTATCCTGAAAGTTCACTGGGATCAGAACAGGGTTGCTCTTGTCTGCATGAAAATGACATCTCAGTCACACTGAACCGGAGATGACTGGGGTGACTAGATGGCCTATTGCACTCAGTCTCTCAATCTGTCCTTTGAGACCATATGGTCTCAAAGGTAATCCATGCAAAACATGAGGTCATTCATTGTCTAGATATCAGTAACTGCTATGTCCCCAACTCAGTGTATTATAGGAAAAGTCATTAATGGGGAGTCCTTATTTAAGAATTTGATTTGAGAGATTTTAGCAAGATGTATTTGCAATCATCCATATTAAACTCATTAATTCTAATAGCTCTTTTTGCAGATTCCATCAGATTTTCGCCTCAGACAATCACGAGGTCTGGGAATAAAGAGGAGGTGGTGCTACCCACACCTGGGGGCTGGGCTCACCCAACAGAAACTGGGCTCCTGCTGCCCTCAGGAGGTAGGGACAGAGGACGATGCTGCTGCTGCTGCTGCTGCTGGAGACACCACCAAGCCCCTCCCACCCCCACCCCCAGCCTCCCACCAGGGCCTCCAAGTGGTGGTGTCCAGCCTGAAGCCCACCGTCTCAGGCATGGGGGAACAGCTTGTGAGTCTCCTGGGGCGACAGAAGAGCTGATAAAGGGCGCTGGAGGGAGCGTAAGAAGAGAGGCCAAGAAGTGGCACAAATACTAAGATGTTGGGAATGTGAGGAAATGACAGAGGACACTGGGAGGGCAGCTGGTGAGCTGGAAAGGAAGCTGCACTGCAGGCGAGTGAAGACAGCGCTTCAGGGAGGTGGGGGGACCGAAGGTGAGGCTGAGGGCTGGGGTCAGCCATGAGCAGAGGGAAAACCTGATGGGGGTCTGTGAAAGAGGTTATGGGAGGACAGGAATTGGAGACAGAAGTACAGATGATTCTATTGAAGTTGAGCCGAGGTATAGGGCAAGAGCTCTAAGAATCGGCAAGGTCAGGAGTTGTGTGTGTGTGTGTGTGTGTGTGTGTGTCTGTAAGTTAGGAGAAATCATACATGTGTAGGCTAATGAGAATGGTCCAGAACAAACGGAGGTAATCGAAGAGTCCCCCTCAAATCCCTCAGTAAATAAGCACTACAGTTGACCCCTGAACAACATGGGGGTTAGGGGCATCGACCCCCAGCCCCAGAAGTGGAAAATCTGCATGTAACTTTTGACTCCCCCGAAACTTAACTACTCATAGTCTACTGTTGACTGGAAGCCTTCCTGATAACATAAACATCAATTAACAAATATTGTGTATGTTATATGTATTATATACTGGATTCTTACAATAAAGTCAGCTAGAGAAAATAAAATGTTATTAAGAAAATCATAAGGAAGTGGAAATGTTCATTAAGTGGAAGTGGATCATCATAAAGTTCTTCATCCTCAACATCCTCACATCGAGTAGGCTGAGGAGGAGGAGGAAAAGGGTATCTCATGGAGCCTCAAAGCTGGTATGTGGCTGGGATGCAGGGCAAACTGAAACCAGCAGCGAAAAGGCCCCAGGACACTCCAGTTCATGGCTTTCCTCTGTCTTCTCATCAATTTCATCTTTTTTTTTTTTTTTTTTTTTGAGACAGAGTCTTGCTCTGTGACCTGGGCTAGAGTGCCGTGGCGTCAGCCTAGCTCACAGAAACCTCAGACTCCTGGGCTCAAGCAATCCTCCTGCCTCAGCCTCCCAAGTAGCTGGGACTACAGGTATGCACCACCATGCCCAGCTAATTTTTTCTATATATTTTTTGTTGTCCAGATAATTTCTATTTTTAGTAGAGATGGGGTCTCACTCTTGCTCAGGCTGGTCTCGAACTCCTGAGCTCAAACAATCCACCCGCCTGGACCTCCCAGAGTGCTAGGATTACAGGCGTGAGCCACCGCGCCGTGCGGAACTTTATTCTTTACTCTGATTTGGGACAGCTCTGTGAGGCAGAACTCACAGCTCCCAACAGCTCTGAGATTTCCTTACACCATTTCAGCCACTAGCAGAATCGTTTTCATTCACTTGGGTGCCCAGCCCACAGGTTCACAAGATTTGATTGGCTGAGCTTAGGGACTTGCTTATCCCTGGGACAATCAACTGTGGCTGTAGTGGGTGGTGTTTCTCTTTATAGAAAGGTAACTGTGCAGAGGGGTGGTGCGGAGAAAAGGTGCTTCACTGACAATTAGGAACTGTGCAAAATAAAGTGTCAGTACAAAGCAGTAACAGGATTGGAATTTGTCGGCAGGTAACTGGTTCCCAGCTGGCTTCCAATCAGCAGAAACAGGCTCCAGAGCTCTGGGGGATTAAGCAGACTACAGAGATAAAAAAACGGATGTAGACAAGGGCCAAGTTACTGCCTGGGAAACTGACAAATCTGAGGGCCAGTTCACCTGGCGCCCCTTCCAACACACACCTGGCTCTTCCCCAACTGCAGAGGCTGGGGAGGTGAAAGTCACATTCCCTAGGGTCCTCAGGAACTAGGGTTCTAGACATCACTTAGGGTCCACGTCCTGCTGCAAATGAGGGAGATTTAATGTGGAACAGTCAAGTGGCAGAAAGCAGGGCCTGAGGTGTCTGCTCACCAGGTGGGGAGAGCAGAGGCAGGTGGCTCTGAAGCCAGCAGATGTGGGGGCTGTTTGCTGCTTCTGCAGGCAGCTTCCTGGGTGGAGATGCAGCCATGAGATGGCTTTGAGAGTAGCTCCAAGGGGCTCCGCCCAGGGTCTGTTTCTTCAGCTTTTCCAAGGATTCCATAAGGCATTTAGTAGCCTGTGATATATTCCTTTCTGCTTAAACTAGTTCAAGAATATTCTGTGCAATTGAACCCATGAATCCACGGGCAATGTGGAAACCATCTCTCAGAAAACTAAGGCAAAGTCTTGGCCTCTGGACTGTGGCAGAGCCATAGGGGTGATGGAATACTGACAGCTGGTGTGCCTCCTTGCCTCGGGGCTGGCTTGGTCCTAAGGGTCTGGGGCAAGGCCTGGCCTCCACGGGGCAGCCCCATAGCCCCAACAACTAGGCAAGGAGGGAAGCAATGACTAGGAATTGATCAGGGCCTCCTATTTGCTGTGTATAAGTGGCAGATTCTAGCTTATCAGGCCCTGTAGGAATCCAACCTCTCCATTTTGCAGAATAGGAAAACATGATACAAGACATGATTAAAATTATGGGGGAGGCCGGGCACGGTGGCTCACGCCTGTAATCCTAGCACTCTGGAAGGCCGAGGTGGGCAGATTATTTGAGCTCAGGAGTTCGAGACCAGCCTGAGCAAGAGTGAGACCCCATCTCTACTAAAAATAGAAAGAAATTATATGGACAGCTAAAATATATATAGAAAAATTAGCGGGGCATGGTAGTGCATGCCTGTAGTCCCAGCTACTCAGGAGGCTGAGGCAGGAGGATCGCTTGAGCCCAGGAGTTTGAGGTTGCTGTGAGCTAGGCTGACACCACGGCACTCTAGCCCGGGCACCAGAGTGAGACTCTGTCTCAAAAAAAAAAAAAAAAAAAATTATGGGGGAACCCACATTTAAAATATTGCAACTAGCTTCTAGTACACACAGAGTACTTCATAACTTGTGCACAGAATGGTGTTGCACAGGAACTCAGGACATGTTTATTGAACTGAATGCATTTGATCCATAGTTGGAGACTGCCCCCACTCAATCCCCTTCAAGCACATGTGCATTGAGCCATCGGACATGAGAATTACAGTGAGGCAACCCAGAAACAGCAGTTGCTATTATTGTAACCCGGAAAAGAGCAGCAGCAAGAAATCTTACAAAAAGGGTTGTGGCCATTTTCCCAAGTGGCAAACAAACATAAAAGCAATCTCCCAAGGACCAAATTTATTACTGATCGATGAAGTGCTTTGCCAGTTTAGGCAGTAGGAGGTTGTTTAATTATAACAGAGCAGTGTTGCAGATTACATCAACATTTGTTCAACATCTGAAAACCCTGGAAATGAAAATTAATAGATTCATACAGGCTCGCCCTTGCTTGTGGGGACCCGACGGTTCTGAGCAGGCCAGCAATTATTCATTTTCCTTTGAGTTCATTTCTATGATGGAAAGAAAAAAAGTGATTTCAAGAAGGAAACCATTGCATGGAAATCTGGCAAGTTTTCACAAGAACTGAATTGTTCCTTTGTTTCCTGACCCACGATATGAGATTGTCAGCCCAAACTGGGTCTCTGCTGCCATTCTCAAGACACCAGCCCTGCTCAGGAACTTCAAGTCCTGCGGCTCTGCCCTGGGCCTGAGTGCCGAGGAATTCCACAGTGTCTGCAGGAGCGTGGGAAGGCAGGTCTTCCGAAGGGCAAGGGCATTGTCAGCATCGGGATGAGAAGGAAATTCCAAAGGGAAGGAGTGGATTCTGAAGGCAGCTGGCAGACGTGGTCCACGACTAGTCAGGGTCAGACTTCAATGTAGTTGTCATGAAGTTAAAAAAAATGAAAAGGAAAAATGAATGTAACCAAATGAGGATAGAACTTTAAAAAAAAAAAAAAAAAATCTACTGATTTCCTTTGTAAGTGCAGACCCGGGAAGAGCAGGCCTCACGGCACAGTGAGGCTGCCCTGTTTAATAAATGATGATTAAGTGAGAATGGAACCAAGAAGCCTGAGCGAAGAGGAAGAAGATGCCTGGGATGGCAAGAACGACCTCCTACAGATGAAACTTGTTTTGTTTTTTAAAAGTGGGCCAGGTGTGGGAAGCTGGTGCTAGGAGCTGGCAGCAGAAGTGGTAAACCTAGCTGTAGCCGGAACGGGATTTGGGAGGCATCTTGGTGTGGCAGTGAGCAGTGAGCGGGGGAGGGACTGTGATTGAATAAAATAACAGCCCACATTAGCAAGACGGAGTCAGTCAGCAAATGAGCTCCCTGGCCCCAGTCCAGCCAGGCCTCAGCCCCAGCTTCCTGGCAGCTGGCTGCAACCCGCCTGGACAGCCTTTCCTTCCAGCACCATCACCTTCTGGGAGGGCTGCAGCCTGGATATGAGATAATGTAAGTGACTATCGAGTAGCTCCTTCATCCAACACTTTACAAATCTTAAAGCCGTCTGTTGGAAATTGATTGTATTTGTTCCCCAGAGTTAAATGAATTAGGCATTGATATAGGGCGCTCTCTCTCTTACTCCCAGTACACAAATTATATAAATATATTTTTGAGATCTCCTATGATCAAATAAATCAGAGGGCAATTAAGTTCTTCTGCAGTCTGGAAGAGAGAATGTCAAAACTAGACAAAGAAAGATGGTCTCACCTGATCGAGTATCGGCAAATTCCTCTTTTGTTATAGAATCAAGGACCATTTTGCCAAATGCCAGTGAACAAAATGTCAGAAACTAGAAGCAACTGAGTTTGTTTTTTCTTTTCTTTTCTTTTTCTTTTCTTTCTTTTTTTTTTTTTTGAGACAGAGTCTCGCTCTGTTGCCCAGGCTGCAGTGCTATGGCATCAGCCTGGGCTAAAGTGATCCTCCTGCCTCAGCCTCCCGAGTAGCTGAGACTACAGGCATGTGCCACCACACCTGGCTAATTTTTTCTATTTTTAGTTGTCCGGCTAATTTCTTTCTATTTTTAGTAGAGACAGGGTCTTGTTCTTGCTCAGGCTGGGTCTAGAACTCCTGACCTCAAGCAATCCTCCCATCTCAGCCTTCCAGAGTGCTAGGATTACAGGCATGAGCCACTCTGCCTGGCCTAGAAGCAACTGAGTTTTCTGAGTCTCCTGCAGTGGTGTGCCTTCTAATTCTGATCATTCTTCTAAGGAGGGAGAGGACCTGGGAGGGGGTGGAGGAGGAGAGGGAGGGCACCTGGGAGGTAGGTAGGGGCAGTGAGGGAGGGGACTGGGGGGAGGGGGAGGGCAGGGAGGAGACTGGAAGGGTGGGAGCAGTGGAGGGAGGGGACTTGGGTGGGGTAGGGGCAGGGGAGGGAGGGCCCCAGCGGGGGTGGGTGGGAGGGGGCCTTTGGTAGAAATGCAGAAATCACAGAGCTTTTTTCAATGTGTCTTCACTGCACATGTTCAAAAGAAGAAGGAGGAGTTTGTCCTCAAAAAATTTGGGAAAAGTCACATAAAATGTATTACTCTCAGGGAGTCACAGTGTTTATTAATATTGTATTAATTATTAGTAATTCCTGCAACAGGGAAACCTGACTTGGATCAGTCCTGGGTGTCCCAAGCTTGGGAGCGGCATGTTGAGGTTACCCCCGAGAGCACCCTGAGCAACACCAGCCTGGACACCAGGACTGGCTTTGGGGTTTCCGTGGGGGGTTGAGGAGCTCCCCGAGGCAGCGTCTCTCCAGGCCGTGTCAAGAGTCCGTTTGGAAGGGCCATGGGAGGCATGTTTGACTGTAGTAGCATCTGCTTAGGTGGCCTCTGACTCTGGACCTAGAGGGCCCAGGGGTTAGGGGTGGGGAGTCCAGAAAAGATGATGCTGGAATCTCCTGAGGGCCCTTCCTAAGGTCTTGGATTAAGAACAACTATAAAAAAGGATTGTGGGTTTCCTTCCAGAGCAGGAGTGAGTCAATAGAAAATAATGCAAGCCACCAATGTGATTCTAAATTTCCTAATAGGCACATTTTAAAAAGTAAAAGGAAATCATTGAAATTAATTTCCATGTTATTTTATTTCATTCAATATACCAAAATAATTTCATTTCAACATATATTCCATATAAAAATTATTAATGAGATATTTTTCTTTTTTTTTTAAATATGTCTTTGAAATCCAGTGTGTCCTTGACACTCACAACACGTCCCTGCTCAGGCCAGGCCAGCACGTGTGAAGTGCTCGAGAGGAGGCTCTTGTGGCCACAGCTGTCGGTGGGACGGCCCAGCTCCAGATTGTCAAGTTTCAGCCTCTGCACAGGACAGAAAGCAGCTTCCAGGGATGGAATGGAATGTCTGGGTTCTCCGTCATGTAACAGGAAATCCCTAGCATGGAAAATCTTACTCATCATGGAATCCTCTAGGCCTTGGCTTTGAAGGCTTTTCATCACCGTGGGGGTCACCAGATAAGGACACGTGACTGTTTCCTTACTCTTCAGGAAGGATCTGCTCAGGAGCTCTGACACTCTCGATTCTCTGCGGTGTTCGGGGGCTTGTCTACCACCCTGGATCTTCCCCCCATTCCCTCTGTCTCATTAACCTTTGAGCCCCAGGGTGTCGTACCTGGACTAGGAGGCCACTCTCTGCTGAGCCTGATGGCACTGCATTCTTCTCAGTGCAGAAGAGGAAACAGAACCTGCCTTGAAGTTGGGTTTCAATGGGACACTTTTCTCATGCTCTCCTCTCTTGTTTATTTGGTGACCACGTCCCGGGCCTGGAGCCCAGGACTCGGGGCTGAGGAGAGAGGCCCTCACTGGTGTCCTCCCAGGGCCTTAGTGAGGGGAATGTATGACTGTCCCTGTGCCCACTGCTCCCTGCACACCCGCCATGGAAGCACCTCTAACCCTGCCCGTCACTGTCACCTGCACAGGTGGGAGGAGTCAGAGGCAGGGACGGTTTTGTGGGCTCAGCTCAGAGTTGGCTCAGAAGTGGCCTGGCAGAAGTGCTGGGCCCCTCCTCCCACCCCGCCTCCTTTCCTTGTGTTTCCACCTCACTTCTGGCTCAGGGAGGCTCAGAAACCCCAGCAGGCCTGGCCCCTGGGCTTGAGGCCTAGTGTGAAATTAGGCAGCGAGCGGAATCTCAATATCGCCCTCAGGAGGCAGGGGGCACCCGCCTTGCTTCCCGTTCCCACGCAGAGCTTTCTGTCCTTTTCGTCAGGATTTGCATCCGCTGCCCTCCCTTCCCCCGACAACCAGAAATCCTGCTCATCCTCCGGCTCCCCTTTTGAAGCACAAGGGAGCCTGCCTGCCCCAGCCTTCCAGGCAGGTTTGGAGAGAAACATGGTAACAGCAGGAAGAAGTTATTTCCCAGCAGCGCAGGATGGGAGGGTGTCCAGGCGTGACTCTGCAGAGGTGAAGACCTGGCCTGGAGATCTCTAACAAGACCTTCCTGCTCTGTGATTCTAGAATAAATCTATAATGGGGCAGACTTAAAGACTTTACCAGCTGTGACGTCCAACCAGCTGTGAACTAAAAATCTTAAGCCTCTCTAACCAACTAAATGCACCTCCTCTTGGCCAAGGGGACCCCAGAAAAACCTTAATGTCGAGTGGCCCTCCATGAGGACAAGGAAGGTCAGAAACACCTTGTCATACCCTCTCTCTTTTGGAGTTATTCTTTATGAAGATAAGATACCAAATCATTAACAGGGAACAGGCCTAAGGCCATGCAAGACAAAGGTTAAACTGTACCCATGACCATCAATTTACTGAGGTTACTTTCAGCAAACAGGTGGCTTGTCTCTGATTAACAGACACCCCTAATGTAAACCATTCCAAGCCATTAGACAAAGCTTCATTTCTTTAACCACTTATAAATCAAAGAATCTTTAAACCCACCCATAACCTTTAAGCTCCATCCCCTTTGCCTTTTTGAGCCAAACTAATGTACACCTTTCACGCTGACTTAGGAGCTGAAGTGTAATTTCTGTCTCCATATATGTATAAAACCAAACGGCAACGCAGCTACAACGGGCATATTTTCTCAGAACCTCTTGGAAACATGTGCTCCGGGCCGCAATCACATGCACTTGGCTCAGAATAAACCTCTTTAAATTATTTTACAGAGTTTGGGTTTTTTCCATTAATGCAGCCAAAAGAGGCCCGTTCAGGAGCCAGAGTTCTGTATTCTCCTTCAGGCCTGCCTGCTGCCTTGCTGCGTGGCCTCAGTTTCCCCATTGAGGAGGGGGGATCTGCCCAGAGCTGCTTCCCGGGGGCTTTAAAGCACTGAGAATGTTCACTGCTCACACGGCCCCCCTGCCTCCCTGCTTCCTGTCTCAGCCCCTGCCTTGGGTTATTTTTCTACTTTTCCCTTACTCTTGCTGTTTTTTAGGGATTCTTCCAAAAGCAGGACAGGGAAAGGGAGAGACAGAGGCACCAGTGGCCACTGTACTGTCTGTCCAAAAATAACGACTAAAAAAATTTCAGTGGAAGTGGTCTTAGATGAACCAAACCGTGACTCTCCTGTGCGCGAATACGGCCTGTGGCCTCTGGGCAGGAGACGGGGTGCGGGTGGCTGGCTTGAGGGTCCAGTGAGCTGAGGATGGAGCTCAGGGGGCTGCACTCGTCCCCTTGTCTTATAGTCCGATGAGCTGGCTCGCCTCAAAAGTAGTTATTACTTTTGGGGGGTTATTACTTACTTGTTATTACTTACTTGTGGGGAAACTGGTTTTTTCAAACATGATATCCAGCGTTTTATGATTTCCTTTTCTTCTGAGATCACAGGATCTGGGAATGGTGGCTTCCCTTTTGCAAACACTGACTTTGCTCTAAACCAGGGCAGGGCCCTGAATCCACAGGGTGACCTTGAGACAAAACTCTGGGTGTGCAAGGGGCTTTCAGGAGCCCATCTGCGACCTCACCGCAAGTAATTATAGGGCCTCTCACCCCTGGGGAGGGAGACCTGCCGGGCAAAGGGGTCGGGGGCACCGGCCCAGAGACCCAGCTGTCTCCTAAATTGCAGGGAGGGAAAAAAAAAACTGGTGACATCCTCAAATGATAGGGCTGGTCCCACACCTCCACTGTTTAGACTTCACCCCAAGGATCCACTCCCCTCTGTCCCATGAGTAGGTAGAGCCAAAGAAGCCAGTCTTGTTTTTTCCCCTTCTGAAAGAGGAGAAAGAAAAGGCCGAGTGGCTACAAGACTGCGTTTTGGAAGGCTGAGCCCAGTCACGGGCACAGCAGGCCGTACAAGGCAATTCCAGATGCCGCTTCACTGAGGCCAGGCTCACACAGGCAGCAAAAGCTGCAGAAGAACAAAGGAAAAATTTTTCCACACACAAATTCGTTCAAAGGGAAATTAGGAAGACTGGATGGGACTCAGCATGCAGAGCTCCCACGCGCTCACCTTCTAGAGCTGCCAATGCTGCTCTTCTCTCTTTGAAGACAGAAGTCAGCACAGATAGTGAGCAGGAAGGACAGGTCGGTTTACTTGGTGGCAGCACAAATACCTTGGACTTGGAGACGTGCTAGGAAGATTAGGAAAGTCGCCTGAGAAGGGGAAATAACGGGAGGAGTGATTGGTCTCCATTCACCCATCATTCTGGAATACTGTTCTTACTGAATGACGCCGTGTGCCAAGCCATGTGCTAGGTACTCAGGACACAATGGTGGGTGTACCCGCCCCCAGCTCCTCCCTCGCAAAGCTCACCTTCCAGGACGGGAGAGGGCCAGCCATCACAGCCACCCCCTGGTCTGGGAATTCTACAGGGAGCAGCTCTTGATCTTCGAGCAGGACAGCTTTGGGACAAGACAGTTAACATTTTACAAAGCTGGTAGAACAATTCGAATCTTCATTATTTCAAAAGGTTGAAGACACAGAAACATGATGAGATCAGAGTATCGCGTTATGGAAAGACACTGGACTGGTGGTCAGTAACTTGGGGTTTGGGTCCAGACGCTGAGGCCAGCAAGGGGCCAAAAAGGAGAAAAGGGGCGGTGCCTGTGCCTCTGGGTGGCCGCAGCTTCTGGGTCCTCACCTATAATAGGGCCAGATGGATGTGCTCCTGGATCCCTTCCAGTTTTGCAATTCTAGATGAACTCAGGAATGTTGGATCCATAGTGAGAAGTTAAGGGGAAATTAGGGACCCCAGGATAAATTTCAAAAATTTTCAGCTCATCCTACAAAGTCATCAACGTTCCCACACGGAAATCATCATTTGCCCCCCGGGTCTCACCTCCCAGGGGCCCTACTGCTGGAGCTGATATTTTCCACTAAGAAAATCACAGGTGTCGGGGTAGGAGGGTGGTATCTATAAGATATAAGAACTCTTGAAGGTGCTAATCGGGCCTCTTGTCCCAGCTGAAGTGGACCCCGGGCCATCACCCTCCCACCCCCCTGCCACACAGACAGCAGCGAGGAAACATCCGGAGCTAAGGAGACTTTCCCAAGGGCACAGGGGTCCTCAGCGGCTCCTGACGCCCAGGCCTGTGCTTTGCTGAGCTGGATAAAATTGCTGCCGTAGACCGAACGCAAATCTGCAGTCTGAAAGGTCAGCCTTGGGGTCAGCGCGGTGAAGGCATGCTTTCAGTGACCGAGGACTTTCCCTGCCAACTGCAGAGAAATGAAATCAGCCTAGAGGGGAAAAAAAGTCTTTCCGCCAAACCCCATTTGTGAGAACAAAGATCTTTTTAAGTCTATGAGAAAGGACAAGGTATCTAAAAAAGAATTTCAACAAAATAAGTCTAGGTTAGAAATGTTAAAAGCTACCATGCCTGTCCAAAAACAACAGGGCGATTAGAGAGTTGTTTAATTTGAGATGCCAATGTGATATTTTAAAATGTCCCTGGAACTCTTAGTTATTGAAATAAACTTAGATCAAATCTAAGCAGAATCAGATTATCTTCCTGGGATCAATACACATAGCATCTTTCCAACCTAAAAGCAGACAGCTTTAGAAGTTCTCAGGAAATGACAGTTAAACGGGTTAAGTATAACTCTTAGTTGCACATCTGCTCCTCTGAGCCAAGAGTCCCAGTATTTGAAAACACAGAGAGATTTTCCCTCCCCCACCAACGTACTATACAGCTAAGCTCTTAATATAACTTGCATTTGTCAAACCTTTCCAATTAACTTCTGCAGCTTCCTTTGTCTGTCTTAAGGACTCCATCCATAGTGTGATCGCCAGTTTCTGGTCTTCGGAAATAGCCACCACCAGTTTTGATACCTTGCCCCAGCTTGATACATGCCCCAAAAGATGCTAGAAAGTCATGGTGGAGGAACAGGACCCCGTTACCCTTGCCCCCCTCAAATCCTTAGCTGACTAGGGCAAGGAGGGTGTGCCTACTCACAAGGCAAATCCCTGTGATGCCAGGTGAATGCCAGGTTTTCTTTTTCCTGTGGAAAGGGAAGTCCAATATTCGGAGTAGAGGAGCCCCATTATAGGACACCTTTCTTGGAAGTTCAGCTACCATAGAATGGACAGGGATGTTTAGTTCTGGGTATTCACTTCTGGATGCAACCATGCACCTGCTGCTTGAAGTATGTGTTCTGTTCAGACGCTCCGCTCAGCATGCATGCTCACACACACCCCACAAACACACACATGCCTCCTCAGCACACATACACAATTACACCCACATGCGCTCCTGCACAAACTCATGCACACTCTCACACACCTGCACACATGCCTACTCATACACACACAGCCCCCCACCTCATCTTCCTGTTAGCCCATCCTTTTCTGCTCCTTGTTGAGTTACACTCATGAATAAGATATGCTCAGAAGTCTTCAAGCCTGGGTGACCTGACTAACCTGGTAGCTCAGCTGAGATCTAGCTTAGCTAGATCTCTAGTTTTCTGCTTCTCAGACATTGGGAGCAGGTGTCCCCTTCCCCAATATTGCCATTGTCTTGCAGTGACCACCCAGAAGCTCAACATTGTCTCACACTTCTCCTTATCCCCTGGCCAATCACCATATTCTGTTTCTTCTCCCTGTGTAAGGCTCTCTGGCAGTCATTTGGCATTTCCCTTGCTAACAGCATAATCTAAGTCCAGTTTCCTATTTAGATGGAATCTTAGTTGAGCTCCCTTGGCTTCTGTTCACCGAAGTCTATCCTGCATTGTGCTGCCAAATGAGTTTTACTGAGTTACCACTTGTTACTCCTCACCTGACTATCGATGGCTCCCAATTACCTGCAGCAGAAGAGTGACTTAGTGGATGAGTCTGGCACTCCAGGGCTCCACTGAGCAGCCCATGTCTCTGCTCAGGCAGCAAGGTAGGGTGAAATGAGACTGAACCTTCTGATCAAGCTGAGCTGGGTCTTTTTCCCAGTTCTGCCACTCACTGATGGGTAACGTTAGGTATTATAAATTACTTGACTCTCTGAGCCTCAGGTTTCTCACTTATAAAATCAAAACAGCTACTCTTTATTGAGTGCCTCCTGTATGCCAGACACTGGGCTAGGCTCTTGTGAAGAGCTGACCCAACTAATTTGGCCGTTCGTAAGGTCAGAGTGTGCTCTGATTGTTGCTGTTGTTTTAGTCGATGTACGTGGCCTCTGGTGATTAAGGCACTTGGGAGCTTGTAGGTCGTCCCAGTGTTACAGTGACAGCAAGTCCCAGGCTGACTGCGGTGTTTCTTATTAGTCAGCAGGCCCACAGGAGTCACCTGAGCTTTTTGGGCGAGTTTGGGGAAATCCAGGCGCCCTGTCCTTTGGGCCCTCTGGCAAGTCCCTCGCATGAAGGGTTTCCTGAGTGCAGATGTGGCAGGGCCCTCGAGTGACTGGATCAAGGCTGCCCTAAACCCACTTCAGATGGGCACGGCAAGTAACAAAGCAAACTCTTTCACATTCAGCCTCTTGGGTTTGGGGCTCAACATTTCCCAGACAGAGCATCGCCAGCCCAACCTAGTACGCATTCCACACTGATAGGACAGATGAAGAGGCAATGACAGAGAAAGTTCACAATGTTCACGTGGGACCACCTGCTATAGCAAGGACAACAAGAGAATCTGGATTTTATGACAAGGTGCTGTGTCTAGAACCACCTTTCTCCTGAGAATGTCTGCATGGGGGTGTGGAGCAGGGGGTCAGCCAGCAGTAAAATCACCCTGCAGGGCAGCTTGAGGGACACACTGAGGCATCCTGGTGCATCGGACACGGCAGCAGGGACTCTGGGTCCTCCATGGGACAGAGAGTGACTGACAATTGAATAGGAACATCCTCAGTGACAAAGGCCTCCTGCCATGTCGTTCCCTTCTGTTGTTTCTGTCCTCTGGCTGCCTCCCTCCAACCCACCCACAGGCAGCCACAAACCTGGGAGAATCAGATGAAATCAGGGCTCGTGGCCCCAGGCTGAGGCCTGCTTAGAAGAGGCATCATCCTTCATGAAATAATGGACTCGGGCAATAGTCATCAGCAGACTCCAGAACACGTAGGTGAAGGATGAATGGGGAGCTCACTGGTCACCACTGATGTCACCAGGTGTGGGGTGACCAGACGTGATGGGCCTCTTGGTGAGACACAGGGTGAAACACACAGTGCCACCCACGAGTCCTTGCTGGGAAAATCCAGTCTGCATCTTACCAAGCCACAGCTCTAACCACCCAGTTTCCAGAAATATAGGAGGAAGTGGGACATATTAAAAGGTACCAGGAGGGTATGGTCAGCAGGACTCTGAATATGGGAAATTCATGTAACTATTTCCCTGAATATGGGACATTGGTATGCGAGTATTAGTCTGCTTCAAGCCATCATAACAAAATACCCTAGGCTGGGTGGCTTAAACAACAGAAATGTATTTTCTCACAGTTCTGGAAGCTGGGAGGTCCAAGACCGAGGTGCTGACCAATTTGGTTTCCTATGAGGACTCAATTCCCAGCTTGCGGTGACTTTTTGCTGTGTCTTCACAAGGCAGAGACAGGAAGAGAGAGAGAGTGTGTGGACTCTGGTGTCTCTTCTTATAAGGACACTAATCCTATTGGATTAGGGCCCCACCCTTATGGCCTCACTTAGCCTTGATTACCTCCTTGTGGGCCCTGTCTCCTAATACAGTCACACGGGAGTTGGGGCTTCACCATATGAGTGGGGGGCGAGGCATAATTCAGTCCATAGCATGAGTCATGCAAGTGTCTCGTCACTAAACAAAGAACATCTGTGTCAAGAAGCCCTAACCTGGAAAGAGGCTGGGGAGATGGTTAAGCCTCTCCCTGCCTGGGGACTCCCGTGCCTGTGGGCGGAGCTGACTGCTCAGAGTGCCACCACGCCTCGTTCATCCGAGATGTTGACTGAATACCTCTTGTGGGCCAAACGCCGGGAGCCTGAGCTGCCCCAGTGAGAGAGATGGCAAGGAGGACACCTGCCCTCAAAGAGCTTACGGTCTAGCTTGGTAAGGAAGGTAGAAAACCTGGAGTTGGTTGAGAGGAAGAAAGACAATTGTAATTAGAAGGAAGAAGACCAGTATTTTTGGGAACATTTAAATACAGTCAGTCATGCGCTGGTGAATGACAGGGATACGTTCTGAGAAATGCGTCATTACGAGATTTCATCATTGTTCGAACGTCAGAGTGTGCACTTACACAATCCTAGATGACACAGCTGACTACACACCCAGGCTACATGGCATGGCCTGTTGCTCCCGGGCTACAGACCCGTGCAGCAGGTCACTGTACAGAGTTCTGCAGGCAACTGTAACACAATGGTAAGTGTTTGTGTACTTAAACATAGCTAAACATAGAAAAGGTACAGTAGAATTATGGTATAAAGGATAACAACAACAACAAAAAAGATACACCTGTACAGGGCACTCACCACGAATGGGGCTTGCAGGACGGGAAGCTGCTGTGGGTGAGTCAGTGAGTGACTGGGGAGTGATGTGAAGGCCTAGGACGTTACTGTAGACTTTATAAATACTGGACACTTGGGTTACACTAAACTTATAAAAACAATTTCTTTCTTTAGTAAGAAATTAACCTTAGCTTACTATAACTTTTTACTTGACAAACTTTTTAATTTTTTGACCCTTTTGTAATAGCACTTAGCTTAAAACACATATTGTATAGCTGCACAAAAATATTTTCTTTATATCCGTATTCAAGAAGCTTTTTTCTATTTTTAAATTGTTTAAAAAACTTTTTTGTTAAACACTAAGACACAAACATGCACATTAGTCTAGGCCTACACGGGGTCAGCATCGTCTATGTCACTGTCTCCTCCTCCACATCTTGTCCCACTGGAAGGTCTTTAGGGGCAGTAACAGGCACGGAGCTGTCATCTCCTGTGATAACAACGCCTTCGTCTGGACATCTCCTGAAGGACCTGTCTGAGGCTGTTTTACGGTTAACTGTTTTTATAAGTAGAAGTACACTCTAATATAATGATTAAAAAATAGTCTAGTAAATGAATAAACCAGTAACATGATCACTTGTTATCATTATCGAGCATTGTGTACTATACATAATTTATGTGCTAGACTTTTAAACGACCAGCAGTGCAATAGGTGTGTTGACACCAGCAGCACCACAAACACATGGGCAATGCACTGAGTTATAATGATAGGATGGCTGCATTGTCACTAGGTGGTAGGAACTTTTCAATTCCATTATCACCTTAGGGGACTACTGTTAAATACACAGTCCGTTGACCGAGACATTCTTATGCAGCACGTGAATGTAGAAACAGAAATGCTTCGATTCTACTGTGCTTCTGTATATTAAAAGTTTTTGTGAGCAAATTAGTCAACATCTATCAGTCTTCAAAAATGCATTTTGTGGAATGAAAAAGTCTGTAGTCCAGGGGATTGGCTCTGCAATGTTGACACATTTATTAATAATAAGTCTTCTTTTCTCTATGGCCATTTCTAGACCAATCCACAGACAGGCCTCTGCCCTTTATTCTATTGTCTGTTTTCAAAATGTCACCACCAACCTCCATCACCTTTTTTGCATAAACCCTGCTCCCCAGAGCCCAGCTTCCAAGCCACCTTCTGACTGAAAGAGATCATTGCGACCTTTACGAAGGGAGAAGGAACTCTGAGGACTTTCAGAGAAACGTTCCCAAGTCTGAATCATTCAGAAAAGGACCAGCTATGCCAGGGGTCCCCTGGTTTCTCCTCTGTCCTCTGTCCCTAACATTTCCTGGCATTACTGGAGCTGGATGCTGGGCAGAACTGGGCTGCTGCATCCCCAGAGCCGGCCTGCCTGTTGTAGACCATGTAGAGCATCTGCCAGGGGTGCAGCCTCACGGAGACTTCGTTCCAGCATGTCCGTTTTTGATGGAACCTGCCCTGCCACAGTTAGATGAGCTGAAAGGAATGTTACTGTAATTACCTGGCACCATACCTGGTTTCCAGAGCCAGTGGCTGGAGGGGGTCTTGCTGTTTGCTTTTGAGCTAATCGCATGTGCTCACTTCCAGCTGCTGGGCAAGCAGCAAAATCAAAATAGCATCTGACAGTAATTATCCTCGCATGGGGGTCCCATGCTCAGGCTGAAGATAGACTTTCTTTTTTCTTATCGGTAAGAGCAAGGTTTACAATCAGCAATAGTCAGAAACTGTGTCTCCTATGCCAGGTCTCAGAATGAACCTGAACCCAGACCGTAATGAGGGGCCACACCCAGCTGGATCCCGGGCTGGAAGCGGATGGCCCCACCAAACCCAGCCTAGATCAGCCAAGCCCCAGCCAACCTGGAGAGTCGTGAGCTGAATAGATCTTACTGTTGCACGCTGCATGATTTGTGGCTGGTCCTTACGCAGCGTTATCATGATCATAGTTACCTGATGCACAGGTACCTTACCTTATTTGACAATTTTTTGGGGGGGTTGTCAACTTGAATTGCAGTTAAGAGAGCAGAGTCTATATATTTTTTTGTAGCAATTCTAGTACAGCTACAAGATATATTTTTCAGAAGACTCCTCATTGCCCAAAAGGCACAAAGGAGGAGACTTCACTCTATTTTCTGGGAGTATTCTTACCTATTTGGTCACAAACTCATGGCTCTGGAAGGATTTCTTCTTGATCTCATCCAGTGATGGTTATATAGAAAATAAGTTCTATAACTGGACATGCATTATTTGGTTAAAGATAAATTTGTTAAAAAACAAATAGATCAACATAATAAATTATTAAAAATAAATGTTTCCATTTATTTATTCACCAAAACAGAATGTATTGAGAGGCAGGTACTGTCCTAGGCACTGGGCACAGCAGGGAACTAAATCAAGCCCTGTCCTCCTGAGGGACGCTCTAGTGGGGCTCAGCCACTCCTTGGCCAGCAGCGTTCACTTTAGCTTTATGCACATGGGTTGGCCAGATCACAGGAAGAGACACAGCCTGTGTCTGTAAAGCCACACAAGCAGCCTAAATAGAATAGAAACAGGCCACACACTGGCGAGAGCCTAGCTCAAATACGAATTAGCCTTCACCAGCAAAAAAATGCAGTTTTATTTTTTTAAAAATCAATTTAAACTCACACAATTATATTTAAATTCATGGAGATACTTGCACACCTATGTTCACAGCAGTACTATTCACAGTAGCCAAAAGAGGAAAGCAACTGGAGCGTGCACTGAGGAATGAACGGACAAACAAAATGTACTATAAACATACAATGAAATATTATTTGGCCTTAAAAAAGGAAGGAAGTTTTGACACATGCTACAACATGGATGAACCTTGAGGTCATTATGGTAAGTGAAGTAAGCCAGTCTCAAAAAGCAAATACTGTATGATTCCACTTATATGAGGTGCCTGGAGTAGTCAGATTTGGAGAGACAGGAAATAGAATGGTGGTTGCTGGGGGGTGGGGGGAGGGAGAATGGGGAGCTAGTGTTTAATGAGGACAAGTTTCAGTCTTGCAAAGTGAAAAGCTCTGGAGATGGACGGCGGTGATGGTTGCACTACAGTGTAAATGTATTTCATGCCACCGAACTCTACACTTAAACATGGTTAAGATGATAAATTTTATTTTACATGTATGTCATAATTTTTAAAAACTTAAAAAAATGAATGTTAGACATCTAAAATAATACCTTGATGAAATTAAAAGTTACCCATGTAATGGCTGAAAACCTTGATGTTCAGCCAATTTTCTTTCATATAAATCAGTAAGCTCTGAAACCAAAAATGTGAGGTTTAAGAAAACATTGCCAAAAAGCAATGTAGGCATAATTGGCTCGAAATAATTATGAGAGTGGGTGAAGGGGTGTGGGGGAGAGTGAAAGGAGGGCCTGTCGCAAAGGCTCTGTGTGGCCACAGGATGGGGGGCCACTTGGCCTCTGTGATTCTGGGTGGCATCATCTCAATTCAAAGGAGTTGGGCCCCAGGATAAGGACTGTTTCTCTGTGGCAAAACCAGCTGGGCGAGCCTTCCCCGGCTGCCATGTGTCAGTCAAGGCCAGTCCTGGCGCCCCCAGGCTGCGGGTCTCCCTTCCTGCAGCGGAAATCGGAAATCGCTTTGCAGACTCGGAACTTCAGGACTCGCTTGGTTCCTTTCACTCTGATGCCTGTCCCTTTAGGCTCCAGTTCCCCTGCTGTTCATTGTTTCTCCTTCTAATGCGCCTGCCCCTCTACCAATAACAGGTGACTTTTTGGAAAAGAAAGGTCAGTGTGAAAACCTTACTAATTAGTGATGGTTTCATGGAGACAATAGCTCATTTAGGAATAGCTTTCTTGAAAAAAAGAAAGAAAAAAGATCTGTTAGATTTGGTGCCAAGGGTATCATGCCTGAAAGCATGCCTGGGCTTTCTTTCCTGTTAGGCAAAAAAAAAGATATTAATGTTTGACATTGAACACAAAAAGACGCCATTGGCTTCCCTGGCCGTAGGCAGCCAGCTCTGTGCGACTCTGTTGGGACAATGGTCTTCGGAAAGACAATAGGACGGGGTGGAGGGACCACCTGGGTTTCCAGAAGGACAGCTGAATGACAGGTAGCCGGTAAGGTTTGTGCCAGGCCAGGAGGCCTTTTGTGAGAAGTGCTGCAGTCCTGCAGGCTCTCAGCACCTCTGAAACTGAACATTTTAAAGGTCAAAGAAAGATATCTGAGGGAAAACCAAAACCTTGGATGGCAACCTGAAAACAGGTTTTTAAGACATATGTATCATGTTTTCTCTACTTAAGAGGGACTTTGCATAATTGACTTCTGTTTTCAGAGCTATTGCTCAATCCATCTTGCCTTGGTATCTGGCAAGCAGTGCCAAAACTTCTAGAGTATTTTGTGCGCGCGCGCGTGTGTGTGTGTGTGTGTGTGTGTCAGTGAAGGTCCTCACTTCACTGCTTGTCACACCGGGTGTGAGCAGGTTGACAGCAACAGCACAAGTGTCTTTCATTGCAAATAGCAATCAGCTTGGTGCCTGTGGCAGCTGAGGTCCCTGGGGGCTGGGCTCTGACATGGTGATTAGCATGCAGCAGGCTTGTTAGGGTGCACAGGACTGACACCGGTGAGCGGGAGGCCGGAAGCCAAATTGCCACAAGGGAGGAGTTGGGCCGGCATGCCGAGGCCTCAGCTGGTCAACAGGCAGCTCTGGGCAGCGTGGCCCTCCAGGCTTGTGCTGTGTCCGGACGAGGCACCGGGCCAGGCTGTTATACACCTGTGTCCATCCGTCCCTGGATGGGGGCTGCCAAAGGGAAGGTGTGGCCTCAGGCAAGGGGACTGTCTTCAGAAAAGGCAGCCCCCAAAGAGAGGTCTTCCGGCAGCTGGAAGAATAAGGCCTTATTCCTGAAGGGGAATCCGGATTCCACATCATTGTGTCTACCACAGGGTTGAATGACGGGAAGGAAGGAAAACGGGATAGAGGAAGGGAGAGGGAGAGAGGGTAGGGAAAGGGAGAGAGGGGAAGGGAAAAGAGAGAGGGAGGAAGGCTGGAGGAGGGAAGGAGGTGGCTGTACTACAATGTGTTATTATGGCACGAATTACTAGGTCATTTTAATCTTACTAAGCCTCAACTTCTTGATTTGCAAAGATTATCTTTAAGGAGCCATCATGAGGGTCAAAGATATATTTGGGAGCCCTTAATAAATTGCACAGAGCTGTACAAACATAGGGTTGCACTGTTACATAATGCCCTGAGAGTCAAGAAGCCCCACTGGAAACTATTCCGTCTCGTAGTCTCTAGGCCAATGGTTGTCAAACTCTAACAATCATTAAAATCACCTGAGAAATGATTACAAGAGATTTCTGGGCTGTCTCCGGAGTGTCTGATGCAGCAGACTTGGGTTGGAGCCTGAGAATCTGCACCTCTAACAAGCTCCAATGCTGACACTGCTGATTCATGCCCCTACGCTCTGAGAAGCCTGCTTTGGGCTACCTAAGACCACCGTTTATTTTTCATGACCACTGTGATAGTTATTTTTAAAGTGTCCACTTGACGGGGCTGTGGGTGCCCAGATATTATTCTGGGTGTGTCTGTGAAGGTGTTTGTGGTTTGGTAGACTGAGCAAAGTGGCTTGCCTTCCCTGATGTAAATGGGCATCAGCCTATGTGCGGGGGGCCTGACTGGAACCAAAAAGCCGAGAAAGAGAGAATTTTCTCTTTCTGCCTGTCTTGGAGGTGGGACGTTGATCTCAGCCTCCGTTTGGACTTGGACCTGGACTGGAGCTGTGCCATGCCTCTCCCAAGCATCCAGCCTGCTCACTGTGCATTTCAGGACTTCTCAGGCTCCACAATCCTGTGATCCAATTCTTCACAGTCTCTTTATGTGTGCAATCTTTCCTCGGTATCTGTGGAGCATTGGTTCCAGGACTGCCCTTGGATGCTAAAATCCTCAAATATTCAAGCCCCACAGTAAGCCCCATGGAACCCACAGATATGAAGAGCAGGCTGCCCACATACGTGGATTTTGCATCCCACAAATACTGTAGTTTTGATACACTTTTGGTTGCAGATTCGGAACCCACTGATATGGAGGGTTGACTGTATTTATTGAAAAAATTTGTGTATAAGTGGACCCGTGTAGTTCCAACTTGTTTGTTCAAGAACCAACTGTATATATTAATATTATTATTATATACTAATATAAGTGCAATATCTGGTAATATATAAGTGTAATGTGTAGTAATATTAATATGTATAAATTAGTATATATACTATTAAATATATATAATAGCATAGTATATACAGTAGTATTAGTCACATATTAGTGAATATATTAGCTATATATATCACATATACCAGTATTTCATATATATTTGTCCATCCTACTGGTTCTGTTTCCCTGGAGACCCCTGACTAATAAAACTGTGCATCCTAACATGTTAATCCCTCCAGCTGAACAAAAAGGCAGGCTACACAAAGCATCAGACATGTATTAGCTGTTGCTTATATTTTAGAAAGTACAGAAATCAGTAAGCACCTGTCATTAGAAACCACAGGGTTGTTTAGGAGGGAGATGAAAGGGAGGATAATTCTGGACTAAAGGGGAGTTCAGAGCCATCAGGCCGAACCATGACACTATTGTGACCCTGATCATTCTGCCATTCTCGGTTTTATCAGTGAAGAAATGATCTCAGCTGGATAAGCAGTTGGTTTCCAGACCTGCAGAATAATGTTGCAGAGAAACCCACCTTCGCTGCTCTTGTCCCTCTTCTCTGGTCTTGCTCTCACCCCAACCGTCCTCTCTGACCTTCTCTCCTGAACTCTCCCTCCCTTTTTTCCCCTGCCTTTTCTCTACAACTAGCCTCATTCTGGGTCTTCAGACGTCAGAATGCCTTAGACCCGTGGTTCCATGGCAACACTGTTCCCAAACAAAAGCCTGCCTCACTTGCCCTGGTGTCAGCTACAGTAAACGGCTGCCCAGCCCCCCCTCAGGGCCTGTTAATCCTATAATCCAAGGCCGAATTCTACAAGACTACATACAATGTTCACTGGCGCAGACTCCAAGTAGGTCAGGCAGCTGATATTCAGCTGATTAGAGGCTCCTAGGGACCCTGCAGATTCATAGGCAACGGGGTGTCTTGTAACTTCAGAGGCGACATCTCTCTGAATCAACACAGGCTCCTGAAGAATTCTAATCTTGGTGGTGCTTGAAGCAATTTAGAGATAATGAGCCTCTGTCAATGTGAAGGAAGACAACGTTTGAATCGCAACCCCCTCCGCTGAGCCATTTTTGAATACAGTAGGGCTTTTAGTCTTTCTATAAAAAGGAAGTTTAACAAAATGCATTTCCAAGAGGGAAAATGCAGTCATTGCTTCCACAGGAATGTGGAGTTTGTTTAGTAAGAGCCTTTCGGGCAGATCGATACGTGAGTTAACTAGTGGAGTCTGACAGCTCACGTCAAAAATCATTGGTTGTGATGAAAGTGGCACCATCCCAGGAGTTCGTGTGTGTGTGTTTGTGTGTGTGTGTGTGTGTGTGTGTGTGTGTCACAGGGAACTTCCTGCTGGGCACTGAGATTGGAATGCTGGTTCTCGCTGCCATCTCTGATTCCTGGATATGCTTAGGTAGGACCCAGGGGAGGAGTCCCATTTCCTGGAGGAGGGGAAGCCATAGACAAGGCAGCCAGGGGTGACTACGGGGAGCAGAGCACCAGCCCCACCCCCAGTCTTCATCCATGGCCACGAGCCTGCACCGGACTGTGAGAAGTCACACTGGTTGCATATCCCAGCATTCAGCCCGCGTGGACTGACCGGGCTGACAAGACCGAGGTGGGATGAGGCAGGGAAGTGAGGACTGTGAGACTTTCTGAGACTTCCTCAGTCCCACCACCCTGTGAGGCAGGCCCAGGAGCTCGGCAGATCTGCCCGGAAGCTCCTTGAAAGAGACTAGAATGTGAAAAGTGTGTACACGCAGCAGCACTCGAGGTCCAGAGGGACTTCTTCATGTTTGTCACCGGTTCTCTAGGCAGAACGAGCTGTCAAAGGAAGAGCATCGTGGTTGGAAAGAAATGTCTCTTAAGACCATCCAATTCCCTTTCCCTGTGATCTCCCCCCACCAGGGAGATCCCAGCATCCCCTTACAAGACCCACTATCCTCACGGGCACACGGCCTGCAGACACTAACGCAGTGGGGTTCTGATTCACCACTGGGCTCGTGCCAGCATGGTCTACAGAAGCTGGCTGCTTCCCCAGCCTCTGTCCTGCACCAGCACCTGACCCTGCAGCCGAGGAACC
The DNA here is from genome assembly GCF_041146395.1 of Eulemur rufifrons. Lineage (NCBI taxonomy): Eukaryota > Metazoa > Chordata > Mammalia > Primates > Lemuridae > Eulemur > Eulemur rufifrons. The sequence continues at coordinate 35,955,915 of NC_091001.1, read as the reverse complement.
ACCCTGGCCCGTGGGGCACGCCAGCTCCTCCCCCAAGGGCCCAGCGCCACCGTGGACCTGTCAGAGCACAGAGCCTGGCAGCCAGCAGGCAGCTGAGAAATATCTGCAAAAAGAAAGAGAAGAAAGAAATAGAAAGAAAAAGAAAAGAAGAAACCACAGAAAGAGGGAAGGAAAAGGGAGGGAGGAAAGAGAAAGAGACAGAGGGTGTGGGGAAGAGCAAGGGCAAACTGAGCTGGAGAGGCTGAGAAGCTCCAACAGCCTGAAAGAGTCGTCTCTTCTGGACACCAGCATGGTGGCTCCATGGGGACGGGGGAGGGACGCGCAGGTTGAGAACGGCAGTGAGAACTTGGAGACTTTGTTTTCATTTTCCAGTGATAACAAGGAGTGTAATGGCCCATGCTGAACATCGCTTCCCCCAGGGCAGAGACTAGACAAGCCCAGGGCCTTCCTTCTCAGCTGAGGATGAAGTCTATCCCCTCACTGCTGGCAGCCCCTGCGGCTCCTGTTCTCAGTTCCTCCCTGCCCTTGGCCACCCCCTTCTCCCTGCCTGAGCTGCTGGCTCAGTCTCCTGTCGCTGCCCTGTGAGCCTTGACCAGGCAGGCTCCTCAGTTGCTGAGGTCTGTGTTTACATCCCCCCCAAATCCCAGAGGGAATAAGCTGCCCCCACAAGGTGACTGTGTTAGGAGGTAGGGTGACCTCAAGGTGGTGAGGTCAGGGGGTGGAGTCCTCATCAATGGGATTCGTGCCCTCACAGGAGGCCGGAGGGACCAGAGCTCTGCCCTTCCACCTGGCGAGAACACAGCAGGTGGCACAGGCTGTGAACCGGGAGGCAGGCCCTCGCCAGATGCCACATCTGCCGGTGCCTTGATACTGGCTGGACTCCAGCCTCCGGAAATCCATTTCCATTTTTTAAAAGCCACCCAATTTTGTTACAACAGCCTAAACAGACTAAGACATAGGTCCTGACTAGATATTTATTATCGTTCTTATTTGTCAAAATTCAACTCACAATTCACCTCCCCTAGCAGGTGGCTTTACATAATTAATCCCAGACTTCGATTAATGCTGTATTTTAACTGAGAGGACCAAAGACATGGAGAGATGAACATCCCCGCCTTCTTTTCCGTCCCGCCTGCCTGTGAAAGGAGAGTGGGGCTTGCCTAGAGCTGGGGGAGATGCTGTCCCCATAGATTTTCTGGAGAAAGAGGTGTGAAGCTGAGGGAGGGAGAAATAGGGAAGAGGAGGATGTCTTAGCTTTGTGCCACCCGGAAGCAGACTGGGACAGAAACAGGAGTGCAAAGGTGCAGGGAACATGGAGAAGGAGAGAGGGAAGGGAAGGCTCCCAGGAACAGATGGTGGGCCAGTCTCAACTGGGGACACTTGGAGCTTATTTCCTCAGGGAACTCAGAGAACCAGGGCAGAACACATACCTGTGAGTCCTCAAACTTTGGGGTGAGGATGCAGGAGTATATATTAAGTGACCCCACTATTAATCGGTTGAGGGCTGGCCCATTGCGTGCCTCTGTGCAGGCTGCAAAGTGGACCCACTTTCTCAGGTAAGGGGGTACAGGTGCTGGCCCAGGTGCGGATGATGGATGGGGTGGGCAGGGCTGCAATGGCTTCTGGTGTGGATGGAACAGAAGGAAAGCCAGGGGCGACACCTGGCAAGGGACGCCAGCTTCTGTGCAAGCTGCCTTCTGGTTGCTACAGAGTGTCCTTTTCAGTGTGGTATATCCGAAGCCCAGACCACATGGTAACTCTTCCCAAGGGTTTTGCTCCCTCAGATCCTTGCGGGGGTCGGGGTGGAGTGGGGTGCAGGGGGCGCTGCATGTGCCCTTGTGCCCGACTGAGTGCCACTGTCTCACGAGCCCAGCCTGTCTCCGTGGCTGGACTGAGAGCTCCCCATGGATGGATACTGTGTGATTTTCTGCTTTTGTGTTTCCTGATGAGAGAGAAGAGGAGACAAATGACAAAGACAGCTTTGTTCAAGGAAAGGGTTTTCCTAGACCAAGCCTGTGACATGCTTTCCACCAGGGGTGATCACTCTTCTGTTGCATTTCATAAATCTCTTACTGTTCCCTGCCAGGGATGCAAATCAAAGTAAATTTTGTTTGCGGCTACTGACCAGACAGCCCTTAACCTCTCGAGCAGGTCTTGCTCCGAAACACCCCTCTGAGGCCTGGGGATGACACGTGGCGCATCCTGAGTGATCTTGGCCCCAGCACTGGCGGGCGGCACACACTGAGTTTGTCTCATCCTGTTAAGGAAAATGATCTCTGGTCTCTGTGCTGCGCTTGGATTTCAGCTTGATGAAAACATAATGAGCCTGAATGAATTGCCGGGACGAGAAGGAGTAGCTCGCTTTGAGGAGCTGCGCTAACCCGGCAGGGCCGGGAGAATGATTTCAGCTCTGGGGAGCAATTTGCTGTTCCCATCTGAAGGATCAGACCATGTCTTTATCATGCCAGCTGCCTCAGGACGAAGGTGCCGATGTCTCAGTGCCAGCTGCATAACTGCCACATAAATATTGATACTGTGTTAAATTGCCTGTTAAAGGGAATGGCCAACTCCGTGGAACCATTTTAAATGGATGCCGCTGGCCCCACTCCCTGCCCTCTTCTCTCTCGTCTGATCCTCTGGCTCCCTCCAACCCACAGCCTGGGAGGCAGCTTGCCCCTAGGGTGGCCAGGCGCCCGCCCCCAGCTTGCCCGGACCTCCTACTATTTCTCTCCTGCAGGGAGCGGCAGGAAGGGAGGGGTTGAGTGGAAAGAGAAACAGAGCAGGAGAGGAAGGGTGAAGATGAGTAAGGCGAAGGTAGGATCTGGGCTGGAAAAATAAAAAGGGACAAGAAAACATGGAGAGAGAAAAGGAAGAGGGATGAAATTAAATTCCCCAGAGCAGGGCAGGAATGTCACCCACGGCCCCTCATCACTTCCCAAGCAGCTCCTTTCTTTCATAAAGATTTCCCCAAGTTTTCAGCTACAAATCGTGATTCTCTTTTGACTCCTACTGTGTTTGCTCTACCCTTTCCAAGGCATTTAGCACTTTCTGTCTTGCATTCCAGCTGTCGGGGACAGACTTGGAGGGTGGGAGTTGACGTTCGTATTCCTGTATACCTTTCCCAGCAGAGTATGACTTTCAGACGGTCAAGATTGCTGTGTTGTCCCAATTGCTACGGTTTGAATGTGTCCCCTCCAAACTTCAGGGATTGTCAATGAGATTGTTTTAAGAGGCGGGGCTTTGAAGGGGTGATTAGGCCATGAGGGCTCCTTCCTCAGAATGGGTTTAAGGCCCTTATGAAGGCGGCTTCCTGTAGCATTGGGCCAGCCTGCTCTTTCGCTCCTCTGCCATGTGAGAAGACGGCGTTCTCTCTTGCCTGCCCACCTTCCGCCCCGTGTAGGTGGTGCCTTGATCTTAGACTTCCCAGACCCCAGAACTGTGAGGAATGAAATTCTGTTCTTTATAAAGTACCCAGCCTGTGGCATTCTGTTATAGCAGCACAAATGAACTAAAACACCAATCTAGATAATGATGTGTCAAAGAGAGATTTAATTATTAATAGAGGAACACATATAATAGTAATGCCAGTTCACGAAGAATTTTGAAGAACTGGGTGTTTCTAGGAATTTTGGAAAACAGAATGTTAGAATATAATTGTTAGGTTAGATAGAACATTGGTTCATGTTCTACAGGGCAGTGTAGAACTTAGCTTCTCTAACGGACAGAAATCTACAAGTAACTTCACAGATCTGAGCTCTAAGCAGTGGGGTTAAGCAGTAAGCAGCAACATCACTTGGGTTTATTCTACAGATTTGAAAATCCCTTGGGCAGCCCATGGTGTGAGAATAGAAGGACACGTCATCATCCACCCCTATTTCCAAGTTTGGGATGATTTTCCATAACATAGATGTTCCATAAGTGTTTAGTGAATGGCCACATGAATAAAATATAAATCTAAAATCGTGTCCTATAAGTAGACAGATCTTTTCTATTTCTATTCCCCATGATCTAGTCAGTGGAGCTCTTGGGCCGTTTATCAGAGTGTGGAAATTTGAAGGAAGCAAGACAATGGACACGAGAATGGCGTTTTATATTGTATAATGAAACATAACGTATAGTTTAATAAAGTCCCGCCTGGGTCACATGTGTGGTCTGAAGCCATGCCTAGTATTCAACGATGCTGTCCCCACCACGTGAATACCGTCAGCGCCCCGTGAGTACAGCGCTGTTGAAAGTGGAAGCGCGATTAATGCACTCACACGCACGCCCAGGCTCTCCTCCCTCCACAGCTCCTGCTTTATTAAAAATAAAACTTCCCATGCAATCAAAATAGTAAATGGTGGTTGGGATATTAGCTCTTTATTCAATTCTAAATTTACTCTTAATCACCGTACATGATTAATGGCTTTACAAAAACCAACATGCTGATATCTGGGTCCCACATAAGTAGTTAAGGTCTAATTTAATGGCAACAAATTAGGAGAGTTCTAAAATGACCATTTGAAAAACATTTTCCTAAGTCCTTATTTTACTTCTCCTCTTCCAGCTGTGTGCTGAGAAGCCGGCAGTTAGCCCAGCTGTGGGCAGAAAGGAAATATTCACAACTCCGAACCCCGGAGGCCAGGCTCGACGCCTTCAGTGCAGCACGGCCGGGTATCCATCCCAGCAGCACACGCTGTCGGCCGTGAGGCAGATGCCCTGACGTGGGGGCGATTTTCGAATATTTCCTTGCTGCCCTCAGCTGGGCTAAGTGCCGGCCTCTCAGCACAGAGCTGGAGGAAGAGGAGTAAAATAAGAACTTGGCAAAATGTTTTTAAAATGGTCATTTTAGAACTCTCCCTGAGCGAGCCTGCTGGGACCCGCAGCCGCCTGGTCTCTTTTCCAGCTTGCTTTTCCAGGTGTGGATCTTCAGTTCCCCAGGATCACCGTCATGCCGTAGGGTCCAGCTGGCCCTGAAAACAAAATTAATTAATTCTTCTTCATCTTTGGGGGGAACAGACCCCCAAATCTGTCAAGAGTTAAGTCTGGGTTCCCTCCTTCAGCTGCAAGCACGCATGTGTACACCTCCCGTTTTCATTATAATTTAGAGGGCTGACGTGATGGAAACCTCCGAGGGACGTTTGGAACCTGGTAAGAGCTCCATGCTGAGAGTGACAGTTGTTCTTTTTAAGTGTTTTCAAACAGACAAACCTTCCATAGTCAAAGAAATATATCTTTGAAGAATTTTGGATAAGCATAAAGAGGTGAGGTTGGAAATGTTCTTTGGGGGTAGGAAGACCAGTTACGCTGCTGGCCTGTGAGGCTGTCTCTGGGAGCCACCTCTTCCCTGGGTGGACATGCCCCCGAGAGCCTCCCTCCCTGGGGAGCTATCGCACCAGCTCCTGTGCCAGGCTGGTCCCCCCTGCCAGATGCCCGGTCCACTGGCCCTCCATCCTGTCTCTGACTGTGTGTGCAGTGGACTCTGTCTTCTGCTAGAGCCATTCATGAGTGTGTGTGCACGTGCTTCCTTCCTGGGGATCACTCTTTCTTTGCCCACGTCATGGCTTCCCCCAGTCCCTTGTGTGTGAATTGAGATTCAAGCCAGCACAAAGTTAGCAGGGATGCAGAACTCAGGGATTGCCAGCTTAGAGAGGGCCAGGGCTGTCCAGGCTGTCATGAGGGAGATTGGTTTGGACACCATGACAGACAGCCCCAAACGCTGAGCCACGGACTGTGGCTTGTGCTGTAAAGGTAAAGCAAGACCTCATTTGTGCAGTGAATCATCATCTCTTTTAATCTGTTTTTCATATTCTGATTTTTAAAAATCAGCCTCTGTAGCAGACTTTCTTCCCTTCTCTCAAAATAACAACACCCATATTACTGCCCAGCCTCCCTGTGGCTACAAATAGCCATGGATGGATGTTCTAGCTAATACGATGCATCAGAAATGCCTGTGACTTACAGGAAGTCTCCTTACAATGGAGCCCACATGCCATTTTTCTCTCCCTAGAGCTTGGCCAAAGTGCTTCAAGCTTGAGATTCATCCTGGACCACGAGGACAGGGACCAGCCTGAGTGTATCAGAGCAAGTCACTGGCAAATTCACAGAGCCACCAAAAAAACCCTGGGCTGGCTCCTCCTTCCCCAACTTCTTTTATGTGCAGGAGAAATCAACGTCTAAGGTGCCAAGGCCACAGTTACTTGGGGTTTTGGTTATGTGCAGCTCAAAGGAATCCTATAGATACAGCTTCTCTGCCTCTCACCTCCTATTCAGTTTAAACTCATCATCTAAAATCATTCATTAGGTTTTAGATTTCTCAACCATATCTTTAAACATTTTCACCTATCTTTATTCACTCCTAATTTTTCTTATACTGTACATTCAAGGTCCTCAATACAGATCGATTAAATGAATGAATGAACACTTGTCCTTTGGAACTTGTGGCCGTATTTTCCCTTGTTTAGGAACATAGGGTCTACAAAAATGGGATGTTAGAGTTGGAAGACACCTTAGAGTTCATTTACTTTACTTTCCACCCAATAAAAGAAAGAAATTCTCCATTTACAAATATTTCCCATCACACTACAGCTCTGCCCTTTTTCCCCTGTTTTCGCTCCCATCCCCAGTAAACACTTCTTTCACATCACCTGGAAAAATTTGCTGCAAACGACTTCAGCCACATCCTTCTTTCTTTAGATCCACCCAAAGAGTTGATGGCTTCCAGAAAATTTTCCCTTTGGCTCTAAGACAGAGAAAGGCTAGCATTCGGTACTCATCACACGTCTGCTGTTTACAGCTTTGTGTGTCGGTGTCCCTGCTGCCACCACACCCAGCAAGGGGGACAGTTTCGGAACATGAACAAGGCCTTAGCGGCTCATAGCAGCACCTTCCAGAGCCCAGGGGGTGTCACCACGCCCCTGAGCTGCTACGCTATGGGTGGGAAGATGGCGGAATGGCGGGGGAGCTGCCACATGGGTCCCTAGGCAGAGTGGAAAGTGGCAGAACTCCTTGGTGTACTGCAAAGTCCATTCCAAAGAGGCCATGTTACAGCTTTACTCACTCAACTTCAGAGTTCTTCAGCACCCTGTCTCAGCCCCGATTCACTCCTCTGAGGAGGCCTCAGTGGAATTCCACACCCATCATCCACTGAAACACACAGGTCAAGTTCACGATCAACCCCATGCTGCAACATCAGGACATCACTCCATTCTCCTGGGCCCCCCTGGCCTCACGCAGCCCCCCGACCACTCCCTGCTTTGGAAACTCTGCCCCTGGGCTCCCGAGATGGCACACATCCCGCCTTTGTCCTGCAGTGCCACCACTTCTTAGTCTCCTCTCCTTGGCCTGACTCTAAATGTTGGAGACCCTCAGGACTGGACCCAGGCCTTTTCCTTTAAGGAGCTTGTCCAATATCCCAGGCTTTAAATGCCACTTATGTTAGCAATCCCCACATTTGTATTTCCAATCCCGACCTCCCTCGGCTGAGCTCCAGACTCGTATTTGCAACCCTCTGCCTGACACCTGCCCTGGCTCCTCCACTGGCACCCACCCCTGCTGGCCTTTCCTGTTTCAGATAGTGGCTCTCTCATGCTCCCGGCCGTCTCCAGGCTCCAGAAATCCTCCTCGTCCTCCTCTCACTGCCTGTTCCTCCTCCCGTCAGACTCTCTCTTCCATCTGTCTGTGTCCCTCCCTCTCCTGGACCTCCATCCTCCTTAGACTAAGTCACCACACTCCTGCCTGGATGATTAGCGTCCCTCCCATCTGCCCTTCTACAATCCATTCCCCACATGGTGTCCAGATGGTGTCCCCAAGATGCAAGTCAGACACAGGGTGCCTGGCTGAGCACCATCAGTGCCTTCCCCTTGTGCTCAGCACCAAGCTCTTGCAGCCCCTCCAAGGCCTGTCCGTGCTCCTGCCAGTCCTCCACCTCACCTCCTCTCCCACCTCCCTCCCCCCCTCCAGCCACACCAACCTCCTCACTGTGCCCCCAAACGCTGAGCCCTTTACTCCTGCTGGTGTTGCCCTGTATTCCCTCTGCACCCCCAGCCCCCCATTCTTCAGGTGACTCATTTGTCCCTGTCTGTCCTTATGGTCTCAGGTCACATCCACTCCCCACAGAGGCCTCCCAACCCCTGTGTAAAGGGGACCAAACCCCACTGTTTTCTCCACCTCACCACGTTGTTTGTTTCCTTCACAGTCACTCATTACACGTGTTCTATTAGAGAACAGTACGTTGTTTGTGTCCGTCTTTGCTGCCCACCCCAGAATGTAAACTCCAGGAGGCAGGAATCACCACTGTGTCTCCTGTCCCTGGTGCCTGGCGGGGTGCCCGGCTCATGTGCGTTTTCGGATTGAGTGGAAGCTCAGGGCATGCTGCTTCCAAGGGTAATTCATGAGCAGCTCACTGTATGCCAACCTCCATACGGGTCCCTTTTCTCACCATCTCCTTGAACCACCCCAAGCAGGGTTTCCGGTCCCCACTGTAGAGTTGTGGAAACCGAGGCTTGGAGGTCATTGACTTCTCTCGGGTCACCCGGCTGGTTTGGCGGCAGAGCTGGACTCCACCCCAGGGATGTATGGATCTGCTACACCTGTCGTCAGTGAGAATGGAGCATTTTAGTCGAAACGCTGGAACTATTTTAGTCTTCCTCGTTGCTTAAAAACCACTGATTGAAGACAAGTCTCTCACTTGGAGACACTCCAGTGCTTCTTCCCCAGAGCTTCTTTCCGATGATTTCAACTGGCTCCACAGTCCCGGGGCAGCCCTCACACAACCTCAGAACGAGTGTGTTTCTCCACAGCGTGTCATCCCGCTCCAAGGCGCAAACGTGCAGGGAGGATGGGTGGGTACGGGGTGTGTTGGGGTCTGGCGGTAACTTGAAGGCCGGCAGCACCGTCTTCCTTACATCCCTGGGGGTGTTGATTAAGGCACCGAACGGTCTGACGCTCACCAGACGGGCAGGGGAGACTCGTGACCAGATTCATCCTCCTGGGTCAGTGCTGCCCACTCAGACTGACACGTTTGAGGCCTGAAAGAATAAAAACAGAAGGAGAGTGGTCCCTGCCCCTGCAGAACTGAGCGAAGGGGCGGGCAGATACTGAGAGAGCCGCCACAGCAACCCACCACCCTGCCGATCCTCAGCCTGAAACCGAGAGACTTTTAAAATGTTGGGGTCATTGTACAGCTCAAAGGATTTCCCAAACTGAAAGCACCCGTGTTCATCCTGATCAAGAAACAAACTGTCACCAGTGCTTCCAGAATCCTGCCTGGGCCCTTCACTCACTGCAATCTCCAAAAGTCACCTCTCCCCTGACCTCTGACCCCAGAGAGTCCTTCTGTCTGTTTTTATACTTGTGGAAATGTAGCCATGCAGCGTGTGTTCTTTGGGCCAAGCTCTTTCCACCCAATATGAAGTTCATGAAAGCATTCTTTCACATGTTGTGAGTACCTGTAGAGCATTTATTCTAGCATATTCCACTGCATACATGCACCACCATGTGCATGTTAGAGATCTGGTTGCAATACACTCTAATTGGGGGCATTTTCTAGGCTGGATGGAAACCAAATATAGTTTAATGCAGCCACCGCTTTAAAGATGGGAGCCCCTCCATAAATTCCATTTCATCCCACTAATACTTAGGAAACCATTTTTCTCCTCCTCTGTCAGTCTACTTCGTGCAGATATATTTGCATGAAAGTTTAGGCTGCGACTGGCCTTCACCATGGAGTGTCCCAGAAAAGGCACTAAACCAAGAGGAGTTTCTACAATTGACCAGAACCACCACGGAATGTTATCACAGGTGAAATAGTCCCAGTGACACAGAATTAATGTCTGCGCTGCCTCCTCCCGGGGCTACTCTGAGGACCAGTAAGATAAAGCAGATATCACAAAACACAGTATGATAACAACTTCATAAAAAAGATACATGCATGTATTCTATTTGGGGAGAAAAAAAGTAAAATATACTATTATGGGTAATAATGTTACAGAGGAATTTATTTTCTTACATTTGTATTTTTAAAAATCCACATATTTAACACATTACTTTTTAAATAAGAACTAGGCTATCAAAGTCAAGTAATATCTATAGGAGAGCACTGAGATCTATAAACAAAACAAATGAAAGCTATTATATATCCCTTGATTGGCTCATGAGGAAGACTTCTTGGTTTTTTTAAAAATAGAAAGTTCTTTTGCTATAATCTATTTGACAAATCAGGAACAAAAACAGCCCCTGCTGAAAGACTGAAAGGAAAATAAAGTGCTTCACAGTGCAGGCTGCCCAGAGATACACCGAATCTACAATTCCTCAGGTCACCTTTCCTAAACAGGCTGCTGGTTGTTGTGTGTGAGGGTCAGTGTCTGAGGACAGCCTGTGGCCAGTGCTGCTCTGCCCTTTAGGTGGTTCTAGATACCTCTTCTTGGGCATCACGATGATACGGGAACAAAATGTCTCCCAGGAAAGCAACGGAGAGTCAAGACTCAAGGCTTGGATGGAAGGTGTGTACCTAACAACGGTGGAAAACTATGTTCCTATCTTTCATAAATAAAATACAGTAACTCAGAGCGAAAGAATAATTTAACTATGGAGAGCAGGACCAGGCCAAGTCTCCATTGTCCTGTACTGGGAAAGCTTAAGTGAAATCTTTGAAGAGAGGGGATTTTATTGGACATTTTTTTGATTTGCTTTGGCATTTGAAGCCAGTTTTCAACCCAAGAAGCCCTTTATTATTCCTAAAGGTCCATTTTTCTAATCCATTGTTTGAATATAGTGTGGCTTGTAGAACAGCAGCATCTGTGTCACCTGGGGGTTTGTTAGAAACACAGAATCATGGACCCCACCTCCGACCTCCTGAGTCGGTAGCTGCATTTGAATAAGATCACCGTTTGATGCATGTGTCAAAACATGCATGAAAAGCCCTTCTCAATAGTGGAATTTTGGAAAATATAGGAAAGGGAAAGAGGACAGTTTTGATGTGTTTACCTCCTTTTTCTCCCCCAGGCATTGTTCTTTGTACATAGTCATCATCACAAGTTGTACGGTCTCGTAGCGAGGTGCTCACTTACCCTCAGCGTAAGCGTCTCTCCACGTTATCACATCCCTTTTCATTAACATTTCAAATAGTTGCACATAGTCCATTAAGCAGATGTACTCCAGTTAATTCGGTTTAACTACTTCTAGTGGGTTACTTGAGCAATTTAAATTTTTTATATTGTAAGTAGTTCAGTAATAAAAATTTTTGTGCCTACAATTTACATATTCAGATTTTTTTTTCTGGGAGAGATTCCCAGAAAAAAAGTTTTAAAGTAAAGGTTTCTTCTTGATAATAAAAAAATATATTCTTATTCTAAAAAGTTCCTAAAAATATGAGGACACAAATCTTTCTAGGTGATAAATTTGCATAGAACTACACACACACAAAAACAGGTGTGCGTAAAAACTGGAGAAATCTGAATAAGGTCTGTAATCAAGCTAATAGCATTGCACCAATGTCAGTCTTCCAGGTTTGATGCTGTACTATAGTGATGTGAGATGTGACCACTGGGGGAAACTGGGCCCAGTGTATACAGGATCTCTCTGCATTATTTTTCCTACTTACTGTGAGTTCGTAATTATTTCAAAGTAAACGTTTCTAAAAATATGAGAGAGGAAAGAAAAAGACACCACGAAAAAGTCCATCACCAAATGCAAACCCTGGTAATGTTTTGGTATATTCCTTTTCAATCTTATTCTATGCATTGTTAAAAATAGTGACACAAAATAAAAGTCATTTTAAGGCCCTCTATCTATGCTGTAATTCATTGGGTGTAGCTTTGGTGAGATATCGAAATAACCAGAAGACAGAGATGGTCTGCAGAAGTCTGTGGCCATGTGCTGACAGGTTTGGGGTGGCTGAGACCCCCCAGGGAACATATTGCATTCCATGCACCCAATTCCATTTCTGCATTGGACTGCTCTGAGGAACTTGGGGAAGTGCAGAAGCGAAAAAGAGTCCCCTTAGCTAAACACCCAGCTCTGGCTCTTGGCTGCTCTTGTGGAAAGGACACCAAGAACATGACTAAGGTGGTTGCAGTTCATTAACGCTTGACTCAGTTCCACATCTCCTACACTCTCACCTACCAACCTCATCTCCATGACAAAGAACCTTCCTTAAAGCTCAGCTGAAGTGACACTGCCTATGAGACGCGGCTTCAGCAAGCCCCAAGGCCAAGCAACGTGCCCCCTGCTTTGGGCTCCCCGGCATCTGACCTGCTTCGGAAGTTCTGTGATTTACCTCCGTGCTCACCCGTCTCCCTGTGCGCCATGAAGCCTTGATGGCATTATTCACTGTCAGTCACCTTGCAGTGTTTTTGGAGTAGGCTCTCAACCAGTGTTTGTTGATGCAAGGAAGGTAGAAGGGAAGGGAGGAGAGAAAGAGGGAAGGAATGAAAGGAGGACAGGACAGAAGAAAAGTGGAAAGGAAGGAAAATGGCCCCAGGGATGTCACGAGTGTGAAAGCAGCTTAAGCAACTGCTCCGAGGCTTTCAGAGTGCCTGCAGCTCTCTTGTGGACGTCACTAACTTCCTCTCCTTCTCCCTCTGAGCCCTGTGTCAATGAGACATAATAAGGAGGCTTCTGGTATAGCCTCTGGGGGTTTCCACTTTGGTTCTCGTTCACCTGTTCTCAGGTGAGCCGTAGGTAATGCCAACCAGAGAGGGACTGGCACCACTATCGGACCTGCTCATGAGTACAGCGAAGGGTCCATCGAATTATGCCCTGGAGAGAGCATCCTGGCTTTGCCCCTGGGGGCCTTCAAGTTCATTCTTGAGGGGCTGAAGCTTAAAGTGAAGTGTGGAGACAGGGCTCAGGCCGAGTTCTGGCTTTGGCCATCTCTGTGACCTTGGACCAGGCACCCCAGCAACAAGACTGCTTCTGCATCTAGAAATGAGACAGGTGTACAAAGCCTTTCTGTTTCTTCAGCTCTAAGATGCAGGCAGGTATGGATCAGAATCCCAAAGGTGTGAGGACTGGGAGTTAGGGGTGCTTTGTCCTGCCAGAATGTCAGGTTCTGGAGGCAGGCCAGGCTGCGTCTCCGGGCTGACCTTGGCTGGACATGGTCCTTTGTACTAAAGGGAGACTTCTCCAGGCTAAGTTTCATCACTGACCAGTCCAGCCAAGTAGGCATTCCGTCCTGGATGGTCAGAGTGGGTGTCTGCCTTGGCTTTATGAGGCAAAGGCTTGGGGAAACTTAAGAAAACACTGTCCCCTGTGCTCCTCCCGAGAAAACTGAGCCCTTCTCAGCAGGGCTGACTTACCTACAGTGCCTGGAACCCAGGAGGGTTTTAATTTCATTTAAAATCAAATGAAGAAAATGAACTTTTAGATCAAAGAAAGGGTTTTAATATGCAATATTGACATATTTGTCTTTATAGTAATGCAGTCATAAAATATAATTCTCAATATATTTTTATACTGAGAATATAAAATATTGAGGAAGTGGCCACAGTAGTCACGATGTGGCCCTGGCGTGGGGTGTCCCCCATGGCCTCAGGCAGTTTTAAAGCTTCCCAGGTGGTTCTAATATGCATCCAGTGTTAAAAGCCACTGGTTTAAAGAGTGCCTGGGTGGCTCCCTGTTCTTAAATGTCTCCACCTGGTATCCCCCCAGCCTTGCCAGGAATTTCAGTTTTAGAGAAATTGGAATTAATTTAAATGACAAAGTTTTAAGTTGAAAATTGTTTTCTAGGAGTCCCCATTCAAATATTTTTGAAGTGTGGCAGTTATCAGAGACTGAATAGGCTTTGAAAAAGTGCATTTGGTGGGTGAGTAGAGTGAGGAGGGATTATTGGTGCTGCCACAGGCGTTAGCATCCCTGGGGAGCTGGGGGTGCCTTGGCGGGCTGGGAATCGGGGCTGCTGTCAGGGATGGACCCAGGTGGCCACCTGGACAGGCAATGGGCCCTCCCTGTGTATGGGCTCCAGGGGTTTCCAAACTCTTCCTCACTTGGCCTCATAACAGCCCTGAGGCAGACAGGGTGATCAATTAGATTAATTGATTGACCTGATGGTTATTACTCTATTTACAAGGTTAAGTTCAGGCTGTACATTAGAACAGGGCTGGGACCACCTGCCAAGGCAGGCAGTGTCCTGCTGCATGGGTCACTTTGCTAACTTCAGACCCTGAATTCCAGTCAAAGCAAAAGATTGTGTCAAACTGCATTTGGGGGGGAAATGAAAGCATTTTCTCAGTCTTTACCAGCTTGTGTGGCCTGCCATTGAAAATTGTCATGATTTTCATAATTTTGCAGAGATGGCAGGAAATTATTATCTGAAATGTTCAGGTAGAAGAGGCGACAGGTGACTCTTAGTCTTCGCCTTGGGAACAAGCTCTCCTGCAAGTCCACAGGGCTCCACCCTGGACACAGGACCACGGCGCCACCTTGTGGACAAGTGTGGGGTCGCTCAAAGTCCCAGAGAGTGTAGACACTGACTGCTGTGCCCGCCTTCCTGCTGCCCCCAGCCCCCGCCCAACATACAAAAGAGAAAGATAGGAAAAAGGAATGCAGCTCTTCAGTCTGGAGATTGGCAATCTTGGTTTTCCCTCCTTGCAAGACTAAATGGTTTGCATTCACCATGACGGAAAATATTACAGTGCAATAGAGAGAAAATAAATACTTAAAAACATTTTTTATTTTTTAAATTTAAGGAATGAGCATTAAACACTAAGAGATCTGGGCAAAGTGCAATGCCATTCCCAAAGACCTGAGGGCCTCATTTAAAAAACAAACAAACAAACAAAAAACCCCCACATATATTTGCATAAACCTCTTCCAGAGGAGAATAAATCACAGAATATTGAAAAGAAGCAATTGTAGCATTTCAGCCAGGCAAGAGTTTACTTCCTCAGTCTCTCAAATAGTGGTCTCCATTTCATTTTGAACACAATTTTTATCATTAAAAATTTCTGAAAATGTAGCTCCATTATACGTATATTTAATTTAGAAAATATGTACATGAACGATAGCACAAATGTCTTATCTACACTGTAAAACCTACCAAAACAGAAATGATAAAGTGAGATAAAAATAAATACAACTCTGTGTTCTGATGCTCTCTCCCCGGCCCCTTCTGGCACCTCCCGCAGCCCTGGCACCACAGCTCCAGCATCCAGCACACGGCAAGGCCTCGTGAGTCCAGCCAGCTACCGAGGAGGAGCAACAGGCCCTCTTGCATCTTCGCTAGGAAAACAGGACACACAGATGCACTTTTAGCAATAAGAAATTTCTAGAAAAAAGGCAAGCCCTTTCTGGCTTTGCCACCACCAGATCTCTGAGACACTGGGGCTCACCAAATCCCACACCAGCCCCATATTTCCCAGCTGGTGCAGCCATCGGGAAGCATGCCAAACTCTGTCCCCTGCTTCCCGGGTGGCAGGAGCTTGGGGATCTAGAGTGCACAGTGGTGCTCCTGTCTTGTATCATGGTGGACGTGAGTGACAAATAAGCATTCATGAGTGACAAATAAGCATTCATGGTACTAAGCCACAGAGACATGGGGAGCTAGTCCTTACTGGAGCGGGACCATGCCTGTTCTGATTAACACACTGGGGTTCTAGCTGTCACGAGGTGGAGCCAAAGCTTCGAAAGATCAGTCAAGTGCTACTTGCTGCCTCATGTTCCTTAGGGGTACTGGGGACACAAAGGAAGTGTCTCTAACCACAAAGAGGCAGCGAACTAACACGAAGCAACAGCTGAATGAGTCCCTGTGTGGGACAATGGCATGATACGTTGGTACCGAGCAGCCCACTTGTTCACAGGTTCTGTATCTGCACGTAAAGGGGGCATCGGCCCTGAACATGGATGTGTTGTTGTGGTTCCGTTCAAAGCATTTCCATGTATATTGCTTCATTTGGCTTGCAAGTATGTACACCCACCCACCTGCAGATATCCCTGCACACTTGAGAAGGATTCGTACCATCTTTAACGAAGACATCAGTGAAGTTGTGACACATCTGGTGGTGAGTACCCCCTCCACTTCCTCCAGCTCACGTCACAGGAACTCCTGAAACCCTGCAGATGCTGAGAGCTAGAAGGTGATCCCTCAATGTCAGTCACCCAGAAATCTCTCTTTAATGTTGGACTGATTGCATCGAATAAACATTCTGGATTTCTGAAATTGGAGGTTCCCTGCTTGTAGGTACACAGTGACACCACTATGACAACTGCAGATGGGATCATGTGCCAACACGACATGAGTGTGCTGTTGAATAACTCGCAAGGCCCCTCCAAGGTAGATGGTGTTGTCTTTGTCTTCTAGATGAGGAAGCCAAGATGCAGAAACGTTAAGCAATGACATAAAAGGTTAGGTCCGCTCACCTCCATGAGAGCAAGAGCGTGTGGAGACCGGCTAGAAGTCCCATCCCCACCCGAGCCCCGGGCGGCTGCACGTGCGTCCCGAGAGCTGGGCTCCTCTGCTTGGCATCCGATGTCAGGACGCTGGGGCACCCCATGGAGAAACTCACTGAGCCGGGACGAGTGAACCCGGAGCAACAGGGCTTCCCTGGAGTGCGAGGAAGGCCCTGGCAGCCAGTTTTACTTCTGCCTTCAGTTGGTGAATCAGTGTGCACAAAAAACAGAGGGAGCTACTATAATTCCTTTGTCCTTTTTTTAAAACTTACTAGTCCCCTGCACAAAGTTGATAATGCCTATTTCTGAAAGCTAAGACACACACTGAGAAGAGCAACACCAAAAGCCCCCAGGAGTCTACCTCACTACGGTGTTTGAGAGATATTAGTCCAGAACAGTTCCAGGTATCTCTCTAGAGGTTTACCTTGTCCTAAATGGTTATAATTTTTTAAAACCATTTTAAAAAATAGCATGAAAGAAAAGGGGTGACTTCTAAACCAATGGCAAGAGGAAATTAACTGAATGTGTTCTGTTTATTTAGACCCAGAATTAAAAAGGACAGAAAACTGACATTGATTTTTGGGTGGGAACCATAGAGCGAAGAATTGTGCTGTTCATTTTCTGTGCGTGAACTGATGAGATGATGGAGTAGTGGCCATCATCACCCCCACGTTACAGAGGGAGGATTGGAGTCCCCGGCAGGCGGTGGCGCCAGGACTGGAACCCAGAGGCAGGCGGTGCTGTCCACCAAGAAGCCATGCGGCTGCAGCCCTGTGACAGCCAGGTGCCAGCCTGAGCCGTGACTGCCCCTGCTGGGTGCAGTTCAGACCCAGAGCAAAGAGAGCCACTCAGGCCCTGCTGGCTTCCTTTGCCACAGCCTGGCTCAGAGGACAGCCCAGCTGTGTCACTGTAACATGCAGGAGGCAGCTGCAAGGGGACAAAGCAAAAGCCAAGGCAGATACTCTGTCCCTTTCCTTCCCTCAGCTGAGACCCAGGAGGGAGCCCGTGGGCTGGCGAGGGGAACAGGGGCCCCTGAGGTGTCCTGGGCTCACTCTGAGGACAGGGTACTTTCTTCAGGAGGAAGATGAAACGCACCTCATTAGAAGACATGACATTTTTGCAGCACTTGCATTGTTGCTTGAGACCCAGCACACCCTGTGCCCTGAGAGGAGCTGAGCCCAGCACCCCCACGTCCCATCAACGCCTTCTCTCTGCTGCCGGGGCGTTTTCTACGCTGGAGGGAAGAACTGGACTTAAAGTAGAACTCTTTCCACAGCTCACTGCACAGCAGAACCCGAGCTGAACCGACATAAGGCTGTTTATCGTTCTCGTCCACCCTCTGGGAGTGAACACAGGACGTCTCGCTGCAGCAGCTTCAGGAGGTGGCGCTGGCCGCCCGCCCCGGCTGGGTGTCGTGCAGCACGGCGTGTGCTGCTATTGCTCTTCTATGGCTGCCACGGTCTAGAGTCTGCAAACACCTCGGCTTTGGATGAGGCTGGTGGAGCCCGGTTGGGATGGAAGGGTAAAAGCACTCTCCCCGGGCACCTGGCACGCACCAAGCCTTCTGTGACACTGTCCTCTTCACACCAGCCCGAGTCCTGGGGGCAGAAGAACCCAAAGTCCCCATTCCATATACTCAGGAAGCCCCTTACTGAGGAAGATTGAGGCCCCTGGATAGAAAGCCGGCTCGAGTGGGCTCCGTCGAAGTGGTGCTGTGTCTCCAGACCCAGCTTTCAGTCTGGAAATGAGGACCTGAGCTCTGAGGATGGGGGCATTGCCCGAGGTCTGCAGAGAGCTCCCAGCAGAACCAGGCCTAGAACCCGGGTCCTAGCTCACAGCCCAGCCCCTCCATGCAAGTGGATTCATCTCCACGTGGGGAGTTTCCTCCCAAGATGTTGACACATGAATTTGCCCCTCTCTCCACACAGGGCCTGGGTGTGTGAGCCTGGAGTCGTCCTCTCCTTCCCTCCTCGGTGTTGACCAGCTGGAGTTGGCAGATGACCTGTAGCTCCAGTTCCCTGGGTTGTTACGTGGCCTTCGCCCTGCACAAGCCATCATGCCCTGACCAGAGGGACAACCCATCCAGTCTCTCCAGAGACCACTGGGCAGAGTTCAGAGCAGGAAAAGTGAATGTCACACAGAGGAAGTATAATAAGCCCTGTAGAGCAGGTGCAGGAGCTTAAACCAGATTGCAGAGTGTCCACATCAAGGCACAGGGCTGGGGACAGGCTGCTCCCTCTCCGCCCAGGGTTTAGTGGGCAGCTGGCGAGTCACAGGCCCCAGGTTGGGCCCAGGGTCGCCTGCCACCCCCGGCTTCCCGCACACTCGGCCTCCACGGGCACGGTAACTATTAACCAAGGTGGTAATCGCAAGAGTGTTTTTAAGGACAAAAAGAAATCTGAAACAACCCAAGTGACCTTCAAGAGGGGACTGACTAGTTAAATAAACCACGAGACACCGTGCAACGGGAGGCCAAGCAGCTATGAAAGGGAACCACGCTGATGTTAATTGTGCATGACATCTGTGGGTGCTCTGGAAGCGGGCTGCGGTCCTCCGCGCTCCTCAGGGCCACTTGCAGACCATTCTCCCGCCTCGCTCTCTAAAATCCCCCATCTGTGACGTGGCGCCATTAGAGTTCATGGTTAGGTCTCCTCGCAGCTGGCACCTTCCTAACCAGCTCATCACCCCTCCTTTCTGGACGTTTGCGCCCCGGGCTCAGTCTCTCCACACTTGCAGCTCCCCGCGATCTGGCTTCGCTTCCTGGCCCCCTTTCCTCCCACGGTTACATTCTCCTGCCCACTTCAGCCCAGGGTCTCACTCTTGTTGGCAACGTTCCCCAGAACTGCAGTGCCATTCAGAATGTCGATTTCAGTGTTGGGTTCTCCAATGACCGCAGCCTACTCCCCCTCCTCACCCTGACTCCATCCGCTCCTCACTCCCTCTGGGACTGACAACCCAGGGACCCCCCCCTCCACTGATACCTCCTTCTAACCCTTCTTTCCCTCTCTCCTCACCCTCACATCCCTCTCCCCCAGCTGCGAGTGGCCTGAGGGTCAATTATTTTCCCTTTCTTACATATTACCTCGATCCCTTTGTCCCTCTCTCAATTTGTCACATTCGGCTGCAAGATCCCAACCCTGGTTAAGTCTGACCTCCCCCTCCTCTGTACCTGAGCCTGTGGTCAGAGTCACGGGTCTCTGACTCTGCCTTGCCTCCCACGTCTGTTATCACCCTGCAGGCACAGTGGTCCTTTGAAAGCTTGAGCCAGAGCATGTCATTCCCCTGCTCCAACTCTCCCAAAGGCTCTCCATCTCTCTCAGAGTAAAATCCAAGGTTTTTAAAATACCTCCTTCTTCCCACCACCCCTCACCTCTCTCTTCCTGTCACCTTCTCTTCTGCCTTCTCTGCTTCAGACATATCAGCCACAATGCTGGGCCTTGACCTAACCAGATGTGCTCCACATGTTCCTGTCCCAGGACTTTTGCACTTGCTGCTTTTGCTGCCTGGAGTGATTTTTTTTTCCCCCCCAGGATATTCACATGGTTTACTCCTTCACATCCTTCAGGTCTCTGCTCAAATGTTACCTTCTTTTCTTTTCAGCTTTATCATAGCTCACCACAACCTCAAACTCCTGGGCTCAGGTGATCCTCCTGCCTCAGCCTCCTGAGTAGCTGGGACTACTGGCACACGCCACCATGCCTGGATAATTTTTCTGTTTCTTGTAGAGATGGAGTCTTACTCTTGCTCAGGCTGGTCTCCAACTGACCTCAAGCGATCCTCCTGCCTCGGCCTCCCAGAGTGCTAGGATTACAGGCTTGAGCCACTGCACCCGACCAAATGCTCCTGTCCTAGTGATGCCTTTTGTAACTGTTCTATTTAAAATTGTAATCCCCTCCAACTCTGCCTGCCCTTCTCCCCCTCCCCGCTTTAATTCTTCCAGAACATTTAGTTTCTCCTAACATTCCTCATAATTTATCATTTATGTGGCTCGTTGTTTTACTCCCCATATATGTAAGCTCCATAATGTCTGATTTTTTTCACTATTATATCCCCAGTGTGCAAATAAATATCTGCTAAATGAGTGACTATTTAAAAGTTATATAAACATATGTATGTTGTATACATGTACAAAAAAAGCTAAAATGTATTCTAACTCATGTAAGAGTTTGTATATAATTTTTAAATTTTTAACAAATGTGTAATACTTCCATGGTTTACAAAATCAGAATAATCAAAACCAAACATGTTCAATGGCTACACTGGCTCCCTCATTCCCTGCAGCGCACGTGGGGGCTCCCACAAAGAAACAGCGCTGCCACGGGCTACCTTATAGGAAAACCACCTCCCCGTGCAGGGCTGGGGCCTCGGGCTTGCCCTGAGTCCAGAGAGAAGTGCTGGGCTCCCTGCCTGGAGGGTGCAACCTGGAGAAGGAGGTTGCAGCTGAAGGCAGGATGAGATCTTTTTGCACGGCCAAGCCCTGGCATGGAACCTCACGTTCCTTATTGAAGAGTTGAACCAAGAGCAGAGCCTCTCCAGCCCCTGTGCCTTGCGAAGAGTCTCACGTGGTGGATGCTGTCTTGCAGCACTGATCCAGGGCTAGCCAGTACTTTGGCACTCAGAAATGAGAAGTGCACACAGAGATGCCACTCTCAGGGTGGTTCCTGCCAACAGTAAGCCAATGCCCAATTAAATTCAGAAGCACGAGTCACGTTGCAGGGCGGGAGTGCGCTTCCGCTACAGGAGAAACTTGGGTGTCAATGCGGGCTCCCTCGCCATGTGAATTCCTCAGAGAGCACTGCCCTCCTCCAGTCACGTGGAGAAAACCGCTATGGCTATTTTAAAAGCTGAATTGCTACATGGAAATTATGTGCACAGTATTCACAGGAGGAAGTGGCCCGGCCCCTTGATACTAACAGTGGGGTTGTGGGAGACAAGCTCCGAGCAGACTGGAGAAGCTGCTGGGGCCAGCTCAGCGGCCTGTCGGTAAGAGCAGGTGTTGGCAATTAGCATAATTGCCACCTGGCCCCCAGGATCTCCACCTTTCATGGTGTCTTTGCATGTCACCTCCCATGCTGTGCCAGTGATGGCATGTCACTTCTGAGATTAGGTTGTAGAAAACATTTGTCTGTGTCTTGCTTTCTCAGAACACACACTCTTTCTCTGGAGAAAGTCAACTTTCATGTCACGCTTAGCCCCACAGAGAAGCCCATGTCGCGAGGAACAAATCCTCCTGCCAACAGCACATGGTCCCCCAGCTCCAGCTGAGCATTCGGATGCAGCCCCAGTTGGTGGCTTGAGTGCACCCTTGTGAGAGAGCCACCAGCTAAAGCACTTCAAGATTCCTGACCCACAGAAACATTATTACATGCAGCTACTATATTCTAAGGTTATGCAGCAATAGATAACTAATATGCATTTTGGTAACCAGAAGTAGAGCATTGCTATAACAAAGCCTAGGACATAAGAGTGTCTTTGGAACCAGGCCACAGGTAGTAGTTGGAAGGACTTTATGGAAAGTGTTAATGAAAGCTACGTTGCCTCAAACAGACTGGTAGTAACATTTGAATTTGAGGAGGCTGCTGCTGAGGGCTTAGAGAAAGTGAGGAAAATCTTGCTGGACACTAGAGGAACAGGGATCCTGGTTATGTAGCAGCAGAAAGTTCAGCAACACTGCTGTGTGCAGTAGCTTAGGAGTTAGGACATGTATTTAATAAACTGGGTGATCTAGCCACCTGGTTTTTTCTGGCTGCTTATAGTAACATATGAAAGATGAGCGATCCATTGAAGAAAAAGGAGCCGAGATGTGCCATTTTTGAAGATTCCCAGCCTCTTCAGATGGCGATTGATGCTAAAATTAAGAAATGGCTTCTGAGCAAAGATCAAACAGAGAAAACTCTCAGAAAAGCATAGTCCAGAGATGAAGCAAAGTGCGTGACTGTAAGATCCTTTGTTAAGACTTCAGAGAGATCAAAGATGGTGGCTCTGAGTACCATTCAGCCAGACAAAGGGCCTCTCAAATTTTAAATGTGTGCTTCAGAGATCCTCTCAATTATACAATAGGGCTTCTATGGAACTTAAAGGGGCAGAAATTCCTCAGCAGAAATCCAAAGTCAAGAAGGACTTACATTGAAGAGAATTATAGGTATGGCTTTTGTCTAATGGAGTAAACCCCAGTGAGATTCACATGAGACCCACCATGTTTTTAAGAGAATTATATCACCAGAAACACCACCAGCTTACACCGACATAGACAGTTCACACAGAAGAGAACTCTGGGCCCTCTAACTTCTTTCAGCAGAGGAAGCTGAGAAAACTACTCATGGTACCTGACTCAGAGGGTGGAACCTAGAGCCCAGCAGGCAGAACCGAGAGCTATGGAGATATTTCTGGGCAGTGTAGGACGGAGCCCTTATCAAGGGACTCCTGACATCTGCCCAGCAGGATTTGTATGGACCATCGACTCCTTTGTGCTTCTCTCCCCCTCTTTTGAAACAGCAGTGTCTATACAGTCATCTCCCGCCTCTTCCCACCAATGCTGGGTGTGTGAGGGACAGATCACTTGCATACGTCACAGGGCTTAGGATTGAGAGCACTGTATTTGAGGAACTACACCTGAGCAACTTCATCCACATCTGCATCTGATTTTGATGATGAGATTCTGGACTTTGAGCTGGTTCTGTTATGGGATAAGATTTGGGGAGGGGAGGAGATCTTGAGAGTGGGCGAGTGTATTTAACATGTAGAGGAACGTGCATCACTGGTGGGCAAGGGGTGGACTGTAGCAACCAACCTCTAAGATGACCTCCATGATTTCTGCCTCCTAGAAGTCCCCTCTAACATATATCAGGGCCAGTCTGTGTGATCAGGGGATGATAACAGAAGTGATGGTGTGTTAGTCCTGAGAGTAGGTTATGAAAGATAGTCCAGCTTCTGACTGGATTGAACCTCCCCCCACATAGCTCACTCTGGGGGAAGCCAGCCCATGTGGAGCAGCCACATGGACATGTCCATGTGCTAAGAAGCCAAGACCTTTCACCCCAGTCAAGTCTTCAGATGACTGCAGCCCCAGTCAATGCCTGTACTGCAACTTCATGAGAGGGTCTCAAACAGACGTTCCCAGTGCAGACACTTGTGGATTGACTGTTGCAAACTGTGTGAGATAATAAATGCTCCTTGTCATCAGCTGGTCAGTTTTGGGGGTAATCTCATATGCAGCTAGAATAATACTGTGGGCTGGCTATAAAAGCCCCTGCCTGGAAGACTGAAGGCATAGAGAAAAGATGCTTGGGTCTTTGTTCCAAGTGGAAAAAAAATAAGAAAACAGAAAAAGAGATAGTCCCACCTCTGAATGAGAAAGGGCCCAGTTGCTAGGGGGAGGTAGGCATCACTTTTCCTCTAATGTGGAAACTGCTACCCAAGTCTCAGTAGAAATTTCTTCTTTTAAAAGAGGTGATGTCCTTTGAGAACTCTTGAACATCCTGAAGCCAAACCTCAGGAGGGATGCCAGCCTGGGCAAAAATATTAGGTGGGAGTGAATTCAGGAATGAAGTGATGGAAAGAGAAGGGGTGGGCTATGGGGTCAGGAAGTCAGACTCCACAGCTCAGCCTGGTGGGCACAAGCTGCATTCCCTGTTCCCCTGACTCACGCACAGATTGAAGGCATCTCCTTAGCCACCCTCTCCAACTTACTCTGCACCCTGCCCCTGACTAACTTCCGGTATTTAAAAATGATTTTTTTTTTCAGATTCAGAGGAATTATTCCTGGGGAAAGCCTTCCCACTAGCCTCAATTGCAAGTCACACTTGGTGACAATTTAAACCATGCCTGCACTTGCTAGCTTTTTAAGTACCTGTTGAATGAGTAGATGAATAAATAAATGAATTGTATAAACAATTATTCACAATCTGTTTCAGATATTTTGACTGGTTGTTTACTAACCCACCTAATTCAGATCTAGAAAGAACAATTCAGTGAGTAAATGTAAGCATGTATTCAGGTTTCATTACTGAACTGGGGAATAGTGAAGTAAGTTCTAAAAGTCAGGTCCATTGCTGCCTAGGGTAATTCTCTTTGCTGTATAATAAGGAATTTGTATGGTCTTTGTCCCAGGTTCTTGGGACAGGGATTCTAAACCTTTGCAATTTCCCAAGTGATAGGAGTGTCTTTGCTATTCCTGATAAGCCCCTGAGTCTATGTTGATGACTCAGGGTGGGGGCTGGCCATGCTAGAAAGGCCAACCACATGATTAGAAGTTTGGGGTTTTGAACTAAGTGATACCAGCCTGACCGCCAGCAGAGGGGCTTGAGGTTGAGTTCAATTACACAACCAATGAATTAATCAATCGTTTCTACTCAATGAAACCACAACAAAAACTCTGCACGCTGAAGCTCTGCAGAACATGTCTCTGAGCCAGGAGAGTAGCTTACCTTGACTCCATGGGGACAAAAGACAGAAAGCTCCATGTCTGGGATCCTCCCAGACCTCATCCTATGGATCTCTTCTTTTGACTGGTCCTGATTTGTATCCTATATAATAAACTATTAATAATCACAAGTATAGTGCTTTCCTGGGTTCTGAGTTATTTGAGTGAATTATTAAGTGGGGTCAGGGAAACCTTCTGGATTTGTGGCCATTTGGTCAGAAGTATGGGTGGCCTGGGAACTTTAGAACTTATGGCTGGTGTCTGAAGTGAGGAGAGTCTTTTTAGGGACTGTTTCTTAAAGTCTGTGGAGTCTGTGATAGCCGTGGTTGGTTAGTGTCAGAATTGCATTGCAATATTGCACATCTTCTAAACGTGGTTCTTTCCATCATACTCTCTTGGGGCAGTGTATGTATATGCTATTTATTTTTTGTGCAATATTTGAAAGAAAAGGATTCTAGTAGTGAATTTATCCAGTCAATCCATGGTTTCTAAAATGCAGGGCTACAGATACCCAGATAGATTAACATCGTAGATAAAGATGTGGACAAACTGATATCAATAATGTGATTATGAAATACATATTGGATATAGAAAATGCTAGCTAACTTAGAGTTCTAGTAAATTGACTTGTGCTTAGAATTTTACAGTCTTGGAATCTCTCAGTCAAATGATTTTTTCCAGTTTATTTGCCATTGATTTATTTGCTTGTATATTACAATATTTAAGCCATTTAAACCTAAACATATTCAAGAGGTTATCAAGTTAAATAAGGTTTAAAAATCACACAAGAAAGTATGAATTAGTCATGATCTCTGATAGGCTGTTATTCTTGGAGACTTAGAAAGTCTTCATCCTTTGTAGTCTTTTAGAGTTTGATTTTCGGCTCCTACAGAAAAGACTGGTCCAAGACATGGGGGTCTCCCCTTTAGCCAAGGGGAGCCCGGCCTTCTCAAGAGCCCAACGTCCTGAGCTGGGCAACCCCTTCCCTCCCTGCTCAAAGGAAGGACAAAGGAGAAATTCAGGCTCACGGTCCCCAGTTTTTTGTGATTTATGGTGTTGCCAGATGAAATCCTAACCCCATAATTCATCCGTACGTGTTAGCCAAGAACAATTTCACATGGCAAGGGCCCAGATGACTACATTAACAAACATTATCTGACCCACATGGCGTATTGTAGAGTTATTTCTGCAGTTTGGGTTTGCCTTTTAGTCACATGGCAAAGAACAAAAAGAACCTCTTCAAAGGACCAAGCAGAAAGCCTTTTTAGCTTCCTAAATAATTTGTCAATGGAACTACAGGTGGGGAAGATATATTCTGCCTTGCTTGAATGCCTTGAGAATTGAGAACTCCTGTGTGGGGAGCCTTTGAACTCTCCAGGAGAGGGCGGGGGAGCGGGACTGTCTCATTTCCAAGGCCCTTTCGAGCAGAACATGCATCGCTCCCCGCCCTCTGCCTGGCAGGTGGGGTGATTCCCACACATGCACCCAGCCCCGCCTTCCTGCTGCCCGTGGCTCTGAGTTTTCCAGGCCTTGAGCTTCCCCTTTGCACCCCACTCTGTTGTCTCCCCAGTGCCGGCCACGACAGTTACCCAGGGGAACGTGTTTCCAAGCCGTGCTGGCGGGTCAGGTCCCAGGTGCTGGCTTTCTCCTTAGGACGCTCACGCCTCACCTTTTCTGTCCCACCAGTCCACACGTGGCCCATGCATTGCATGGCGCGACTGTGGCAAAGCCCTTGGAAAATACTACTTCTTTTCCCAATTCAACTGTTCATACACTGAGAGCAATAAAGACTGATTCATGCTACTGCATTTCTGTAAACATGATACAGGAAGATAGTCAACTCGTTTGTTCACAAAATGTTTTTCTTATTTTGGGGGATCTCTCCTATTCTGGGTACTGAGATGATGAAGAGGAGTACAAGCACCTCGGTCCCCAGGCCCTGGCGGCCTCATATAGGGGGAGGGGTTCCCTGGGGAGCCCACAGCAGCCAGGAGCAGAAGCCTGGCTGTGGGCCTGAGGGTGTGGTCAGGTGTCACAGCCCGAGGGAGGGGTCAGCAATGACTCTGAAATGTGAGTAGGAACCAGCTGGAAATGTGGAGGCCGCTTCAGGCAGAGCTCAGGGAACCTCTGGTAGTTTTTCGAGGCAACCGCTCAGGGTGGCAGGGCTGGTGGTGAGCCAGGATCGGGTGCCTCATTGGTGGCTGTGGTTGCAGAGCCGGACAGCCTTGAGATGGAACATTCCAGTGCGGAGCCCGTGCTTCAGTGGCCCTGGGCCTCTCTGGGCATGTTTGGGGGTGGGTGCGCCTCCTCCCTCCCTTCAGCATTCTCTTCCCCCTTTTATCTCACTTTTGTCCTCTCTTCTGAGAGCCACATTGTATCCTAAGACTGGTCGCCACCCCCTCAGGTCCCACCCTGCCTACCCTGCCCCAACACCGTCAGGATGCTGTGGACACCACCCACCAGTCTCCTAACACGGACTTCTGGGCCCACGTTTCACGTCACCTTTCAGAACAGGTTCTCAGGAGTTGTGAGCTGTCACTGGAGAACACCATCAATTAGTTCATACACCAGTAGTGAAAACCATGCCACTCAATGCATTACGTACCTTGTGAGAGTTTACATTTTCACAGCGGGCAAAATGTTGAGCTGAAATTTCAGAAGAATGTGGCAAGCCGGTCACTCCTCCCCAAATTAAAAATCTCTTCTGTCTGTAACTGTCCCGGACATACCCTGGAGGGTCTTTACAAAATCTTCTTTAGAAAAAATTCCTGGAACAAGCCTTTTGGTTATTACAGTCTGCTTTCTTCTACTAGAAATAGGTGGCAGGAAAAAACAGTTTTATTTTGGTTTTGAAAGTTCCAGTTTGTGAGTCACTGGCTAATAGGGGTTTAGCTGTACCAAAAGTCCCATTGGCAGTACAGGTCTTACAGAAAACGCCGCATCCATCTCTGTACAATGACTTCATAAAAAGGCTGAACAGAGACACTTCCCTAAGAAGTCTACGAGAGATACGAGTGTAGGAGTTTTTGCTAAAGCCTTAGCCTGGGAGGAGCTCAGGAGAAGGGAGAGGGCTGGGAGGGGACTGGGAGGGCGCTGGCAGAGGGAATTGTCTTCTGGTCATTACGGATTAGCACGGGAAGGGCGGCTGCTGGAGACGAGACCAATGGTTTGAGCCCAGCTGTGGCCACCAGCCTGCCAGAGCAGTCTGCGCTGTGCTATGTCTGTGAGCAGCTGTGCCTCCAGTGTGGCCTGGTGGGTTGTGGAGCAGACTGGCACATTTATGAGATGTGTAAAGGATGGCACCAGCTTTAGTAATATATCAGTAGCTTGCAGAGAAGAATGGGAATCTGCTGCACACTGATGGAAATTTATGGACAATGCAATCTGGAAAATGTATAAAGCAACCAGCATCATGAAGCCAAAATACTCTCTGGGGGCTTAAACCTAATCCTCAACACCTGGACAGAGAGGTCTATCTTATTACAGATTATCTCTGCTATGTGGCATCCTAGCACCAGGAAACCTTGGTTAACTAGCAGTTCATACGGATTAACTTAGAGGCCTGAAGGATTCTGAAATGGCTTCCAAATCAGTGGACAGAAACAGGCAGAACAGAGCACAAGGCAAACATGTGGAATTTGTTCTGTGTTATTTTTAAAATTATCTATTTTTAGACTTGTCAGCGTTGCACTAACATTTGAGTTTGTGCTACGTGCTAAGCACTGCTCTGCGCTCTGTAAAGGATAAGCTTGTTTTTATATCCACACTGCCTAGGGCAGCACGTGGACACACTAGAGACTCAATATTGAGACCCTACAACACCGAACAGAGTACAAAACACATAGTGCATCCATACATTCACTTTGGTTTTTTCTTTCTTAACAATTCAGTGGTTTTTAATACATTCATAGAGTTGTGCAACCATATCCCAATCAATATGAAAATATTTTCATCACCCTCCAAAGACTCTATCTGCTAATCTACCCATTAGCAGTCACTCCCCATTTCACCTTGGTTGCCCCCACCCCTTCCACCAGTCATCCCTTCCCCCTTCCACCCCTTCTGTCCCCAGCCCAGGAAACCAATAATTTGCTTTGTGTCTTCATGGATTTTCCTATTCCAGAATTTCATATAAATGAAATAATACCATATGTGGTCTTTTGTGACTGCCTTATTTGCCTTAGCGTTATGTTTTCAAATTTCACTCATGTTGTAGCACGTACTTGAATATATATTCCATTGTGGGGATATGCCTCATTTTACTTAATCATTCAACAGTTGATAAACATTTGCATTGTTTCCACTGTTTGTTATAATTAATGCTGCTAGAAATATTCATACGTAACTTTTTATGGGGACATATGTTTTCATTTCTTTTGGGGAGTGGGAATAATTTGGGGAGTGGAATTGCTGGGTCACATGGTGACTCTATGTTTAACCTTTTGAGGAAGTACTAGACTTTTATATTCCCATCAGAAGGGTAGGAGGGTTCCAATTTCTCCACATCCTTGTCAACACTTATTAGATGTCTTTTTGACTATAGCCACCATAGTGGGTGAGAAGTGGTATTTAAATGTGATTTAGATTTGCAGTTCTCTGTTGGCTAATGATGTTCAGCATCTTTTCTTGTGCTTATCGGCATTTGTGTATCTTCTTTGGAGAAATGTCTCTTCGGATCCTTTGCCATTTTAAAAAATTAGGTTATTTTTCTTTTACATATTTTTTACATTATACTTTCTATTTTTCTCCTACTATGTGTGTTGTCTTTTCACTTTCTTGATGGTATTCATTGAAGCACAAAAACTTTAAATTGTGAGACAGTCTAATTTATCTATTTTTTCTTTGGTTACTTATCTTTTTGGTATTGTATTTAAGAAGGCTTTGCTTAATAAAAGGTCATAGAGGTTTGCTCCTATATTTTCTTCTAAGAGTTTTATAGTTTTAACTTTTGCATTTAGGTTAATAATGCCTTTTGAGTCCATTTTGTGTATGAAGTGAAGAAGGGGTCCAACTTTATTCATTTGTATGTGGCTATCCAGTTGTCCCTACACCATTTGTCGAAAATCCTATGCTTTCACCATTGAATTGCATTAGCATCCTTGTTGAAATCAGCTGACCATAATGTGCAGGTTCATTTCTGGACTCCTAGTTCTTTTCCATTGATTTATATTTCTCTATCTATATATCCAGTACCCAAATCATATTGATTATAATAGTTTTGTGATAATTTCAAAGTTGTCATGACTCCCCCAACTTTTTTCTCCTTTTTCAAGATTGTTTTGGTTTCATAGGGTCCCTTGAATTTCCATGTGAATTTTAGGAATCAACTTGCCAATTTCTGCAAATAATATCAATTTTACACAGACTGTTTCATAAAATAGAGAAGGAGGAAACATTTCCCAACTTATTTTATGATGCTGTTAATTATCTCATACCAATGCGATACAAAGATATGTCAGAGGAAGACAACTAGAGATCCTACTCTTCATACATATAGATACAGAATTCTTTTAAAAATTTGGCAAACTGAATCCATCAACATATGAAAGGGATTATATACTACAACTAAGTGGAATTTATCTCAGAAATGCAAGATTGGTTTAACATTTGAAAATGTAATACACCTGTTTCAGTCTAGTAATTTTTTAAACTAAAAGTGAACATTATATATAATATATTGTAGCAGATCTAGATTCTATTTATTTTTCTTAGGGTTATTATTGTTGTTCTTCATTGTCTGGACTTTAACTCTGGAATCTGTCTCCCCTATGGGGTGCCAGATATGTCTCTACTAAGTATTTTATTCTTTATATTTGTTGGCCTGCCTTTCCTGAGGGCTGTCCCTATGTCTGCATAACTCTATGATTGGAGAATATTTTAGGCAGTGCTCAAACATCTTGAGTCTATAAGGCTTACACCTTTTGCTGAGGGCTCTGTGTGTAGGTAGGAAACACAATATCATTTGCAGCCATATCTCAAGTGTCTCTGGGCTTTCACTTTTTGTTGGGCTCTCATGAGTTTCCCTCAAGCTGAATGGTTTTCCAGTTGCTCAGGGACATATGGAGGGTTCATCTTAGTTCCTCTATGGTTCTCTCATTTCTAGAATTTCCCTGTTAAATTTCTGGTTGGCCCATTTCTTACCTTTATTGGTTCCCCAATCTCAGGCTAGTGAAGCTGTAGGCTTTCCTTTGTAAAAGAAACCAGAGCTGGACATTAGTCAAAGCAGGAAAAATAGATTTTATTTGGGAACTATTGCAATAGGGAACAAGAGACCTCAGTATAGAACTGTGCTCAATTCCCCATATAGCAAAGACAATTGGGGATTTATAGCTAAGGAGGAGGTTTGGGGGAGTTGGTGGATGGACAATTCCTAAGAGGAGAGAGACATCAAGGGTAGGGGAAATTCTTGCTACAATGACCTCACAGATGAGAGGGGAGAGATTCTTGCTAAACTGACTTAGTAGGATTCTCACTAGAATTGAGCTGTGAGGCCTGAAGACGAAGTCCAAGGATGAGGCCTGGTTGAAAAAAGAGCACAGGGGAGCTGAGCAGAGCTTTGTCAAGGAGAGAGTATTTGCCACCTTCATTTCATTCCCAGTTGAGTCCACCACTGTTTGTCAACAGTCATAGGGAGTTTTCACCCCACCCCCAACCCCCAAGAGAGTGTCCACTCTGGCCATACAGCAACTGCTTTCTGCAGCCAGCTCCACCTGGCCAATCTGCCACTCTCACAACAGAGCTGTGGACCAGGAGTACAGAAGCAGTCCAAGGCCACAAGGCCATAGACCCTCACTCAAATCTCTAGCACTTTTTTCAAGAATGCTTCTTCATTTTTTGTCCACCTTTGTTTGGTTTCTAGTATCCTGAGATTGTTATCTCAAAAATCTTATCCAGTATTATATGTATTTTTCCAGACAGGGGTTGCCAACCTCTTCATGCAGCCATAATTGGAAGTCCCTCCAAAGGCTCATGGGCAGGGTCTTTTACATATCAAAGCATTCTGTGAATAAGCAAGTGGGCAATACAAAATTCAGTGTTTTTAAACCTCTTTGGCAGTGGAACCTCCTCTTTTTTCCAGGAGCATCCCACCTAGTAGATATCAAAGTTTAATGTGCAGAAGACTTACCTGGGAGGTTGGTAAAATGCAGATTCCTGGGCTCCCACCCCAGAGGTTCTGGTTGCATCAATCTAGAGTGCATAATATGACAGGCTGTCTGAAGACCAAACTTTGACCTTTGTTCTGTAGAATACAGAACAGACCTTGCCATAAAAGGCATTGACTTCTTTTCACTTAGTGTTTAAAAAGACTGATAAGGAAGTGATGGTGCTCCATGTTCACCCTATCTGTTTCATAATCTTCCTGATGCGAGCACATAAAACTACACTTGCCAGTCGGTGGTAGTTAGGTGAGACCATATGACCAGATCTAGCCAGCGATATGTGGGCAGAAGGAATGAGTAGGTCACTTCCCAGCTGTGGCAGCAGGAGCCCATGTGCAATTCTGTTATCTCTTGACTCCCCTTTGGTGGCAAGGGATGTGGCTTGTCACATAAAGATGGCAGAGCTATGGCTTTGACGAAAGCCCAGATCCCTAAGTCTCCATAGACCATAGCTGCCCGTGGAGGATAAAGGGCTTTGACAGAGCAAGAAATAAGCTTTTACGTGCTAAGCCATTGAGATTTGAAGTTGTTTGTTACCACATCATGAATCTGGCTTCTTCTGAGTTAAGGGTTACAGAAAGGGCAACAGTGAAATTACCTTCTGGAGCAGCTCAAAAGATTAAGGAAAGAAAATGTGATTAACAGGAAACCTACAGTCTCAAAAATGAAAGACTGGCATACCTTAGTGTCATCTGATCTGGCTCCTTCCGTGGTGAGGTAATACCCACAATCCACAGGCCTTTCCTGCAGTTGTTAAGGTCTGACCTTTTAAGTAGAAAACAACGCCTTAGGCCTAATCTAAAGGACAGATGCAATAAAATGTCAACTACTCAGCCCATCTATCCAGAATATCAAGGTGAAACCAAGAGTCTTTCTATTTTAATCTTCATTGAACCAGTGTATTTTGTTAATTATAATCCACAGCCTAACCTCACCCTCCTCAGCCTTCTCTCGTTATTTGAGGTTTTACCTTATATGCAATGATTTTAACAATATATAAACACTGAGGAGGGAGAAAATAGATGGTATACTTCATACTAGAAAAGGAATAAACAAAATTAGTAAAATTGCTTTCAGCAGGGAAATACTTGAAGTTCTCTTTATGTTCTAGGAAAAATACCAGCTAAATTAAATATAGCTGGTTGGTTGTGTCTCATGTTTAAACAGTGAACGGGACTCTTAAAGATGCAAGGCTTTCTCCAGCTTGCTTCCCACCGCCTGCCACCCCCAGCTGCGTCCGCACTCCTGTGTCCTTCACCCACCGCACCCCCAGCCATCAGGAGAAGAAAATGTGGTGCACGTGTGTCCTAGCACGGAATTAATCGACAGAGAGCATGTCGGTTTTAGATCGGAGGAAATTAAAGTCACACTTGCAGCTCATAGAAAATATTGTGAACGGTTTGGTGAGGATAACAGATACACTATGAAAGTCAAATTGTCAACCTTTCCTCCCTTTGCCTTTATTAACTTTGACATTTGCATGAAAATTGAATCCTGGTTTCCTGGGGGCTCATCTGCTCCTGCCGCTTCCCCTTACCTGAAGGCTTAATCTTCTGTTGGTGACATGATAATCAGTTCTCCCACAAGCAATTATGATGTCACCAAGAAGCAATTATCACTTCAGGTGAGAAAATAAACAGCCCATACAGATGATCCCCTGAAATCTTTACGATTATCTTAATGTAATTTTTCTTTTAAAAGATTTCACATGAGAAAATGTCTATACATTTAGATAAAGAACCCACAAGGCAATGGTAAAAGTGGTCATTCTAGCCCCTGATCCAAATATCAGTAGAGGTACCCTACTTACATCTTTACTTGACACTCCGCCTGTTGGTCCTCAACTTCCTCCTCTTTCTAAGCAAAGTGAACAAACATTCATGTCATTGAAATAATATCATGGAATGGTACCATTAATTAGGAGACAAAACATTTCATTGCACAAAAATTAGAGAATGTCTATAAGTAAAAAGGAGACAATAAAATAATCTATAATATACCACCCAGAGAAAACCATAATATTTTGGTTTCAGTCTTTTCTTTCTTCAGTGTGTTGGTGTGTGTATGTGTGTGCGTGCCTTGTTTTACAAGAATTAATCACAAAGTACATGCTGATTTTTAATCTGCCCTTTCATTGGATTATTTGTTGTGAATACCTTTGTATTTTAATATTGCATTTTAAATAAAGGAAACTGATAGTCTTAGAATAAGAAGCTCTCTACAAAGGCCATTTCTTTGTCTTTCTTAAAAAATTCATTTTTTTAATTTTTTATTTTTTTCCACTCTATGGAGGTATAATTGACAAATAAAAATTGTATATCTTCAAGGTGTACAACATGCTGATTTGAGATATATATATATATATATATATATATAGATTACCACAGACAAGCTAGTGAACATTACTTTTGTGTATGTGTGTGTGGGGGGAACACTTGAGATTTACTCTCTCGGCATATTTCACATATTCAATACATTATTGTTAACTATAGTCACCATGTTGTGCATTAGCTTAACTACAAATTTATACCCTTTGACCAATACTTGCCCATTTCCCCCACCCTTCTGACCCCTGGTAACCACCCTTCTACTCTCTGCTTCTATGTTTTTGACTTTTTTAGATTCCACGTGCAAGGGAAATCATGCAGTGTTTTCCTTCCCATGTCTGGCTTATTTCACTCAGAGTAATGTCCTCCAGGCTCATCCATATTGTCACAAATGGCAAGAGCTCCTTTTTTTTAAAGGCTGAATAATATTCCATTGTATACACATACACATATATATCATGTCTCTCTCTCTATATATATGTGTGTCTCACACACACACATACCACAGTTTGTTTATCTATTCTTCCATCGATGGACACCTAGGCTGTTCCCACATCTTGCCCATTGTAGATGTCGCTGCAATGAACATGGGCGTGCGTTAGGCCATTTTCAAAGTGGCTAGACGGCATTGTTTGATTCTAGCCAATCAGAGTGTCACGTGTGCTTGTTGGTCATCTGGCTAATGACTGGGCACCTGGGTCAAGACAAGTTTCCACAAGTGACCACCCATCAAGTAGGACAGATTGAAGTGAATAGAGAGCCACTAAGGCCCAGAATGATCCGCAAGGTGCTGAGACTTAGACCACAGCAGTCCCAACAGCAAGCTCGTTCACCCTGTCCCCAGTGTACTGCGCCATCCTCCAGGAGTGCTCTCTTTTCCAATATGTGATGGCAGTGTTTTCATTGTCACCTTAAAAGGCTTCTATAAGTGTTGATTCCCATTAGAGTGTAAAATACCTTAAAGAAAGGAGTCTCCGCTGCAAAACTATCTGTAGATTCTCAAGAGCTAGTGCAAAGAAGTAGAGAACCATGCCTACAAGAAATTACCCTGTTGGCTCTTCCAGATGGTTTTACCATCTGAGGCTGCCTGACAATTGGATTCTGGGAGAGGCAGGACTGTGTGATATGGAAGAAGGCGGGGGGGTGGGGAGCAGAGCCCACCAGGCAATATTTCTGAGAGAGCCGGGTGTGGGACGGTAGAGTGAAAGACGTAGGGAGTGAGAGGCCCTGGAGCAGCTGCAGGAGGTGGGAAAACTGCAGAAAAAAGGAAATTTATAAAACTGCTGCTGTGCAGAATAAATTGGGTCTCTTTTAATATTTTTTGAAGGAAGCAAGGGAAGACTGAAATTACTTTTAATATACTTTTGGTTGCTGGACCCAAAGTGTTTCTTTAAGTTTAATAATAATAAGACTGGACCACGTGGGATCTTGGTTTATATTTAGGTTTCTCTGGGAGAGAAACAAACAACAAATCTCTAGAATGGGTCAGTGCAGACACATCATGGTTCTTTTATAGCATATTTCATATTTCTTATTGTTATTTGCTCACAATTCTATTACTTCCACTAGACACTGACCTTTCCCAGAGCAGGGCCTTTTTATTGTGAATGAGCCCCTCTTCCTCTCCCCATTGAGCACCTATATTAATTAAGATAGTCCAGGTGGCTGTAAAAAAGATTCCTCCAAATACCATGTCTTCAGACAGAGGCTTACTTCTCTCTCACATATCTGTGAGGAGGTAGGCAGTGCCTTCCTCAAATTACAGCTCTTTCTTCTGGGTCCAAGGTAGTTTCTTCAGCTCTTCTCATCACATGCGCATCTGAGCCAGCAGAAAGGAGAGCAGAGGCAGGGAAGGGAATACATTTATTTTAAGGGCACAGCCCTGATTTTGTGCACACCCCTCCCACTCACACCCCGTTTACCAGAACTTAGTCACGTGGCTGCGTCCAGCTGCAGGGCTGGGAAGTCTAGCCTTTAGCTATGGGACGAAGTGACCAGGTATAAAACGTGACCATTATGGAAGAAAGAGAGAACAAATGTCAGAGGGACACCAGGGGTTTTCCAGAGTCCATTTCACATCCAGCTTCTCTCCAAGGCCCTCCCGACTCTCTCCTCGGTGCCCTCTCTGTGCTCTGAGTTCCTCCACTCCCAGCGTGTGCTCCCTTGCTCTGGGCAGCTTTTCTCTATTTCACGTGTAAGAGTTTCATCCCTCACCTTCTATTTTGCCAGTTATACTCTGGTTTGCTCTGAAGTCCCTTAACATAATTTACTAGATAATTATCTCCTTTGGTTGCCCCCTGTCAGTACTTAGCACGACGCCCAGCACCGCCAGGCACGCACAGGCACTGGACTACTGGGCCGTTGGCAGCGTGTCTACAGAGCGTGGAATGCTTTAAAGAAACTGGCTGAATTACAGATGGTCCCGACCCACACCGGTCTGACTCAACGGTTTTTCAACTTCATGATGGTGCAAAAGTGATACACATTCAGTAGGAACTGTACTTTGAGTTTTGAATTTTGATCTTTTCCTGAGCTATCGATATGCAGTACAATACTCTTACATGAAATATTCAACACTTTGTTATGAGATAGGCTTTGTATTAGATGATTTTGCCCAACGGTAGGCTAATATAATGTGAGGGATTTCTCTCAACCTACCTTATATTTAGATATATATGCAAAATATATGCAAATAAAAAAGCAAGTAAAACCTCTCTAAGACTAGTTTTATTTTTTTCTTTAAAAAAAGGAAGCAACTTATTTCCCAAGTCCTTTTAAAACTTGACGTAGTAATTCATTTCAGAGATGTCCCGTGAGTTATTTAGCAAACCTAACTTTGTTTTAGAAGTAGCTCAACATAATGGAAAAACATTAGATGGCGAGTCAGAAATGCCAGGTTCTGGGCCAGCTTCCTTTGGGTTGAACCGTGTGACATTGCTGCGGTTGGCCTCTTTCTGACTTGCCAAAGCAGCAATGCATATGGCCCAGCCTCGTGGTTACTATTCCTCCTACCCTGGGCGAGCCAGTGGCTTCTCTCACCTCTCTGAAAACCCCAGAGGGATCCTGTCAGGCCCAGGGGATGATTGTGAGGGTCAAAAGAAACACTTGGCAACAAGTTTTAGGTGAGATTGTTAGAACCGAGAGGAGGCGGGTCTGCTGAATGCAATGAGAAGGTATGAGTGTGAATCCTTTTATAACTCTTTGTAGTGCAATTCTAAAAATAAGGCTTAGATCCTTTCCCAAACTGCACCAGGGCTGCAGGCATGTTCTAAATTATAACAGTTAAACAGACAGATTCTTTCGCAGTGCAAATTTGCAATTAAAGGACATTTGCATGGAATGAGATTTTAGTTTTTTATGCAGTGCTGTTATAAGAGGATCCTTTCAGTTTTATTCTCAGTTGTGCACAGTTTTTTTTTTTTTCCCTTTAAAATGGTCTGTGCACTTCTCACATTTGAGAAGCACTGGCTGAAAGATTTGCAACAGCCCAGGCAGGGCTCGATTTCAGCAGAAGTTTCTCAGGGCCTCTGCACACGGCATGGCTGGGAAACTTGGAACCTCTGCCAGCCCCTATGGGAAATAGGAACAGCCCCCTCCGCTGCAGATTTGGTGCTCCATGACCCAGGGATCCGAAATAAGCAGAAAGGAAGTCGGAGGCCTCACTTCCCTCCTGAGTGAGGTAGTGTTGTTTGCACTTGGCTGGGTAATTAGGAGCTACTGGCTAATACTCTTTGGAAGTGAATGAACCATTTCAATTTGGTCATTTGTGGTCCTGGATTACAGCTGACTGGAAATACAATCTGTAAGAGGAGCCTCAGACCACAGCGTGTGGGGCTAAAGCCCTCCTGGCCACCTCGCCCAGCTCTGGAAGGCTTGCAGCACTTGGTAACGCTTGCTAGCCTTACGACAAGGGCAATAAAATGTGAATTCGAAGGAGATGAACGTGCCATGGGGGCCGGAAGAAATCCTCAAGCAGATGTGTGTGGAAATTAACGGTGTGGTGATAACAAATTTCGATGGACGGGACACCGACTGTACCAGGGAATCGGCCCCCTGATGACTGTTTGTTTTACAGAGGGAGGAGCCTCCTGTGCATAGAAGGAAAATGTAGGAGGTAAAAGCTTTTGGATTTGGAGCACTTGGTACGTATTAAAGAGCTCCTCCAGTCTGTCTCAGGAATGCAATTTAATTCGTGCTGCCAAAAGCTTTGCTAGCCAGGGTCAATATTCATTAAAAAAAAAAAAGTCCATGTATTTTTCTTTCTCTTCCTTCTCATTCTCTTTCCCCTTTCCTGTCTGCTGCTTCTTCAGGAAAAGAGCCAGGGTAATGAATGTAGAGCAGAAATAACCACGCTCAACCAGGACAAACTACAGATGGACGCGTTTCCCGGAGTTGTCTCCCGGCCACCACTGTCTGGGTCCAGACGTTCTGAGCAGGGCTCCGGCAGGCACGTTTTGGAAGCTGCTCAACAACATAAAAGAAGCTCAGAGCCTAAGCCTGGATGCTCAGGCAGGCTGGCGATTGGCTTTTCAAAAGCCTTATTTATAGTTAACAGAGAAGAAAATAAAATGAGAAAGACACCACTTTGATGACTGTGACAATGTTCTAATATTTAAAAGTGACACCAAAATACAGATTCTGTAAAGTAGAGAGCAGATTTCATGGTGGAAAATACAGTGCAGTGAAGTTGAAAGAATTGCAAGATTTGGCATTTGAAGACCTGGGCTCAGTTCCTAGCTGGGCCACTTTTTAAGCCAAAGGAGCTTTGTAAGTCACCATGGTCTTTAAGCACTTCTAGGCTCACCTTGTATTTTTCCTGCTGCAGACCCAAATCAACCATTTTACCAAGGAATCATTTGATGAAGAATGATACTTGGAAATCAAGGTCTGGGTAGTAGGTGTGCTCATTGCTACAGGGCCTCACTGTTTCTCTCTTTCAGTGGAGAGAGAGAGAGAATGTATTTTAAAAATCATGGATTCATACTGATACCTTAAATTAAAACACATTGAATACAAACACACTGCAGAGTTCTTCCTCCACGTCCCTCCTACCATGTTTGTATCTCTCTTCTCTCTTTCTCATTTGTTCCATTCTATGACATATTCAAAGTATTTCAGAATCATTATGTCAACACCACTACCAACAACAAAATCCTGGGATCAAGATTTCTCTGCAGGTCTTTTTTCCCTTAATATCTAAGTTCCAGTAAGTGTGTGCGCTTGGAGTGCTGTGTTTAAGTTACTTAATTCTTTTTTTGTGTTTACTTATGTTACCAATTTGACAGATAGTATGATCATTTATTTGCTTTTATCCAATTTTAGAGTGCTTTTAAAAGATGTTTTGATTTAATTTTTTTTTTTTTTTTTGAGACAGAGTCTCACTCTATTGCCCAGGCTAGAGTGAGTGCCGTGGCGTCAGCCTAGCTCACAGCAACCTCCAACTCCTGAGCTCAAATGATCCTCCTGTCTCAGCCTCCCGAGTAGCTGGGACTACAGGCATGCGCCACCATGCCCGGCTAATTTTTTCTATATATATTTTTAGCTGTCTATATAATTTCTTTCTATTTTTAGTAGAGATGGGGTCTCGCTCTTGCTCAGGCTGGTCTCGAACTCCTGAGCTCAAAGGATCCGCCCACCTCGGCCTCCCAGAGTGCTAGGATTACAGGCGTGAGCCACCGCGCCCGGCCTTAATTTTATTTTTGAATATGTAAAACACATAAACTAAAAGTGAAAACTACATAAAAGGTAACAGTCATTCCCATTCCTATCCCTTATGCCCCAACCCTATCTCACCCCAAGTTTCACTGGTTTATGATTTAATCTTCCTGTGATTCTTTTTGAAAAAAAAAATAAGCAAATACATAACCACTTGTTTAATTTCCCTTCTTTTATAACACAAAGTATAGCATATTATTATTTACACTTCTCATCTTGATATTTTCACTTAATGTATTTTAAAAATCACTTCCTATTAGTTCATAGAGTTCTTTGGCATTCATTGTTTACAGCTGCACAAGATTCCTTTAGGTGAACGGACCCTAGAGTATTCAATCAATCTTCTAACAGAGGACATTTAGGTCATTATCAATATTTTGCTCTTATAAATAATTGCACAATGAATAACCATGTAAATCTATTGTTTCATATTGGTAGAGATGTATTTCCTAGAAGTGGAGTTGCTGGATCAAAGGGTAAATGCATATATAATTGTATTAGACATTGCCAAATTCTCCCCTATGAATGTACCATTTTCTCCTCTCTCCAGAATATACCAGAGTGTTGTCTCCTCACTGCCTTCCTAGCAGAGTGTGCCGAGCTTCCCTGTGCTTGTCAGTCTGTCAGGTGAAAACCGGTAACTCAGGACGGATTAGCTTACGTATCTCTTATTATGACGAAGTTGACCATCTTTCATATGTTTAAGTAACATTGGTATGTCTTTCTCTGGAAATTGTTGATGTCTTTTGCTAATATTTCTATTGGATATTTGGTCTTTTGTACTTCTCTGTTCCTAAGAACTCAATTTATTATGGAGATTAAGCCTTTATTGGTGATGAATGTTGCAAATAATTTCTCTCCATTTGTCATTTGTTGTTTGGCTTTGCTTATTGTATTTTTTTAATGTGTCAAGCTTATCACCAGTTTGTAAAGGAATTCATCTACCTTTCACCTTTTAAAATATTTAGATCTTTAATCAATTTGTAATTTATCTTGTTGTAAGGTATGAACTATGGATTCTTTTTTCCAAAATACCATCCAGTTATCCTAACAGCATGTATTAAAAAGGTCTGTCTTTTCCCCAGTGTTTTTGGATGCCACATTGGTCATGTAATGAATTTCCTAGAGTACTTTGGTCTTTGAATGGACTTTCTGTTCTGTTCCATTGGTCTATATCCGTTTATGTGCCATGTTGTTTTAATTATAGAGGCTTTAGGTTCCATCTAGTTATCTGATAGGGCTAGTACCCCGTAGGGAAGCTTTTGATTTCTACAGCAGTTAAGGGGATTCTACTGGCCTTTGGGAGGTAGGGTCCATCTTGCACAACTTTCAAACAGCCATTGGCTATCATGTAGGTGAAAACCTGCTTCTAATTATCTAAACCTAGAGCCTAACATTGTTTCACGTAGAAACATGAGGTATTTTTTCATGGTTTTAATATACATTCTATATTTCAGACATTAAAGAAAATTACCAAGCATGATCTGGATTTCAGGAACATTATGTTACTTCTGATGATGTCGTGTAAGGCTTTTGGGTCATCAAGACCACACACCCAAGTCACTCTGCACTGGTGGCTGCCATCTGCGGAGGAGTCTTTGTTTAGGTACAGGGCTCTAACTACCTCACTATGTCTTTCAGTTAGTTAATGCTCAAACACTTACTATGAAAAAAACATAACTTTTAAAAAAGTTATACATTAATTTCCTTTTAGCTCTCCTTTTTACTATAGTTAGTGAATTAGATTGATATTTTAGAATTACATATGTAGATGGATATGATCTGTGAATTTTGGTTCAGGATATGTTGTAAATTATTTGTCATATATGAAGAGGATCTGGAGTCCAGTAGGGCTGGCAATTAAGCCTAGACGGCCTCGATCCCTGTTTGTCTGTCTCCCCAACACACACCAGGGCCACAGCAGGGCCAGGGGGAGAGCTGGGGTGCATCTCTGCAAACCCAGTAGGGGTGCTGAAAAAACAGTTCAGACTCACGCTCATCTGACGTTGACACAATGGTTTACTTTTTGGTACTGAGAACACTATATTTTTCAGATAGTTGTGGATGACTTAAGAGATGAGTGGGAAGTTCATAAGTCAATTCCAGTTTTCACTGTTCTTAGTTTGGTGGGTATCTTCCCAGACCTTTAATATTTTCTATGCCTTTATAAGTATGTGTGTGTGTGTGTGTGAGAGAGAGAGAGAGTGAGAGAGACAGAGAGAGAGAGGGATTTCTAGAATATGGTTCCAATGATATTTATTGAGCCCCTGCTTTGGACTGGAAACGTGAGCAGAGCGTTGCCTCTGCCCTCAAGGGGCTTGTATGGGGGACAAAACATCACTATTGCGTGGGAAGCAATGGACTGGAAGAAAGCACACACCAAATGCAGTGGTGACTAGAAGGGAGAGAGCTGGCCCAGCACCCCCTCCTCATGCAG
Organism: Eulemur rufifrons; assembly: GCF_041146395.1. Taxonomy (NCBI): domain Eukaryota; kingdom Metazoa; phylum Chordata; class Mammalia; order Primates; family Lemuridae; genus Eulemur; species Eulemur rufifrons. The sequence continues at coordinate 35,913,489 of NC_091001.1, read as the reverse complement.
GAGTGGCATTTTAGACAAATGTTGGAGGGGTTAAATTGTACCCCCTGCCTCCTGCAAAAGATATAGCCACATCTGAATTCCTGGAAACTGTGAATGTGACCTTATTTGGAAAAAGGGTCATACAGAGGTAATTAAGTTAAGGATCTTAAGATGAAGAACTCATCCTGGGTTTTCCAAATGGGCCCTAAGTCCAGTGACAAGAATCCTTATAAGAGACAACAAGAAGATACACAGAGGAGGCGGCCATGTGAGGACAGGCAGAGGCTGTAGTGGCGTGGCCACAAGCCAAGGACACCAAGGAGCACTGGCAGCCACCACAAGCTGGAAGAGGCAACGAACACAGTTTCCCCAGAGGCTCCAGAAGAAGCACTGCCCTGTCCACACCTTGATTTTGAACTTCTGGTTTGAAACTAAAGTTCTGTTGTTTTAAGCCACCGGGTTTGTGGTACTTTTGATAGCAGCTATGGGAAACTAATAGAGGCAACTTGTTTTCTGCTTGTTTCTTTTTCCTTCTTAAAATTCTAAAACATAACTTATACATAAAAGTGGATGAAATGTGAGTGTGAAGTTTAATAAATAATTGTAATGTGAACATGTAGCCTCATGAAAACCAAAACACAGAACGTTGCCAGGTCCCAAAGTCCCCATATACCACTCATCTCTCCTTTACGAGTGCCCTCAACTCCCCCTGAGTTTGGGGACAATAATTTCCCTGCCATTAGCTAGACTTTTGTCACCTGTGTGTGCATTTCTAAGCAATATAATTTTGCTTTCACCTTCTTTTGAATCCTTACAGGACCTGTACAGCCTGTGCTCCCTTGTCCTCCTCGCTCAATGCTGAGTTTCTGAGATTCGTCACACTGTTCTGTATGGCCATAATTGTTCCTTTTTATAGCGACATGACACAACCTAGTGTGGATATGCCGTAATTCTTGATCCAGTCTACTTTTGCTGGATATTTGGATGGATTTCAGTTTGGGACAATGACATTCTTACATGTGTGCCCTGGTGCTCGCGTACCTGAGTTTCTCTAAGGTGCAAACCCAAGAGTAGAGTTTCCATATCTGCTGATGCTCAACTGCACTGGCTAATGCCACGTTGTTTTCCAATGCAACAGTGGCCATCTATACTCCCTTTGATCCATGTCTTCATCAATCCTTGGTATTGTCACACTTTAAAGTTGTTGCCAGTCTGGTGAGGGTGTAGTGGTATCTCATGGTTTAAGTGGTCATCTTCTTGGTTTGTAATGAGTTTGAGTAGTTTTTCATGTTCTTTGGACATTTGGACATTCTCTTTAGTTATCCATTTTTATCAGGTTGTCTGCATTTTCCTTATTCATGGTGGGGTTGTTTATGTATTCTGAATATGACCCTGTTGTAGGTTGTGCTCCCTGGGAAGCAGACTCTCAGATGGAAACTTGCGTGCTGGAGATTACCAGTGAGTGCTCTTGGTATTGGCACCAGAGGGGAGTGAAGGAAGCAGGACTGGACAACGGCAGAAGTTGGACTCCAAAGGCTCAGCCATGCCCACGGGAGCACCGAGGCTGGGATGGCTTTGCAGAGTGGATATGATCGGGGCAAGGTGCAGGGTGAGCCTTTATGCCCTCACATGGACCAGTCATCGCATGCAAGCTACCCCTGGGGAAAGTGCATGATATTAGGGAAGGTGGCTCTCTTCAGTGGAGGACGAGTCCCCGAGAGTCTCAGCTGGGAGCTCTCGGCGGTGGATATTCCAGCAGCGAGGGAATGAGTGCCTCTGCCCTGGGGTAGGGGGGAAGCTGGGTGGCTACCACGTGTGAGCCCTCTGCCAGCTCCGTGATGAAACTCTCTTTCCCCATTCTGTGTCTTCTTTTCTCTTGAGCAGTGTTGTGAGGGCTGAATCATGTCCAGGTGTTTCTTTCTGACAAACTATTCATCTCCATGTGGCTGGCGGCCGTGGAGCCAGACTTCGGACCCAGGTCACTCTGACACCTGAGCTGACACACGTAACCATGACGTGGCATTTCCTACGGCTCCTTCTGCTCTGAGTGTCTGGCTGAAGTCCCACATGAAGGTCCACTGTCATTGACTTTTTATTAAAGTTGTTAAAAATTTCCTTACATTTTAATTGTGTGATGGGCTGAATTATGTCCTCCCAAAGTTCATGTGTTGAATTCCTAACCCCTGATACCTCAGAATGTGATTGTGTTTGGAGACCAGGTCTCTAAAGAGGTGCTTATATTAAATGAGGTCATTAGGATGGGCCCTAATCCGGTATGACTGCTGTCCAGAGAGAAAGAGAAACTTTGGGTACAGATACATGAGGGAAGACCATGTGGAGACAAGAAGAAGGCGGCCATCTACAATCTAGGAAAGGGGCCTCCGGAGAAACCAGCCCTGTCCACACCTCGATCTCGGACTTCCAGCTTTCACGATTGCAAGGAAATAAAAGTCTGTTGCTTAAGTCACCCAGTCTGTGGTACTTTGATATGGCAACACTAACAGCCTAATACAAAAGTTCTTTAATGTAATTGACTATATCAATTTATTCCTTTATGCTTTTTATATTTTATTTTAAAAAATGTTCCTTCTCTGCATACACGAAGATATCGCTCTATGTTGTTTTCTACAAGCGTTAGCTTTATAGAGAGAGGAGGGAGTTTGAGGTTTTGAGTTGGAAAGACAGGAACGGAAGCAGGGTGCTGTAGGGAGTGGGGTGCAGGCTGAGACGAGGGCACTCGTCCCTGGGTGAGGTTCCTACTGCCGCTGCAACAAATGACCACGGACTCGGTGGCTTAAAGAACAGACGTTGTTAACTGACAGTTCTGGAGATCAGAGTCTGAACAAGTCTCACTGGGCTCACGTCAAGGTGTTGGCGAGGCTGCGTTCCTTCCAGGGAAGCTCCGTTTCCTCCCCTCTTCCAGCTTCTCTGGGCCACGCGCATCCCTGGCTGTGGCCCCTTTCTCCACCGTCGGAGCTGGCAAGGTCAGGCCGAGTCCTTTTCAGATGGCGTCTTCCTGGGGCTTTCTCTTCTGCCTCCTTCTTCCACTAACAAAGACCCTCATGATGACATTGGGCCACACGCGCTTCCAGGACAATCTCTCCTGCTCAGAGTCAGCTGTTTAGCTGGCTTAATTCCACCTGCAACCGTCACACTCCTTTGACATGTAACCTGATGTATTCACAAATTCTGGGCATTAGGACATGGATATTTGGGGGGATTATTCTGCCCATGTGGTTTCCTACCATCCTGGCTAACTACTGTTGCTTCGTTTCCTGCAGCCATCTTGGAGGAGCCAGGAAACCAGGAAGTTTGTGTGTTCTCCCCAGACCTGGAACTGGTGTCAGGAAGGTCTTTGCTCACTACTGGTATTCCCAATGGAGCCAAGACCTGCAGGACTTGGCAACCGGCCTTGGAAGAAACGCAGCCCCATCGTGAGGGCCCCGAGACTCTCTGCCCACCCAGTCTCTGCACGGCAGCGAGCACCCCCGCTTCACATTCTCCCCCGTGAGGAGTGGGGACAAGGCAGGGGCCTCTTGTTTCTTCATCTGAAATTAGGTTATTCTCTTCCCCAACTCAGATCACTCAAGCTGTAGGTCTGTGAATGTAAACTCGGGCTGCAGCAGGCCCAAAGCTGGGGAGGGATGGGGGCGGGGGAGAAATGATTATGATTTTAAATGAATATGAGTTTGCTCTTTCCTTTCCAAAACTTGAAACCTGGCTGTATTCCCAGCTAGAATAAATAAGACTTTTTACATTCTTCTGCAAGGTAAAAAGTAGGTTTAAAAAGTATGTGAAGAGCTGTCCTCTCCCTCCGGCCCTCCGCCTACACCAGCAGCGTCAAGGCACCCCTGGTTTGCCTCGTTCCACACCCAGGTGGTTCTGTCCCCCTCGTAGGTACCTGAGGAGTTAGGGGCCCCCAGGAGTGCTGGGCACATAGCTCGGCTGTGGGCATGGAGTTGAGAGGGACCCCTTGGTGAGGATGGCTCTCGAAGCCCAAGGTGAGTTCCTACCAGCACTTCATTAAGCTTTGCTCACCTGAAGCTGTATTTCTAGATGTATCCTTCCCTGCCCTTCCCTTTCCTAATTCTCTTTCTTTTTGGGGAGTGTGGGATGGGGCCGGGGGGAGTAGACACTGCGGTAAGAGAGATCTTTCTTAATTGTTCGGTTATGTTCTGTCTGTCTCCCCCTCTCTGTCTGTCTCTCCTATGTCTCTTTGTCTCCCTCTCCTCCTCTCTGTCTCTCTCTTTCTGCCCCTCTTTCTCTCTGCTTCTTTCCCCTCTGTCTTCTTTTCTTTCTTTCTTTCTTTTTTTTTGTTTTTTCTTTCTTTTTCAACCACCTCTAGCTGTAAACTAGATCTAAACCATTTTCAATCCTGCCTTTAACCTTGTGAGAAACTGCCGTTCACTGCTTTGAAATTTCAGAAATGGGAAATACTGAGCATGTGTCCCCCTAGGCACCAGAGGAAAAGTATTTTCTTGTTCATAGAGGTCTCACCTCTTTTCCTTGCAAAATTCTACCCCGGAGCAGAACTCACACGTGGGCCTTAATAGAAAGGTGAGTAGAAAGTAATAGTGTGGTAGATTTTTTTTTTTTTAAAAGAAATGTGAATTATCCCCTCAGACAGTCACTCAGAGAGGCTAAGCATTTATTCCAGTTAACTCCTTTTGGGATACTGACTTTAGAATCTGCCTCCCATTTTGGGGGGTATTTCCTAGTCTTAGCACATCTTCATTCTTAAGGAATGTTTTTATATTTGGAACCAACCAAAAGTTCTTTAGAGCCCTGGTGAAGAAGGCTGGTGACCCAGCATGACAATGCTGTATTTGATCAAAGAGATGAAGATATGACTCTAGGGACTCTCAGAAGAGGCCACACCCTGTGGCCCACCCTGTGGGGCAGGTCTGCACCTTGGGGAGAAGAATGCATACCTGTATAGACAATATTATAATTTTATATTTGCAAAATAGAAAAACACCTCTTTGAAACTTGAAGTAACTTTAAAGGAAGGCATGAGGTTTTTAGGTCTGTGAAAAGGGAAGTGTGGGTCTTGAATGTTTGAGAAACGGCTCTAAAATAATAAAGGAAATATTCCTGTGCACCCAGAAATTGAGCTGTGGGCATGATTCCTGCAGCAGCCTGTGGCAGAGAAGCTGTCCTCTTCCGAAGGCTGGTGTCGGGCGCAGGACACAACGCCAGGGCTGCCCATCCCCTCGCGCTTGGCCAGTGGGGCTTAGTTCCCCCAGGAATTTTAATGGTACTTGTTGGCCAACCAGAGAAGTCCTTCTCCACCCCAACATGGAAAAGAATCTGGAAACCATCTAATCTGTGGGAGGATGGAAGAAATTCACAATATAGAGGATGGGAAACACGGCAGCTGCCTTTGATGTTTGACAGGGTTGACGGGAAGAAAAGAGCTTTGTCTTATTCTTACATCTCCGGGGGGCATTTTCTTTCTTTTCCTTTTTCTTTAACCTGCTTTATTTTAAAAAGAATTTAAGGCCACGTACAAAGATTCATATGACACAATAAGACAAGAGGAAATTTCAACATCTAGGTAATAAAATTAGGGTAAAGAGAAGTAAAAGTTGGAAAAATATATGAAATAGAAGTGAGATTAGGCTACAGAAGTACGTGGTAACGTGGGTCACAAATCGAGTTCTAATCTTTCACAGTAGAGCCAGGTCAATAAATTAAAGAGAGTTGGGTTTGGGAATAAAACGAGGAGAAATTTCCAAATTATCACTGTCCAGTCATGGGACAGGTCACCTCAGTGTGGAAAGTTCCTCATCACTGGAAGATGACTCAGCCAGGCCTTGGATCACCCGTGGTCAGCCACGCCGTGGGAGGGGATCCCACACTGGAAGGGAAGAGAGCTGGGCGAAACTCACTCTCAAGTTCCATAAAAATTGTTTGTTTGGGAATCGGTCTCGTTACTTTGTACTTGGTGATGGATTCGTGGCCATGGCTGATTTACCCTTCACTGGTGGTCTGAGTGTTCCCGAGGCAGGAGGGATGTTGTGGTCCTCAAAGCACCTCCCTCCCCCCAGTTCCTTCTGAGGCCTGCAATCCTCCAAGCCTAGTACTTTAATTCCCTAAAGAGAGATGAGGCTGTAAATGCAAGATTTAGGGACTAACAACACATTTTTAAAAATTGCACTACATTGTAAATGACTGACACAGATGCTTTCCAAAAAGCAGAGGCCACGGGAAATGGGAAAGGCACGGGGACTGTCTTTCAGGGTGTCCCACTATGAGTTCCTCTGCCATCAGGATACCTCTGATATGTGATCATGGTGACCAAGTTTTTATATAAGAAAATACATTTTCAGTATTTGAGAGACCAAGGTGTACGCCCCATGGATCGCCAGATGTTACTAGCATTTCTTTGGCTAGAGTGCTATCCAGGAAGCCTAAACGTGGCCACAATTAACTTCTGAATCTCTCTAAGTTGACACAGGTTTTTCTCTCAGTCCTGCCCCAGCCAAACGAGGAGGCTCTCCATGAAGGAGTGAATGGACCTCAGTTCTTGCCATCTTCTTGGGCCACCATCTTCATGTGGCCTCTGAGTTTGCCACACAAGAAGAAAGAGGGCTTCGAGGACCACGTGTGGCCACACCTCTGCTCACTCCTCTGTGACCTATTTCCTGTCACAAAAGTTATCATCTCACAAGCGGGCTCCAGACTTCTTGGAGGAGCCATTCCCCTGGCCGGGTTAACTGCTGAGAGAAGGTGAGGTGCGGAGGGCGTGGTGGTGTTGGTGGGACACCAGGCAGCCACAGAGGTGGCTCAGGTGCTCTGTTTGAGACAGTGAGAGAGATTTGGCTTTGCTTCTGACGGGGAAGAAATGCTGAAAGGAGCCAGGCTGATGTGGTGAGCCAGGGTCTCCTCAGGGCAGGGTGAGGGTGAACGGCAACGAGAAGTGGCTGGTGGAGCTTCCAGAGGAGCTTGGGGACATGGACGTCTCATGTGCCATGGAAACTTGCTTGTCTATGTTGTAGTGATATCAGCAACCCCCCGTCTCCTCCAAATATTCAGCAGGGTTTATTACACACAAAATTGCCAGTATCCTGCCTGGGTCCAAGTTGCAAGCAACAGAAACCCATTCTGACGAGTTGAGAAGCAAATGGATTTAGTAAAGGATATTAGTTGCCTCAGAGAAGCTCTTGGGGGCCAGAGAACTGGATCGGAGCCCATGTAGTAAAGAGTCATGTACCAGATCAACCCAGAATGGAGCCCACACTGCAGTCATCTCTGACACAGATGGCTCTGTTTGCACCACCTGCACCTCGGAGGTGAGCTACGGGACATTGTATGGGGCCTTGCCACTGCTCTCTCTGAAACCTGGGTGTGGCTGCCACCACCTTCACCAGTGTCACTAGCACCTGATGCAGGGTCTCAGGTGAGTTTGTCTCCCTGTTCAGCTGGGATACTTGCCCACACCCTGGATGCAAGAGAGGCTGGCAAAGTGAATCAGCTCTACAAGGCTCACACGGTGTGTGAGGGCTCACACTAGCAAGGATGAACCAAAATGCATGACACATGTCCACTCTATGACTCTGTGTAGAAATCAAGGAAGAAACTGTATGTTGGGCTGAGGCAGTGTAGGACAGAGATTTGGGAACTTACAGTGTATGAACTGAGGAAGGAGCAAATCCTAACACTCCTCACCACCCCATTTTTTCTTGCGCAAATCTTGGGGAAATGTGGACATCCACAGATTGTAGAAATAGTGGTTCTGCACACTCTTACCTAGATCTCATGAAGTAGTTGGACCCCAGATGTTGTAATCTGATCAACCTCTTCTAATAAGAAAATGCCTTTAAACTTTCCTTTGAAAATAAAGAAAACTATCTATTTAGAGGAAATTATTCCAAGCCATAGATAAACAGCTAGCATATTCTGTTACCTCTGTGTCAGAGTCTGGCCCTAAGTGGCTGTGTGTCTGTAGGCTTAACCTCTCTGGGCTTACATTAAATGAAGGGTTCTAGGGGGTTTCTATCTAATATTTTATACTTAGCATTCACACTTTAGTCCATTCATTTTAGGGAAACTTTTTTCACATACTTTCTTAAAATATAATTTATATAAAGTACAAAATGTAAAGTATAAAGCTTGATGATTTTTTATACACATACACACACACACTCTCATGTAACCACAACCCTTATCAAGATATGAAACATTTCCTACATCCAGAATGTCCCTTGTGTTTTCCCAGTCAATATCCCTCTCCCACCAAAACCTAACTACTCGTCTGGCCTACGTCACCACACCTTAGCTTTGCCTATTCTTGAACTTCGTATAAAATAGAATCATACAATGTGCTTTTTTTGCGTCTGGCTTCTTTCATATAATGTGATATTTTGAGATCCATCCATGTCATTTTAAGTAAATTTTAAAAACTGGAATTGCAAATTTTGAAACAGAAAATTATTACTGGCTTTTAAAAATAGATACATGATGTGCACGAGGGAATGGGGGGAGGAGATTTTCTAGGTCAGCAGGGGGTGCAGCGATATCTCGTCAGACTTGGTTCAAGCTGCAGAATGGGATTCTGTTGCTGGTCCAGAGATTTTATTAACAATAACGGTAAGGGAAGGAGGTTGGAGAGAGAGGAAGAAGGTGGGAAGGAGGGTGGGTAGAAAGAAGGCTGAGGCTCTAGAGAGCTGTAGGAGTTTGCTCTTCATTTTCTGGCATATGATGTTCTCCCAGAGCTGCAGTGCAGTCGTGTAAGCAGATCTGTGCCTGGAATGTAAGGGAGGGAAGCGAGGAGCCAAGTAAGTCAGAGCTGCTGCAGAACAGGAAGGACTTGCCTGAAATAGCATAGCTCATGCCTTCAGGATGGGACTTCTTGAGAAGCCATCAGGCCGACTGCGAAGCAGACACAGTGCAAACGCAAGCACCACCTGGCATTGTGCTGTTCTCCACCTGTGGTGGCACCGCCCCCACCCTGGCCTACGTGCCACACACGCGTGTACTCGTGGGCTCACAGAGCAACCAGCCAAGCCCAGGCCCACAAGTTAGCTGCGCATCGTTACCCAGCGAGGTGGGCGTGGGACTGGCGTGGCCGTTCCTCTCCCTTCCCACACATTCTGCCTTCCCACCCACCCCCCACCCCTCCTCCGAACAGCTGCTCTCAGCATAAAGGCATTTCAGAACTTCCAGCGAATGCAGGAAACACCGTAATTGTGAAATCTTTCATGAGGGATGGAGGACGGACTTTTTACCTTTGGATCTTTGTTCATACACAAATGGTGCTGTGCCCAGTGGAAATCCACATCAGCTCCTAATGTCCTCCCACCAGCAACAGGTTTTTCCTCTTTATCTGCATTTTTCTTAACTGTGATTATTTTAATGAAGTATTTTTTAAAAAGAGTTTTTTTTTTTTGCCCTGACCAAAGCTGATCTTGTGTTCGGCTCCATTCTCTGGTTACTTTATTTCCCTCCCCCCGCCCCCGGAGCTATATTCAGATTCCTCTTAAAGGTCTTAAACAAGCTGACACTCTGTTTACACACTAACAAATTCCACAGGTTCAGGTACACTGAGGAATTGGGTGCTGCTGCCTTCCATTAAGCCTTTTGGCTTTGCCAAAATCATATCTTTTAAAAAACAATGTAAAATTCAGGACTAGTGAAAAGTTGTTTCATGTTCCAAATTGGCCATGTTCCAACATGGATTTAAAAATGGAGTGAACAACAATGGGCTAGAAGTGCACACCTATTAGAATGGCTAAAATTCAAAACACTGACAAGAGCAATTTCCGGTGAGGACGTGGAGCTACAGGAACTCGCATTCACTGCTGATGGGAAAGCACGGCCACTTTGGAAGACAGCCTGACAGTCTCTACAAAGCTAAGCGCACCCTTCCCATACAACCCAGCAATGGTATTCAGAGGTGTTTACCCAACAGATTTGAAAAATTATGTCCACACAAAAACTTGCATGCAAATGTTTGCAACAGCTTTCACTGTAATTGCAAAAATATGGAAGCAACCAAGATGTCCTTTAATAGGTGGATGGATAAATAATCTGTGGTACATCCATACAATGGAATACTATTTAAAAACTAAAAAGGCATGGACCTTCACTCCAAGCAACAACATGGATGAATCTTAAGTGCATGTTGCTAAGTGAAAGAAGTGAGTATGAAAAGGCTACATACCATATGGTTTCATTACATGATATTCTGGTAAGGGAAAAACTAAAGAGATGGAAAACAGATTAGTGTTCATCAGGGGCTCAAGGAAGAAGAGGGTTAACTAGGGGAAGCACATAGGATTGTTTTAGGGCTGTGAAACTATTTTGTATGGCACTGTAGCGGGAAAGACATGTCACTATGATTTATCAATCCACGGAAACTTACCGCACAAACAGTGAATCTTAATGTATACAGGGTTTTTAAAAAAAATCAGTTAGAAGGTCAGGGATCCCAGGATGAAATCCAGCCTGTGACAAAAGAATCTAATTGTACTACAAATGTATGTCATAACCTCACTGAAAAAGGTGGAGAAAAAGGTGCTGACCTAAGTAACTTTGGAAATGAGTGGAGTCTGTAAGACTAAAGACAAAACAAACTGTACATAGTACTGTACTCTAGTTGATAAAGTTGTTTCTTATGAAGTATGAGTTAACAATTTTGATACTTCTATACTGGCATACTTGGATTAAAAGGATTAGTAAAGGATGGTGGGTGGTAGGAGCCAGGTTTCTCATTCTCTGCATAGAATGAACCATGCAGTGCCCTATGAGAGTGAGTATGAGACATGAATGTGGACTCATGTTTAGTTTAATGTTGATGCAGATGGATAATTATGGAAACAATTCTGGATATGTGTACACACAGAGGTGAATACTCATATATTTCCAAGCTCTGTCTGCTGAGAGGGCTAGAATCAGTGGCACCCTAGCAGTAACAAGCACACTTAGCACCCTGATCTTGGTTTCTAATACCATTCTCTAATAAAAGGACCAGGGCTCCTTGGACAAATGGCAGAGCCTAAGGCTGAGGCAGGGAATATACCTGGAGATGAACCTAGAACATCTTATAATGCCAGAAAAAAAGAAACAGCTCAAAAAATAAATTGATAGGGTTATCTCAAAAGATCACAGGAGACAACAGAATGACAGTGGCCAAGGTGAAACAATTTGAGCAGCAAAATAAATAATGTAATACTGGAGTATTTTATATAAAAGTATAAAATAATAACCATGTGTCCTTACTTATATGAATAAATGATTAAATATCTAAATAGAGGAGAGTAGACAAATCTCCTGTCCAGAATTCCAAATAATTTATGTAGATTCTCATTTCTCAAAGATGTGGAACATTATTCCCTACCTTTAAGTGTGGGATGCCCTTAGTGACTTCCTTGCAAAGAATATAGTGTGGAAAAAATTGGAGTGGGGGTGAGGGAGCCTCTTTTTGGTGAAGACACTTGACAAACACTGCCTCAGCCAGTTGATCAAGGTCAACGCCAACAGTGATAAGTCATGTTGATAGCATGGACCCTTGATGTGATGTAATGAAAATGGCATTTTACCTCTATGCTCTTCCCCCCCAAGCCCTAACCCCAGTATAATCATAAGAAACACTCCAGACAAAACTAATTTGAGGGACTTTCTACAAAACACCTGACCAGCACTCCTTAAAACTAAAGAGGTCACCAAAAACAAGCAAAATCTGAGAAAGTGTCAGAGCCAAGAGGAGCTTAAGGAGACGTGACAACTCCTGGGACAAAGAAAGACATTAGGTGATAACTAAGGAGATCAGAAGAAAGCATGGACTTAGTTAATAATATTAATGCATCAGTGTTGGTTCATTAATTGTGACAAATGTATCATAATAATGTAAGATATTAACAATAGGGAAAACTGGGTGTGAGACTATAGAAACTCTCTGTGTTAGCTTTGCCACTTCCTGTACATCTGAAACTATTCTAAAATATAAAGTTTATTTAAAATGGAACAGATGAATATAGCTAATATTTATACTGAGGTTAAGAAAATTCTTGTTCACTAGAATTTCTCTGAATTGCATCAGAAATGTAAGGATGCATTTGAAAGATACGCTTTGATGAATGCTTCCGGAGTCCAGGGTAGGCCTCCATGCTCCAAATCATAAAAGGTGAATCCTCATCCCCCAGGTAGGAGATGAGGAGAGGGATATGTTTAGTACAAGGGCATATTCTGCTCTGGAGAGGGATTCAAACAAGAAGTGGGAGAGAAGGCCCATTAAGTCAAGGGCACAGCAGTGTGAAAACTGTGATGAGCTATGAGAGAGCTTCCTTCTTCCGAAAAGTCTCCTTAATCGTGACACTCTTGGTTGGAGTGAATTTTTTAAGTTTTTTAAAGTAGAGAACTGGTGAAGGCACTGAGTTTCATGTTGGGGTAAAGAAAGAAAGGGTTTAAGTTCCTTGGACAAGTGTCCTCAGGTGGACACTTAATGACCCAGGCTGGGATCAAGGGTTTCAAAGCAATGGGACAGAGATGTCCAGGGGAAGAAAGGGCCCCCGGATGATGTCTGGGTAGATACTGACTGAAATTGTTGATGCAAACTGAAAATTACCCCCATAATGAGAAGTGGGGTGCTGTCTCTGAACACTGGAGAGTTATTCACTAAATTAAGAGCATCACTCTGAAACACTGCTGTTGCTTCTCTCTCTCTCTCTCTCTCTCTCTCACACACACACACACACAGACACACACACCATGGTCAGGTGTTGGTAAATTTGTGAAACAAGCTAGTGTCATTTTTTAAATTTTCTTTTGCCATTCTACCTGTTTTCAATGTCCTTCTCCATTTCCCCCTCCAAATCCATGGCTATGATATTTCTTACATCTTTTAAAAGTCATGAACATTACCATTTCAGTAGCTAATTTCCAATGGCAATTTGCCCTAAAAAAATAAAACCAGAGGGAAGAATATAATCAAGTAATTTCTAATGCCTTTACATTGTGGTTTTAATTGGGCTGGGAGAAGCATCTTGGGTGAGCTGTTGGTATTAGGATCACACATGAGTGCAATGTTCCTCCAGCTGTGGTCCCTGAGCCAGCTGCTTGGCATCACCTGGGAACATGTTAAAAATGCTCATTCTTAGGTCCTACCCCAGACCAACTACATCAGTGACTTGGGAGTGGGCCCAGGAATCTGTGTCTTAACAGGTCCTACAGGTGAGTACGGTGCTCCCTGGGTTTAAGAAACACTGGGCCGCGCAGCAGGAGTGGCTCCAAACTCTGATTTCATGTAAGAATCACCTGGGAGCTACACAAACCTACCCTTGCCTGGGCCCATCCCTAGAGGTTTTGACTCAGGTGCTACTTTTTAAAAGCCCCCAAGTGATTTCAATATACAGCCACTCCTGAGAACCCCAACTCCAGGATCCAAGCTCATGCCCTGACTCATCTTTTCCTCTAAGGACCCTGGTCCAAACTTGAGCTACCAAGAATGAGCATCAGAATCCCTGGAGGCCTTTGTAAACCAGCTCAGAGTTTCTGCTTCGGGAGGTCTGGGGTGCAATCCAAAATTCTGCGTTTCTAACAAGTCCCTCGGTGATGTTGATGCTGCTGGTCCAGGGACCCCACTTTGAGAACCAGTGGCCTAAGTTTTGGACCTGAGTGTCTGCCCATCTTCCCCACCGCTGTCCTGCCTGCCCCCACATATATACGGTGGAATGCTGAGCATTAGGTTGAGTTTGCTTTGAAATATGACAAAGCTGGAATTATAAAAATTGCCTACATACACTTCCCCATGAAAGCATTGGCTTGGCCCCTCTAGTCTGCACACTGGCCCCTCTCTCATCTCCCCCACCTTACAGCGCACTCACACTGTGGTCAGCTGAGTAATGGTCCCCAGCGGTGCACGTCCTCATCCCTGGTTGCCGTGGGTGTGACCTTATGTGGCAGAAGAGACTTTGCAGATGTGATTAAATTAAGGATCTCTAGATGGGGAGAGTATCCTGGATTACTTGGGGGGCCCTAAATGGAATCACAAGGGTTCTTATAAGAGGGTGATTTGACACAAACGAAGAAGGCAATGTGACCACTGAAGCGAGATGCTCGACTGCTGGGTCAGAAGATGTGAGATTGAGCCACGAGCCAAGGAAGGCAGCTCCAGAACTCTAAGACGTGGGACGATGCTCTCCTGCAGCCTCCTGAGGGGGCACAGCCTGGCCAGCACTTTGATTTTGGCCCTGGAAATGATTTTGGACTCTTGACCTTCAGAATTGTGAAACAAAATGTTCTAAGCTACCAAATTTGTGGTACTTTGTTACAGCAGCCACAGGAAACACACACACACACACACACACACACACACACACGGAAAAAGGAGCGAGAGGCCTTGGGAATCATGGGCAATCATGTGTGGGGGGTTCCAACATGTTTTCCTATAACGCACTTTCTTCTCACACTCTTGGTAAATAAGCAGGAAGGGTGTTAGCAGGGCACCCTTTTCACAAAGGAGCAGCTGTGGCTGTTGTGATTCGCTGTAGGTGGGTGACCCAGGATTCAAACCCGGAGTCTGAGGCTCTGTCTCATGTTTTCCAAAGGGCCTTCCTTGAGAAAGGGAAGGGCCTTTGCTGAGAACAATGACTTACTGTCTGCGTGACGCCCGCAAGGAATTACTTCCAGTGCCTCCTTCTCCTAACCTGTCGTCCATCACTCCCTCAGTTGGCAAGAATGAAATCATTGCTGCTCAGAAATTGCCAGGACATGTGCTTCCTGTCACCCTCCTCAGGGAACCGGGCTCTCTCACATCACAGCCAGGGCCCTAGAATGCTGTTGGAGACATTTGGAAGAGGAGCTGGCAAGGCAGCAGAAAGCTGGACAAAAGCTGCCCTTTAGAAGACATCACCATTCAAGCCTGTGGAACCCAAGGGTTTAAACCTGTCCCCACCAGCCAGTCGTTGCTTGTCCTGATTTCCCCGATTCAACGAGACTTGAATCTATTCAAGGAGCTGAATAGAGAGCAGCTTGTCGTGGGTCAGACGTGGTCTTCTCTGCAGGCCAGGCTCTGGGACAGGAGCCAGCAAGAAAACTGATCTCAAAGGCAAAGTGATAACAAGCTTTGGGGGAACGTATGTGTCATATACTGACGGGGCCAGCTGTGTTCTGCAAAGTGGAGGAAAAAAATCCACTTGCCGTAACAGACTGTTGCAGGCGGTGGTTGAATCACCTGGGCTCACCCACCTTGCAGAATGGGGCTTTTGGCTGATTGTGGGAACTGGGCCTGGTAAGAGTGCGGCAGGATCTGCACTCGGCAAACTACTTTAAGGGCAAGAAAGGCAAAAACAGCTTCTTGGGCTGGGGGCTCATGCTTGCTTCAGGGCAGCCCTGTGCCCAGCTCCGGCTCCTCTCTGAGGAGCAGCAAAGGAAAAGAACATTACAAATTCCCTATGAAAAGGGAAATAGCAAAGGTCTTTCAGTTAGAGTGTGTATTTAGGCAGCATTTATGTTTAAATAACACAGTGTTTTACAGGCTCTATGCTGTTTAATGCTATTTGAAAGGGGTCTTGTAATAGAACGTCATGGAGAGAAATGGCTGGTGCTCCTTCACCTGGGGAAGAAAGGTGAGAGAGGGAAGGGTGTGTGAAGGATTCTGGTGTGCTCGGGGGCTGGACTCGCCCCGCCATGCTGCACACGCTAGCCTCGCTCCGATCACAGGGTCACCCTTCCTGGCGGCCAACACGTATGTGTAATTGACTTCACACCCAAGGCTTTGTGTGATCCCCCAGCAACCCTGGGAGGAAGGTCCGTTTCCCTCACTTTGTGGATGAGGAAACAGAATCTTTCAGACACTTGCCCATTGCCAAGCAGCTGGGAAATGGTGGGGGTGGGGTGTGAACCCCCAGGGCCTGGGTGGGAGAACTGACCTGCCCCAACGTGCCTCATCCACAGCAAGCACAGCCTTGTCCCCTCAAGTCATCTGGTCCTGCCATCTGCACCCGAGAGCTGGGGAAGGCAGTCTAGACGCCCTGCTGCCACCGCCCACTCACCCCGCTTTCTTTCCATGGAGGCCATTTGTCTCCCAGAAAAAAACTGGCATAGACGAGGCAATGAGAAGTTAAAGAACTTGCCAAAAGTCATCCAACGACATAAACTCCAATGGTTGGCTCCAAGGCCCACACTCTTAACCATTATGCTAAACTAGGGATAAAATAGAGCCTACCCTTTAGGATTGTTTTTCACCTTTAATGAGGAAAATGTATTCCAAGTTTAATGCCTGCCACAGAATAGACTTTCAGTAAACACCAGCGAGTGTAATTGCCCCCACTAAACATTAAAGAACACAAAATTGCCGTGCTGAGGACCATTGGGTCTCCTCTCTTCTGTCTCTGCTATAACATGTCACTTCTTGTTGCTGTCTCTGTGTTCCTACATTTTAATCTTTTATTTTATTCTACACACAATTCAAAGGCCTCATAGAGGAGACACATGTTGTGTTGCCTGTTTGGGGCATGCTTGTGCCTGCTATCCCAGCATGCCCTGGTCACTGCCATAAGGACAAGGGGGTGACCTGTGACCCACTCACAGATCAGGTTTGGGACCAAGAACCCAAGCCGCTGAGAGAAGATGGCTGGTTGGCCTGAGGTCTCCTAGAATTGGAGCTGACCTCAGCTCATGGGCAAACCAAAGCCACCTTCACATTAGAGCTGTGGCAGAGTGGAGAAGCCACCATTCTCCAGAGTGGAGAAGAATGGCCACGTGATTTTATTCCAGAATGGGGAAGGGGTAGCGTCAATTCTCAAAGTTCAATTCCAGCCTAGGCGTGGCCTGACTGTGGTTCCGGTCCCTGAATTTCTTAGAGCTTGCCTGGAATAAGCTAACTCAGCTTGCCTGGAATAAGCAGCTCAGCTAACTTCTGGTTGGCTGGAGCTACTCTGAGTGGGTTTCTCTTCCTTGCAATATGCCTGAGCTTGGCTCTGCCTCTCCCGCAGGGTAAACTCCTTGAGCGGAGTGAGGGCCCTTTCATAGCATCTTAGGGCTGACCGTTGAGAGGGCTGTCTAGTGCAGTGGTCCTCAGAGAAGGGTCTGCAGTCCCCTGCAGGGATCTGCAAGACCAACTACTCTGATAGTGATACTAAGCATGGTGCTATCAAGTCACGAACGGGTAAAAGATCTATTCTAAGTGTGAGATCTTAGATCAATGGATTTTAATGTGACATATGAAAAGTTATTGATATAATTTACAATTTCTCATTGCAAATAACCTTTAAGAAACTGCCACTTTCGAGCTTTGATGTAGTATCAAAGAAGAATATCCATAATTACCTGAAAAGGAATATCTAAAATTCTCTCCTCTCTTCCACCTACATCTAACAAAGCTGGATTTTTTTCAAGCACTTCAGCCAAAGTGACACGTTGTCACACATGGAATGCAGATCTGAGAATCCAGTTGTCTTCTATTAGGTCAGATTGTCAAGAGACTTTATTGCTTTACATGAACTAACAAATACAATAGTATCTCAATTTTAATTTTGAATATGGTAAATATTGATAGATATAAAAGGCTCTTCTGGCTTCTTGATGATTTTTAAGAATGTAGAGAGGTCTCAAGGCCAAAAAGTTTGAAAGTTACTAATGTGGTGCAACCACCCCCCTGGCTCATGAAAGGGTACCTTCTGCAGCATGGTCACTTGGTCTCAGCCCAATCTTTTCCTGGAATAGGAAACTTGCTAATTTTCCAGTGATCTCGTTTCACACATTGAATTGAAATCTACATCCTCGTACCCTTCCCCTCTTGGTCCCACTTCTAGCCTCAGCAATCATGCAAAGTAACGTCTTTCAGACATCGTCACTGTTGGAAGGCAACCATCCCCTGTCCCTGTCCTCAGCAAAGGCTGCCAGCTCCTTTGGCAGCCGTGCTCTGGCTTGGTTAGGGTATCCTTCATTTCCCGCTCACCCATGTTTGTACACGTTCCAGGTTCTCACTGTCCCAAGGGCCTTTCTTTTTATTTTTTCCAAGGTTAAGGGTATTTCTTAAATGGCTGGTATTTTTATAAACCTGGCTAGTTGAGTATCTCTATAGCAATGTTACCCAGTCACGAAGTTCTGTTTTGTTACTCCTTGGTAGACCTCTGAGAGTGTTTGTAAGCACCCTGCTCACTTCCTGAAAGGATACACAAGTGTGAACCCTCCATTGCTCTCCCGGATCTCCTGGCCCCCAGCCCCCCTCTCCTGGGAAGGGGGAGACGTCTCCAGCCCTGAGTGAGGCAGTGGTCTCAGTGCTGCCATGATGGGGTAAGTGACCGACCCAGGGGTTCAGGACAAGCAAGTAGAAAAGCGGCCACATCCACCTCTCTCTTCAACCTCACCTTCGTCTGTAATGAAGGTGGCATTTTGATCTGAATGTGTCTGCCTCCTGTGTCTGTCCCTCGTGTGGTCTCAAACCCAGACAAGGAAAGGGGTATTACTTACTGGCTTCCCTCAAATTCCAACTCAGCTTTTCCTTAACTAAATCATAGGCTTAAAACATTAAATCTTTGAATTAGCAAACTTCGAATGATCATAAACTCTGGGAAACATATCCTCCGGTATCAGCCTTGACCACTGGTGGACTCCTTGGGACAGAGGTCAGGGAGTTTGTTCTCATGTGGAAATGAGAGAAGTCTAAGAAGATAGATTTGGTGAGAGGAGAACATAAGCTGTCCCTGGAGTGGGGCAGAGGGGACCCGGGGCCAGGTGACAAGGGCTTTCCCTGTCCGTTGAGAACAAGGCCTGTGGCACATGTCCACACTTAGACAGCCATCTGGAGGCAGCTGGAATACAAATTCTCTGTTGTTTGACATTCAGCCCTGCCTTCTTCACTCTGGAAGCCTACCTTTTACCTTTTAAAGTACTGGCCTGAAAAATTTTCATCCCTGATGTGCTACAAGGGTAACCTTCTGCATTCTTTTTTCTTTTTTAACTTTTGTGATTCCTGAAATTGTAGCAGCCACAGAATCTCCTCTGCTGAGGCCAAGCCAGCTAAGCTTGATCCAAGATACTGACCTAAAAATACCCTGTCCCTCGGATACAGAGGGAGAGGGCAGATTCATGAATATTGGGCACTTTGAAAAGTATGCATATGTAAAATCGGCAGGTTGTCAGGCAAGGTTGAAAAGAAAGAGTGAGAAGAGAGGGCATTCGGGACAGACCCTGTTGTGTCAAATCCAGTGAGGAGATGAGGTGCTGAAAGGTGGTTATGGCCACAATGACCATAAATAAACAGTAAGGGAGTTATGAATGGAATCCAGCTCTGGACTGTGAAATCACTTCTTCCCGTTCATCATCTGGGGAGAGTACAGGGGCACTCATTTAATTACTTTCTGCAATCTGTGCTGTCTTGTCACTGATTTCTCAGAAACCCTCAGTAAACTTACATGTCATTTGCTGTCAAATGAGTCTTCAAGAACAAATAGCACTCTAACCAGGGTTCTGCACTAGCTACTAAAGACGGTTTGGGGACTGTTTGAGAGGCACACGCTGGCTCCTTGGAAGTCTTGGGTGTCCTCCCTGCAAAAATTGCAACGCTGATTTAACGCAGTGATAGGAGCACACTGACATTTTGTTCTCGCTGGAGTGGTGTTGGCGATGGCAATCTGACCTTTCGGGAGGCTGTGGCTCGCCCGACGGTGGGGGTGGGGAACCTCCTGGGACTTCACCGAGCTTGTGAATGACTTATTATCGCTGGGAGAGTGATGCATGCCTCCTGATACCTTAATTTATTAATCTCTCCCCATCTACACTCTGCTTCCCTTGTACAATTTCCTTCCAGGCTTCAGGAAGGTATGAAAAAGGTTTAATGTAATTCAGACTAGGTTCAAAACTATTTTAAATTTTGAATTGAACTATTTGAAAGCATAATTCTGTATGCAACAGTGAAAAAACCCAGGCTTGGCCTTGGAAGACCTGGGAGCAATTTTTATACTGTGGGCCCTGGGCCTCAGGTCCTTCCTGGGTCAGACAGGGATAATTGCACCTGCTTTACATAACTACCATGGAAAGTAAATCAGAGAATGTGTTTTTGAATGCCTTGTACATGACAGGCATGTAGAACGTCCACCCTCAGTCCTTTCACCGCCCCCTCTCCTGCCCTCTTTCCTTCCCTTGGTTCTTTTTTGACCTCCACCTTCTCTCTCTCTCACCAATGATTAAATGAATTATGTAGCCAGATGAAGTTGACCTTTAATGTAGTCAAACAAATGGTGGTATATCTACTTTACATTCAGTGTCATAAATACAATAACTGATATTTATATCATGCCATATACTTTAGGATGTGCCTTCAAATACATGATCTATGACTGGTTATTTTGGCTAAACTAAACAAGTGAAGTCTTAGTGCTGTCGCATGTCAAACCCCGTCTTAGCAACTCAGTTAAGCATAATGAAGCCATCCCTGCATCTTACCAGTCGTGTCAACACTACTTAGCCAGTGTAGATGCCAAATACGCCAATAAGTGAGGAGTGCGGCTTACCCCAGAGTTAGTCCATTGAACGACATGGGGTCTTCTTGCTGTGGTGTTGAATTACCATCGCTGATTCTAGGCAGGGCAAGGGTGTGGTTGGAGTTTGTCTCTGGGGTCCTCCCCACTCTACTCTTTCACTAATCTCATCATTTTAATAATTAAGGTGTTCATCTTTTTACCTCTTAGGAAAAGAAAGAGTGATAGACACTTTTACACTGAACGGTTCATAACTTAATGATTCATCCTTCCCAGGGGTATCTAAATGTTTAAAAAGCACCAAACACTCCCTGTCTCCATCTCATTTCTAGGTTTCTCTTTTGACGTTTGTGACAATGTCGGTGTTCCTCTGGGTTCTACTGTAGGCACTCCATGCCATCTCCCAGGGCCGGCATCTCCACTTCTAGAGAGTCAGAGATCCTCATATGCCAAGCTCTCCCCAAACCACCTGCAGCCTCATCTCTCTCCTGAGCTCCAGAACTCCTAGTAGATATCTCCTGGGTGGCTCTACTTGGTGTCCCCAGCCTGGCAAATTCCATGTGTTCAAACTGCAGGCCATCATCTCCATCATGTCTAGCTGGACTCTGTCTCCTCCTGCTCTGTGAATGTGGCGCCATCTACCCATCTGTTAAGCCAGAGACCTAGACACCATCTGCTCTTCCCTGTCTTACTTTCCACCACCGATCACCACGTCTTATTGATTCTACCTCCCAAGTGTCTCGAGTTGTGTTCACATCTCTGCATCTCTACCCACATCACCCTAGTCAACTTTCTGTCACCCTCACCTGGAATATCACCGTAAGTTCCAGTCAGTCTCATCCCTTCCTGTTCAGACAATTCAAAATATAACCAAAGTGATTTTCTGCCAGAGTTTCTATCTCTTTATCCCTTCGTATTGCATTTCTGGAGGATTCCTCAGCCTGATCCTCTAGTGCATGAGTTCACTATTCGGCATTTTTTTCCCAATATATTAGTTTTTCCTACCCAAAATCCTGAAGATTTTCTCCTACTTTTATTCTAAAATAATTAAAAAATTTTGCTTTTCATTTAGGGATTTTATCCATTTTGAGGTAACTTCATGTGTTGATTTTTTTTTCTCCTATGAACTGATTGTTGTGAAATCATTTGTTGAAAAAAAACATTCTTTCCTGTATTAAATTATCTTGGCAGCTTTATTGAAAATCAACACGCACACACATATATGTACCTGTGTGTGTGTGTGTGTGTGTGTGTGTATGTGTGTATATAGTTTATTTCTGGACACTCATTCTGTTTCATTGATTGACATGTCTATTCTTAACCAATACCACACTGTCTTGCTTATGTAGCTTGGTAATACATACTGAACTCAGGATAAGTTGTCCAACTTGCTTCTCCTTTTACAAAATTATTTTGGTTATTCTAGATCAATTGCACTACTTTATAAGTTTTAGAAGCAGCTTGTCAATTTCTACATCAAAGCTTTCTGGGGTTTTCATGAGGGTGGCATTGACGCCATAGATCACTTCACGAGGAGTGTGAGAATCTTCCAACAATACACTTTCATCGTCCCCCCCCCCCCCCCACTGATTGTAGGGATGTTGTCAAACATTTTTCTTCTTCTATATTTAAGGTCCATAATGTTGTTATTCTCTGAAATTTTTCTTCTGAGAAATTTGTTTCAAAGAGAGAAAATAATATTTACTCACATATCTACCACTTCTGGTACTTTCCATTCCTTTTTAATGACCTGAGTTTACCTCTAGAATCACTTTTTTGTAAGTCTGAAGAACTTCTTTTAATATTTCTTGTAGTATAAGTCTGCTGACAATGAATTATCTCAGCTTTTGTTCATCTGTGTTGTCGAGTATCTGGATTTTGTTGTCTTCCTTTAAAGAGTATTGAGTTCTGTTTTGGCAAGCAGTTATGTTACCTGCAGATTAGTTTGAATAAAGAATCCTCAAAAGAGGAGATTGTTTTTCAGTGTCATTACTTTGCGTTTAGAGTGGCCTTTATGCCACGGCTTTGTTTAGTCCTGCTGATTGGCATGGCCAATCTAAGGTCACTGTGGGGTATCCCAAGTGTTCAGTGACCTCTCTCCTTTTTTGCTGGACAAAGAGAAAATGTCTCTAAGTCCTGTGCAAATTTTGGGTGCTTTTCAGCTTATAACTCCCCAGTAGCTCTCTGCACAGCACCTTCCATGTGCACACTTACTAGTCAACAGAAGACTCAATTGAGCTCTTTGATTTTTGTAGCTCCCTCCTCTCCAGTACTCTATTCTGAAAACCCTAACCACTTCATCCTCACCGAACTCCAAGCTCTGTCTCCTCATACCAGTGGACCTGCTGTCCTGTACATAGGTTCCCCTCCCTGGTCCACATTCTGAAAAATGTCTCCAAGCAGAAAACCAGGGAGTTTGCTGGGCTTCCTCAGTTATTCCCCTTCTGTCGGGGAGCACAGTCCCATGCTGGTTGTTGTTCAAAGTCTGGAAATAATTGTCTCCCATATTATGTCCAGTTTTCTAGTTACTTATAACAGAAGAGTTTGTCTGGCACCAGTGACTTCATCATGCCTGGAAGCAAAGGTACCTACCTGCAGCATCTTCTAATGTAAGAGCCATGGCTCGAGCAGTGTCTTTAATGTCCATGGTCCCATTTCCAAAGACAAAGACCCATGCAAAGCACAATGCCAGGCCCCCTGGCCTATTAAATACTTGTGGATTAGTTGTTATGTGTAAATATATAAACATGCAAAATTATTTCTTCAAACAATATAATTGCATTAAGATCCTTAAGACACTTATGGGATGAGTATGTTACAGTTAGAGCCAACTTCCCAATACTATAGTTTTAATTTCCATCACATAAAGTTTTCTCATTAAAGTTTTTTTGTTATTGTTGTCTTATTTGTTTTGTGTGTGTGTATGTGTCTGCTTGTAACGGCATTTCAGTTGTGTGCCAGCACAGAACACTTTCTACACTAACTCTGCAATAACAAGTACTTGGCTGAAGCCGGCCACCCCACCCTCACCACGTTGGGACTTTCGCCCACAGCAGGGGAGGTTAATATGTTTGCCGTCCAGTTTGGGTCACTCCATAGTTGAGGTCTCGATGACACACATCTTGCCACCCAGTGCTTATTTACTGGTTAAATTTCTTCCCACATTTTCCTTCCCTGAGTCTCCACTTTGTTTTTTTCATTTTGTTTTGTTTTGTTTTTGCCTGTTTGGTTGGTTGGATTTTTTAGTTTTGTTTTTTGGCTCCCAATAATACTTTCTGTTTTCCCGTGGGGTTGGCCGTTTTTATTTATTCACTGACTTTGTGCCTCAGCTCCATCTCACCAGCGCTCGTCATGGAGAAAACAGAAGAGTAGTGGTACCCGCCATCTACTTATGAAAGCGTTCTTCCTCCTGTTATCTTGTGTAGTGACCCTGGACACCAGAGCCCAGCTCACCAGCTCTTGCCTGGAGTTCAGACCTCCCAACACAGTTCTCGCTGGGCCTGAGCAATGTCCTTCCTTTCTAGCCTTCCTCTTCTCCTCCTCAGCACAGCTGAACTGTTTTCTAAGCCAGTTGTTCTGAGCTGCAATCTCACCCTCAGAGAAACAGCCTGATCCTACAGAATGCTGACTGTTTGTGGCCTAGCAGAGCGAGTTCCTTAGGAGAGGGACGGCTAGTGAACCAGAAACCCAAGGAAACGGTTCAGTTTCAGACACAGTTTCAGACTGTGGGACTGCTCCTTACTGGAGCTTTGCCATTCCCTTCTTCTATGCCCCTTTCAGCTTGGTACCGAATTCGGAGAACTGAACCCACCAAGTTTACTGAAAGACAAGTAACCTCTATGAATCAATGCGGCAACTCTACAAAATGGTAGTCCTGGAAATGGCTATTTCACCATTCTAAAAATTTTGCCATTCTTGATTATATCAGTTAACAAGCTTTAAATTCTCCCTTTTCTACAGGCAGGGAGCTGGAGCAAGGAGTTTATCTGTACAGCATAGCTTGGATAACTTTAATAATTGTTATTTAAATAATCTCCCAACTGTTTGAATGTCTAAAGTCTTTGGGGAAATTGAAAGGCTTTGTCTTGTTGGCAGTGGTAATTGTATGTGCAGCAACAGGGTATGAATGACTAAAGTCTTCTACTGTGGGCTCTTTGCATTTTTGTCATCATCAGGAATTTTGATGAAAAAAACAAAGGCTGATTCAGAAAAAAAAATTTGCATCCAAGCTTTGTATAAATGATTAGTTTCACTCAAATCCGTAGTCAGTGGTATTTAATCAGAGTCCTTTTCATCAAGATGTTTGACAATTAATCTTGGGCCAACTAAACATTCAGTTGATTTAGATGTCAGACTTCCATGGAACTGAAGCCAATTTTTTAAAACAGAACAAATTTTAGCCAATGTAGTTTTCTCTGAAATGCCCCCCAAAGATATTTATTTTAATTTTCCCTCAATACGAGGCTGGGGTGACTAATTGAGCTGCTTGGGGTTGTAAGGAAGCATTTATCTTCTGAAATTTTCTTTTATTCTCAGAGTATCTGAATGCTTATGGCTCTTTTTCATGCTGTGCAAAATGTGACTTGCTCCATATAAAAAGCAACTCACATGAGAAACCAAAATGCTCGGTATAATCAGCACGAGCTGCTTATATGTGGCATCTTAAAGGAGACAGAACTGCTAATTGCATCCAAGTCCGATCTTGACCTTGACAATGCAGGCCTGGGTGTGGTGAAGGGTGGGAGAACAGTAGGTGGAAGGGGACCCCTTGATGTACACAAAGTGCATTAGTGTTAAAATTATACAAAGTCCCCAGCCATTCAATGAGGTGCCTTGTTGCTTCTTATTAAAGGCAATGGATGTTCTAATTTTTCCCGGAGTCCACTGTTGCTGTCCTTATGCTATTCAAAGTATCTGAACCCTTCCACATGCCAGTCCTTGTGGGTGTAGACAGGAAATACACAGTGGTTTTGGCCCAAGTACAAAAATGTGAAGTCAAACAGAGGATACTCTGTGGATGGCCCCTCTTATTTTTATGCTCTCCCAGGCTAGGTGTTGAATCACAAGGAGCCCATCTCTGTGGAAATTTTGGTGTATCAGGACACTTTCGGCCTTAAGTGACTTTGTGTCCTATTGAACTAATTTAAGCATTGCTTAAATTTATTGGAACAATTGTGGGCTCACTCCCTCTACACAGGTCAGGAAAGGCATGAGCATGGCAGTCTCAGGACCCAGCCAGACCCCTGGGGTGCCCATCGCTCATCCCTCCTCTTCCTCTGTGACGTCTTTCTTCTCCTTCCCTGCTGCTGGGGAGCCGTTTGCCTAGGAGGGGGAAGCACATGTTTGGGACAGAAGGAGTGCCTGGTAGAAGCAGATAGAAAGGGGCGTGTCCGTGTGCAAGTGCAGGGCAGACAAAACAACTCTCTTCTACACGTGGCAAGATGGGCATGTATCTCCCTCTAGGCCGTTAATCCGATTCTGGTCGGTCACAGATTTTCTAAGGTCTTTTATCTAATATCGTTCTGATATGGTCATCATTTAATGGTTTAAAACCAAAAAACAGCAAGTAGTGTTCTAACCCACCTACAAATTTCTCCAACCATGCAAAGAGAAACAGAATTTTGTGGTTTTGGTTTTGTGGTTTCCCACCATCCTCTAAAGCACAAGCATAGTAAAATGCATAATTAAACAGGACTGTACATTCATTGAGGGCAGGGGGCATGTCCTGTTCATCTTAGATTCCCTAACAGTGCCTCACACACAGAGGCAGTCTATAATTGCTTATTAAATTAATTTTTTGGCAAAAAGTGCTCTATCAATATATGCTGGAATAAAGATGGATGTGGGAAAGCCCCACATAACCTGATTGCACGGAGCTCCCTATGCTGTGGGGAGAGAGCACCTCTGACAGGTGAGGGCCCCATGGCATCCCTTTTGGGCTGGACACTGTGGGACTTTCCCAGCAGTCTGGAGCCACAAGCACGCCGTGTGGACCGGGCATCAGCAGGAGGCTGGAATGTGTTTGTGGTTTGTCTTGCTGTGCAACTCTGAGAATTTTATTGAGTTCCTTTCGTCTGAAGCTCTTGTGTGATGTACGGTTCCACACATTTAAAAACTACCTTCATCACTGCTGACGCATGGACTTCTGCACTCTGACACAAGCCACGGCTGAGGCTTTACCTGGTGTGTCCACTCCTGCTCTTGGTCTATCTCCCTCCAAGAGGCCCAGGCAGGTGAGGATCCTGCATCATTCATCCAGCAAACACTTTTCCCTCCTGTTGATTTTCTTTTATCCTGTGCTGACCACCCTCCTTTTTCTCCCCAGGTCTTCCCAGACGTGCTCCTGGCCCTCCTCCCTGCCAGTATGTCTGCTTCTGGGGACTCTGCCTCATGGGGTCCCTCAGGACCCCAGGTCCCTCAGTGCCCCCAGCCTGAGGCACTGCCAGCTCCGTGGTGGTGCTCAGATGAGAAAAGGATACTGTTTGGGCTACCTATGGCTTCATTACAAACCATCGGAACCAGCTGCACAAGCAATGGCGATTACTCATTATTTCTCACAATTTCTGTGAGTTGGGCATCTCAGCTGGACTTGGCCAAGCAGCTTCAATCAGCTGAGAGCTTGCCGGGGTCAGACACACCACGATGCCCCTTCCCACATGGGCGCTCTCTGGCCGGATAGTTGGGCTTCTCACACAGCAGCTGACTTTCCAGACGGGAGAAAGGGGGCTGCCGGTTCCGGGCTGGGCCGCCCCAGAATGTCACTTCTACTGCATCCTATTGGCAGGGTTGGCAAACTTTTTCTTTAGTGGACCAACTAGTAAATATTTTAGCTTTGAGGGCCATGGGGTCACTGTCACAGCTACTCAATGCTGTAATTGTAGCATGAAGTAGCCACAGATGACAATATCTGGCTGTGTTCCAATAAAACTTTATTTACAGAAACAGGCAGTGGTTGGGTTTGAGTTGCAGGCCATGGTTGCTGACCATTGCTATTGGCCAAACAGTGCCCAGGGCAGCCCAGGTTGAAGGGAAGGATGGCACATGCACAAAGGAGGGAGACTTGATGTCAGCCTCTGAGGACCCAGTCGGCACCATGCCTCACGGGCTAGTGGCTAAAGGGCAGAGAAGCCAGCAGGGCCCACTGTGATGACCAGAGATAGCAGATCCTTATAAACTCACTGTGTGCATGGAGACAGCTGGGAGGGAGGGAGAGCTGACCTTTTGGCGTTCTCAGGAAAGGGCACCGCACCACAAAGCCCACATCTGCAGGGGCAGCACTGCCAGTGAGCTGGGCTCTGTAGCCTCCCCCCAGCTTCTCTCCCTGAAACCTACAGCCAACAACCTCACCTGCCCATGCATTCTGCTGGTAATGAGGACGTTCTGCTTTGCTCTGGAAAAATAAAAATCAAGAAGACTGAAGCTCAGGTGTTTTCCTCTTATGTACTCCTTTTATGCATTTATATCACTATGGCTAATATTAGTAGGACTAAACGTATCGAAGGGGGAAGATGAAGGAAAGGGAGTAGAAAAATCAGAAAGGCAAAAGGGATCTGCCATGGCCACGCTGAGGCAGGACAGGGGTATTCTGGAAAGCTTGTATGGGAGCCAGTAAGACCGTAGTACATCCTTGAAATACAGAATACAGAATACTTGTCCTCCTGCCCTAGGTGTGCGGTACAGAAGCCACAGTGAAGAAGCAAGGTTTGCGTCTGTGAACTGCAGTTCACAACTAAAGAATGGGGCCAGTGGTGGCTGATGGAACATCTCACAGGGTGGGGAGCAGGTGCCCCTCAGGAGACGGGGTCTGTGCACAGGGCTTTGCATTCAGCCTCACAGCAACTCTGGAGTGAAACTCAGGACCCTCCTGGAGGATGTGCCCAGTAACACTCAGAGGAAAGTACCAGGAGGAAAGTTGAGCATGTCACAG
This sequence comes from Eulemur rufifrons, assembly GCF_041146395.1. NCBI lineage: Eukaryota > Metazoa > Chordata > Mammalia > Primates > Lemuridae > Eulemur > Eulemur rufifrons. Next base: position 35,885,157 of record NC_091001.1, on the reverse strand, counting down.
AGAATGGGGCACAAAGGAAGTCATCCTGACATAAATATCTCATGGTTATGGCCAAGACTAGAACATGGTAAAGGAAGACACCAGCTAATGTAAATTTCAGAGCTAAAGGCTTATTCCAAAAAGCACTGTTAGATAAGAGAGTGGATGTCAGCCGCTCTAGGGAAGAACTTTCTTATGATTATAGAACAGTTCCAGAGTAGGAATGGCTTCCCCCTGGATGGTGAATCCTTGACATCAGGAGTGTGCACGCGGAGGGATGGATAGTTCCTGCACTGGGTAGGTCTAATGACATTGGTTATAAAGACCCATGAAGCTCATTCTCTTTCCTTTCAGGAGATGGCACTCTTTTCTTTGGCTTTCCCACTAAACTGTGAGCCCTTCGAAGGCAGGGACTCATTGGCTTTGTGTTCCTCTTGCCTCGCCTGAGGCTTGGCACAAGTTTACTATTCAATACACATTTGGAGAATGAATAAATGGCCTCATACATCCTCATTATCACTATGGAGGTTAAAAAATATAGATAAACACAAACTACCATAAGATCCAGCCATTGCCTTCTAGGGATTTACCAAAGAGACATGAAAATGTGTCCACACAAAGACGTGGATACAAATGTTCATAATAGCTTTATTTGTAATGGTCAAAAAAATAGAAACAACACACAGATGCATTAACTGGTGAATAGACAAATAAATAACTTGCCCTATGTCCATACAAAAGAATCACCAATAAAACTCGTCAATGAAAGGAACACACTACTGATGTACCACGTGCATGCAGGTGAAAACATTATGCCAAATGAAAGAAGCTGGACACAAAAGAGTCCTTATTGTCTGACTCCATTTATCTGAAATTCTGGAAAAGGCAAAACTAGTGGTAGAAAGCAGGTCACTGGCTGCCAGGGGCCTGAGGGTAGTGAGAGGGGAATGACACAAAGGAAAATGGGGGACCATTTGGGGGTGATGGACATGTTCTGTGTCACGATTGTGTGGTGGTTATGCAACTGCAGACATTTGTTAAAACTTGTTGAATGGCACAATTTGAATATGAGCAATTTATTCTACTTCAATTATACCTCACGTTAGAAAATGTAGTTGCAACTGGACTCAGTTTTCAAGGTGGGACAGTTGGAAAAAGTGCTATTTAAGTAACTCAGCGGATTGCATAATGGAAAGTGGAGCCCTGATAAGTTCCCTTTATGGCTTGGGTTCTCGGGGCAGTGTGTCCTGTGACTGGTGCCCAGGGTCTATCCGGATGGAGGGAAGAAGGATAACCTTGCTTACCCCAATGGCTGCATGGGCCATCGTGTGGCTGTGGCCTGCGACCCTGTCGTTCCTGCCTTGGGGCAGGAGCTTCCCCACTCCTGGGATTCTCAAAGTGAGACAAGACTAATGGGAAGGACCTCTGGGAGACACCTGTGACGAGCCCCCTCAACTCCTGCACCTGGAACTTCCCCAGTAGTTAGGGCTACTCCACCCATTCCTGTACCACCAGGCAGCTCTCCAAGGATGAGAAACACCAGTCAGGCGGTAAACAATGACTCAGGAGTGTCCATCCAAAGCCGGAGGCTCTATCCAACACAATATGTATGAAAAACGACTTAAAAATACCTCCCCGCAACACACACACACTGTGGGGAGGAAACAGAGCAAAGACTAAATCTCACAAAGGAAATACCTAAACTATTCCAAGCCAATATGTGAATATGATATGAATGGCATTATAACCACCAAAGGGGAGAGAAATTTCCTGCCTAAATATCCTGGATGAGACAAGGATCTCGAGCAGAATCTCAAGAGGCAGAGACACGGTTTCGTAGAGAGGGACGACCTCACCCTGGAACCACAAGTTGGAGACAATGAACTCTATGTAAGGTACTTTGTAAATGTCAATCACTTTTACAAATCTTTATCATTCTTGTTTCTAATAATACCACCCTTGATTGGTTTTGGCCCTTAAAATGCCAGTTCTGAGACAGTTTTCAAAGAGCTTGCAAAATCTAATTATAGTCGCTGCTCCTTGTCCCGATAACGTTTGGTTGCTGCTGCCCAACTAGACAGACAGCCCCTGAGCACAAGAACTGGCGCTCACACCCTCCTGTCACAGCGCTCAGCGCTTGTCCTCTGAGTACCCCACAGAGGCAGACTGGATCTCAGGAGTAGAGGGTAAGAGCTCAAGAGGGACAGAAAGTTAGAAAACTTGGACGCTGGTGAAAACCACTGACAACGACAACTTTGAGCCCTCGGGTTCCTTATCTGTAAATGGTGATCTGCCCACTTTGTAGGACCTAGGGGGAGGTGTTAAACAGGAAATCATAGAGCACCGTTTACACTACAGGCTTTAGATGACCAGGGGCAGCCACTGTTCCTGATGGGTGCCCAGACAACTGCTGAGTGGATAAAATGGTTAAGGGAGGTGATACTGCTCTTGCTGCTTTTTCCTTCCCTCCATGAATGGGGGCTATTTTATTGTTACTACCTCATCAATTTTTTTTTATTTATACAAAGTGTCTTGGGGATATAATGCCTTAACAGAAGGACTGAATCTCTGATGCTGACCTGGGCTTGGGGGGACCTAGCTTGAACTACATTTCCACTCTCCCCAAGGCTGATTCTATGCATTTACATTTGCGTGTGAGGTTACATTTACATGGCAACCTTAAAATTCTGTGCATAGTCAACATAAATATACAAATATATAAACAACAACATAAACAAGACATAAATATATAACAAATGAATAACACCGAAAAGGAAATTTTTATAAAATGAAAAACAAATAAAAAACCAAAAACATTTCTGGGGAGCTCTGTGTGTTGCTGTGGTGTAGTCTACACTTAGTTGAAGAACTAGCTCTAATTCCTTGACCCTGAATAGAGCTGAGGGAGCCTCCAGCAATGATGTTCCAAGACCATCAATGTCACTATAAGGTCCCTTTCCTACCATGCCGGGATTCACAATACCTGTCAAAAACCAAAGGGACTCTTTTTGTCATTCATACTGCAAGAAATCACTTAGGTGTAGTAGAGCCTGTGGGACCCTCTGGCTTCTGCCTGCCACATTGGTGCCTGGTCTCTGATCTCACCTAGTTCCCACTAACAAGACTGTAGCCTGGGATATCGTAGGACCCACCTTTGACAGCAGGCATCTGGCCGTTGGCCTTGGTGCTCAAAGTGTGGTATATCCATCACCCATGCAGCTATAAACTCCTGCTAGGAACCTATAATTTATGTCAGGTTCGTTAAGCTGCTGCCCTGAGTTTAATATTAAGAAGTCCGTGGTGGGCCTCTACCCCATAAGGCAAAGGAAAATGTGAATGGGGTGTTTCCTAACATGGCCATCTGTGTTACTCTTCAACCAAAGCCATCTGGACAATGTCTTCATAGTCTCCTCAGAATTTCAGTAAATTTTTGGTTAAGATGATGAAAATTGAAGTTTGAAAGAGACTGAAAACATGTGTTAATCTGTTTTAATAATTTCATCTCATTTGCCAGAGGTCCCTTATGGATAAGGTGGCCATTTGTCCCAGAATTTCTTTGGTTGTCTCCAGGTTCACTGGCTGGAGACTTCAGCACACACTCACTAAGGGCCACGTCTCCTGTGGGGTCCTGGGAGCAGTCACTAAGGGGCCACATCTGTCTGGGGGGTCCTGGGTACAGTCACTAAGGGGCCATGTCCCCGGTGGGGTCCTGGGAGCAGTCACTAAGGGGCCACATCTGCCTGTGGGTCCTGGCACCTCTTTTCTAGCCCTGCTCACAGAACGCTTCTGTGAACGAGAGCCTTGCATAATAAGGACTTTGTGCTTCTCAATTTTTTTTTTAGGCTGAAAAGAAACTTTCTCCTTTTCCCTGCTTTTGGCTTCAGTTAGTTATTTCAAATGGCAAAAGTTATTAAAATTCCAACATGGAAACTTGCTTAATAAACAGGAAAGGAGTTTTGAGGATCCACCACTGACCTTGACTGTTAACCTCATGGTTGCTGGGGCACTAGTGTAGACAGTTTCAGGGCTGGCCTGTGGTAGGGTTGTCTCTCTGCCATGGTCCTTCATGTTACTGTGTTTGGCTGCTGCTGTGAGCTGTTATTATATACACCATACACTTTCCTAATATCAAACTTAAAAAACAAAAACAGGGTCATATGAAATGATCCCATTTATATAAGATCTGCATAATCACAGATTCACTTTTAGATGATGACATTTATTCATTCAACTATTTATGGAGTGTTTGGTTCAAAAGAGAAAAAACTGAGAAGGCAAAATCTTAAAATCCAAGAAAGAAAAGAGAAATAAGGCACACACATAAATCTAAAGCAGAGGGGGAAAACATTCAGGGAGAGTGGAAGGGTTGCAGGAATTCAAAAGTAATTATGCCCCTGGCCCAAAAGGGAAAGCCCCTTTGAGGAGGTAGCCTCAGAGCTCAGACTTGAAAGGTGAGTGAGTGTGGTAGATTAAAGATGCCCACAAATTCTTTGACATTCTCTCCTTGAGAAATAACCCTTTAGCTATATTGCTCCTCCTGAATGCCTGTGGGTTTTGTAACTGCTTTGATCAGTAGAATACACTGGCATTGATTTGTGTCAGTTACCAGGGTAAGACCTTAAGATACAGAGAGCTTTCTCTTCTTGTCTTTTGGAATACCTGATCTAGGAATACTACCTCTGGGAGCCTACACTACCATGCTAGAGAGGCCACATGTAAGCACTTCAGTCGACAATCTCAGTTGAGTCCAGCCTTCCAGCCATTCCCACCAAGGTGCCAGACAGGTGAATGGAGCAGTCTGGGACTCGTCAGTCTAGCCCATCTGCCAACTGAGTCCCATTGAATGATTTCCATCAATACCTCATGGAGCTGAAGAACCAACAAGCTGAGCCCTTCTCAAATTCCTGATCTACAGGATCATGAACTATGAAAAAATAGTGTTTGTTTTAAGCCAGTAAGTCTGGGTCATTTTTAAAGCAGTAATAGGTAACTGGAACAGTAGGGTTTTGACTAGCAGAGATGAGGGCCCAATGACATCCCAGAGGGTGGGAATGTTGTAAGCAAAACTATGAAGCTGTGAAGATGCAGAGAATATACTCAAGAATTGAGTTTTGGGGAAATGGGGAAAACCATAGAAAATATAAGAAAAAAATTACTGTTTTACATGTTCAAGAGCTAAATAGAGAGTCTGAGGTCATGCGTATGTTATATATTCTATAGTTAGTGGTACCATTAGATTTTATATTTTAACTTTTTATTATAAAATATATAAATATAGACAAACAGAGAACAGCATAATGATCCCCTGTTGTCTTGATCTGTTTGGGATGCTATAAAATACCATAAATTCGGAGGCTTATAAATAACGGAAATGGATTTCCCACAGCTCTGGAGGCTGGGAAGATCAAGGCACCATATCTGGTGTCTGGCAAGGGCTCACTTCCTGGTTCATAGAATGATGCTTCTCACTGTGTTCTCACATGTTGGAAGGGACAAGAGAGCTCTCTGGGGCCTCTTTTTTAAGGGTGCTAATCCCATTTGTGATGGCTCTGCCCTCATCACTTAATCACCTCCCAAAGGCCCCACCTCCAATACCACCACCTTGGGGGCCAGGGTTTCAACATATGATCTTGATGGAGCGAGCACAAACATTCAGACCATAGCACCTACACACATCACAAGTGGGGGTAAAAGACTGTGTAAGCAGTTCCCTGGCCAAATAATTATCAATATTTGACAATTGTTTCTCCTGAAATATTTTAAGGCAAACCCCATACATTGTATCATTTTACCCATAAATACTCCAGTATGTAGTTCTAACAGATAGGAGCCTTAGAAAAGTAACTGTAATGCCATTTTCACACCTAAGATTTAGCAATCTTAAAATGAAATTCATTCCACCATCAAGTCTCTCTTATTTTTGGCTTGTTTGATGCACAGTCAAGCTGGATCTGGCACTGGGCAGGTTGATCTCTCTCTGAGCCTGCTTGTAATCATTGGCAGCTCTGTCTCAGACCCTGCCCTGTCTCTTACGCTGTTTGTCCTGTAGAACTTCCCCAGTGTTCGTTAGGCTGCTGACATCCTCACCAGGGGATGGCACTTCCCGTGGTCCTCTATAGCCAGATGTCTGTAAACTATTATAGAAGGGAGAACTGCTGAGGGCACTGTGGCATTTGGAGGTGGGGGATGCCATGTCTGGGCTGTGTTTGAGGTCAACCTGACAATGCGTGACAATGATATGTGGGGTGGATTGGGATCCATCCAAAATGAGAGCTCCTGAGCCGGGGAAAGGGGAGGAGCAGACAGGTGGCAGAGTACTGGGTACAGAGCACAAGGGCCAGAGGGGAGATATGGTAATAACAACAATTCCTAGCATCCATTGAGTGCTTACTGTATACCAGACTCTGTACATGTGATCTCTTACCTCAATATGCTAAATAATAACATTACCCCAGGCCTGGAGAGGACAGGTGATTTACCTACACAGTTTATAATGCAGAAAGAACTGAAACCCAAATCCCATGTCCTTAGCTACTGTGCCAAATTGAAGAAATGAAGCCTCTGGGGTTGGTGTGGTACATAGGGGGAGAAAAAGTGTATAGTATTGAAGTGAGTGAGGCCATGCACCCTGAGAACCACTTACATCAACATCCTATAGAAACCTCTCTTTAAACAAAAGCAGGTTCCTGGGCCCCACCCAAGACCTGTAGGATTCCGGGGTGTGTGACCCAGGAATCTGCACTAAGAAGCACCTCAGGATTTTCAGACCAAGTTTGAGAAACTCTGGAATGAAGAATCAGACCCGCTTTAGCAGAGGGGAAAAGGGGGGTCTTTCATGTGAGAGGGTTGACAAATTAAAGTGACTAGGGAGGAAAGGACTTTTCACAGTGCCTCATATGTAGTTAGCATTTTATAAGTGCTACAGACCATATTTGTGTTCCCCCCAAATTAGTACATTAAATCTCAACTGCTCAGGTGATGGTATTAGGAGATGGAGCCTTTGGGAGGTGATTAGGCCATGAAGGGGAGCCCCCATTAATGGGATTAGGTCCCTTATAAAACAGACCCCAGAGAGCTCCCTCACCCCTTCCATACTATGAGAACACCTCAAGAAGGTGCCATCTGTGAACCAGGAAGCCAGTCCTCACCAGACACCGAATCTGCCGGTGACTTGATCTTGGACATCCAGCCTCCTGAACTGTGAGAAATCCATGTCTGTTGGTTTTAAGCCACCCAGTTTATGGAATTTTGTTATAGCAGCCCAAAAGGACTATGATAGTAAGTAAATACTGTTGAAGAAATAAACAAAATGGAAAGGAACTTAGATATGGACTCAAGAAATGACATAGTGTCTCCAGGCAGAACACCGGAGCTTACTGACCCCTCTGAAGGCAGAGTGAGGCTCCCTGCTAAAGATAACTCACGGTTTATCAGAGAGCTGGTTCTCTTGTGGGGAACATGAGGGACTGTCATCGCACTTGGAACCTCTTACTGAAAGCCTGTTGGGGCCAAATCAAAGTTGCCTGTACTCCCCGGCTCCCCTTTAAAATCAGACTCTTGCATGTTTGCATGGGAGAGAGAAATAAAAACCTTCACAAGTAGGATCAAAATAACCCCAGACCCAGTATGAATGAAAAGGATAAAAGACTTAAATGAGGTAGGTAAACTAAAATGCTGTGTACCCCGTTTTATTGGTGGTGATCAGATGTTGCTAAAAAGATATGCGTATTACAAAGAATATTGAAGCAGAAGACATTTCACTCTGGAATACTGTCCAGGCAATACTGAGCATTTTGAGGCAGTTGAGCATTTAGATATTGATATAGGACTGACTTGAATTGGATTGGATTCAATTGATAAAGTCACGAATCTTATGCTTTTAACACCTCTTTTTATTAATTAATGAAATGAAAATAAATTACTAATGGACTATTTTTAAAAGAGGATTACCTCAAACTAAACTATTATGTGCCACCTGGCTGCTGATAATGCTATTTCTTAATCATTATGTTGCACACTTGATTTCTGTGCTTTTCTGTATTTTGTTATATTTCAATAAAAATAGTAGAGGGTGCTCCTACTACTGTCAGGGATGGAGAGTTTGGTAATTATTCACGGTGTGCAAATGTCCCACTTATCCGGGAACTGTAAAATCTCCCAGAAACCATTTTTGTTTTGTAAGTAAACATTATAGCCCCAAGTGATGGCCAGGTGGGTCCCTTATATCAAATAGCAATTATTTTTATCTTCTTGGTTAGAAAATGTAAACTTAGCTTCAAAAAGATTTACCTTCAGTACACTCTACTGGCAGTGCCTTCTCATCACTGCCCTTCATGTGGGACATGCTGCTGCCTCCCCAGCCCCGGGCTGGCTTGAGCAGTTTGGAGGTGGGAAGAGGAAATGGCCTAATTCCCAGGAAATGTTCTTTTCATCATCTTATTGGTAATTATTTTAAAATATCTTTCTGTAGGATCCTTGACTTGTCTTAGCAATGCTATACTTAAAATAATAATCAAGGTTTTTTTTTTTAATACAGGCCCATAAAAATTAGGATTCAATATTTACCTTGTCTTCAAATCCTACAACAGTATGAGATGTTTAAAGTAGATTTTTTTCCTCCTTGGAATCTTTGAATTAACAAAAAGTAAAATCGCTAGTCTGCATTGCCAGCTGTAAATCCAAAGGGAGGGGCGAGGGGGTGTGAAATGTAAGTCAGCTGCCAAAAATGCGGAAAAGGACAGCTCTGCGGGCAGGTGGCTCCTGTACTCATTGGCTGCAGGACCTCAGTGCTGATCAGATCCTGACAGTGAAGAGAAGAGAATTTAGGAGTTGTATTAGAAGCAGATATTGGTAGAGAACTGGGGTTGGGGGGATGATCTCCACAAGATAAACAAGAGATTATAGTTATTATGTTTAACGTATGTTCTAAACCTGCGGTCCACAAGCCTCAGGCCTCAGACCATTACTGGTCCATGGCCTATTAGGAACCGGGTCACACAGCAGGAGGTGAGCGGTGGCATCAAGTGAGAGAAGCTTCATCTGTATTTACAGCCACTCCCCATCGCTCACATCACCACCTGAGCTCCACCTCCTGTCAGATCAGCTGCGGCATTAGATTCTCATAGGACAGCGAATCCTACTGTAAACTGCTCATGCGAGGGATCTAGGGTGCACGCTTCTCATGAGAATCTAAAGCCTGATGATCTTAGGTGGACCTGAGGTGGTGATGCTAGCACTGGGGAGCAGCTGCAAATACAGATTATCATTAGCAGAGAGGTTTGACTACACACAGACCATAATAAACCAATTGCCTGCGGACTCATATCAAAACTCTAACAGTGAGTGGCAAGTGACAATTAAGCTGCATCTGGTGGCAGGCTTTATAGTGGCAAGTGAGCATCTTACTTCAGTTGTACAGCTGCATTTGGTGGCAGGCTTTAAGTCAGAATCCAACACTTATTTTAGTCTGTGTGTGGCTGGCCCATTATTTTATTTAGCACTTCCATCCATGCCTCTTTCCCACACTGCACACTTGTCTCAGTCACAGTTTTGATAAGCCCACAAGCTAACCTTAGCAAAAATGAGTAAAAAACAAAAGTCACTGGAGAACTTCTTTGAACAGGGGGAAAGACCCAATGATGAGAGAGCAGAAGACTCTAAAACTGTCAAAAAAATGAAAGCTGCATATAAAAAAAGATACCAAGAGTCCTACTTAAATTTACAAGTTCATTGCAACAGGTGATTCACATTCTCCAAGCTGCTTTGTATCATATGTGGCAACCGGCTATTCAATGAAGCCAAGAAATCTTCAAAACTGCTTCGCCACATGGAGTCCAAGCACCCTGCATTAAAAGACAAGTCTTTGGAGTTTTTCAAAGGAAAAAAACGTGAACATGAAAAACAGAAGCAATTACTGAAGGCCGCCACTTCATCAAACGTGTCTGCACTGAGAGCATCATTCTTAGTGGCTAACTGCATTGCTAAAGCTAAGAAGCCCTTTACCATTGGTGAAGAGTTGATCCTGTCTCCTGCTAAGGACATTTGCCGTGAACTTTTAGGAGAGGCTGCAGTTCAAAAGGTGGCACGTGTTCCTCTTTCGGCTAGCACCATAACTAGACAAATAGATGAAATAGCAGAGGATACCGAGGAACAATTGTTAGAGATGATTATTGAGCCACCGTGGTATGCAATCCAGGTTCACAAGTCTACCGATGTTGACAACACAGCAACAATGCTTGTTTTTGTGTGATATATTTTCAGGAGGCTGTGCATGAGGATATGTTATGTGCACTTTTGTTGGCAACCTACACCACAGCTGCAGAACTATTCAAGTCCTTGAATGATTACGTATTAGGAAAACTGAATTGGTCATTTTATGTCGGTATATGCACTGATGGAGCAGCTGCCATGACTGGACGGCTTTCTGGTTTCACTACTCGGGTCAAGGAGGTCGCTTCTAAATGTGAGTCTACACACTGTGTCATCCATAGAGAAATGCTGGGTAGCCAAAAAATGTCACCTGAACTAAACAGTGTTTTGCACGATGTGATTAAAATTACCAGCCACATTAAAGTACGTCTGTTTGCACAGCTCTGTAAGAAGACGGATGCAGAGCGCACAGGTCTTCTCTTATTCACAGAAGTGAGGTGGCTTTCTAAAGGTAGATCATTAGGCAGAGTTTTTGAGTTACAAGGGCCGCTCCAGAGGTTTCTTTCAGAAAAACAGTCACCATGGGCAGCACATTTCAGTGACACAAAATGGGTCACAAAACTTGCTTATTTGTGTGACATATTCAACCTGCTCAATGGACTCAATCTGTCACATCAGGGGAGAATGACAACTGTGCTCAAGTCGGCAGATAAACTGGCTACATTCAAAGCTAAACTGGAATTATGGGGGTGACGAGTGAACATTGGGATTTTTGACATGTTTCCAACATTAGCAGAGATTTTGAAAGAGACTGAGCCAGGGCCTTCTTTCTCCCAGTTGGTGCATGATTACCTATCTCAGCTTTCAAAAGAGTTTGAGCATCACTTCCCAACCACAAAAGACCCCCAAACTGAAAAGGAATGGATCTGTGATCCGTTTGTGAATAAGCCAGGTGAATGGCCTCTGTCCACGCTAAAAGAGGATCAACTGCTTGAGACAGCAAATGACGGTGGCCTTAAAAGTATGCTTTAAGACAACTTCAAATCTTCATGCGTTCTGGATTAAAGTCAAGTGGAATATCCTGAGATTGCCACAAAAGCACTGAAAAGCCTGTTTCCATCTCCAACACCCTATCTTTGTGAAGCAGGGTTTTCCGACAGCAGCCAAAATGAGATTACGTAGACTGGACATAAGCAACACAGTTGTCACTGTCTCCCATCACCCCCAGATGGGACTGTCTAGTTGCCGAAAACAAGCTCAGGGCTCCCACTGATTCTGCATTATGGTGAGTTGTATAGTTATTTCATTATATATTACAATTTAATAATAATAGATATAAAGTGCACAATAAATGTAATGCACTTGTATCATTATGAAACCATCCCCTTGCCCTGGTCCGTGGAAAAACTGTCTTCCATGAAACTGGTCCCTGGTGCCAAAAAGGCTGGGGACCGCTGCTCTAAATCAATTCGAACAGGGCATTGGCTTTTTATTTGCTTTGATTTTCTTCCTAATGATAAATTTCTTGTCCTCGGGCAAAAGTAAATACATGCCTAGTTGCTTTATTTAATTTTATCCTGCATTCCACAGTTTCCTCAAGGGTTCATGAGTGTTTCCCCAACATAAGTGGATGTATGATGTTATCCTTCCATCTCTCCGCACCTTGGGCAGCGCTGTTATTTCACTCTCAGCCTCACTTCACACTTTTTTCTCTGGTCTGCCACCATCTGCCTTTGTTAACTTAATGTTAAAAGACATCTTTCTCCTGCCTGCTGGAGAAATCCAAGTGCACTACATGGAGAGCTAATTATATAACGCGAAGGTATAAAAATGAGAACCTAGAAGAAGAAAAGAGATAATCAGCTGAGTTCAGGGCAGATCTGGGATGGGAAAGGCAGAAAGTTAGCCCTTTTGCAGCTCAGGCCTAGAGGGAGTAATTAGGTGACCTGCTCAAAGTCAGTTGGAATAAGTTTGTTCTAGTTTTTGTTCACCGCACCACACTGCCTTTTGTGTCCCCTGTATTTGAACAGCCCTGGTGCTGGGATGAAGTTCTGCCTTCTCTTCCTGCCTCAACCTTAGTACCACTGAAGTGTGCCCGGGTTACAGACCTGGTTTCTCAACGGCTTTTCTGTTGAAGTGGTTTGGGTGCGATGATTTCCTGGACCGCAGCTCTGAACCCAGACTGTGGAGTCTTTCAAAATATCACAAAACACAGCACTGCCAAAGGCACCGTTAAGCGCAGCTCAGGAATTAAGGAAATTCCAAAGGCTACTTTATATACCAGGCAGGAGCAAGGCCAGGAGCCCCCAGGAGGGAGTGAGATGGGGGAGGAGGGGACGAAGAATTAGCACCAAGTGAGGCTGGGGGCAGGGGAGAAAGTGGGAGCCAGGGACAGATCCGGGCGCTGGGATCAGGCAAGTGGGCAAGTGCTCCCAGTGCATGCCCAGGGCGGGGAGGAGGGTGCGTCGTCCTTTCCCCTGGTCCTGGATGCCTTCAGCCCTTCCCTGGGTCGCTGGAACCCAGCTTTAGCAGTGGGCAGCGCCGGCCACGTGGCGCCCCGCTGCCGGGTTCTCGGGGGGCCGCTGCGTTGCGAGCATCCCTGGCCTTGGAGACGGGGCCCGGGCCCCGCGAGTTGGGCGCTGGAGAGCGGGCTCCGTAGCGCTCGCCTGGCCCGCGGCCCATTGGCCCGGCGCCCACCCGCCGGGTCCCGCCCCGGCAGCAAGGCAGGAATAACTCTCGGAGGCAGCGCCTGCCCGCCTGCGCCCCTCTTCCGTGCTCAGTCCTCTTGCAGCGGCTCGCCGTGTGCCCGTCGCCCCTTGCCCTCCTGCCCACCTGCCGCCGCCATGGCCGCCTCCTCCGCGCGGCCCGCAGTCCTGGCCCTGACGGGGCTGGCGCTGCTCCTGCTGCTGTGCTTGGGCCCAGGTGAGTTGGGCGATGCCGGGCTGAGAGCGGTGCTCACCGGAGGGTGGGGCTGGACCAGCGCTGCACTGCGAGGATGCCTGGGGAGAGAGATTGGTGATGGGGTTGGGGAATAGGCCCCATCCTTAGCCTAAGCAGGGCCAAGTGGGTGACAGGACACAGGTCTAGGGTTTGCACTTGCACGAGTGTGAAGTGGTCCGCGTGGGCGGGTGGAAAGAGGACCAAGGTCAAGAGGAGGATCTTTGCTGGGTAACCTTGGGAAGGGAGGGCCAGGGGTCTGAAGGGTGGGTAAGAACTGTTTCCGGGGCTTAACTTAAGGGGCAATGGAAAGCGAGGCTTTAAGCGAGTGGTGCTCCCCGGACCAAAGGGAGGCAAGTGGCATCACCAGACTTCCTTCCAGGCAGTGGCTGGGCAACAGAGTGGACTTCGTGCTTCCCGGCTGGGTTGAGTTGCAGTCTGCAAAGCGGGGTGCAGGCCTCACACCCCAGATAGGGGAAACGCTCTTAAAGGAGTAATGCTTTATCTTCCCTACTTCATGGAGCGCTCAGCGAATCTTTTCAAAACTCTGAAAATTCCCTGTTGGTTCTCTGTAAAAGTGCATTCACGTGCACACCCAGAATGAAGCAGTGTGGTGGGTGCCAGACATCTGAACCCTGGGGTCCACAGATCCCACCTGAGAAACGCCATCTGAAACTGTACCTTTGTCCTGAGTTGCCACCTTGGGCTGGTAGGAGCCTTTATGGTTCACAAGTGGCCTCATGGACACATGAGTGCTCTGAAGCCTACAACTCTGGGAGGCAGGTACTGTGATCCCCTAAGGAAACGCGACTGGAAGGTGTGAAGTGACTTGCCCAGGAGCCTGAAAGGGGTCCTTGTCCCACTGCACGGTAGCTGGGCACTGTCTGAAAAAAGGACAACTCACTTGGTTACTCAGTTTCTGCATATTGCTTATTCAAAACAGGTAAGAAAGCCGAACTCCAGGTTGAGGGGAGGCAGAGTTAGGCAGTGGGAGCCCTGGGTGGAACCCGGGGTTGCCAGTTCAGATGGGGAGGATTGCTGGTCTCAATTACAACTGCAGGTGAAGCTAATCAATAATGTCCCACTGCATGATTTACCTGCCTCCCCCTCTGTATTCCCCCCATTTTAAGAAGCACATCTGAATAAGTCCAGTGAACCGTTCATTTTCAGGGTTTGAACTTTATTTAGTTCATACCGAGAACTTAGTGATAGGAGTCAGTTAAAACATTATCATCATCAGGCTGAAATGTGAAAGTTCTTAAGACATCAGATGAAAATCTTTTTTGTAGAGTCCCCAAGATGACTTTTTATGATACCCAAAAACATTTAATGGAGAAAATAACCATGGCCCCTTTTTGATCAACTTATTAATATTTAGCACCTTTAAGAGGGGCATTGTGCAATTGTGAATGTGCCAGATCAAATGCCAGGTAACTGGATGTAATAAATTTGGGAGTGCTTATCATCGCAGCTTAGAATTAATAACTGATGATGTTGGGTAAAAATCCATACTACAGAAAAAAAATCACAGCTATTCTATTATTCTTTATCACTTTCTTCAAACAAATTTAGTGTGGAGTCCAGTTGTATATATTAATATGCAATTCAGTGTGTAGCAATTGGCACAGTGGCATTATTCATAATTCATAATTTGGGACTTATTTGCGCTTTTCAGTTGTCTAGGTGAGGTTTGGTGAGGCTCTCATTTCTGGAGTGGTAGTGACACACATTTGCTGCAAGAAATTGCAGCCTCATCACAAATGCTTAAATGTCTATTTCAACATCAGACCACATTTTGTTCATTAATTGTTAGGCACTTTTACAGAAGGCAAACAGATGGAGGGACCATACTTAATTCTGTATGTGCTACCATGTGAGCTGTTAGAGATCGACAAATGTTAAGATATTAATGAATGCTAATATTAGTGCCAAGGAATGAATCCGTCTGCCTTGGCAAATATTTTCAGAGATTTCTTCATTGACTCTTAAGGGTGGAAGGAGAGCACAGCCTTTAAGATAGCCCTCCCCCCATCGAACTAGTCACTGCTGCTGCAGGAGCCTGGGCCAATGTTCATCTTTATTTATGCTCAGACACCTTGGGGTTCCCTGCTTCGGGAACCTCTTGGGGCCCCTCTTGGGGCCACCATTTTTCGGTGCTTGCCCGGGTGTTGGAAACCTTACTTCATGCCCTAACCTATGACCCAGTGGCCCCTTAGAATCATAGCTCTCCTCCCACGAGTTTCATTTCTCCAGGTTAAGCACTTAAATTCCTTTCATTTTTCTCTCATAGAAAAAATGTCTAGATCCCCTCCTTACACTGCAACTCCAGTTTTTCTGTGACCTTCTTCATGTGAAATGTGAACCGAACAGAATAGTAGAAGAGAGGTCTGCTCAGAGCAGTGACGGAACAGAGCAGGATAATTACTTCTTTTTTGCAACAGTCGTGATTAATGCAGCCTAAGGTTGCAGTTGCTTTTTAAACAAACACATCGCTGTAGACTGACCTGAGCACAGACGATGAAAACACAGCTGTCCCCCAGGGTGCCACACACTGCACGAATAGCCCTGCCTGCCGTCCGCGTACTCCCAACCCTCCTGCGGAGGACGTGAGGGCAACGACCACCTCTGTCCCTCGCCCTTTAGTGTGGTTCCCTTGAGATTTCCCCAAGCCATTTCCATGCCATCAAACCTCTCAAAATAAGGTAGCCATTTAATTTATCATGCAAACTGCAACACTTGAGAGCAAAACGAGGTGCTCTCATTAATTTACCAGGACAATAGGTATATGCTGGGACTGTCCCTGGACAGCCAGAAAGTGTGGCCACCCTACCCAGGAATCCTGAGGGAGGCACTTATTGGGAAATAGGCTTAGTAAATTCTAGCAGGTTCCCTATTCCATCCCAGCAACCGGGCCAGCAGTTTCCCTGGATGGCACAACCACCCTGCCTGCAGTCAGGGACCGTCTAACCCAAATGCCTGCGGGGGCAGGTAGGCGAGGTGGCTGCTCATGAACCCTGGGTGTGCTGAGTGACCCAGGCCCAGAGGAGTTCAAATTCAAATTGTGTAAACACTGGGCACGCTAATAAAATGCCTCCACAGATCCAGTCCAGCTATGGGCAACCAGTTTGTGACTCTTGGCTATGATTGTTTTTCTCCCCAACTACATAGTAAAGTCTTTAAGGAGGGGCTCTTTTTTAAATTTTTGTTCCAGTTTTACTGACATTTTATTGACAAATTAAGCGAGAATTCTTAATCTTATTTGAGTGACAGACAGTTTTGAGAGTTTGGCAAAAGCTATGGCTCCTATTCCCAGAAAACTGTGCCTGTGCAGAGACAAATGTAATTTCCAAAACCTTTCCAGACCCCCTGGAGCCTGTCCGTGGACTGAGCGGTTAAGAACCTGGGAAGAAAGTGGCCGCCACCACATCAATGCATTTCTGCATCCTGGGGCCAGACTCTAGTTCCTTACACCTGAAGATGAACTTACAATGCTGGGGTGTTTTCCCCAGGGGCTTTGGGTTCACCCTTCCTGAGACAGGCCTTATTCCTGTGTGCAGAGGCTTCTGGATGTCCTCAGAGCAGTTCACTGGGTGGAGGGGGTGTTCTATCAGGCCAGACATGTTATTGTCTATTAAAGTTATTGAGCTGATTAGAAATACTTTTTTTTTTTTTTTTTTTTTGAGACAGAGTCTCACTCTGTTGCCCAGGCTAGAGTGAGTGCCGTGGCGTCAGCCTAGCTCACAGCAACCTCAAACTCCTGGGCTTAAGCGATCCTCCTGTCTCAGCCTCCCGAGTAGCTGGGACTACAGGCATGCACCACCATGCCCGGCTAATTTTTTCTATATATATTTTAGCTGTCCATATAATTTCTTTCTATTTTTAGTAGAGATGGGGTCTCGCTCTTGCTCAGGCTGGTCTCGAACTCCTGAGCTCAAACGATCCGCCCACCTCGGCCTCCCAGAGTGCTAGGATTACTAGAAATACTTTTAAAACTGAATAGCAATAACAGCAAATGGTACAGATAATGCTTGATTATAGGATGATCAGGCAAGCTAGGAAACCAGGCTGACTTTTTAGAGCACTAAGGCAGATTCCTTGGTTGGTGCAGCCTGACTCTCCTTCCTGCCTGCCTCTGTCTTCACATGGCTGCTGTCCCTAGCTCCTCTCCTCTTCCTGTAAGGACACCAGTCCCTGGATTTAGAGCCTACTATAAATCCAGCGTGATGTCCTAATGAGATCCTTAACAAAGTATATCTGCAAAGAGCCCATTTCCAAATAAACTCACATTCAGAGGTTCCTGGTGGATATGAATTTGGGGGACACCATTCAACCCATTATACCACGAAGTAAAGGTTTGCAGGGATGTGGCGCATGTGACAGAGGTTAAAAGAACAATGTCACTTTTCCTAGGCACTAGTTCAAATCGTAATGCTCTTGGTCAACCATGGTCATTGTCACCAGTATTAGCCTTGGGCAGGCTGAATTGTTTTTCCTGCACAACAGGGAACACAGCAAGCAGCAAATACTGCGAAACTACCACGTTGCCAAATCAAGGCGGGGCGTGCACTTCTTTTTTCCAACTCTGATTTTTGCATTTGATAAAGCCTATAGTGCAACTCTGAAACTGGTTTCAATTTTCATTTTTTTAGGTGGCATAAGTGGAAATAAACTCAAGCTAATGCTTCAAAAACGAGAAGGTAAATATACCCCAAGTGGATAAGGGATGCATTCTTAACTGGATGGAAATGAAATGGTAATATTCAGTGTGCTCACTGGAGTCTTGTATTTGGAAAATCAAAAGTGTTTACTCCTTAAAAGGTTAGCAGATCTGAAGGGCTTATTCTGCGGGTAGGGGCTGTGGTATTTTATTCGATAAATATTATTGCCAGTAAATGTTTGAAGGCTGTTTTTCTGAAAGCTGTCAGTGTGGATTCAAAAGAAACAGTGCTACAGTGTTAATTGAATGCTCTTTATTTTAGAACCATGAAGCACGTATCTAAATTTAGAGCATATCTTTCAGAGCACATAAAACCTCAGTTGGTGGGGTGGGCATGGGATGGCATTGTTGTGGTATCCTATATATCCAGTTAGCTACTGGGGAAGGGCGTGGAAACAGGAAAACCTTTTTGTTACTAACTTCTGTTGTGAATAATGCTCCTAAGATGAATGTGGTAGATAGCAGCAAAATGTAGAAATTGAACGTCTGGGAGTCACAAAATACAGGTTGTGGGCCCACTGTAGTCAGTTGGGTCAGCTGGCTCACTTGTGTGGTCTTGTGAATGTCATTTTCCATCTCCCAACTTCCATCTGCATCTGTAAAACTAAGTATGCCTTAGAAATGAAAACGTGTGACCACATTTCTGATGTTACCATTTAATCAATTACTCTTTCCTCTCCCAGTTTATGGGAGATTCTAGCAAGCTGAAGTCCGTACCCCAAAAAGAGACCCTTAGCACTTCTTCCGATACTTCCCTGGTGCCCCCAAGGGACCCCCCACAGATGACTGGAGCACAGGCGGCTCCACTTGGGGACAGGAGTCCCTGGTGGTGGGGGGGCTCCCAGGAGCTTTCCCAGCACTTCCAGACACCCACCAGGCCCTGATTTATCCGCTGTCCCCAAGGTGGCTCAGAGGGTCCCCCTCCCTGTGCTGGGTGGCTGCAGGAGCGTCACCTAGGTGTGTATCCCTCAGCCTTTACTCAGTTCAAATCAAGAAACACATATTGAGCACCTACTCTGTACACAACAGTGTAACAAGCCCTAAAGGATTTGTAAAGAAACAAACCCTGCTGATATTTATCCACGTGATCCGCAGACACATCGGACGAATTACATCCATTATCCTGTGCATTCTTCCTAACAACACCAAGATGGGGACTGTTGGCCCAGTTTTATAGATGAAGGGACAGAGGCTCAAAACTAGACAGCAAGCCCGGTGGCACAATGGCTTCCCCTGAGCACACCCTGCAGAAGCAGTTCCCTTTAAACAACTGAGACTATGATGGAAGGACGTTAGAGGAAGCAGAGGCGAAGGGTCAGTACCCTTTGAGACCCAATTGGATACTCAGTGAGCCTGTGAGGCCCAGGGCCTGCGGCTTGCAGGGCGCTGGTGCTCCGGCTTCCCGGTGCGAGAACGCGGCTGTGCTGCTAGGCGCCGCCTGGTCCCTGCTTGCTCCGGAGTCAGCACCAGTTCCCCATCCGCACGTAGTCTCCTGAGCAGGCACGGCCCTCTCTTGCGTGCGTAGACCATGAGCGTGCACTGTGACCCTGTGTGGCACTGGGTACCCAGCCTGTCTCCTGAGCACAGGAGCCCGAGGGGCGCGCCGCTGGCCGCTGGTGAGGCCTGGCGCTGGGCGTGGAGAGTGGGCTGCAGGGCACGAGCTGCGTTTCCTTTCTGCCTCGAGAACCTAGGAGGTGAAGGTTAGCCTGTGTCCCTTTCTATGGCTGTTCCCAAATAGGAGAAGTCAGTAACAAGAAGCGTGAGACTGCGTCTCATCGCACACACGTAGGAAAGGAAGTTGAAGGTCAAAGCCATTCTGTACCTGGTGGGGGTGGGGGCGGGGTGTTAACAGTGATTCACCCCGATAAGAAATCATTCTGTGTGGGTCCGGGCTGGGGAATTGATGATTTATTGCAGCACCTGCTCCGGCCAAGACTGAAGTGGCTGTGGATGAGAACAAAGCCAAAGAATTCCTCGGCAGCCTGAAGCGCCAGAAGCGGCAGCTGTGGGACCGGAGCCGGCCCGAGGTGCAGCAGTGGTACCAGCAGTTCCTCTACATGGGCTTCGACGAGGCGGTGGGTGCCCCTTCCCGCTGGAGGCCGGGCTCCCCGGGCGGGGTGGTGCGGACAGAGGCCTGGCTCGGGAAACAGGTCACAGAAAAAGAGGATTTTCCATTCATTCCAAGAGTATGAGCCCCATTATATGGCCAGCACTATGAGGTGGTGGATTACATTACCAGGAGTGTGCACAGCAGCTGGAAGTTTCCACCAGGACTGGGAGGCAGGATCCAAAGAAGTCAGGTGTCAAAATGTCTGGGACTTAGGTTCGTCGAGAATCTGATTTTCCTCGAACCGTTTTAACTTGGCTGAACAGTTTTGTGTGGGCATCTTTAAAATAACTCACAATCCCCCCAAAACCTTTTCAGCTTTACCTCAAAAAATGTCAGAAACACATCGATGCAAGGGCCTATGTGATAATGGGAAGAGACGAAAAGCGACTTTTAAAGAGAGACAGGTCTTTGCAGATGTTTTGGGGACATTTCATCAATGCACTTGTGGGAAAGATGGTTTACAGGTCATGTGCCTAGATAGCATTCATGGACAAATTCAGCAAAGGAAGGAAAAAGAGTTTATAATCACAGACTCCCAGCTGGGGTGCAGGTACAAGGAAGATAGCAGCAGGGTTGAAATCACAGGTCCTGCTGCCCAGGTGTCTGTCTGCAGAGTGACGGATGAGCTGAGCTCTCTGTGCGAGACGTAGCGGGGAGAACCCACAGCCTGCCCACCCAGCCAGGAGCAGATGGATTGTTCATGGGCAGCGTCTCCAACTGGGGCAGCTGGAGGTGTTCTTCTAAATGAGCATGTGATTCATATAGAGGGTGGGTACAAAGTGCTGCAATAGGTGAAAAAAACTAAACCCTTTAGACAGATCATTTTTAATGGCTGCATAAAATGAGAGTATGTGGCTGTATCATAATTTCCTTCCCATTCCCAACCATTGGACATATCGGTTGTTCCCTGTGTGTCTTTTTGCTACACAGATATAATTTTTTGTTTGTTTGCTGCACAAATAGCTAAACATTTATAGCCAAACTCTGTGCCAGGCACGATTCTAAGTACCCTGAATATTCCCAACATCCCCAAACGCAGGTACTATTATTTGCATCTTTGTGTGTAGCTTGTCTTTTACTTAGGAACACATTCTTCCCCGTGAAGTTCCTGGGGCAAGGGTACAATCACATTTAAGCATTTCTAAGTATTGTCAAATTGCATTCTCCCATAAGTCACATATGAGAGCACCAATTTTCTAGAATCTTCAGCAGCATCTGGTGTTCTCACTGAAAATTAAAAGTATATGTACATATTTGATAGATGAAAATGCTATATCATCTTTTAGTAATTTGCATTTCTTGGATGAGCATCATTAAAACAGGTATTAGGAGTTAACATGGGGAAATGGCTAAAATAATGTCTGGTGACCAAACCAGAACGCTGACCATCGACACATGTGAGGCCCAATGTAAATTCATCTTGCACCTTCACCACCACCAAAGAAAAATTAGTCTGTCCTTTCAAAAATGGATTAATAGCTAAGACCAGTTGCCCAAGCTGAAAACTGAACTTCATTTTACATGTCTTACTCAGCTTCAGTCCTTCTCTTTCCCTTTTATTTTTATTAACTGCAACTGTCTCTCCATATCTGTCTCTCAGGCACTGCAGGCTTCCTGAAGGCAGAGACTCTATTGTGCTGGGCAGTGCTCCAGTGCCAAGCACAGGGCCTGACACACAGTACCCACTTCACAGTGTTTGTGGAATGAATAAATGCACCTGTGCACACTCTAACCAACGATACAGCTATGAGACAGTCACCATCGGAAGTGCCCCAAATACTCTGCCCTGGAGCTATGATAGGCCAGTGCAGTGGTTGGTTTAATTCAGCTGACATTTATCAAGCATCTACTATGTGCAATATAGAGGGCCAGGCACAGGAATGGGACATAAGATAGACAGCGTCTGCCACAGTGAGATGTGGTCTGAAGGTCAGGTCCATTGTCACTGCATTTGGCAGATGTTTGCTTTATTTACCAAGAAAGAGAAAAATGTTTAAGTCTGGGGTATATTTAGAATGAGTATGGCAAAAGTTTTCAAAGGTATGGTTATGTACTCCTTTGGGGAAAAATAGCTTTTATCAGCGGTATTCTTTAGCTGGTGGTGTTGACCTCTGAGCACAAGAATACTGTAACAAGGAGTTATTCTTAGTAAGGATTGTTAATCATTGAAGAAAAACCACCATAGAGAAAAGCCATAGGTCAGATGTGGTCTTAGCAGAGTGTGTCCTTGAATCATTCTCTATCATTCTCTCTCTTTTCCTCCAGAAATTTGAAGATGACATCACCTATTGGCTTAACAGAGATCGAAATGGACATGAGTACTACGGTGATTACTACCAACGTCACTACGATGAAGACTCTGCGATTGGCCCCCGGAGCCCCTACTCCTTTAGGCACGGAGCCAGTGTCAACTATGATGACTACTAACCATGATGTGCCACACGGTGCACAAGAAACCAACAGTGATTCTCTTCCTGTATCTCTTAATGGCTTACACTACTTGGTTTCTATTTTGCTTTATTTCGGGTCTTTTCGACCTACTTTGTGTGACCAGAGAGTTAAAACAAGGTATATAAATGCCTTTTGATATTTCATACAGGTATCTAACAATGCATCTCAGTAAGAAATAGAAATAAAGCATTTTGTTAAAAAGAAACATCTCAGAGTTCATTTGGGTGCAAATTAAGCTGGTGACATTTCTCATCCCCTTGGTGTTCTGAAGCTGCATCTGAGAGGCCCCGCTCCACTGTCGTCCCAAGAGTCCTCACCACCACCCGGAAAGACCAGGGGACTGAGCAGGAGGTCTTCAGTTTGTTAAAATGTCATCTACACTAAATGCATGACATGAAATCAGCAAGAAAGTCTAGTTGAAAATGAGGTATGGTTACAGAACGTGGTTTGGAGGATTCGACAGGGGTTCGAGGGCTGTCTGGGTCCCAGGCCCTGAGCTAGAGCTGGAGCTGTGTAATACTATCATCCGGGGAATGAGGGGCAATAGATAAGATCCTGAAGTTTGTTGATTTCACAGCTACACTCTTCTAAAAAATAAGACCTTGTTCAATGAATTCAAGAAATATTTAAGAATATACTTTGCATTGTATTTAAACAACCTGAGTGAAGGAGAGAAAGAGCAGAGTGGTGTTGGGTGGGTAGAGGGAGGGGGCAGGAGGGAGAAGGAAGTGGGAGGGGCGTGCAGGGTCTGCGCCATTGCCAATAGGGGGCGTTGGTCACAGCCTACGCACCTGCAGAGCTGCAGGGGGCGGGGGTGGGGGAGGTTTACAGCACGGGAGGGGGTGACTCAGAATGGCTCTTATAAGTTCCTGGGTCACAGACCCCTCTGACAGTCCGATGAAAGTTTTTTTGCTCTTTTCCTCAGCAAAATTATGTGCAATTTTGCATATAGCTTCTGAAACACACCCCCATTGGCAAATCCCAGGTAATAAACAACCCCCGGCCTGGTAGGAAACACTGGATTCTGGACAGCACTGATTATGGACAGCCATAAATAAAGGCCATTTTGATTCCTCTTGGGAATCCTTACAATTTTAAAAAAATTGTGATGAAAGATACATAAAATTTACCATTTTAACCATTTTCAGGTGTACAATTCAGTGGCATTAAATACGTTCACATTGTTGTACATCCATCACCACCATCCATGTCCAGAACTTTTTCATCTTCCCAAATGGAAACTCTGTCCCCATTAAACACTAACTCCCCATCCCCCACATCCAGCCCCCAGCAACCCCCATTCTACTTTCTGTCTCTATGAATCTGACTACTCTGGGCACCTCACTTAAGTAGAGTCATACAGTATTTGTCCTTTTGTGTCTGGTTATTTCACTTAGCATACTGACCTCAAGGTTCATCCCTGTTGTATGATAGCATGTGTCAGAATTTCCTTCCTTTTAAAAGCAGAATAATATTCCATTGTGTGTTTATGCCACATTTTGCTTATCTGTTGATAACACTTGGGCTGCTTCTGCTTTTTGGCTACTGTGAATAATATGGGTGTGTGAATATCTGTGTGTGTCCCTGCTTTCAATGCTCTTTGGAATTGTTAGATCACATGTGAATTCTGTGTGTAAGTTTTTGAGGGCCCCCGTGCTGTGTTCTATGGCAGCTGCACCATTTCACATTCCCACCCTTACAACTTTTGTTTCTTTTCTTGACTGCTGTGGGCTGACTCTGACCCTAATGCAATATTAAAGAACATTCCTAATTTTAAAGGGAGTGCATTCTATGTTTCTCCTTTATGTTTGCTGGGTGCTTTCTGTTGATGTCCTTTTTTCAGTTAAGAAAATTTCCTTCTAAAAATCTGTTAAGAAATGTTTTTAATATCATTTGGATGTTGAATTCTATTTTTTCCTTTATTTATTGAGATAATATAGCTTTCCCTTTTAAATCTGTTAGTTAATATGACTTCTCTTAATCAAAATTCTAATATGAATCAATTAAATTGCTGGAATAAACCTAACTTGATCATGATGCATCATCTTTTTTAGTTCATTGCTGGCTCTGGTTTGATACTATTTATTCAGAATGTCTGTGTCCACGTTCATGAGTAAGATTGGTCTGTAGTTTTCTTCCTGCTTCTGTTCTTGTCAGTTAGGGTGTTAAGGTTATGCTGGCTTCAAACCATGAGTTGAAAGTGTTATCTTTTCTATTCTCTGTGTAAGAATGAATTATATAAATCCATTTGGGTGTAGCGTTTTCTTTATGGGAAAGATTTTGACTACTGATTGCATTTCTCTTACACTTAAGGGATTATTCTGATTTTGTGTTTCTTTCCAGTCTGTTTTGTTAAGTTCTCTCTAGGAAGTCATTCATTATATCAAAGTTCTGAAGTCTTTTGAGAGCTGTTCTTAATACTCTCTTATCTTTCTCTATAGCATCTATGGTTTGTTCTTTTTTTCCATTCCATTTGTGCCTTTTAAAAAAATGAATTGTGTCTTTTCAAATATGCCATTTTTGCTTTGTTGATCTCTTCCTTTGTATGTTTTTCCATCGGGTGAACTTCTGTCCTTTTAATTTCCTTCCTTCTACTTCTGTGGGTCTTTGATTTAATTCGATCTTAGCTCCACTTTGAGCCTTCTCAGTTTTCTTAAAGGCAAGCACTTCCTTCCAAGTACTGTATCCCATGCATTTGATGTGAAAAAATTAGATGGTGAAATCTTTTAATTTCAATTTGATTATGTGTTATTAAATTTCCAAGTGAGTGGACTTGTGTAATTATCCTACTGGCTTTGTTTTCTAACTTAATTGCATGGTGGTAAGAAATGTGGTCAGGTGGATCCGATCCTTTGAAGTGTGTTGCAACCAGCTTTGCTTGGGGTGCGTCAGCCCAGCAAGTGTTCCACGTGTGCTTGAAAGGAATGGGTCCTTTGCAAATGTTAGATGCAGTCAAGCACGTTAACTCAAGCTCCATAGTCTTACTGTTCACATCTTCTATTTTCTTACTGATTTTTTTGTCTGTTTGATCTACCAATTACTAAGTGCGTTAAAATTTCCTACTATGATGATGGATTTGACAGTTTTTCCCTTTAATTCTGTTGGTCTGGCTTTATTTATTATGAGGCTATACACAAATTCATGTGGTACATACGAATTTAAAATCAATACATTTTCCCAGTAAATGAAATTATCATTATGTAGCAAATTTCCTTATTTCAAGTAAAGCTTTTTGCCTGAATTCTCCTTTGGTATTAATATGACTATACTTGTCTCCTTTTGCTTAATATCTTCCTGGTCTATCTTTTCCATTGTTTGGCTTTTGACCTTTCTGTGTACTTTATGTGTGTGTAATGTAATGAGTGCGTAGCTGAATTTTGTTTCTAAAACATTACAAAGTTTTAACTGGAGAATTTAGTCCACTTACACTTATTGTAGTTAGTGATTTGGTTTTATTTCTAACATCACATTTTGAACTTTTGATTTGTCCCATTTTACTTGTCCCTTTTCTCCTCTCTCCCTTCATTTGGACTGTTTTATTTTTCTTTACTCATGGGTTCTTTTCCCTCTACTTCCTTCAGACGCATACACTGGGTCTATCAGAGTTTGCACTGTTTTGAACATATTTAATAACAGTTACAGATGATCAATAGCCACAGTCTCCTGGACAATACGTGGGCTTTACATTACCCCTCCCAACTGGTATGCTACTGTGACTTGGCATTTTAAATCTAGCCTGATTTTCCCTATAAATTGTTTTTGTTTCATATATAATCATTAGTTTGTTTAGATTGTCATATATTTATCTTGGCCTACTATTTCTCCTTGCAACTCAGATGATGCATCTAAGGCCATTTTCCTTCAGTTTGAATTATATCCTTTAGAATCCATTTAGTGAGGGTTGCTTGGTGGTAAATGCTCAAGTTTGTTTGGCACATTCCCTTGTTTCATTTGGCATAGAATTATTGGTTATTTAATCAGTACTTTGAGTTTATTATTTTACTGTCTCTGGTACCCACTGTTGATATTAAGAATTTCACTATTCATCTAATAGAGCCATTCCTCTGCAGGTGATACTATCCTCTCCAATTCTCTTTAGTAACCTACTCTTTTGTTATCTGTGTCTACATCTATGTCTATATATATATATATTAATATGACTTGGGAAACCCAATTGGGCTTTTTATTCTAAGGATCAGTGTCTTTGAATAAATTTGGAAAATTCTCCCCCATTATTTCCTTAAATGCTGTCTCTTCCCCATTCTTTCTTTCTGCAATGTTTTATTCAAGTATGCAAGTGTCAATTATACTTTTCCTTCCTTATTTATAAGTATGCTTGGTTATATCTCTTGTTCCCTGCTCAGATTTCCAAGTTTCTCTTTAATTTCTCTACATGTATAAGATACTTTCATATTTTTGTCATTTCCAACATCTGAAGTCTTTGACTCTGCCTGCCATCCAGTGTCTCATCTCCTTGACTTGATGTAATTTCTAGCTATGGCCTGCTCATTTTCTTTGGAACATTGTTAAGAAACATTTAAAGCCTAAGTTGTTCCTCTAGACAGCACTTGCATTTTCTTTCACTAGTAGCCCGGGGTCCAGTAGGGTCTCTCGAACTGGGACCACTTTCAATTCTCTACTTCTGGATTCATAGACCACACAGGGACACCTTGTACTTACTATTGTCACGGGTGCTCTCTCCCCACCCACCTATCCACCCCTACCTACTCAACTATTAGTGTGAAACAAAGCATCCTCACTGCTCCCTTCTGGTGATGTTTCTCATTGGTCCCTACCCCCAGGTGGAGACTTTTGGGAGCTCAGTTTAATGCAGTCTGCCCTAAACTTTATCTCCCGAGTCCTGTGCAGCCTTCAGAGATTCTCAAACTGTACAGGATTCTGCAGACACTTTCAAACAATAGGTGGCTTTCCTTCCCTTTTGGGGTTCTGCAGATTCCTTACTTTATCATCTAAGGGATGCATATATAAAACCATATTCAGCATATCATTTTCTCCCATTGGGAAATTTATTCACGTTATCCAATCTGTCACACTACCGGACAGAGAACTCCTATTTGATCAATTATTTCAAATCAAACATTCTTTACCCCTTTTTTTGTCCCTAGACATCTCCTACAACATTTTTAAATGTATAAAATAAAGTACAAGGATCACAAAGGAAACCAATTATATTGAAAAGGTTACCAACATTTAAAAGACAAATTTATGATATAGTGGATCTACAGATATTGTAATTTCAAAGTACTGAAAATAAATAATAATTTGAGACATACATAATAACTATAATGTGATGATACTTGATTTCTGTGAGTGGCAAAGTCCCAGGTAAGAGCTAATACTATTGCAGTTTGTTGCCTACATTTATAATTGAAAGGAAAGCTAAATTTGAGAGTTAGGGGTTAGTAGAAACAAACAGGTTTATTTTCTCAAATTCATGAAATCCCTTATTTAAGGGGATTCCCAGTCCAACTCCTATGATATATCCAGAGTAAAAGAATCCAGTTCTTCTCAGGACAAAGATGAACACAGTTGATGTGTCCTATGAGACCTGGCCGCTGCCTGCTGCTTCAGCGTCCTCTGCCCTCGGTCCGTCCCCTGTGCTCTGTGCTTCCGCCAGCCCTGTAGACTGAAGCCCAGGAAGGGCTCACACCCACCTGCACTCACTACTAAATCCTCAGAGCCTGGCACAGAGTCTGGCAGAGTAAGTGCTCCTTAATATGGGCTGAATGGATACACAAAGGAAGGGAAAAATTGATCTAGTCTCATTTTCACGTATGAAGAAAATGATGGCCAGAGAGGTTGGAAGACAGACACCTCCTGGGGTACAAAGTGAGTTAGGAACAGAATAGGGACAATAACTCACACGTGGCCATCTTTCCCACACAGTATTTCTCTTCTGCCTCCCCAGGAAAAGCACCCTCCTGCATCAGCTTATTCATGCCCCACCACGGCAGGGTCCCACCTCCCCTCCAAAGTATGCCTCTTGGGCCTTGGACTTTCCTGAGCCCGTGCTCTGCTAGGCCATCGCAAACTAATGTTTTCTTCCACACAACCACTCTGCGTGCAGCTAGCTGCCTTGTGAGCAGGAGTGCGCTGTGGCCACAAGTGAGATTTCAAGCCAGGTCAGCTGTGAAGCTTGTTCAAGCTTGTTCAGAGGCCCTTGGCCGAGTGCTTTCAAATCATACCACCTGCTCCTGCTCCTCTGAGGGTCCCTTTTAAATATGAAACAGCGCCTTCCACTATGGATCAGAATTACTCTCCAGGAGTTTGCAAACCAGCCATTTTCATATACAGCTGATTCTTCAACAAAGGACAAAAAAAGAAAAGAAAAAAAAACAAAACCAAACCAACCCAACCCACTGTACGTATTGACTGAGAGCTAAAGATTGAAGATAGAAACAAAAACCAAAAAGCATGGATCAGGTGTAATTCTGAGGCAAAAGTGACAGAACCTACCAGAGATTTCACGGGAAGAAGTTGCAGCCAGAACAAGAAGGAGCAACATATAGCCAGAGATCAACCCGCGAGAGGCTCGGAGCCCGACTTTCAGAGAGCAGGTGGGGGGATTGTTTCTCCCTCCCTCACATCTCCGGCAGTCAGCAGGCTCCTGAGTTGTTGAAGAGCCTTTCTACCCTCACGAGCCCCAAAGTGGCTGCCACCAGTGAACTGGGGGCTTCTTGAGAACAAAGCATCAGGCTGCCAGCCCCCTCGGGGTCGCTTCCGGCACCGCAGAGCCGAGCCGAGACGGCAGGACATACTGCTAGGGAGAAGGCGGAGAGAAGCCAACGTGATGTTGCTGCCATCTCCATCAGTGTGGAAATGGAACTGAGGAGCAGCCTGTGTAAGCAGACGCAGCAGCTACGAAAAGCGCGTGGGTCAGACTCTGCTACAAATGCCGTGGGCATGCATGTGACGGATTCAGGGCTTTGCTGCTGCTGTTTTTAAACGGAGCTCTCTAGTCCTATTTGTTTCTGATTTCCAGTTCCTTTTCTTTTTTTTTTGCTGAGGAAAGTTTCTCAGTGAAAATAAACTGGGAAGTGTGACTTGGGACATGGAACATCTATTATTAAAGAAGCCCAGCTGTGAAAGGAACACTGTTGACTGGGTCCTTCCTGCAACGACCACAGACAGATTTCACCTCCTGCCATTTCCTCAGTGAAGCTAGGAATAAAGAACTTGATTAACTGTCCACACATGACCATTCCATTTGGCCAGTGGACTCAGACACGATTCTGCTCCGGAAAGCCATAAAGAAACTCCATTATCTTCATTTCTGACTCACATCTGCATGTTACATCCCTGCAACCTCACTATCGCCTTTCAAAGTGGGGAAATCGGGTGCTATCACCTTTACTCATATGTATTTTTTTGCATTTTCAATGGCAAATTATTTTATTAATATTTAATTAAATTCCATCTTTAGTGATTACTGATTCTTAGTCCATTTCAATACCTATTAAGTTTGCCTCCCTTTATTTGAAAATAATCTTTCCAAGTTTTGTTAGAAAGACAATATAGGTATAAAGCACAGACCATAATATGGCTGAAATATTTAACATGATTTTTCAGTATCATTTGATATGATCATGGAATTTCTTTTTTCTTAGCCTATTAGCATAGTGAACTGCATTGATAAAGATTTTCAAATACTGAACCAGACTTGCATCCCTGGAATAAACCCCACTTGGTTATGGTACACAATTCTTTTTGTATATTGCTGGATTCAATTCACTAACATTTTATTAAAATGTTTTGTGTCTCTATTACTGAGAGACATGGGCTGTAGTTCTTTTTTTTTGTATGGTCTTTGGTGTTAGTATCAGGGTAATATTGGGTTCATAAAATGTATTGGGAAGTATTCCCTCCCTTCTTCTAGTTTCTGGATGAGATTGTGTAGGATTAGTGTGAATTCCTCTTTAAATGTTTGGTAGAATTCTCTAGTGAATCTTTCTGGGCCTGGAGGTGTTTTTTTTTTTTTTTTTTTTTTCTTTCCAGGAGGTTTTATTTTTTTATTTTTTATTTTTTTTTTTTTTTTACTTTTTTTTTTTTGAGACAGAGTCTCACTCTGTTGCCCAGGCTAGAGTGAGTGCCGTGGCATCAGCCTAGCTCACAGCAACCTCAAACTCCTGAGCTCAAGCGATCCTCCTGTCTCAGCCTCCCGAGTAGCTGGGACTACAGGCATGCGCCACCATGCCCGGCTAATTTTTTCTATATATATTTTTAGCTGTCCATATAATTTCTTTCTATTTTTGGTAGAGGTGGGGTCTCGCTCTTGCTCAGGCTGGTCTCGAACTCCTGAGCTCAAACGATCCGCCCACCTCGGCCTCCCAGAGTGCTAGGATTACAGGCGTGAGCCACCGCGCCCGGCCCTTCCAGGAGGTTTTAAATTACAAGTTCAATTTCTTATCAGGCAATTCAAATTATGGATTTCATATTGGGTGAGTTGTAGTAGTTTATACTTTTCTAGGAATTGATCCATTTCATCTAGGTTGTCAAATTTATGTACAGAGAATTGTAGCTAACATTCCCTTTTCATCTGATGTCTAAGTGATATCCCTTGTTTCATTCCCATTAGTTTTTTCTGTTTTGTCAGTCTTATTAGAGGTTTCTTAATTTTATTGATATTTTCAAAGAGGTAGCTATTTGTTTCATTGATTTTCTCTATTGTTTTCAATATTGATTTGTGCTCTTATGTCCTTCCTTCTGCTTGCTTTGGGCTTACTTTGCTCTTCTTTTTTTGGTTTCTTGAGATGGGAGTGCAAATTACTGATTTGAGATTTTTTTCTTCTACTCATACAAGCATTTTAGTGCTATAAATTTTCTTCCCAGCACAACTTTAGCTGCATCCCACAAATTCTGATGTATTTTCATTCAGTTCCATATATTTTTAAAAATTATTATACTTGAGATTCACTTTTTGGTCCATGGATTTGGAAGTGTGATGCTTAGTTTCCAAGTGTTAGATTTTCCTGTTATCTTTCTGTTACTGATTTCTAGTTTGATCCCATTGTGGTCACTTGGTATTATTTCAATTCTTTTAAATGTGTTGAGATTTGTTTTATGGTCCAGGATATGTTCTATCTTGGGATATGTTCTGTGGCACTTGAAAAGAATGCATATTCTGCTGCTGTTGGGTGAAGTGTGCTATAAATGCCAATTAGATACTGTTAGTGGATGGTGTCGAGTTCTATATCCTTGCTGATTTCCTGTCTAGTTGTAAGACTCCAAAGGTAATTGCGGGTTTATCTACTTCTCTTCCAGGTCTGCAAGTTTTTGCTTTACGTATTTTGCAGCTGTGTTATTTGGTACACACACATTTAGGATTGCTGAATCTTCTTGGTGTGCTGACCCTTTTATTATGATGTAATGTCCCTCTTGGACCCTGGCAATTTTTTATTTAATATTAATGTAGTCACTCCTGCATTCTTTTGACTTATGCATGGTATTTTTTTCTACTCTTTTACTTTCAACCTGCATATATTGTTCTATTTAATATTTGAAGTGAGTTTTCCTTGGTACTGATGAGTTTTGCTATTTGAAAAAAAAAGAAAAAAAATTTCTTATAGACAGCATATAGATGGGCCATTTTTTTAAACATCAACTCTGCCAATCGATCTCTTAACTGGCATTGTTAGACCATTTACATTTAATGTTATTATATTAAAAGCTTAAATATGCCATTTTATTTTTGTTTTCTATTTTTCACTTGCTTTCTTTTTCTTGCCTACCTGTGGGTTAAACTTTTTTTTTTTTTTAATTCTATTTGTGCACTTGAGTACATCTGTTTGTATAATTCTTTTTGGTGGTTGCTCTAGGTATCACATTACATATAAAGTATCAAAATCTACTGGTGTCAACTTTTATCAGTTTGGGTGAAGTGCTGAACCTTGCCTCCTTTTGTCCTCTGACATTTATCCTAGCTGTCTAGTTATTTCCTCTACATAGAGAGCCACATTAGAGTGGTACAAGTTTCACTTCAAACATCAAACATGATTTAGAACACTTAAGAAGAGAAGGAAAGCCTATTGCATTTGTTGATATTTTGGCTCTTTCCATGTTCTTTCTTCCTTCCTGATGCCACAAGATTCTTTTATTGTTTCCTGTTTAGAGAATTTAGTCACTCTTTTCAAGTAGGTTTGCTGGTGACAACTTCTCATAATTTTCCTTCATCGAATAATGTCTTGATTCCCCCTTCATTCCAGAAGAATATTTTTGCTGGATATAGAATTCTGGATGGAAAAGTTATTTTCTTTCAGCACTTAAAAAATGTTGTGTCATTTATTTCTGGCCTCTGTGGTTTCTGTTGAGCATCTTGCTGCTGTTCTAATTGTTTTGCCCCCTAGAGATAAGAGGTCACTCTCCTCTTGCTGCTTTAGAGACTTTTTTCTTTGGTTTTTGCCTTCAGTTTGATCATGAGGTGCCCAGACATAGATTTCTTTGGGTTTATCTTCCTTGCAGTTCACTCAGCATTTTGATTCTGTTGGTTTATGATTTTGCCAAATTTGGAAAATTGACAGCCCTTTTACTTTGAATTTTATTTAGCTCCATTCTCTTTCTACTCTCTTCTGGGACTGACAGATCTTTTGTTGACATGACATGACAGATCTTTTGTTCCAAGTATCTCCAAGGCTCTGTTCATTTTCTTTTTCAGTCTATTTTCTATTTGTTGTTCAAAATGGGTAGTTTCTATTGTTCTGTCTTCAAGTTTATGGATTCTTTCCTTTGTTCTCTATACTCTACTGTCAAACGCATCCACAGAGTTTTTTATATTGGCTAGTTTACTTTTTAATTCTAAAATTTCCATTTAGTTCTTCAAAATCTTCTCTTTGCTGAGATTTTCTATTTTTTTCATGTTTCAACCATGTTTGTAATTGCTAACTGATTTCTATTATTTTTTTCAGACAGGGTCTCACTCTGTTGTTGCCCAGGCTGGAGTGCAGTGGTGCAATCATAGCTCACTGCAGCCTTAAACTCCTGGGCCTGAGTGATCCTCCTGCCTCAGCCTCCCAAGTGTCTGGGACTACAGGTGTGCACCACCACGCCCAGCCTAAATGAAGTATTTTTATGTAGGTGCTTTAAAATATTTGTCAGATAATTCTAATGTTGTTGTCATCTTGGTGCTGGCATTAGTTATCTTTTCTCATTTAGTTTGAGATCTTGGTTCCTAGTGTAGACAGTGATTTTTTATTGAAACCTAGGAAGTTTTGAGTGTTGTAAGACTCTGGGTTTGAATTAAAGCTTGTGTTTTAGCAGGCCTGCTTTGACACTGCTCCAGTGAGTGAAGGAAGGAGGCTGCCTCTTTGCTGCCAGGTGGGAGTGGAAGCCCAGGCTCCCCTTTGGGCCTTCATTGATAACATTCAGGCTGAGGATGGGGGGAGCAACTTGTTACTGCTGAAATCCTTGACACCCTGGGGAAAGTGGGAGAGGCACCTCAATACTACTGAGTAGGGGGGGTGAAAGACCAGGCTCCCCACACAGTCTCTACTAACAACACAGGATTGGGGTCATTATACCCAGTGGAGATGCAAGTCCCAATGTGGGCCTGCTCATCCCTAGCCCCCACAGTCCTCTCTGATATCACCAGAGGAAAGAGGAAGGAGATTGAGGTGTCTTGTTATAGCAGGCAAGGGTGGAGCTCTAGGCCCCACTTGGTCTTTGCTAGTGGGGATGGGGTGGGGCTGCAATAGAGCTGTTACTGTTTAAAAGTTTTCTGTTTTTCAGGTTGCCCCTCTCCTGGTACACTGGTTACAGAGAACAAGGTTTTGTTGTTTTTCGGACTGTGACTCTTGGCATTCCTGGGTTAATGGCTTCTCCAGCTCCAAGTGTGGGCTATATAAGGTAAAAAGAAAACCCAGGGAACTCACTGCTTGTATTAGTTTGCCAGGGCTGCCATAACAAAATTCCAGAGACTGGTGGCTTAAACAACAGAAATTCATTTTTCACAATGCTGGAGGTTAGAAGTCCAAGATCAATTGGTGTCGGCAGGCTGGTTTCTCTTGAGGCCCCTCTCCTCAGCTTGGAGATGGTCAGCCTCTTGCTGTGTCCTCACATGGTCTTTCCTCTGCGCATGCACATCTCTGGTGTCTAAATTTCTTCTTCTTACTTGGACATCAAACTGGGTTAGAATCCACCCTAATTTTCTTTAAACCTCATTTTACCTTAACCACCTTTAAAGACCTTATCTCTAAATACACTCTGAGTTTCTGAAGGGTTAAGACTTCTACATAGAAATTTGTGGCAACATGGCTCAGCCCAAAACACCCCTGTACTTACTCTTCCTCAGGTCCTGAGGTCCCTCACTTGTGTTTTTTTTTTTTTCTGAGGCAGAGTCTGACTCTGTTGCACGGGCTAGAGTGCCGTGGTGTCAGCTCAGCTCATAGCAACCTCAAACTCCTGGGCTCAAGCGATCCTCCTGCCTCAGCCTCCTGAGTAGCTGGGACTACAGGCATGTGCCACCATGCCTGGCTAATTTTTTCTATATATTTTTTAGTTGTCCAGCTAATTTTCTTTCTATTTTTAGTAGAGATGGGGTCTCACTATTGCTCAGGCTGGTCTCGAACTCCTGAGCTCAAATAATCCACCCGCCTTGGCCTCCCAGAGTGCTAGGATTACAGGCCTGAGCCAATGCACCTGGCCTGTGTACCTTTTTCTATCCACTTTCAAAATCTTATGTTTGTCTTACATACAAAGTCCAGAATTTTTATTGTACTTAGTAGGAAGACTAGTACCCCATCTTCTTGAAAATGGAAGTCTCCTCCTTACATTTTTCTTTATCTTAGTTTCCTTAAAAACTGACCTCCGCTGGTTAATAAATGGTAGAGCCAGCTATTTTGACTCCTGCATCCTAGGTCTCTACATCACATCATGTAAGTTTTACTTCAAATAAAATGCATATAAAATATGGAAACTCAAAATTCAGAAAATACCAAAACATTAAGACTTTTAAAAAGCATTGAGGTTCTTGATAGTAACATCCCTACTTTTTTTCCTTCCCACACCACAGGTGTAGATAAAAATATTCCCCTTGTTCCCCAAAGTGGCTAAGGTACAAACAGGGATTTTTAACACAGAGAAAACATGTGGTTTAACCTTGGTGATTAGAACAAAGCCCTATTGCTGCCTTTGAAGCAACGTGCATCACACTCCTGGATATTACGGTATCAGTTCTCAGGGTAATGCAATTCTTCCACTCCCTATCAAAGGTAACAACCAACCACTGAGAAAGCCTAGGTAAAGTACACAAACCACTTTAACAGACAAACTGAAACATTAAAACTCACAACTCCTCTGACGTAGGAAATTGTAAAGGATTTTCCAGATTCCTCTAATCGTAAGATCTCAAACTATAACTCCCAGTTATGGCCAGGCCAGCACTTCATTCACTACAACCTCTAGGCCGAGAATGAAGTCAAGCTCACACGTGACTAAGAACCATAAACCAGAATTGCAGCCCATCCAGAGCAGGAGGTGTGATCAGACACACCGTCAGGGCTCGAGCAGCAGCCTCGACGCCACGAGAGTCTATCTGGGACCAGCGGGCTGGGCTCAGTGTTCAAGAGGGTGTAGATGAAATCCAGGATGTTCAGACTCTGTAATCTGCACCTTGCTTGAGCCCACTGTGACGAACACTGAAGTAACAATAGTAGCTGTCCCAGTCTTACTCTTGCAAGCAACAGTGAGATGCAGGGGCACCACTCTCTTAGTCAATTTGGGCAGCTCTAACAAAATGCCTTAGACTGGGTAATTTATAAACAGAAGTTTATTGCTCAGTTTTGGAGGCTGAGGAGTCTAAGATCAACCTATTGGCAGATTTGGTGTTTGGTGAGGGCCCATGCCTCATAGATGGTGTCCTCTTGGGGCAGAAGGGGCAAAAAAGCTCCGCTGGGCCACTTTTTATAAGGCACTAATCCTGTCCACCTAATCACCACCTAAATGCCCCACCTCTTACTATCTGCATTGGGGATTCGGTTTCAACATATGAATCTGGGTTGGTGGGGGGGTGGGGGCACAAAAATTCAGACCATAGTCACCATGTTCTGTTGACCATTTGTCTGTTTCCAGTGCCCTATCTCCATTTTCCTCTTTTCCCAGGACATTAATGTGCCTAAATCAAAGCTCACAAACTTTTTTGATGCATTACCCCTTTCTTTAGGGTGAATTAGATATAACTCATCTTCACCTTCTCCCCTGAAAATATTTTACGAAAGTCATAGGGAAGAAAATCAAAAGAATGAATCCCAGGGAAGAATTCTAGATGTTAGCAAGTAACAAGGTAAGAGAATTCTGGACCCTGGGCCTTCAGGTACCCCAGATAACACTGCACAGCTTAGCGCCACA
The DNA here is from genome assembly GCF_041146395.1 of Eulemur rufifrons. NCBI lineage: Eukaryota > Metazoa > Chordata > Mammalia > Primates > Lemuridae > Eulemur > Eulemur rufifrons. Next base: position 35,848,456 of record NC_091001.1, on the reverse strand, counting down.
AAATTCCCAGCTACCCCTTGTCTATACTCCTTCAAAGTCTGGGATCGCCAGTAGTAGTTCCCAAGTAGGCTTCCCAGCTCGGTCTATCCCATCTCAGTAAATCGTGTATCACTTAGCTCAGGCCAAAATAATGAAAATCAAAAATAAGAACTCAAAACCTTTATTCCTCTCTTTCTCTCTCACACCATATCCAGTCTAGCCCTGGCCTCAGTTCCAGAATCTTCTGGGGAATTAGCATGACAAAGAAAAAAACCCACAGCATCCTTGGCCCTGCCCCAGAGATTTTGATTTGAACACGTCCAATTACAAAAACTCCCAAGGTGATTTTCAAAGGCAGGCAAGTTCAGCTCACACTGGTTAGGGAACACAAGACCTCCCGTTTGCACATGCTTCTGATATGTAGAAAGCTCCATCCTCTTGGTGCCTGTTCAGGTTTGCTGTCATGCAGAGCCTGTCTACTTGGAAAATGTGCTGCTTTAACTTACTGTGTTGTTTTCCCATTTATTATAAGAGGAAAAATAAAATGCTAACACTAATCCTTGAAAAAGTTCTTAATGAAAACAAAAACTCTCAAGTTCTCATGCAATGAGGCTAGTTCACAAATCTTTCTACAGAAGACAAATGGCACTCCTTTTCCTCCATGTGTTCTGTGTTGCCAGGGAAGGACACAAAAATGATTCTATCCCTGGCTAAGATCTGAAAACTTCACACAGCAGGTAATATTACATGCAGAGATTCGGCCCATGTAGCATACAAAGATTTCTAATATCCACACATCAAATTACATATTGCATGAACCTGGATGTTTTCAGAGTTTTCTTTTAAACTAAATTCTGCAATATTTTTCTTAGTGATTCAACAACATCCTGCACAAAGCAGAAAGCCAACCTTTAAAACTGAAAGTCTGTGACTGATGAGTTTCCATATTTTATTAAAATAGCATACTTAACCACGGTTAACCTAGAATAGGTTAACTTTGTCCCAACCCCACCCCCGAATATGCAGCACAATACAGTAGTGATTTCAAATATCCTTGTTTGTGATAACCAACAGAAATATTTCAAAGTCAAGTTTGCAACTAAAAACTAGACCTTGGAAAAATTCTGAATTAAAAGAGAAACATAAAGCTCTCAAATAGAATTCTTTTATCTGCCCGAAAATAAATGCCGGTGTGCCACCCACCTGACAAATACTGCTAGGGTTTTTTTTGTTTGTTTTCTTTATGCATAGTATAACGTCTCATTTATAAGTACCCACTTTTATAAATAAAATCGGCATTTTTCGTCCCATTTAATGTTCCTTTTCAGCTTCAAAAGAAACCAGTAAATAAAACTGTCAATGACAGTCACGACATACGTTCTCACAGCAAGATAAAAAACTTGAAAATACGCAGAGATGCATCTACGCTATTATACATAAAAAGATTCAAAAAGTGCAAGGCAAAATCTGCAGTTTTTCTGAAGGGAGCTTTTAGGCACATCCATTTCATTAAAGCAAGCTTCAGAATGAAATTCCAGTTTGTTCTTCATGACACCTGTTTAAGTCTTTCTTTTAAAAAAAAAAAAAAAAACCAAACAAACCAAAAATACATCCCATCGAGTGTAAAACGTGGAGTCTTGAGTCCTAAGAAGTGAGGGGCTCAGTTGTGGCGAGTCCGTCCTTTCTTTATCCTGGCGGGCTTTGGTTTGGGGATGTACTGATTATTTGCCTGGTACTCCAGTTCTTTACGGAAGTAGTGAATTGCTTTGTTTAAACCTTCCTCCAGCGGGACCTGTTTAAAGAGAAAGGGAGAGGAGGTCACATCCACGGAAGGGCTTTGCAGGGAGGCCGTGCCGACTTGTGGGGCCCCTATCAGAGGCGCATTCCCAGGCCATAGGCTGATAGGCTGGTCATCGCAGCCCACCCAAAGAAGACAGTGGTCCTTCAGGGCTGCTTTCGAACCATATTATGCAATGTAACAAGTGACGCTCTAACTGACATAAAGTGAGCTCCAACCACAGAAGACCCCAAACTACCTCTTGCTGGTGTATCTACTTCAGTTTGAATCAATCTCAAATATGGCTTTTAAGATAATGCACATGTGCCCCCTTCTTGCAGAAGAAATCTACCACGGCGTGGAGGGAAGATGCTTTGAGAAAATGATCTGCATCTGAGCCACACTCCTGATTCTCCCACGTGACAGTAACCCTTTGTGTTCCCCAGCAGATGGCCCACCTGCCAGGGAGCATGGGACACTCCCGGGGGAAAAAGGCTTGTCTGTTTGTCTGTCTCAATTACGGCAATGGTCTCTCAAGTGTCAAAATATTAACACGTCAAAACTTATCAAATTGTACATTTTAAATACAGGCAGTTTGCCGTATGCCAATTATACCTCAACAAGCTGTTAAACACATGCACTCAGGAAAATTAAGATGAGTATGCCTGAAAGTTTCTTTGGATCAGACCCCTCGCAAAAATGTCTTACAAATTAAAACTGCTAGTAGGAAGAGAAAGGTGAGAGATGGCTCACGTTCTAGGAATGTTAGAATATTGTACATCTAAAATCCAGACAAAGAAGATAGTAACATACATACCCCACATAATGTAAAAGCAATTGTTACTATGCAGTAAATGTACATTTAACTCTTTAAAAACGGTTCTACTTACAAATGGACCAATGGCAAATAGAGCTTCAAAAAACAAAGCAACTGGACCTATGCTTGCTATAACTTGGTTTGCACAGCTGAGATTAGATCTTGTTAAGCCTGAGCCTAATCTAATCATATTTTCATTTCATTCCACAGATTTCTGTGGCCTTCCACAGGTCACTTAGACTTGTGCATCACAGGATGAAACAAGAACCAGGCTGGAACTGTCATGGCCCCTTAAGGTTCAACATTCTAGAATTCTACTTACTCAGCTCTCGATACTACGCACATCTTTAAAAGGTACACTAAGCTTTTAGATGTGTCCCCACCTCTGACTGCGCCATAACCCGCTGGCCATGCCTTGGATGCTCCTACATTTGTCTAGTGTGTGTGAGGCTGTGATAGCTGCAGGGCTCCTGCTGGGCACAGGGCCTCATACCCTGGCCTGAGGGGAGCCCACATTCCAGTGGGGCACACGGGAGTGGGCAAAGAGGGAACAGCCAGACGTAGCAGATGGTAGACGAGGCAGGCTTGCTCCTGTAGATGCAGCCAGCCGGGGCTGCCTCTCTAAGGAGATGGTATCTGAAGGACAAGGGATCTAATGGATGAGAGTGCAGTGGCCACACACAGCCCTGGGGGACGGGCACTCTCGGGTGAGGGAGGAGCACCCGGGCCACTGTGGTGGGAACGGCAGGTGGTAGGAGCAGGGGCAGGCTGGGGGCTTAGGGTTCAGCTACTTGGGGCTCAGATGCGAGGGGGAGGGAGACAGGTGCCTCCTGCGGCATCTCCCAGGCCACAGCAAGGGTCTGTGGAAGGCACGTGGGCTCCCCTCCCTTTGCAACCTTCAGTGTTGTACACTTCCAACCTGGGCCTCCACCTGTGAGGGGCTGATGGGACCAGATCGCCCCTCGCCCAGCTCTGCACGGCCATGCGGAGAGGTGGCCAGGGCTATGTGAGGGCCCTGAGCACGCACCGCCATAGCCCTGGACACTACCTTCACGGAGGCAGCACGCCTCTGTAATTTTACGAAAGCAGAGACAACAGCAGGCCCCAGCCATTGCCCCGACGAGAGAATGAGACATATGATATGGGAGAAGCTGTTTATGGCCTGGAGAAAACCTGATGTCTGCCCAGACGCCAACCCCACCTCGCTCCACTGGGGCTGCTCACAAGGGCCAGAGCCCACAGGACGGGGGACCTGGGAGGTGGGGACCTGTCTCCAGGCAGCGCTAACTGCCCGCACTTACCACGGGCTCCCACCCGAGCATCAGCTTTGCTTTCTTGATGTCCGGCTTTCTTTTCTGAGGGTCATCCTGGGCTTCGGAGAGAAACTGAATTTCACTTCCGCTACCTGAGATGTTTAAAGAAAAAAAGGGGTAACAGAGAATCACGAAGCACGAAGGATGTGTCATTTTACCACCTACATCAAAGTGAAATCCCATCTGTGGAATGAATAAGGTGCATCTGTGTAAATGCAGCTCTCTCGAAGCCACTGGGCCCCCTAAGGGACTGTCCTGCACAGACAGCTGACCACGTGCGGGTGCCCCAGGCTTAATTCTGGCCCCATGAGAGTTAGTTGGGTGCTGCTTACTCTGATTCCACAGGCCTGAGTGACCTCCCAGTACAAGAGGGCCTGCCCCAAGGCAGACCACCCACATCCCCACAGCAGGTAACACACACAGACGTGCCCACCGTGCACGACCTGATGTCAATGAGAACCACAAACGTGGTGTGAGTCATCTCTGAGGGTGATGCCAACGGACACACTTGGGTGCTCAGGGCGTAGCGAGCCCCAAGCCAAGGCATGAGATGTTCAGCCACCCTGCCGGAGGGACCCATGGAGGACAGAAAAGCTGGCTTGTCCAGCATCCTAGCCGGGTCCAGACCCCGCTGGCCTGCAGAATAAAGCCACACCAGTGACTGTCGGCCAACCCTGCAGAGGAAACCGCAGTGGAGGTCAGCCCTGACTGCAGAATCTGGGGCAAGTGAAACAGCTGCTGTCTTAAGCCACCAAGGTTAAGGGTGGTGAGTCACACAGTCACACACAGACACACGGGGAAATACTGTGTCCCTCTCAGGTTTCAGATCAGATTTTCCCAACACGCCAACGTGTGCACAGATCACCTGAAGGACTTGACAACATGCAGATTCTGACCGGGAGGCCTGGGGTGGGGCCGGGAGCAGACGGCTCACAGCTGTGATCTGAGCACGTCTCCTCCTCACGTACGAGGGGCAGACAGGTTCAGAATGGAAAAGCTGGGCAAGCAGATCTGAAAGGGGGCTGCAGGCACCACGCACGGAGCAGGTTTTGTCTGAGGAAGACCACCGCCTCCCGTCACATGGGACAGGATGCCAGTGGTCAGAGTTGACTGGGACAATGCTGGTGAGTGATGGCCTGATGCCAGGAAGGTCAACTTGGAGGAAATAACCCAGCCAGGCAGGTCTGGACGGTCACTTCAGAACACCACACCACGTGTGCTCATCCCTGGTCTAGCCAACCAGTCCGGTCTGGTTGTGTCTTTAACTCCAATTTCTGGACCAACTCGAGAAAAGACACACACGGTCCAAGAGGCAGACTTCCCAAAGCTCCAGGAAGCCTGAGGATGAGACCAAGGGCTCACCCACTCTACGTCTGCAGCCGAGGGCCAGTCCAGAATACCTGCACTTCTTATGGCGTAGGAGTGCACCTGATAGGTGCTCCCAACGTCACGCTGCCCCAGCGTCACAGCCAGGCTGCCAGAACTGAAAACAGAAGTTCAAACTCGCCCGAAACATAACTGGTGTTGCTCTCTGCTACTCTCTCAAATTCTGTGCTCAACATGACCAGTGTTTGGAAATCCAACAATTGTCACCCGTGCAAGATGATCTAACACAATTGTGCTTCAAACACTGGAAACAAATCTCCCTCCCACTCCACGAAGACCTGCAATCAAAATAGTGAACAAAACCAATCCTGCCCTCCTTTATCTTTTTATTACTTAATTAAAGAATTAGAAAACAATTAAGTATTCCCGATAAAAAGTTCTGCTTTGATCCAATTCAATTAGCTTGTCTTAGTTACCCATTTTCTAGTCAAGGTGTTATCAACAGATAGGGTAAGCACAGCCGATTTCACTCAGGAAGTGATTTATCCTACTTACCAACAAGGTTTTTAATTAACTGAGCAAATTCTAGGATTGTGTGTTCTTCTGGGTTTCCCTAAGGAAGAGATGGTTTCTGGTTACAAGTGTAATTACAGCAGCGGCAGCCCACCACCCAAACCACATGCCCGTCTGCAGAGATGTTCGCTGGCCGACTCGGACCTCCTGTGTAGCTTCACCGGAGCTCCCTGTTTTCCCGGGGGCGCTTCACTTACCAAGAAGACGATTACTCAACCTGGCAAAAGGCTAAACTGCACCTATCTTCACCTTTGTCCTCTAGACTGTCCGCGTGTAAGACTGGCCTTTGGACAGGTCAGGAGTATAGGACACATATTCACTGGCTGCCTTTCCAGGACAATTTCCACATCGAACATAACTTCAGTGTCACTTTGCATAAAAAGTGTGGGTTACAAAATTAGCTCTATTTCCCTCTGGGTGTGCTGTGTTAATAACTTCAGTGATAAAGGACTTGCAATCTTGCACGTGAAATCTGTAACACAAACGAGTGCCCTCACAGGCAAGCCCCAGGGACAGACTGGTTGTGTTGTATGATGTGAGTGTACTTCTGCGTGCTCGGGGTTGGGGGCGGGCGTGGGGGAGCTTTGAGGAAAACCACTTTCTCCTTTTTTTCCTTCTATAACACATTTGAGCAGCCACTGCCCGTTTACCTCCCAATCCTGTCATTCCTATTCTGCCCCCACCACCCACAACCATAAGAACTACCATGAAGTCTGGCAACTACATGTCCGAAGGACCCTGCATCCCCATTTCCTTAGTTAGTCTGAGTCTAGATGGCAGAAGAGCAGGAGGGACCCTGGGCCTGACCATGAGCATGGCGAGGACTGACTAGCAAAGGGGGGTGATAGGAATCGGGAGAAAGTGGCTCTGTCTTTATGAGGCTCCTGGCGGACACTCGGTTCTGATTTCAGGGAGCAAAGGTTTCTAAAAGAGACGGGAGTTCCCCAATGTCCCTGTGCGAAGGCCTCCAAAGAGAGGAAAGAAGGAACATGGTAGCTCCTACAGAGAATACTGGGGTTGCTCAGGGCAGTCACTGACAACGCACCTCCCAAAGGGCCTGTGGCAGAAACGCAGGGCAGGGGCGGCCGGGCCTCCAAAGTGCCAGCGGGCAAACGCCCCAGGTGAACTGAGGCTTATAAGGCGTGTTCTGGTCTGTTTTAAGTGAATGTTTTTTCAAAAGTGCCACCCTGTACCCAAGAATCAGCAACAGTCCCAGGAGGGAGTGAACACTCTGGGGCCTACTCTTTCCTATGTGATAAGAACTCCCTCCTCTCAACTCAGGGAAAAACGAACGGTATCCATTGTGCTTGAGATGGGTGGTTACAAGGGCAAGCACAGGCACAGGTTTTTGAGTGACACGGTTTGCAAGAAATAGGTTGAATGCCACCCCTGCGAACCTTGAAACGTTGCGGAGGCAAGAGATGTGGTTTGGAGAAGCACCTGAAATGATGACCCAAGGGCTTCCTCGAGGTGGGACAATGGGGGTCCCTAGTGAACACAGAGATCTTGTGTCTGCGGCCATCGACAGAAGCAAACGCCTTGAATGCTGGACAGCCCATACTGGACACCTTTTACACGAGAGGGAACAAAGCCACCCAGAAGACAGTGACAAAAAGAGTAAGACGACCCAGCATGACCCTGGCTGATGCAGCTGGTGAAAAGAGTAGGGGCACAGGACCGTACCCTGCAAATCCCTGGAGAGCTGTCACATTGCAGAGGCACCCGGCTAGCTCTGAATGGCCCCAGGTGGAGAAGTGAGGTCAGTGGGTGGGTGTGCAGAGAGGGAGATTTTGGTCCTAATATAAGGAAGAACTTTCCACTGGCCACAACAGGCCAGAGACAGTGAACTGCTCCGAGCAGAAGCAAGTTCACCAGCACAAAGTGCTCAGGGCTGGAAGAGAGACTGGACAGAGCTACTTCTCAATCCCTGCAACGGGGAGATTCTAGGGCTGTGGCATGAAGGGAGGCGAGAAGCCAAGGAGCTGGTCTGTCAGGCTGAACTACAGATGGGATCAATACCTGCAAAACGCCTCTTTGGACAACATCTATCTTCTAAAAACTCAGTCCAGTCTTATAACAAGGACCCACCCATTAAATGGAGAAAGGGCTGCACACAAGTGTTCTACTACCACCAACAGGCTTCCCATGCTTGCAGACCTGGGCCCTTTAGAAGGCAGTGAGAGTTCGTCTAGAGTTTATTACATTGCTCATCTGTGCCTTGCAGATGTCTCACTTCTGCATACTCTTACTTTGTTTTGTGTTTTTTTCCTCTAGTATTTAGCAAGCAACAAACACGCATGCCAATGGCAAACCAAGCAAAGCCTGGTGCTGTCTGTGGTTTCACAATAAGAAAAAAATCTGAGCTGTCCTGGGAGGGTAGAGAGAGAGTACTCACCAGGTTGACCGGGCTACTGACGTTGCTGTTCATGAGAGCCACGAGGCCATTCACCAGATCGCTGGAAAAGAAGTGGGGGTGTATCAGGCTCCACCTGCTGAAACACGCTGGCGCTGAGCACCACATACAAGCCCACCCAGGAGAAAATTCACCACCTCCCAAAAGAAAACAAAAACCCAAATGGAAAACTGAATGTCCAAATAAAATCCTACAAACTGACATGGTGTTTATAACACTGAAGTACTTATGGATGAAATGATAAGTATGATGTCTGGGATTTGCTTTTGGTGGGTGGGGTGTAGACAGTTAAACAGGATGGAAGCTGAGCAATGGGGTTGAGTTTGCCACTTCGGTGCATTTTTGAAGTCCTTTGACAAAAACTAAACATACAAAAACTAAATGCCCTCCCCCAAAAGATGGCATTTACAGAAGTTTCTGATGAAAGTCCATGTTTAATGTGAACCCAGCTAGTTGGCCCATACGAAAGCACATGGTTGTATTTTAAAACAAGATCCACGGAAATGAACGGACTCCAGTATGTGATCCGCATACTGGCAAATCACAGATAAAACCAGACGATACTGAGGGTTGAAAGCAACTAGAACGTCACTCCCGACTCCCCCAACCTCAAGTCGCCACCCCACAAGACACTTCGCATGAAACGGTCAGGGATACTTGGATGTTTCAAATGGATCGTGACTGGGCCATGAAGGTGAAGATAAGTAAGCAGATTTTTCGCTTACCAAGGTTTGGTTCTTATTTTCAGAAGCTTTAAAGTGTGACTCTGTTAAGAAAAAGTTACTTCGTAAAAATGACACCTCACTGCTAAACATAAGCACTTTCTCTAAGCCCATTTCCATCAGCTGTATTTCTTAGAACACTTTTCAAGCTCTGTTCCTCCTCCTCCTCCTCCTCCTCTGTCATTACCAGTGAGGAGCAGGTCGCTGTGGGTGACGATAGACTTACGAAAGAAAACCCCAGATAGCTTTTGCTTTCCTTGTAATTGAGAAAAAGAAATTTGGGTTGGGGTATTTAGTAAACAAGTTACTTCTGCTTTTTCATTTACAACAAATGGGTATTTTATAGGAACCTGTTTAAAGTGTTCTATTCTCACAGATCAAGCACAAATGCAAATCGCTGCTGACCTCGGATGATTTCTCTTTTATAGAAACTGGCAAAAAGTCACTTCATCACTATGGCAGTAATCGTTATATCAGAATGTGTTCTCTCACAACATACATCTGTGAGTATTTATAAAAAGACATTAAAAGCTGCCATTCTATAACATCCACAATAGGTTTTAATATTGAAACTAGGGGGTGGGGTCCACAGTGAGTTGGAAGACAGCTGACTGATAGGCAGTCACCCTCATTGGGCGAGGGAAGGGGGAGGGCCACGTATTTTTTACATAATAAACTGGCAACTTTTAAGGTCAAAATTGCACAGATCACACTCATTTAACCTGAAGCTCTTGAAAAGTGTCATTTTGACAAAGTGACTTTTTAAAAATATATAGCATGCCTTTGTTATGTGAATGAGGACACAACCCAACCATGAAAATATCAAACACAGTCATGCCAAAATGTCAATGTGGATGACCTCCTAGACCTCGGAATCCCTGCAGTGCTGTCTCGAGGCAATCGTGGATTTTAAGATCAGTTAATTTAGTATAGAAACTACAGATTCAGACACTGTGCATTAGTACGATTCTCGGTGCCTAAAAAATAGTTTGTTAAAAAAACATAGCTGCAGCGTTACAAAGAGAGGGTTTCCCAAAGGGTTAACAGCTACGTGTCTACGGAAACTACTGGAGTCTTCCTTCTAAGTGGGCAGTTGGCACGGGAGAGGATGGTACACGTGACGGCAGCCAGGTGTGAGCTGTGACTATCAGGGAAAGCCTGGCACCATGGGCACATTTTGACTTTTTGTCCTTTGCTGGGATAGCATATGGCATGGGCATTACCGAATGCTCAGAACATTTTAATCTCTAGCAAAAACAAAAATATCTGAGGCTATTTTAAATGAATTCTATATGTGATGCCTTTGAATGAATGAGAACAGTAAGAAGAACGGGTTCTAACTGGTTTCCCTCTTACTGCACAAAGTCTCGTGAATATTCCACATGGTGTGGTGACTGGAGAAGCTTGGAGGACCCTGGTGAGGTAGTTTCAGGCAAGCTCATGCCACTGAGGACGGCAGGTTCCCTCGGGGAAGCACACGCCTGGGGGCAGGTGAGGGAGGGTGGGATGGAAACGTATTCGTATGAAAAGATGACACTCAACACACCCAAGTCCGACTACTCGGTCCCCACACAGAAATGTGCCATGAAAGCTTCTCCAAGCACGTGGTGCCTACGTCAAGTGCTTTGAAACGATGGCAGTGCCGACGGAGGGTGACTGCCATTTCCCTGCTAAATCGCTTCTTAGAGTGAGTTAGCCTATTGGGGCAGCAACGTGGGCCAGTTGCATTACGCTGCTGGGCTTTCTGCCTTGCCTGACCAGTATGGGAGTTTACCCACAGCATCCATCTGGAGTAAATGGCAGAATTCACACTTTCAGCAAACATCTGTAGTAGTTGTTTTTAATTTTTTAAAATTTTACTAGCATTTCCATTTCTCAAAAAGACTTCTATGGGACCCTCCCCTAATCAGACTCTGTAGGTGCTCTGGCTCAGGTGGGGCTGGGGGCTGCCCAGACTGCACCCCCTTAGCCACCACCTCACCTCACCCCTACAGTGCCCTGGGATGGCCCCAAGACACCAGAACAGCATTTCCCAATTGGCAGGAGTGCTGGGCATCTGCATGGAAGAGTGGAAACGTGTGGGTCCAAACTACAGAACTGGGTCTCACAATGATTCAGGACACCAGACACTTTTACAGAACTGACAGCAGCCACGTAATGGTGGAAGGCACATTGGCGTATGTAACTTCCTATATCCTAACTCTTCTCTCAGAATCCAACTGAATTGACCAGTCAAACACTAGATTATAAGGATTACCAAGAAAACAGTAAAAATCACCAAGTGAAACAACTCACAATTCTAAAGAATATATTTTTACCTGCATTTGGTTTCAGCACGAAATTTAACATTAGGACACTATCTTATCTCATACCCTTCATAAGAACTATCTCGACCACCCCACAAAGCCACGTTTAAGATGAGTCTTTGCATATTTGCTGGACGCATAAAGCCATCTCTTCACCCGGCCTCAAATGGAATCACACAAGTCACCCTCAGAGTTGGGCAACTTCACTCGCAAAACGCTAGGTGGCAGTCAAAGACCAGCTCAGGAGTCACCAGTCCCAGAGAGGGATGTAAACTAACTTTTAACAGAGAACAGCAAGAGTTTTCCCATGGCAAAACTAAAACTCACTTTTAATCAACATACACTGTTAGAGTTGTAGAAATGACTAACAGATGCAGTAGACACTCAAGTGCCTGCTAGGTCGCACTCCCCCGCCCCAAAGCGTGGCTAAGGCTGAGCTCCTGTGGCCGGGCAGGACAGTCTTACCTGACATACTGGAACGCCCTCGTCTGAGACCCGGATCCATATACCTGCAAAGAAACCGACAGTCAGGCCTCCCGAGAAAACCACCCCGGCACTGGGCAGTTTTCCATGCAATTCCAGGGGACACAGATTGACCTGAATATTCATCCCTGGAGGGGCAGTGACAGTGACTCAAAGCATCTAGAGCCGCATTTCACACCCCTACTTCAAAATTATGCCCCAACAGGTAGAAGGTGGCAGAAATACTTAATGTGTGTGTGTGTGAAGTTTTTCCTCAAAAGACAGTATCTGAAGGCATCAGCTTCTGTTGGAGCCTTACGACCTGTCAGGCATTATGTCAGGATCTGGGGTCTGATCTGAGTGCAGGTGGGAGACAGACCCAGACACAGAGTAATGTGTACATTTAACCAGAGTTCTCACCCCTCCCACCAGAACAGCTGGGCGCTCAGTCCACACTCATCCACAGACTCTCTAGGATGTAGCACGTGTCTCCTGGTACTTTATAGCGAGCTCCAGGTAATTCTAACGTGTGGCTAAGACCAAGGTTCACAGCCCCCCAGGAGACTCTGCAAGTGACACAGAGGTGGCGTGAGGGAGGGAGGGCCACATGCCCCCTTTGCATCCAATGAACTGTTGTTCCCACACCCCGAGCCTTGGCTTGCATTCTTTCCTCTGCCGGCTATAATCCTCTATCTACTTTCCTCCTGGCAGAGAGTCACTCCTCTTTTAGGGACCAGCTCTGACACCACCTTCTTGGGAAGCGTCCTCTGACTCATCCCTCACGGACAGAATGAACTGCCCTGCCCTGTGTCCACTCCTCATGCCAACTGCCCCTGACCATGAGCTCCCTGGACAGCACTCATGTCCAACTTGCCTTGGCCCTCCCAGAGCCGGGCACCATGCCCAGCACGACACCAGCGCTGCACAAACATCGGCCGAATGGTAATCTGGTGAATGCTATAGATTATGCCACCTACTAAGGATGGCGGGACTAAAGCAGAAGGCTAAGCCCTGGTCACAGGGGACAACATGGCCACCGGAGTTGGGGGTTGCCTGCTTCTGGGGAAAGTAGGCAGCTGGAAGGAGGAACTGCCTTCTGGATAAGCCTCCCTCCAGCTACCCCGAGATGAAGAGGAGTTTGAGGTCAGTATCTCTTGGGGACAGCACCAGGCCCACCAGCCCCATTGTCCCTCAGCACGGCTTCCCAGGGGCACACCTCATCAGATTTGAGGAGGAAAAGGGGAAGGCGCAGGTGGGGAAGAAAAGCACACCTCACACCTCCTGGATGCCTTTTTCTAAAAAGCAGGTTTAAATGCAGTTTTTGGTATATGCCAATTTCCCAGGTGTATCTGTTCTATTTGGTTCTGTTCTTAGGGGAAGGCCTCCCATTGAGAAAAGCCGGAGAACACTGATGTGTGGGGATTTCTGTAAGACAGAAACCCCAGCAACAAATCCCAGTAAAGGACAACTGAGGACAGACCGGGGTGGGCCCCTTAGCAGGAGACCACCATGCCCTGGCAGCTCTGCTGGAACTGGCTCTCTGGCTTCGCGCACACATCTGACACATCTGGGGGGCAGGGGGGCAGGAAGGAGGCCATGGGCCTGACTCCGTAGGACAGCAGGTCTCTGCCCTGGAGCTCCCTCATCCTGGAGACCCCCTACACCCCAGTGCTGGACTCATAGGTCTTGTTTGTTTTTCATGACCTTATTTTAGAGGTGAGGTCATGGAAGCTCAGAGCACCAGAGGGACCTGCACCCAGTAGAGTGAAACCTATCTTAACTCCAAGTTCAGGATTCTTTTTGCCCTCACGTTGCGTCCTCTAATTTCAGAGCTGCCTGTAGTTTCTTCCGCAGATATGGTTCTCAGGCTGGCACTGGGCTGTTCACCGATCTCGCTGTAAGACGAGTCACAGGGCTCCTCAAGGGGTAGGTCTGGGCATGTGCTCTCTGCTGCTCGGGGGTCCGAATATCAACGTTGAGGTTGCAGACACGCCTCTGCCACCTGCTCTGCACCATCCCACCACACCCAGTCAGGGGCACTGCCGACAGTGGGGTAGGGGCCTGCAGGTGCATTCTGGCCACATTCATGGAAAGGTCACCATCTATGCACAGTGGCAATGGCCTTCAACAAGCGGGCTCACCCAAGAGCTGTGATGTCCACCCAAGTGCCGCCTCACAGAGTGGAGCCCACGGACGAGCGTGCAGAGGCAGCTTTGGTTCCACCCAAATGCGCCAACCCCGAGGGCTGGAGGGAGCATGATTTAGGGCAGCATACATCGGGTGAGCCTTCAGATGGGGACGAGTTAGCTTGGGCAGCCAGGGTGAGGAGTCTGAAGAATTGTGTCAATAAAAGGAAACAGGGACTTGTGACGGGGCCCGCATCCAACAGATGAACATCAGCTAATCCCAAAGGGAGGTTTAGAGCTGCTGCCCAGGAGGTCCAAGAAAACTCCTGAGGTAACCCTGCAGTCTGCTGTGTACTTCCCACAGCCGCCATAGCTCCCAGCGCCTGGAGGGAGAGTGCTCCAACCAGCGGCCGGGCTGTCTGCAGCACATAAATGCAGGCACATTCTCTGCCTGACTTCACAGGGGAAACCCTCACCCAGCAGCCACCAACACCAGCCTCCACAATCATCGGGGAGCTCTGTTCCCTGCAGGTCTGGTGGCCAAAACCCCTTAGATGTACCCCCGCTGAGGCCCCCACTGATGCTCATGTGGCAACAGTCCCCGGGACAGGAGGAGGCTGTTTTGCCTGGGCTGCAGAGGAGCTCATGGGTCCTGGGGGACCCACTGCACAGCCCCCCAGGCCTTGCTGACAAGCCTTGAAGGTAAAGCTCCAGGTGTCGGCTGTCTGAGATGAAGAGTGAGGGACAGCTTTCACCTCTCACAAAAATCAAATCACGGTGGATAACGGACTTAAACCTTAGGCGTGATACAATCAGAATTCTAGAAGAAAATGTAGGAAAGACTCTTACAGACATTGGCCTAGGCAAAGAATTTATGAAGAAGACCCCCAAGGCAATCACAGCAGCAACAAAAATAAATGAATGGGACATGATTAAATTAAAAAGCTTCTGCACAGCCAAAGAAACAGTCCAGAGAATAAACAGACCACCTACAGAATGGGAAAAAATTTTTGCATACTACACATCAGATAAAGGACTGATAACAAGAATCTATTTAGAACTCAGGAAAATCAGCAAGAAAAAATCAAGCAACCCTATCAAAAAGTGGGCAAAGGACATGAATAGAAATTTTTCAAAAGAAGATATAAAAATGGCTAACAAACATATGAAAAAGTGTTCAACATCTCTAATCATCAGGGAAATGCAAATCAAAACCACAATGAGATATCACTTAACCCCAGTGAGAATGGCCTTTATCAAAAAAACCCAAAACAACACATGTTGGCGTGGGTGTGGAGAGACAGGAACACTAATACACTGCTGGTGGGACTGCAAACTAGTGCAACCTCTGTGGAAAGCATTATGGAGGTATCTTAAACAGATTCAAGTAGACCTGCCATTTGACCCGGCAATCCCATTACTGGGCATATACCCAAAGGAAAAAAGGTCATTCTGTAACAAAGGCACATGTACCCAAATGTTTATAGCAGCACAATTCACAATAGCAAAGATGTGGAAACAACCCAAATGCCCATCAATACATGATTGGATTAGTAAACTGTGGTATATGTATACCATGGAATACTACTCAGCTATAAGGAATGATGAAGATACAACATCTCTATGGTTCTCCTGGAGAGAGCTGGAACCCATTATATTAAGTGAAGTATCCCAAGAATGGAAAAACAAGCATCACATGTACTCACCAGAAAATTGGTTTCCTTGATCATCACCTAAATACAAATCTGGAAACGACACCAATTGGACATCAGACTGAGGTGGGGGGTGGGGGAGGGGATGGGGGTATGCCTACACAATGAGTGCATTGCGCACCGTTTGTGGAGTGGTAACACTTGATGGTGCTGACTCGGGAAAGGGGGGGTGGGGAAAAAAATATGAAACTATTGTTTTTAACTTGCACTGTTCACTTAATAATTTATCATGAATATTTCCCATATTATTTCATATCATTGTACAAGAAATAATGTATACATTATGAGGATATACTGTATCTAACAAGATATGCTGTTAGACTCTTTGATTCTGTAAAATTAAATAAAAAAAAAAAAAAAAGAAGCAAAAAAAAAAAAAAAAAAAAAAAAAAAAAGAGTGAGGGAGCAGCGGAGCCCTGCCCTCCCGGGCCCTGGGGTCCTGCTGGATTCCGATTTCCATAGCATATCCTATCCACCGTCTATAATTTGGTCCAAATCAGCCTCCCTGTATCACTAACAGTATTCTGAATATGAGGATTTATAATTCATGCTTATAATATTCACTCTGCGTGTGCCAAATGTGAAAACATAATAAAAGGGGTGTGTGAAAATGTAAAGTAAAAGAGAGATGATGCTATGCAGTTATCTCCTCTACAAAAAAACCTGTACTCCCTGGGCTCTAGAGCACACCTGTAGTGCCCATGCACACCCTCTCATGGCATGTCTGAGGCCTCTACCTCTCTTGCCCCAAGGGACAGCCACGAGAGCAGAGGATGCCAGGACAGAGGCCTATCTCACTGACGGACCGGGCACGGAGCGAATGCTCAGCAAAGGCCAGGCGGAGAGTAAGGCAGCTGCTGATGGTGAGCACCTGCAGAGCCCCACAGCCCCCTGTTCTTACACAGGACAGTGTGGGATTAGTTCCTCTGGCTTCATTTCCCAGAATAGGCGGGATGCCAGGAGATCCGTGAAAGGGTCAAGGCGCTGTCAGGGCCTGGGAGCTCAGCGCTATGTGCAGGTCAAAGCGGCACAGAACCAGGGAGTTACCCCCCAGGGAGAGGGCTGCAGGACAGCAGGGAGTGCCCGGCACTGTCCCCTCCCATGCCTCATGTGCCTGCGGTGGGACAAAGATTTGTTGCTTGCCCAAATTTTAGTCAGGCTCCTGAACCTTCTCCTGGGCCCACCTGTGCACTTCCTTGTAAAATCTAGTTTTAGCAAGAAACCTCCTGATTGACACCTGACCAGACTCCTCAGCCCCCAGGAGAGGTCTGACCAACTGGCCTGCGTCAGCAAGGATCTTGCTGGGTGGTTTGGCCAGAATCCCCCAACCCTGGTGTTTCCCTTAGTCCTGTTCCACCCACTGCCCCGACTCTGCTCCTTGGCTAAGTTCCACTTGCCCAGGCTGCACTCAGAGCTGAGCCCAGCCTCTTCCCCGTAAAACCCCACTGCAGTGGTCCCCATTCCCGGAGTGATGGTTCTGAATGAAGTCTTCCTCACTTGGTACTTCAACAAGCACCAGTGAATAATGGTTTCTTTAACAGATCCAATGGCTTCTCTCCGCAAATGAAGGCCAATGTTAGGATCACTTAAGATACCACAGTATCAGTAAAAAGGGTAAAACATCACACCAGCTTTGAATTGGTCTTAGAAGTATAGTTTCTCCAAAATTATCCTTTGGAAAAACAGCAAGACTTTTAAAAGAACATAGACCTGGATTCAATAACCCCAATTCTGCTCCTTCTGAGCTGTCATCTCAATGAAGTTGTTTTCTCATCTGTAAAGTGGACTAAATCACAGTGAGACGGCAAAGCAGAACTAAACCCTCCTGTGAATTGTGAGCCAAAGCCTCAAGCCTCTTCAGAAACAAACTTGGTAAGCTAGGTCCACCTGAACCATCCTCACCTGTGTGGCTAAACCTTCTAAACTGGGACTCAGTATTTTCTGAACTTCTACATGATTCAATTTAAAATACAACTCGGATGTATATGATGTACTTAACCTAGCAGTATATTCCCCAAGTTCTCCTAACAGGCGTCTGATACAGCAGCGAATAAGATGCTAAGACATGCCCCAAAGAGTGATCTTTGCTGAGGGATAAGATGCCAAAGGGCTGCTCCAAAAAGCAGCTAGGAGGTGAGTGACGGCACAAACCCAGCTTGGAAAGGGAGGGCAAGATACTGCGCAGTTTTCAACCACCTGCCCCAGAAGGCCTTAGTCTTAGCAGTGACTTGCTGGAAATGAAGCAGAAAAGGAACACGAAGGACACACCTTTGTATTTGCCTTCCTTAATAAACCAAGTGTTCTCAACGTGGGCTAGCCTGCAGCGGTCAGGCCAGCCTCTCCTCCAGACCTCTCCATAGACCCATCTGACAAGAGCAAGAAATGATATCTCAACTGGACAAATAAGGATGAAAAGTTAGTGATATTCATCACATTCCTGCTGGGAAACAGAATTCTGTGTGACAAAGGAAACGAAACACATTCTGAAAGGCCTCCCTTGGGACTCTGGTCTCGGGCCACCAGAAGGCGTCTAGAATAAAGCCTGGCGTGGTCTGGATTAACTGCAGTCATGGTCGGCACCAGAGATCTTTCCCCTTCTGTCTCTGGCACAGAACTTGACCAGCGTGGCGACAACACATGAGCTATTACCGTCTGCCAACAATACACGCATTCTTGGGGCTGGCCAGGGACTCCTCTCCTACCTAACACGGGGGCCCTGGCTGCTGCCCAGGAGGCAATAAATTAAGAAGTTGTTTCTTGGAAGGCTTTTAACGGTTTACTCTGCAAACAAAGCAGCTCCGATCTCATGGTGTGAGGAAGAGTCTCCGAGTACGGTGGCTAAAAAGGCACCAGGACTGCCCTTAAGATGTGGAATTCCCAACAAGCAGGTGAACCGAGGGGTCCCAGGGCACAAGCCCCTCAGAACCCCAAAGAGCAGCAGGAGGGGAACACAGAATAATAGTAACATTTGCCCTTTCACTCACCACAAAGGAAAGCAGCCACTAGAAATCCAATCATTAGTTCACAACCAACATGGATCTCATGCCGCCTGGGTGCCTGGCGCCCTCCTGGGAGCTGGGGACACAGCTGTGGATGAAACCAAGTTCTTGGTTTCGAAGAGCTTACACACTGCACGAGCAGGGATATGGGGGCTGCAAAGTTAGTATTTTAGCTGGTGACAAGTGCGACGAAAACAATAATGTGGTTACCGGTAACCGACGTGGTGCCCCTATATGCAGAAGAGTCGAGGCGGCTTCCCTAACAAAATGACGAATGACTGGAGAACGCACAGAAGAAAAGCAAAGTGCTCCAGCACAGGCGACAGTGAGGGGTGAGGGGACTCAGCCTGGGGGGTGGGGGCTGAGGGAGGGCGGGTGGCAAGAGGACCGTGGAGCACACTCTTCTTGAGACGGTCTGGGTTCTCTGTGCGAGGCTCCCTCTGGCTGCTGGGCTGGAGCACACAGGCCAGGGAGAATGAGGGCAGTTTGGAGGCTACAGCAGTACTTCGGGACAGGGTGGTGACAGTGTGCACGGGGACTGGAGTCTGCATCTGCCCAGGGCGAGGCCACTGGGACGTGCTGGTGGGTCTGATGTGTGGTGAGGGAAGGAGAAGAGCCAGTGTGGCCAGAGAGCCCCCATCCAGGGGCACCGAGACATCACGTATTGACAGGCAGAGACAGGGAGGGCTGGCTTGGGCCGTGGGGAGCCCAGAGCTGAGGTCTAGACTCACCTCTCCTTGCAGGGTATTCAACAAAACTCACTGCACAGTGAGCCTGGCCTGGGGGAGCCGCCCCGTCCTGTAACAGGCCAAGTGTTTGTTCTGCACTGGTAGTGCAGCAGCTAACACGTACGGAGGAGCACACCATAGAGGGGGAAGCCTTGGCATTTTATCTAACCATTGTGCTTTAGTCTTCTCACCTGAAAAACCAGGGGAATAATGTCACCTGCACCCCACAGATATGCCGTGGGCACTGAATGAGTTAAAGATGTAAAGGTCACAGAGCACAGAACAGGAGGCCAACTGCATCGATCAGTGGACAGATTCCTATGTACTATATACACATATAGCTATACTTTTGCTCCTGAAATATACTCAACTGATAACCAAACCATTCTGCAGAATTTCCAGAGTGACAAGATGCTTATCAGCTCTAGATTCCACCAAACACCCAGCTGAAAATAGCTCTGGGGGCTACGGATTAGAAGAGCCAAGAAGATGAGGCAGGCGACCAGGAAGAGGAACGGGAAAGCCCAGAGGAAAGACGCAGGAAGAGAGAAGAGGAGGGCAGTGAGGATGTGGCAAAACTGAAGACACCTGATAGAAGCCCTCGCTGCACAGGCCCAGGTGCTCCTCCCTGCGAGGTAGGAGGAACGAGCAGCCCACCCTGACCCCACAGATGGTGTCTGAGGGTACCCAGCAGTCGGTGTCAGCACAGACTTCCAGGGGACACTGCTCACCTCACCCGCCCCACCCTGTTGGTGCTTCTCAGCCACTGGAGGGACACCGAGTACAGGCACACCTGTGGCTACAGCCAGCAGGCCAAGAAATGTCAGGGAAGGTCTTCACAGGCCTGTGGGGCAGGCAGATGGACCTGGAGGCAGCGTGGACAAGGCCCGCAGCCAGGGAACTCGATGCCAGTGGGCTCAGAGGAACGAGGTGACTCGAGTTACCTGGAACAGCCATTCCTCACCTGGGTCCTGTCCACGCGCCTTCCCTCCCCTTCACAGAGGGCAGCGGGGATGCACCTAACACTAAATGTCAGCTCCAGAAATGTTACTCCCTGAATCGAGATGCACTCGTCCCTCACCCAGATGTGGGTTGCACGCCGGCCCCTGGGCCGCCCCTGCACCTACCGTGAGCGGCTCCCCCTGCAGCGCCTGCAGGATGAAGTTGCTGACCACCCGCCCGTCGTTCATGTGCATGCGCGGCCCGAAGGTGTTGAAGATTCTGGCCACCCGCACCTCCACGCCTTCCTGGAACAGAGAAGAGGAAGTCAGGCTCGCTGCCCCCTCATAGGCCAGGTGTGACGCTGCATTTCCCGTGCCCTGCACAGAAAGCCTGTCAACGTTCTGCCTTTCATTCCAAAATGAAAATGGCTTTTCTGTTCCGATTCTACAGCGTGCTCATTATTCGGCAATTTGGAGACTATACAGAGTTATACCAAAGGAAATCAAAGCTGTCCCAGATCTTACCACCAAAAGGCCACTAGCATTAACATTCTAGAAGAAAACCTGCTAGACGGTAAGACAGAGCAAAGGGCTTTATGTGTTCATATACATTTTGCCCAGTAAATATATATTTTGCCAAATGGGATCATATTATGAAAATATTCTTTTGTAATCTTTTTCATGTAATACATTGTGCAAATTTATCACTCAATAGAGATATAAATGTCAATAATATTTGATAGCTAAGAAGAAAAACAAGAAAACTCCTTTATCTTGGGGAAAGGAGACATATAATATAAACGTTCTTAAAGAGCTACCTTGTGCCTACACTGCCAATCTGCTCTACTGAAAAGTTAATCTGTTTTAGTGATAAACTAAACACAACTTAGTGTCCAATATAGGTTATCAGGCAATGGCCTGGAAAGAGACATACTGACATTGTTTAAAATGGTCATTTCTACTGTTCATTTGCATGTCCACGTTCATTTTCTTCTGCATGTTTTTCACTGTTTCTATTTTTACTACAATAAACACATACTACTTTTGTAATCTGGAAAACTAAATTTTCAAATATGCAATCAGCAAAGTATATTTCTTAAACTGCAAAAGCCTTCTCTAAACGATCTTGTTTAATTATTAACTTCACAGACTACTTTGCCATGGATGAAAAAGTTAAATGTTTCTATTACAAATTCTGAGTTACTGAGCTTTCACAGCGTGTGCTTCTGATGTTTGCTCCATTGTGCTACCAACATGCATTTTCTGGGCGTCTGAGGATGGGGAGCCTGAGGTGTGAGGACCTGGGCTCCAGCTCCCCTATGGGTTCCTCAGGCCTGCCACTGACTCTCGGCCACAGTGCACCGGGGACAGGGGCAGCACTCACCTGAGCCAGGTGTTATGTGATTGTGGCACAGGCCCAGCAGAGTAAGTATTCGGTGCCATCATATCATCACTAGCCAAAACAGTTCTTCCCTGACTCTACCACCTTCGACCTGGCACAGGCTGGGAAGCTCATGGACCCTGAGCTAGCAAAGCTTAGCACAGACTCTCTGCACCTGTGCAGCAAGTTAAAAGGGATGAGCCATGTGTGTGCTGTGACGTGAGATAGGTGGAAAAGCATGGATCCAGCACACAGTTAACTCTCAGAAGCCAGAGTGCTTTGTGCCAACTCCCCCCAGCAATACACTATAATGTGCTCACATGAGCTATTCAGCCTCTCAGGACAAAAACGTGAACTATGATTCTAAGTCCAGGAATAAATCAACCCTTTTCTCTACTGAACTAACTAGAGTGTATTAAAAAAGGGTTGCGGGGTGGGGGTGGGGGGTGGGGGAGGCAGAGATGTTGTTCTCAATAGAAAATAACTCAGAAGTATCCAGTTGCATTTAATTGATAAGATGAGAGAAGAATCGGGAAGTGAATGAAATTGCTTTATTCTAGGAAGAGACTGGAAAAATCTCAGCAAATTTACAATAATCAAATCATGTGCCTGGCAGGGGAAAAGCTCAATGAGTTATGCAAAGTTTGCAACAAATCGAATGCTTTTATGTCTTAACCTTCCCCCTCCTCAAAACAACATTCCAGAACACGGCCTCATTAGGAGCTGGGCTCCATAGCCGTTAACTGGCTGACACGTGAGCAGGCTGGCTTGTTCGGATTTTTCCACGTGGCTCTGTGAGGGCTGGGCAGCCAGGACAACCCTCTGCACAGGCGCAGCCGCCATGAGTGCAAGGACACTTTTCCAAAAACTCAAGCCCTCAAGGCTGGTTTATACCAACTAGATTAGCTAAGCCTAAATTCCTTAAATGAAATAAACATAAACCCAAGGCTCAATCAAGATCTGCTCTCCCCTCAGACGGTATATGCGGAGAGTGTGCGCCAATCCAGCTCTTTCTAGGTAGCATCAGGAAACCCTTTGCCTTTATACAAAGGCAACCGCTGTTCAACATGCATAGTCCCTTAGCCACCTGGTACCCATTCCCTTTGATCCTCCAGGTGGGACAGTTGGTGGGTGCTGACACGGCTATTTATGGTGGCAGCTTGGTGGGGCCCATATGCCTGGCTTGGAGGAAGGTCTAATTATCAGCATCTCGGACCAGAGAAGTCCAGTGTCTGACCCACAGCCGCCTTCCCAGGAAGGGAAGAGCCAGGCTGAAAACCCAAGAAGTTTGAGCCAGGCCACGAAGTCTCATTTAGGGGAGAGCCCACCTCTAAAGGCCCAAGAAGCAAACACATCATGAACTCCTGACTCCCAGGCAACGCCCCATCTGTGAGTGGCCGAGCCCTGCCCACCACCACGCTGGTGCATCTGAGTTTCCACCTCGGTGAGACGCAGGGTCTCTGTACACACAAGGCCACCATTCAGAAAGCCAACTGCCTGCTCATTCCTAGTCATGGCTGGACTTCATTCCGTGCTCTGTGGTTTGTCCCTTGTGGTGAACCATGAGTCATGCAGGACTCCAAGCAAGAAGGACAAGGACAACTCCTACAAGTTTGAGTTACACCAGCACAAAACCAACAGGAACTTCAAAGAGGACAGATACTTAGGGCCACACATGGGAAAAGCACACCTGAGCACACACGAACAGCACAGGAGTTAGCCCTGGGTGTGGCGGCTGGCCTCGGACACCTGGACAGCCTCATCTCATCCTGGCACTCACTAGCCACACTTTCCTGGGGAAGCCACTTCAGTTTCTAAGACTTAGATCATACTCTTAGAGATGGGCACAATAATATCCATTCTGCCTAGGTCACAGGGATTAAAAGAAAACACGTGAAACTGTTTTGAACACTGTCGTCATCATTACCAATCTGTAGGTGATGGTAACGAACCCAGTAACTCCCTTTGACCTTCATCCTGGTTCCCTGATTACACTAACTTATTGTGAAGTAACAGTGACCATGGGTGGAATACCCCACAAATACTGCCTCCAGGCCACTATGACTGCAAGAGACAGACTGAGGTTCCAGGAGGCCTCTGGGAACAGTGACTAGGTGGTGTATGGCCCCAGAGGGTGAGCTGGCATCAGTCGCCTCATTCGTAGCAGCTGAGGGGTGAGGGGTTGGGTACACTAGTCCCGAGACATGAAGCCGATTAATGGTGGGCCCAGACTGACGGGCAAGAGATGACCCAGGAGGCAGAGGGAAGGGACAAGGATTCCTCCAAATACCTTGGAGGGACAGCAATGTTACCAGCAGGGATTAAATGGGTTCTCCCTCAAAATTCCTTTTAAAATGCAATCATTCCTTACAGAGTATAGGAGGTCCTCAAATAACATCATTTTGCTCAACACCATTTCGTTGTACCATTGATGAGGGGAAAAATCGATCCTGGCCAGGACCGCTGTCTGTGTGGCATGTGCATGGTCTCCCCATGTCTGCGTGGGTCCTCTCCACATCCCGAAGACGTGCACCTGAAGTGAACTGGCGTGTCTACATGGTCCCAGTCCGAGTGAGTGTGGGTGGACGTGTGAGTGCGTCCTGCGATGGGATGGCTCCTGTCCAGGGCTGGTCCTCGCCTTGTGCCCTGAGCTGCCAGGACAGGCTCCGGCCACCTGCAACCCTGAACTCTGGAAAAAGCAAGTCAAGAATTCTCTTGCTTGTTTTTATCCATCTTTCCTAAATGTAAGTATAGCTCACATTTATTTCAATGTTCAATATTAGAAGTGTTTTGGTCCTCTATAGAAGTTTGGTGATGTTTTTGTGAACCTAACTCTTGTTTCTATCAATAAGCTGATGGTAAAATAGGTTCTTGCAAACTGTGACTTTAACCAAAAGGACATATAACAGAACCAGTCGACCGAGTTAGGCGAGGACTTACTGCACTGTACCAGGCCACTGAACACTGCACTGTAACTGTTCGCTGACGGAAGGCACAGAGGCTGCAACAGAGCACTGCATGGCAGGAGCAGGTGCTGACCAGAAGAGAACTCTAGCCCATGGCTGTGCCAACACCTGCTCTGAACGAGGTGCCCAGGGCATATTTACCTGCAGGGAACGGGATGGAGAAGTAACAGAGAGTGCTCCTGGGTATAGCAGCCTCGGTCTGATGCTTCCTTAGTCTTCCTCATGCCCCAAGAGAAGTACACACATTCCTAAAGCAACAGGGTTAGGTCGGAAGACTGAACCACCTAGTTCCTCTAGGGCCTCTCATACATGAATTTTGATGGGGTCTGATCCCGACCTGGGGATACAGCCAAAGCCACTGCAGAATGCAGAGCCCACTCTGCTAAGGCAAGATTCTCAAAGGTGCTGAAAACTTCAAATTCACTCTGGGGGCTGGCAGAGGGAGGAGGCCACACGAGGTCAGGGTCCGGGGTGTGTGTCTGTATGTGCCTGACAGTCTTCCTCAACAGCCGTGCTTCCACCTTAACAACAGGGCGCACCTTCCTGATGTCTGCCCTGCAGCAGGCTGTGCCAACGCTTCCTGCGAGGCCTGGAGAGGGCAAGTATTACTCTACGAAGCTCCAGCTGGGGCAGGTGGGATGTGGCCAGGGGGCACCCAGCGAGCAAGTCATAGGACCAGGAAACAAAGCTGTTATTGGGTGGGTCTGGAAGCCCAGGTCAGGACCCCTATGGTGTGGATCTTACTCATCCAGCACTGGGCTTGTTTTGGCTGCTTGATTTTTTTTTCAACTCAAATATAATACACACACCAACTCTTTGATTTTTTTATAAAAAGTACTGAAGACAAGAAATGAAACAGAACCACACCCTCAAGGCCACTGGACTAGATGATTTCTGAGTTTCCTTTCTTTCTGCCCTGCCACTATATGGTTTTATGAATGGTGGCCTGTTTGCAGAGCCAGCCCAGTGGGTGGGCCACGGACCTCGGAGTCACACTCACGAGGGGGCGATGAACTCAAATGCACACTAAGCTCTGACCACCACCGACTGGGCGAGGCCCCCACATTTATAAAACCACTGCGCCCAATGCACATAGAAGCTGTGATTTAATTCCTCTCTGGCAAGTTCAAACTACCCCTGAAAGAGGCTTTTTGCCTTTTGATCCCAACTTTCGTCTCATTCCATCCTCCGGAAAAACATTTAAGGAGCTTCTCTTTCTGTAAGGGATGTGTAGTAGGCTTCTTCTGCAAAATCAAATTCTATTTTGAAAACATAAAGATATTTCATTCATTAAAAGCAACTAGAGAGAGAATCCTTGGGAAAAGGGAAAATTTTTTATGAAAAGGTTATTCATACCTCTATCTTGTTCGTATTTTCAATCCTTATATATTGTTTATTCAGAGTAAGACACATCCACATACTCTATCAGGTCTTGACATAAAATGACAATTTATACTTAAGAGGCAATGTATCATTTTGTATAAAAAATAAAAATTTAAGTCATTAAAATAATGAATTAAAAATACGCCAAAGGCACACTATTCCACCTGGTTCATCCTTCTTTCTGGTCCTTTTTTTTTTTTTTTCCCTTTTTCATTTGTCTCCAGATAGCATAAATCCTAACACCTAAAGTTTTACATTTTCTCCTAAAACTTGCTATATCTCAGAGGCAGCACATTTAGAAGCACAAACTGACGTCACAGTGCAGTTCCTTGTTGACTAATCTCCCTGCTGAGGAGTGACTGGTGCCGCGAGGGCAACCCTGTGTGGACTGCTCGTCCTGGGCACCACGCCAGGACTGCGCAAGCTGCCAAGGAGTCTTCGCCGCCTTGGACTCGCAGCCACATTTTCTTCTCTCACTCTGGCTTCCTTCCCTGCACCGCCAGCTGGGACAGCCGGAGAGGGGAGGGGAGAGGGGAGGGGAGAGGGGAGGAGCAGGCCCGCAGGCAGCCAGCAGTGGGTTCAGGCCCAGGTGCTGGAATCCGGTTCTGGAGCCTGCCCCTCCCACCTGTGACGGGGCTGACCACACCCACCTCGGGAGGCTGTGGGGACAGGGTGAGGTTCAACAGACCGAGCCCTCACAGAGGCCGAACACACGGCAGGCACACGGCAGGCACTCCGGCTCTGGATCCTGCCCCTTCACAACACCTGGTACAGGCATGCGGGGCATCCGCAAATAATACGTCACCTCCAGACTGACACTGTGCTCGGTGCGCAGGACCTGTTGGGGTTGTAGCTACCGATGTGAAAAGAAATGAGAAGCAGCCAAGTCATGGTCCCAGAAAACAACAGTCACTTTGGAGTCTGTGCCCCAAGGAGGTCAGTGCTGCCCAGACCAGGCCAGAGGGCCAGAGGGCCAGAGGGCCAGAGGGCAAGCCCAAAGTGACCCGCCTGTGCTGGCAGCTAACGTGAAATCCCGAGTTGAAGAATCGCAACGCCTTCCATGTTTACATCCATCACAACCTTTACATGGTGGGTTTTTTCCTCCCTCTTGTTTGTCTCTAGATGGGAATATGGGTAACAATTTTTCTTCCTTCTTGCTTATCGATGTTTTCTCATTTTTCTATAGTTGGCAAAACATCCTGCCTTAGCAGGGACCCAAACAAGTCTCAACTTCGTGGTGTCTACTCTCATGGGCAGGGAGGAAAGGTGCTGTTTCCGTCCCTCCTCGGCACTGATTCAGACAAAAAGGGAGACAGTGCTCAGGTACCAGTCTTAGAGCCCAGTGGGGGTCGTGTCTCTCAGACCAGTCGCTCTCCCTCTGAGGACATGAATAATACAGGGTGGGAGGTCAGAAGTGCCCACCATGCCTTCTTCACAGGCATCTTAGAACTCAGTCCAGGCCTCCTTGCAGGCCCACTGCTCTGGGCCACATTGTCCCCTCCTCATTAGGAGCTACAACCTCCAACAGTCTGCCCTGAAGCCACCAGAACTGGACAGGACTCGAGCCCTCGTAGGGCCAAGGATGTGGTCAGTCCCTAACCTAATGACCACACAATGGGAACAAAACGCGGCTATATCACATGCACCTGCGCTCCCTGACATGCCACCAGGGCAGGCTTGCCTTGGGGTTGTCTACAGAACGGCACAGACAGCTGCACTCCCCCGGGCAGCCTGAGCCCTCAGCAGGTGCGCTAAGCAGGGTCTGGGCTGCAAGGAAGCTACAGATTACTCAGGGCTATCTGTCGGTCAGGACCCTAAGTTCCATGGTCTCCTTCCCAGACATTGCTGAGCCTGTCTCCACGTGGCAGTTGTCAAGCCTCACTGCATGATGAAAGTAACCAGGCATTGTTCCCACAAGTAGAACCCACAGTGCCCCAGTGAGAAGTACATGATGACCTTGGCCACATGATTGAGTGCTGTGTCCACTCCACAATTGTCTGTGGGAGCCGCCTGCGTGGAGGGACATGCCTGGCGACCCCACAGAAGAGGTATCACACCACATGAGTGACAGGCAGCTCCTCACCAGGGCCACCCTTGCTGTGCAGGGACACCCTCTTAAGAGGGTGCTTGTCAGGGACACTCAGACTTGGGCACAGGGGACCAGCTGATCACACAAGGGGCTTCTATCAGATCCATCATTTTATAGGTTTCAGGACAATGCCACTCATGCCGTTGAGCTCCTGAGACTCATGTGTGCAGAAATTTAAATGCTAACGTTTAAGAGTTACATAGGTGATACTTTCCTGAGTCCCTTCGGGCACTGATGACATGGACAGTTCCCATGTTAGCATGTGTGTGAAATGCAGACCCCAGCTAGAGTCCAGGCACCTAGAACAGTGCCTGACATACAGTCAGTGCTCAATAAATGCTGGCTGTATTACTACTAAATATTACAATTATCATGATCGTGTACATAAGGTAATATGTACATTCATAAAATTATCCACTAAGTTAAACTAGATCATTCAATAAAAACTAAAAGTTCAATAAAAATGTCCTATTTGCCTACCAGCTTTGCCTATGTAAAAATTCACTAAGTAAGAAATACGACCACAGGGCTGAAAGCAACAGAAACAGTAGAGAATCCTATTACTCCTGAAATTTATTACACACTAAAATGCAATTATGTGCCCCTCACACTCTAGTCAGTTCATGTAAGTAGCCACTGTACACAGTTGTTCTGTTTAGGAGATCACCTTAAACTTTTCAGTCAAGATATTCTGGGCCACCAAATGATAAAAGCACATTCCCACTAAAACTAACATTTCTTAGAATAAGTGAATAATGTTAAGCCAACGGGCCAAAGTGGCTTAGAAAGCAATTAGCTCTGCTTCTGGCTGAGAAACAAAGCAGAAAGGTTTAAATATCTCCAAAGCACAAGGTCATTTTATGGATCTTTAACACTGGTATTTCATTAAACATACAGTGAAAAAGACAGCCCCTGACAACCCCTCCTCCTCCCCAAAAAGGTCACACAAGCCTGCCTGATATTGTGCCGGGCTGCCACCTGTAGTAAGTAGCACGGAGATGGAAGGGGCTCAAAGTCTGACCCACAGAGGTCAGGAGCAGGGGACCTGGCCCTCGGCACGTGCCCGACTGCTGGCCCTCCTGGGACATCAGACAGACACTCGGGAAGACACCCTGGGCACCCAGACACCGCCCTCCCCTCTCAACAACGCACACAGCCAACAACGCCCTGAGCTCGCCTGCTGCTGGACCCCAGGGACAGACATTGCATCTGTCCACAGCCTGTCCCAGAATAACATTATTCCATGTCCACGTTTCGTTAGCTGCATGTCCCACTTTGCTGAAGCTGAGCGCAGACCCAAGCCCAAGGACACACTCACTGGACAGAGTATCCCAAGCCCTTGCCTGAGCCCTCAGGGGCCACCTCCGCACAGCCCTGAGGCAGGCAGGGCAGGTGTGATGAACCCCACGTGGAGGTAAGAACTGACTGACAAATAGGTCATGTCTTCTAAGTCATATGGCGGCAAAGCCAGTATGGGAACCTCGGTCTCTTGGTCTATAAGCCATTTCTGCTATAGCATGTGAGTGACCAAACCTGTAACATGAAATATTCTTGCAGCCAGGAGTGGTGGCTCACACCTATAACCCCAGCACTTTCAGAGGCTGAGGCAAGAGGATCGCTTGAGGCCAAGAGTTGGAGACCAGCCTTGGGCAACGAAGCAAGACCCTATCTCCACAAAAAAGCAAAAGAAAAAAAATGAGCCGGGCATGATGGTGTGTGCCTGTAGTCCCAGCTGCTCTGCAGGCTGAGGTAGGAGGATCACATGAGCCCAGGAATTCAAGGTTACAGTGAGCTATGATGATGCCACTGCACTCTAGCCTGACCTACAGAGTGAGACGCTGTTTCTAAAGAAAAAAAAGAAAAAGAAATATTCCTGGTAAAAGCACCAAGCCCAACCATGAATAATGAAAAAAGTACGAAATAACAGTAAATAAGTGTAAGTAACAATTCCCAAAGAGGCTCAAATTAAAACAATAATGAATTTGTTTATATACTTAATAGATGGAAAATGAAAGCAAAAAAAAAAAAAAAGAAAAATCTGATCTGGAGGTTTCAGGAGCACAGAGGCACTAATTAGCTGCTGGTGGGTAATTTGGCAATAAAAAGGCGTTCTGTTCATAGTCACACAGCAGTATTCCAATCCTATGAATTCATTTCTAGGAAATCATTTCTAAAATAAGGAGATAGATGGGAAAGCTGTAGATAATACCATTAATTTACAATAGTGGGAAACTGGGCTTGCCCAATACCCACCCCGAGGCAAAATTAACCATGGCATTAATTCCTTCACAGCACTTTACATCCGATGTGAGGGCGCTCTGCCTGTCTAAACCACAAGCCCAGAGCCCGGGGAAATACCTGCTTCATGTAGGCATAGCACATGGTCTCTGCGACACGCTTGCCTTCGTCGTAGCAAGCCCGCGGGCCGATGGGATTCACGTGGCCCCAGTAATCCTCACTCTGAGGGTGGACTTCAGGATCTAAGGATGGGGAAAAAAATGAGACTGTTTTCATCTTTCTTTTTTCAGCTCAAATGCATTATGAACAATGTATATATCTATGACGCAAAAGGGAACTTAGGAAAGACCCAGGTACCATTTACAATTGAAGAGACATTAAAGAGGCAACGTCAGGCTCTTGGTCCATTCTTTAAGTTCCACTAGGATGTGGTGGTCTTACCTCTGATGTTAAATAATGACAGTATTTTACAGGAAAAAAACAAAAGATCACTTCTCTCAATTTTAAGTCTTCCCTCTCTTCTGTAAATTGTTCTTAACTTTTAGACTGCTATACAAACTACAGCTAAATATAATCTATGTGAAGAGCTATATGGCTTAGTTTTGTATTTACAAAATCTATAATTAGAGCAAAGCATACATTTATTAAAAAAATTTTTAAACATAACATCTCTGTAGAGGACAATGACTTTGACATGTGCCATCACGGGAACAAATCTGACACCCATGCTGGGATACCCTGAAGGCTCCGAGGAGGCAAGTGGAGAGACGAGTGTCCACGGGCCAACGGCTGCTTGCTCCTCTGGCACACAATTTTATACTTCCCAGTTCCTGCTTTTCTAGTGTATAAATCACACTTTAAGATGTACCGGGGGACAGACTATTTAAAGAAACCAAGTAATGAGTTCTTTTTTTTAACACAAGTATATTTCTGGAATGTGAATTAATATCTAATGTATCTAATATGGCAAGAATTTTATATATCCTCTAAGTACAACCATGACATAAAATGTAAAAAACTTGGCCAAGAAATCCGGACCAAAAGTTACAAAGACTCCATGCTATAAACTCCTATCCTGCTTATCTTACACCCGAAGTCTGACTTGGGCCTATGCACGCAGCACAGCGGGGTGAACGCACACGCACCCTGGCACGTGCACCTGCTCGGCTGACCTCCCCGGGAGACCAGCACGGCCTCTGCAGCACTGCAGCATCACCGTGCAGAGAAAGGCCTCTCTCTATATATCTGCTGCTGTGGCTTAAAATGCCCATGAGAAGGGCAAATTTTTCACTGTCCAATGAGAGCAAAGGTCTAAGGAAAATACCCCTTAGACAAGAAAACCAATTACTTAAATTCAGAAATGTACCACATGATTAACATCAGAGCTTTTCTGTGAATTTTTGATAAGAGCTGGTCAAGCTAGACCCGGAAAGAGCTGGCCATAAATTTGCTAAAGGACAAGGAGGAGAAGGCTTGGCACACCCATCCGCCTCGGGCTGGCACCATCTGCACTGACATGCCAGGACAGCAAGCCTCGAAAAAGTTCTCTTTTTTCAAAATCACTTTAGAAAAAAATGGGGGAAAAAAATCACTTTGTTATAATAAAAGTAAAGGTCTAGAGTAAAAAATGATTTCCTATCTTCTCCCCTTTTCAGCATTTTGTGAGGCTAAGAGATTAAGCAAACATTCCACAAAACTTCAGTTTACTTCAGTTATTAACATCAGAGTAGAGCAACTGGTGAATCCCAAAAATTACACCCTAAAATTATTTAAAACCCTAAAGAACACAAGCTCCTGGCAAATATGCAGATAATAAATGCAGTGAGTGGGGAAGAAGGGTGGCCGTGGAGATGTCCTGTGCCCTTCTGGACGGTGCCACGGGTAGAGGTGCACACTTTGCCCTTTCAACTGTCCAGGACATCAAGGAAGTGGACGATGTACTACATTTCCATAGCTATTGCAAAGAGTATCACTGCATTCAGCAGCATTTCTCTGTTGCAGATTTTTTTTTTTAATTTGGTTCTTTTAAGTAAAAAAAAAAAAAGAAAAAAGTCTTTTCCAATTTTACTCTTATTTCTTCGTTTCTCCTGTTCATAGCAACGTAAAATAAAAAAAATTATATCATGCCAGGGCCTATTTTCCGCTGCATCAACTAAGCAGTTCTCCTAAACCCTGCACACTAAGTTGGTCTGAGCTGAATAGAAATCAACGCAAATTGAAAATACGGCCCTCACTCCAACTTCTCATACTCACTCCCAGGCAGTGGGGGGGTCTGGGAGGGAGGAGGAAGACTGCAGGTTGGTAAAACATGCTCCTGAGTTTTTTGCCACTAGCTGCTTAAGGTCCTTCCAGAAACTGTTATACAACAGGTGAAGCAATCTGCACGTCTCTTCTCCCAGCAAGCTTTAAAGGCCAACCTTGTAAGTTCTTGGTGGGTCAGGCCTGCAGCATGCATCGCTCACACAAAAGAATAACATGAACCACGAGACTGGCAAAAAGATCCCTAGAGAGTGTGATTTCCAAGGTCTCTCAGAGCAGAGTGGCAGAAGCACTTCTGTGGAATCATAAATGGTGGATCTTTATTGGCCAGGTGACAGGGTACAGTCCTCCACGGAGGAGTGTGGCAGCCCTGGCAGGTAAGACAGGAAGCCTGCTGATTGTCGTGCACAGGATGAGCAAGAGTGGGCTGGGCCTTCTCAGACACGAGCCCTGGACTCATCTAAGACAGGGTGTAAACAGCCCACCGGGCCTCTCACTCACCTCCATACACCTCGGACGTGGAGGCCAGGAGCAGACGGGCGCCGACTCGTTTTGCCAGCCCTGTGGAAAGCAAAGACATGAACAGAAACTATACAGGCACGATTTTTGTGGCCAAATAAATAGTGCTTTGGTATTAAAGAAATCTGATTATCCATCCATCTGCTCTTATTGGATCTGCTTTGGCACCAAAATAAAAACAAACCATAAGAAAAAGACAAAGGGACAGTACTTAGTTGGATACTTGTAGGGCCAAATGCAGAATCTGTTGGTTTGATAAAGTGTGACTTGAAGAGCTTCCTAAAGACTCCTCTGGCCCAAATACCACCCGGTATCTTATCAGATAACTTTACCTTGGTTGGCAGAAGGCAAGGCCTTCTCCCCTTAACTCTGACAACGGTCCACTTGCGGCTTCCTGAACGCGCCCATACCTCCCCTGCCTGGGTCACTCCCCATCGATCTTCCTGCCGCCTTCAAGGTTCAGCTTCAACAGCACTGTTTCCAAAGCAACTCACCCCAGCCCTCAATCCTGTTCTCCACCCCTTTCCTGCATTTACCACTCACATGGAGAACTGACTAGAACACCATCAACTATGGTGTGGAAAGTCTTCCAAATGCTCTTTCAGAGTCAACGTGACTCTGAAATGTGACTCTTTTTTGAGTCCAAATGCTTTCAATGTATGCTGGTTCACAGTAGCTCCAAGAAGCCCACTGACCTTCACCAAGCCCCATGCTTGGACAGGGGACCCTCCCATCCCCACGTGCCACCACACTAGAGGGGGCTGAGTCGGACACCCCTTGGCAGGCGTCTGGCCCTGCACACGGGGCAGGGGGCCAACGTGCTGCCCGTGAGTGTTGCTAGGAGGGTGAGATGAGGTGTGCACACACGACGTGGGGCACTTCTGGGGAGGCCAGGGTGGGGCAGAAGGGTCCTGGCGTGAGGGGCCCAGGGGTGTGACTGTGTCTGAGCATCTGGGGCAGGGAAGTAGGGAGCCAGGAAGACACAGGTCAAAATGAGAGAACCAGGTGGCCAAAAAGACTGGGAATGCCAGTGTGCCTGAGGAAGAAAATGCTAAAAGAGACGTAGCTTAAGATGGAATTCACAGGCTATCAATTTCACAGGCCTCGAAGAAGTCTGTGAGGTAGTTCACCACGCTACGTTATGGCAGAGACCAAAGAAATAGCTTCAAAACGAAGGGTTCTGAGATGTTTTTCTTTTTTGTAATTAAACGTTTTTATTTTGAGGTATTTGTACATTAAAATTCAGCTGTAGAAAGTAATAGAGACCCAATGTACCCTTCACCCAGTTTCCCCCAATGATGAAATCTGCAAAACTAGATACAATGTCACAACCAGGATACTGACCTGTGACATAGTCAATGAATATTGTCACTGATATAGACATTCCACTGACACAAGTGACACACAGCATTCCCACCTCCCCAGGGATCTACCATGCAGCCCTTTTACGGCCTCACCCCTCTTTTCACCTTGCCACCCCCCTATAACCTTGGCAACCACTAATCCATTCTCTGTTTCTATACTTTTATCATTTCAAGAATGATAAATAAATGGAATCATACAGTGTATGACCTTTCAGGAATGAATTTTTTCACTGAGCATTATTTCCCTCAAAATCCATCCAAGTTGCTGGGTGTGTCAATGGTTCCTTCCTATCTTACTGCTGAGTCAGGGAATGGATGCACCAGTTAATTTCACCAGTCACCCATTACAGGACATTCCAGTTGTTTCCAGGTCTTGACCATTACAAATAAAGCTGCTATGAACACTCATTACAGGTTTCCATGTCAACATAAATCTTCTGGGATGAATGCCTAAGATTACAATGGATGAGTCATATGGTACTTGTATATGTAGTTTTTTAAAAAACTGTCAAATTGGTTTTCAGAGTACCTGTACCATTTAGCATTCCACCACCTGAGGTCTTTCTAGTTTGTAGTTTTCTCTAAACGGTGGTAACACACACATCACATACACAATGTGTTATATTTTCAAAAGCAACTGAGCTTAAGATTTTGAAGCCAGCACTATTCCTGTATTGTTTCTGTGGCATGACTTCAGCAGAATCCAGAGGCAGCTATCCTGGGGTGAGGCCAGGGAGCTATCCTGGGCTGCTGTAGTACCCAGGTGTTTATGCCGAGACTGGACAAAGAATTTTCATCAGACAAAGATGCCAAGCACAGGACCCAGGAGGTGAGAAAGTTGCACATAGGGAAGGTCCTGACCAGGAGGAAGCAAAGTTCAGCGCATCTTGTCTCAAGTGTAAAATGGCTAATGACAACTCCTCTCAGTTCAAAACACAAAGTCCCATTTGGGTTCCTTTCCAGCCTAGTGATGGTCTCCCTTTGGCTTGTGTCCATGTCATTCCTGGGAGACCCTTTGCCATCCCTGCAAGACTCCACGTCCAGTCTCACTCACAGGTCAAACTCTAGCTCGAGTCACTTTTGCTTGAACTCTAATAGCATTTCCCTGGGGCCTCTCTTTCTCTTTCTACTCAGTATCATTGATGCTTCTGCCCATACAGCACCTCCTCGGTGAGACACCAAGCTCCCTGGAAGAAGTCTGAGTGTGGTCCTTATCTAAATCTGCCCCTCAGTGGACAGTACCGTGCCTTGGGCATAGTGACTTCCCCTAAATAGGAAGAATAAATGATAGCTCTCTAAGCGCCATGTGGATGATGGGCTTTTCCTCTATGGTCTAGTTCTGGTGTCACAGAGGGGGTGGGGGGGCGGTCTGAGAGAATGTGAGGAGGGGGTGGGAATTGCAGTGGCAAGAACAGGTGTAGCCTCTACTGTGGCACACCCTAAGCAGAAGCAGGGACACCCTGTTCTGTCCAGTAACCCAGGCAGGGGACAGTAACTAAGAAGGACAAATGTCCTTTCCAGACTGGAAGAATGAATCATCTTCCACCACACAGAACTTGACCCTGTGATGGTTAACTTATGGGTCAACTGGACTGTGCTAAGGGATGCCCAGGTGTCTGGTTAGATGTTACTTCTGGGTATGTCTACAAGTGTGTTTCCTGAAGAGATTAGCACTTGAACCTGTAGACTGAGTGAAGCAGATGGTCCTCCCCAGTGTGGGCGGGCCTCATCCGATCCCTTGGAGGCTTGCATAGAGCAAAAGGGAGGAGGAACGACATCGATCTTTAGCCCTGGGCTCTCCAGTTCTCAGGCCTTTAAACTACGCCACTGGCTTCCCTGGGTCTCCAGCTTGCAGGAAGCAAATGGTGGGGCTTCTTAGCCTCCACGATCACATGAGCCAATCCTTCATAATAAATCTCTTTCCACATATCTATTAATACATATATCCTATTGGTTCTGTTCTCCTGGAGAACCATGATTAGTACAATTCTTCAAAATATTTAGTTTAAGAGACTTCAAAAACAATCTCTGGCTGCCCTTTCAGTCCTTTGGCTTCACGCTTCCCTCAAATTAAAATTTTGTGCTACATTTCCCAAAATCCATTTGTAGAACCTATTTTAAATGTTCCTATAATTAAATCCATTTTTTGGTTGACATTTTAAAAAGTGGTCCCTTTCTTACACTTTGCAAATAATCAAAACCTCTAGCCTAAAAAAAAACCAAAACTGTGCTAAACTTAAGCATGCCTCTAATTTTAAACATTAACATGTGCATATTGCCCAGAGCTATAAATCTAAGGCATGTCATTTGTGAATACACACATATGGCCACCCTTAACGATGCTCACTCTTTCATCTTTCACTAATGTGAATCCTAGAGTTCAGTCTAGAGCAGGTACTCAGTTTCGACAACCCCACATGTAGACACGGGGGTCTTCAAGGACTGGTATTGAATCTCCTGTGTGCAAAGCCATGCCAACTCATCTTTGGATCAGAGCCACCAGCGCCCCTTTCCAACAAGAAGCACCCATCTGTCCTGGGTGTCGGTCAACTAGTTTCAGAGCAGAGGAGCAATGCTGGGCGGTCACGTGAAGTGCGTGTGGTCACCCCAGGGATTCACAGAGAGGCACTGCAGACTAGTTACTGCAATGCATGGAAATTAGGCCATCTTCCCTAAGACAAATTCCAATGCCAGAGTCACACTGAAATAACATTGCAAAGCTGCCAAATGCCACAGGCTGTGCGGTGAGGGAGAGGGGTAAACACCTGGATCAAACTCTAATAGAACATTCAATTACCTATGCTTAAAATCATCTAAAATATTCCCAGCAAGAGCCAAAAAAAACCAAGAAAACAACAACTTACCCAACATGTTTAGCGTCCCAATCGTATTGGTCTTTAATGTCTTGATAGGATTATACATGTAGTTTGGAGGGGAGGCTGGAGATGCCAGATGGTATATCTGATCAACTAGAGGAGACAAATGGAAGCCTATTATTTCTAAGAAAAACATTAAAAAATTCTGAACTCCTAGGAATTATACTGTACAATAAAGATGTTAGTGTATCTTTTACTGAAATTCTAGTTGTTATCATAGTATTCTTTATAGAAACTAATTTACATTTCTAATTAGAAGAATTTTAAACAAAAATAGAATATCTAATTATATGTGCTTAGCCAGTTATTTGGGTCTGTTCTTCTATAACTAGAGTTAATGTGATTACCAAGTTGACTGTTTTCTGAGACATTTGTCCCAGATAAAGCATTCAAATCTGAAGGAAGACATTTTTCAGGCACAGAATTAAGCATGAATATCTAAAGCAAATATTTTTAGTTTGTGAAGCAAATCTGACATAAAAGAAAAGACAGAAAACTATGGGAGAAATTAGCCTTCCCTTTTGTTTTTATGCATTCTGTATACATAAAACCAGACCCTGAGATGATACTTGGGGAGGGTGGTTTTTAAAGCCATGAGTAGCAAAACAATTCAGATTCCAAACAACTACTGTGCACAGGCATTCACTTTAACATCGTCACCCACAGGCCTCTGCCACCCAGGCCAGGTAACACCTGTTCACAGCAGAGAGGCGCTCGGGAACCAACCTCTTCCTGTGAAATGGCAGTGAAGGATAAACACGTGCGAGGAAAGCACCCTTCCAGACAGACCGAGTCTGTGCCATGCCATTCCACTTTAGCTACAGGTGAAAGAAAACACACTCACCATCCACAGGAGAACTGAGGAATAGGCACCTGAAAGCTTCACTGCCAAAATGAGTCCTCCCTTGTGCACAGGTTTGCAAGAGCACCTGCAGGACTCCTCTGCCTGCACCCTCCAGCTCCTCCCCACAGCCTCCTGCCCTCTTCCCGACCAGGGCACCGCTGCTTTCCTTAGGCTCCACAACGGATCAGTCTGGAGATTCTCAATCAAGCCTTGCTCCGCATCAGTCACCCAGTGAGGTGCTGCCTGGGCTCCCAATACCCTGACACAGGCAATTCTAGGCTGGGAGACTCTGGGCCTTTATATATGCATCTATACATACATTTTAAAAAGCCAAGCTGAAAACCACTGAGCTAATTTAAAAATGGAACCAACGTTTCTTTTAAAAATAGTATTTTTTCAAGAGAACCAAGAAAATACAAAACCTTTAAAAATTATGGATAATCTGTCAATACGCAAATTCATTGAACGGATCTTTCCTAATAAGAGAAAACTCTTGTGACTATTGTCTTCACTCCCCCAAGTTACTGAGTTGATAAACAGCTAAAAATAAAAAGCAAACAAAATTCTACTATCCAAGTTGTAAGTTAATAAGACAGCTTTTTAAAATTAATCTTCACAAAATCCCATCATCCTGGGGCCATGCTATCTTTTGCAGCTTACAGCTAGGACCAGCATGGACTGGGTCAGTGCCTGCACACCGTGCCAACTAGCTCAAAGGCTGCAGGTGGAAGTGACAGGACACTGGGACAGGCACTGAGTTTCTTCTTCTGAAAACACCTCCTCTCACCCGCTGCCACTCTGGAACAGGATGGTGCCAGATTCAAAACAGAATGAGTCTGGCTAGACCTTCAGAGCTGAGCATGACATAAGAGAGACTGATCAGGTGTGACAGGCATGTCTGCTCATATAGACCAGGCTGCCCTATGTGCCTCAAAGACAGTGTAGACCACAGTGGCTGGGTTGTGATCCTACAAAACAAGTTATTCAGCACTATTTTTACTCTTGAGGTGACAACGTATGCAGGAAAGACAGGAAACTGTGTTAAAGACTAAGAGGAAACGTGCGTGCCTTGAAAGTGCAGGATACCGCCATGGTATCTAACAGAAAGCCACTGTCATTAGTACACACCCTTCCCTCCCCATCTGCTCCAGGCCATGCTTTCTTCTTCAAGGCTCAACCCAGAGGTCAGTGTATGTGGGAAATCTCCCCATCGTCCTTGGTCAGAGATGATCCCCTTCCTGCTGGCGGCTCCCGATGCTTTGTGCCGCCTTGCCAAATGATTCACACGCATTTTCTTCACCAGACAATAAGCTCACTAAGCACAAGACTCGAGTGTTTCCTTCCTTCTGATCTCCACACAGCTTTGCCTCTGCTGGGAGGACAGGTCCCCACCGTCACTTCGGAGCACACACGAATGCAGATTCCTGGGCCCGCTGCAGGTCTAATCCATCAGGATGTGCAGGTCGGCCTGGAAATCTTCCACTTAAAACAAATATCCCTCCACGGTGCTATGGCTCAGGCTGGTTTGGGAACAGTGCTCAACAAAAGCCAAGTGAAGAGATGAGCCATAAACTGGGGCTTTTCCATCCAA
Source organism: Eulemur rufifrons (assembly GCF_041146395.1). Taxonomy (NCBI): domain Eukaryota; kingdom Metazoa; phylum Chordata; class Mammalia; order Primates; family Lemuridae; genus Eulemur; species Eulemur rufifrons. Next base: position 35,808,752 of record NC_091001.1, on the reverse strand, counting down.
AAAGGCTATTCCACCTGGTGTGTCATTTTTTCACCATTTGACAGGTTCGCCCTACTGTTGCTCCTAGAAAGCAACTCAGGATAACCAGCAAACTATGTCATGACATTTCGTTAGGTAGCAACACTGATGGATCATCCCATGCAGGAAGAACCCCAAAACCCTATGAAAACCAAAGTTCTCCACAGCCCCTCTTCCCTAGGAGCATGTGTTCTGCCTTCATGTTAACAATAACTCCAGTTCCTACCCTAACAAGGACACTGCAGAAGAGTGTGTTGATTAATGAATCTGGTAAGGAATTATGAAGGGGAGAGAAGAGGGGACACTTCAGAGCAAGGATAAATAGCCAGCAAGGAGAAGTGCTCCATAAATTCTAAGTAATATTAATAACAACCAGCTCTGGAATGTAAATAAAGCAGCAAAGTGAACCCTCACTGCCCAGGAAAAAAAGCCCTCAGAGCATGTCAACTGTGTAGTTCAAAGTACATGGAAAATGAGCCTGACATTCAAAAATCCAAGTTGGGGGCGGACAGAGAAAGAGGGGGAAGGAAAGGCATGCCCAGACACAGGGTGCGCTCAATGCTGACCGCCAAGTGGCCCTGTCATGACCCTTTCACATTTACAAGGCCATGTGCCATGAACTCAACTAGAAAAACAGGAGCCTCAAGAGAGGAGCCTAAAAGCCCCAATTAATGATCAACAGCATTCCTACCAGAGAGCTGGCAGGTCCCCAGGAAGGGGCTGGGCGAGGGGACAGCGGAGGCCGCTGGGCCCTGCTACGAGCTCCGACGAGGGAAAACCCAATCAGCCTAACCACAGATGAACTCCCTATGGGTCCTCAGGATGGATTTCTCTGTGCCTGAAATCTGCAAAATACATCAATTGAGAAGGAAAAAATCACCACAAGAACTCAGGGTAACCCCAAACCATTGTTCAGAACCCATCAGAGAACTCAAGCATTATAATCTACCAAAGAAAAAATCCACATAAAAACCGACTGCATGTTTCCAGGCCCCCAGTGATTTGTTTTTGCCTAATTTCCTGACGTAGCTGCATCAAGGATCCTCCTGTGCCACGCCCAGGCCCCAGTAAACTGCTAAGTTCCACTTAAGGATTTACACCATGAAACTGAAGACTATGGCAACAAAAAAGCAAAACGATGGGTTCACTCTTTCTGTGAACACGCATGACTGTTTAGCATACAGTAAAATCCCATCATATAGATACTTGCTACAGAATTCTTTTTTTCTACACCCCAACTCAGAGGCCTGGCAGAAATATCGCGCAATGAGACGCCATTCTCTGCAACATGGAGTCCCACAGCATGGCCCTAACCCTCCTCCCTAGCAACTGTATTAATGATGGTAAATAGGATTTAAGAAGAGACCGACCTTCTCCAAGTATAGAGACCATATTTTTCTTGGCACAAAGAAGTAAAAGAGTTTTGCCTTGATTTCATATCAAACAGCATTTACTTAAGGCAAAGGCTGCACGTGACAGAGGTCTGGCTCAGCCCCCGGGGCCCGGGGTTACCCACCAGTGCTGCTGGCTGAGTACTGAGGGGCTCCCCTTCCCTGTGACAGCACCTCAGGGAGAGAGCATTTCCAGCACCCTGGGCTGCTCTGTAGGAAACCCCTCGTGGCTCCAAATTAAACAGTGGGGGATCTCTAAGAGCTGCCACCTCTGCGATTTATATTTAAATTTGCAATATAAACTGAAAGTTTAGAAATTTCTAAATTATACTTCAACAGAAATACTCTCATCAGAGCCGCATGTGTCAAGTGTCTATATAAATACGGACCCACTATCCTTGGCAAACACTGTTTCCACCCCACATTTTTACACTGGGTGCCCAGGGTTGGTAACCAGGCCTTTCCCATTTTCCCTCTCCTAAAAGCCCCCCTCATGGACTCCTATGGGACTGGAGCATTCAGGTAAAAGGTGGGTAACAGAAAGGGCTCCGTGCCTTGGTTTCCTCACCTATAAAATGAGGAGAGTAACTGCCTACCTCTTATGAGCACTGAGAGAATCAAATATGCTAATCATAAACACTGATGAGAATAGTGCCTGAGAATATAGTAAGTGCCCAAAAAGTGTTAACTATGGTCACTTTCTTCTTTTATTTTCCTGGAATTCTTCTACACAGGTACTACGAGTTCCAGTACCAGTCTCCCCACAACACAATGGGCATTTCTGCCTTTTCCTGTTCCATACAGAAATACTGGGCTCAAGATTTCTGTGTACACAGATGGTGGAAAAGTAAACTGGGACAACTTTTTCGGGGAGGCACAGGATCTATGTATCAGGACTCTGAAAAACACAAGTGTTTTGTGATAATGATGACAAAGACTTAGATCAGCAGTCCCCAAACTTTTTGGCACCAGGGACTGGTTTCATGGAAGATAATTTTTCCATGGCGGGGTGGGGGGGCAAGGAGGAGGTGGGGTAGAAGCAATGATTTCAGACAAATTCTCACAAGGAACGCTCAATCTAGATCCCTTGCATGTGCAGTTTACAGGAGGGTTTGCGCTCCTATGAGAATCTAATGCTGCCGCTGATCCGTCAACCCCATGGCAGCCTCAGGAGGACGGCCGAGCGGAAAGTGAGACAATTTATCTATTACATCATCTGTTTCACTTTACAAAAACTGCAACCTAACCCCAAAATGAATCCCAAATAGATTAAATAATTAAAATTAAATGTTACAGCTTTTTTAAACTATCAGATTAAATATTCATCTTCATCTAATCTTGGAAGGGTTATAGTATAAAAGAAACAAAAGAAATAACAAAGGGGAAAGGAACAGATGAGACTATATTAAAATGATGAAATTTCCATGAAATGAAAAGGCAGAAACTAGATTGGGGAGAAAATGCTAAATATATGCCCAATGGTTAACATCCCTATTATGAAGAATTCATACAAAAAGCAAATCTAAAAAATGGGTAAAAAAATCTATTTGAATTTCTTTTGTGAATTAACATGTTAGAAAGTCTAACCTTTTTTAGGAACAAAAGAAATGTGCACTGAACCACTGGTTTTCAATCAAATTAGCAAGATATTTTTGTTAGTAGTTTTTAAAGATAACGTTTAATGCTACCAATGAAGAAGTGAAATAGAAACCCCCAAATAATGGAGACATACTAGTATTTAGTACAATTCATATTTACACTCTTTTTACTGAGGAAATAAAACCCCAAAACCCAAAGATATTTATAATAAAACACTGGAGAACTTTAAGTAACTTTAAATAAGTTATGGTATATCCAAACAATAAGTAGTGCTCAGTGATTATACTGGCTTTTCAAGACACATTTTACTGACATGGGGAATGTTCACGATTTGGTAAGAATAGGAAAAAGCAGAGTCCTGCACTGTCCACGCAGGGGGAGGGCAGCTGATGGTAGCAGCATGGGAGTTGGACATCCCTGGGCAGAGTCGGGCTCTGTCACTTAATAGCCTTACAACTCTGGCCAGGTTCCAACCCCACTGCAGTTTTCCACGTACATAACAGTGGGGATGACACCTCTTGGCTCTCATGGCTATGGTCAAATTTGAATGAGAATGAATGTCAAGTCTGTGTGATTCTGAGAGGTCCTAAGAGCAAGCAGCTGCTGGCAGCTCTCACCAGCACGCCTTAGACAGTCTGGGAGGAACAAGACCTTTCCAAGTCTACCTAAGGCCCCTGTGTTTGTTTACTGTGGCTGCTGTAACTAAAGTACCACAAACTAGGTGGTATAAAGCTCCAGAAATGTATTTTCACACAAGTTCTAGAAAACAAAAGTCTGAAAACAAAGTGTCAGCAGGGCCACACCTCTTCCAGGCTCTAGGGGGGAATCCTCCCTTGCTCCTGCCAGGGGTTGTTGGCTCGGGGCTCCATAACACCACTCTCTGCCTGGTCTTCACGTGGCCTTCTCCTCTTTGTCCCACCTGTCTGTGTCTACACCAATTCTGTCTCTCATAAGGACACTTACCACTGGAATTACAGCCCACCCAAGTAATCCAGGTTGAATTTATCTGAAACTCCTTAATCACATCTGCAAAGACCCTTCTTCCATAAAAGGTCATATTCAGGTTCTAGGGTTAAGACATATCTTTTGCAAGCCACCATTCAACCCACTGCAGACTCAAGCCATAATTCCTTTAAAGTGGCAAAATTAGTAGAGGACTTCAAACACTTATAAGTGGGATTTCATTATTCATTCAGAATTCTGTATTGGCTAACATCCTATAGGCAGTTAAAAGCAATTGCATGCAAATAGCTCTGGCATCAGACTTGTTAGGCAATAGGGATATCGTCATAGTTGGTTCAGGCTGTTATAACAAAATACCATAAACTGGTGGTTTATAAACAACAGAAATGTATTTCTCACAGTTCTGGAGACTGGGAAGTCCAAGATCAAGGTGCTGGCAGATTCAGTGTCTGGTGAGGGCTCGCTTCCTGGTTCACAGATGGCAACTTCTTGCTGCCTCCTCCCAAGGTGAAAGGGTCAAGAGAACTCTCTGGAGCCTCTTTTATAAAAACACTAATCTCACCCATGAAGGCTCCGTCTCCATGACCAAATCACCTTCCAAAGGCCCCACCTCCTAATACCATCACTTGGCGTTTGGATTTCAATATAAAAATTTGGGGAGGACAAAAACATTCAGACCATTGCAGATGTGGACTACACAAATGCTACTTCAACAGGTCCGTGAAGTTCAAAACCAGAGGGCGACACATAATAGTGAAGACATACTCTTTATCACAGAAACTAGCATAGTGCCTTGTACACAGTAAGACCATTTCAAAACTAAAACTAAAACACAACACGACATTCAATGTGGCTGAATCAGCTCACCCTCAGGATCTGGCTGCTCTGGCTACATCACCTACCAAGCTCTAAATGATAATAGCATACGATTTTCACGCACCTTCGATATAGAGGGGCTCCACCACGTCGTGGTTAATCAGCTCGAAGTTCTCGTGTCCGATCCAGTGCTCCACGTTTCTCTTCCTGCCCGTGAAAAAGTTGTCTACCACGGTTACCTCGTGGCCGTCCATCATGAGTTTGTCCGTTAGATGGGAGCCCACGAACCCCGCGCCACCGGTTATCTGCATCAGGATAGTATGTGCAAAACATCCCAGAAAATGCACGTGAGAACACAGTGATGACTGATGCCATGGAGAAACATCTTTGGTGCAGTCACAACTTAGAATTTGGGAGGAGGGGACGGAAGGAAGACGACAAAGGTTTTAAAGCAGCCTCTTTAACTCTCACTGCACAGCAAAGTCTGCAAACTTCTAGGCAGCCTAAAAGTTCAAACTACCACCTAGTGAATAATAATAAAAAAATCACAGTTACAAGTTTAAAAATGCCTTCACTGACAGAGAATTTCATATCGTTCGAAGGTTCTTCTTTTATAATAGACGGAATGCTGAACATCGCTTATATGGTTCTGAGATTACCACTGTAAACTTTTAAAACTACTTCACAGAAAAAGTGATTAGCAAAATGAGGATCTGGTGAATTACTGAAAAATATGCAGTATTTAAAGTGGACTCAAAAACCTCATGAAAAACTAGTATCTTTTTAAAAATTATTTTTCATTAGAGAGACAGGATCTCACTCTGTTGCCCAGGCTGTAGTGTAGCTGTGCAATTATTTATAAGAACAAATTAATAAGCAAGAGATGCTATTTGCAGACAAAAGCCCTAAATGATTTCCTCCACCACTCGGTTAATTTCTGAGTGGCAATATGCACACTCCGTAGTGTCAACTGCCCAGGCAAGGAGCAAAATGATGCAGCTATGAGGGGTCACGACAGGAGATCAGCAATTACAGAACTTAACCCACCACAAATGTGAAAAGTCAACGGTGTTTGGAAAAAATTTTAAATGAATAAAAATTAGTTATTCAAATTAAATAACGTAATTGGAGGGGGCAGGATAAAAAAGGCCTTCATTTTTTGGATGGCTTCAGGAGGTGGGAGTGAAAAAAACAAGTTCAAAAAACAGACTTGCAACATGAAACTGTGTTTTTCATTCTATTCTCCACTCTGCCATCTCTTCAACCAAAATTCTTGTTCACTTTACCCTCCTGTTTCAAACTGAAAAATTAATAGCAGGAAAACACCAATTCTTTTTACCTAAAATAAAAAGCACACAAACCCCCAGGTCTATGGTTTTGAAATATGTAATTCTCCATGAACCTCCTGTTCAAATAAAATCTCATACACACATAGTGCAGTGCACCATGGTGAGAGACGGCAGAGCCACCTGGGTGAACACATCAGGGAGGGAGGGAGAGAGGTAATGTCAGCCCAGGCCCAGGAAGAATCCTCCATCACCACCGACTAGATAGTCATATATGCTCTGATAAAAATACTCACAGAAAGGTTTAAAGCAGAATGGTTGAGAGTAGCCCTCCTGGTATGCAATAGCTTTCAATTAGCTTTACTGGGAGCATCATTTTCTAAATCCCCTTTGCTTTAGAGATAAGAGACTGATACGCAGAGAAGTCAGGCTTTTGTCTAAACCCCTCAGATCACGAGTCACGATAGACTAAAGCCACGCTCTTGAATTGTCCCTATAAAATCAACTGAAACCAAGGGGTTAAAGCTTTGCTAATGGCCTAAGCTCTGCAAGGTATAGCCTTAGCTAACAATCAACCAGCTTCTGCCCCTTACTTTGCTTCCCTATAATTGCTTTCCACTTACGAGCCTGGTCACAAGATTTAAAACTTCCCTTACTAGCTTCCATACATAACACCTCTATTGTGGAACCTAAGACGCCTTTTAGAGGGTTTTCCACACCCTCCATTCCTATGACCCACACCGTAGAAACTGACTCAGCGCAAGAATGCAGCTTCTATATCCCTGTGATTTCACCCCCAACCCAACCAATCAGCAGTGCCAATTCCCTAGCCCTCTGCCCGCCAAATTCCCTTTAAAATTTCCTGCCTGGAACTTCTTGGGAAGTGGATTTGAGAAGGTTCTCCTGTCTTCTTGTTTGGCTGCTGAACGAATGATTATTAAACTCCTTCTCCACTGCACCTGTGCTGTCTCAGGGCCTTGGCTCTTTTCTGCACGGCCGGCAAAAAGAACCCAGCTGAGAAAAACACTCTTCCTAATCACACGCTCTCTCCATGACCTGTCAATTTGTCTGGCTCATGTTTTATTTTGAGCACTCTTACATTCTACTGGTACACCTGAACAATGATGATGAAAAAGGCCAGAAAAATACCTAAATTTCAAATGTGACTCACCACCAGGGCTTAACTCATGGGATGAGATTTCATTTTATTGTATTTTTCCCCAGTTTTCCATGTTTTTTAAATTTTAAAAAATTACAACTTTTTAAAATAAATTTAACTCCTTTTAATGTAACTTTATATAGCTAAATGCAAATGTTTCTGAAAATAAGACGTTGTGTGGCAGTCTAACATCATCCCTGCACCCAAAATACCTGGTGGACAGGTCAGACACAGCAGAAATACATCGTATTAAATTAATCACCTCCAACATTTCACTAGTATTACTAGTGACATAAAATCATTAGAAGCACCTTAGCCTGGAAAACAATGCATTTGGAATTGTTTTTCTAGAGTGATTCCCTGCTATCTAAAATACTTAAAGATTTATATAACATAGCTGGATAGTTATATAATTTTTTTGTCCTAATCAATTTCAGCCCATTAAGCAAGTGTTTCAAATGGAAACAAAACCAGCGGAGGCTCAGTGTTTAAAAAGCTTCATCAGGAACACTAATCACCAAATCCAAGCATACCCTTTGAATAATGAGGAGCTAATACCCAAAAGACAGTAGGAGACAAGCTATAAAATCTCTCAAAATGAAATGGATTAGAACTTACACAGTTTCACATGGCTTTACAGCATTTGAGTCTACCTCAATGTGCTGTATTTCTTGCCCATGTGGGAGCTAACAAGCAGCTAAAGTGGTCCACTTCAAGGCCAGCATTCAAACTCATTATGCTTAACAAATCAGCAAAAAGAATGTATTTCTGAACAAACCTCTTCTTTTTGTTGAAGCTGTCCCAAGGCCTTAACAATTACTGAAAAGGCTTTAAGTTGTAGAAACAATATGCCAGACTTGGGTACCAAATGACTGTGAAATGTGCTTAGCCTATGAGATTGGAGATGAGTTAACAATACTAAGTCCATTTGTTGTGGCGATGTGTAAAGTGAAATAAATTCTACAATACTCAGCATCGACAGGAAGATCACTCCACACAGAAATAAGAACAACCCTGGCAAGATTGTGCAGGGTTCATGTATCAGTGTTGCCATGGTTTAAAGGTGTCCTCCAAGAAGCATGTGTTGGTAACTACTCCCCAGTGCAACCGTGTTGGGAGGTAGAGCCCAAGGAAAGGACAATGGGCATGAGGGCTCTGCTCTCATGAATGGATTCATGCCATTATCACAGGAGCATGTTCATCAGCAAGGGAGTGGGTTCCATACAAAAGAACGAGTTCTGCCCTTTTTGTCTCTCTCACCCTCTCTTTGCCCACCCGCTATGGGATAACCCAGTAATAAGGCACTCACAAAATACCAACCCCTTGATCTTGGAACCCTACCTCCAGAACCATGAGTCAATAAATTTCCGTTCTTTATAAATGACCCAGTCTCGGGTATTCTATTATAGCACCACAAAATGGACTGTGGCAGAAAACTGACCCCGGAGAAGTGGGCTGTTGTTACAACAAACACCTGCAAATATGGAAATAGCTTTGGAACTGAGTGATGGGCGGAGGCTGAGAGAACCAGGAGAGGCAGGGTAGAAATGGCTACTGCCGTGAATACAGCATTAGAGGACATTCTACTGGGGGCTCAGTAGAAGAGGAAAGCCCTCCAGAGTCTGAGAGGACTTAAGTGGCTGTGATCAGAATGCTGGTAGAAATTCGGACAGTGAAAGCCATTCTGAGGAGGTCTCAGGTGGAAATGAGGAACAAAGTATTGGAAACTGGAAGAAAGGCCACCCTTGTTACAAAGTGGCAAAGAACTTGGGCAGGTATGTGTCCTCATCCTAGGCCTTTATGGAAGGCAGAACTTAAGAGTGATGAGCTAGGGTATCTGGCGAAAGCAATTTCTTAGCAAAATATTGAAAGAGTTGTATGGCTTCTTTTAACTGCAAACAGTAAAATGGGAAAAAAAAAGGATTTAAAGACAGAATTTATAATGAAAAGCGAAACAGAACAAAAAAATTTTGAAAATCCTCAGCCTAGCCATATAAAGGATGAAAAAGTGTGCACAGGTGCACCAACAGACCCTTTGATAAGGGGACTAGCATGGCTAGAAGGAAGCCAGGTTCTAGTCATCAAGACAATGGGGAATGACCCTGAGCATTTCAGAGACCTTCCAGGCAAGCTAGAAGGTTGAGGACAAGGTTTCCAGAGAGGTGCTCAAGGTCAGCACTCACTGCCCAGTGTTGCCTCCAGGCTGTGCTCCCTGCCTTCTGGCACAGTGCTCCTTGGCCACCACAGCCATGGCTCAGGCCAGCCCAGGTGCAGCTCAGGCCACCATTCCTGAAGGTACATGCTATAAACCTTGGCGGTGATCAATCACATAGTGCTCTAATTCTTTAGGTTCGCAGAATGCACGAGCTGTGGAGGCATGGCTTCCTCCATCTAGATTTTAAAGGATGCTGTGGACAGCTTTGAGGCCCAGACAGAGATTTCTCACAGAGGCAGAGCCACCACCAAGACTCAGGAACTGTAGAGCCACCAGCGTGTAACACCAGGCTGAGGAAACTACAGGCACAAGACTCAAACTTGTGACAACTGCTAGATGGACTGAGCCCAAGAAAGCCACAGTGGCAGGGCTGCCTAAGGCCTTGGGGGCCTAGCCCTCACCCCAGTGTGCCTAGGATGTGGGACACAGAGTCAGAAAAGATCATTTGGAGTGTTAAGATTTGATGTTGTTTGCCTTGTTGGGTCTGGGGCTTACTTGGGACCAGTTACCCCTTTCTTCTTCTCTGTTTCTCCTTTTTAGAATGAGAATGTCTATCGTATGCCTGTCTCACCATTGCATTTTGGAAATAGATAACTTGTTTTGATTTCACAGGCTCATAGCTGGGGGAATTTGCCTCAGGATGCCTTGACTCATGCCTTGAGTCTCAACCATACGATGCTGAGATGAGACTTTCGACTTTTGAGTTGGTGCTGGAAAGAGTTAAGACTTCAAGGCTATTAGAATGGACTGAATGCATTTTGCATGTGAGAAGGACATAAATTTTAGGGGCAGAATGCTATGGTTTGAATGTGCCCCCCAAAAGGCCTGTGCTAGAAACTTAATCCCCAACGCAACAGTGTGGAAAGTCGGGCCTGAGAGACGATTAGCCCATGAGAGCTCTGCCCACATGAACGGATTAATGCCTTACAGAGAAAGTAGGTTCTGCGTAAAAGGATGAGTTTGGCTCCTTTTTCTTTCCCTCTTGCCCTCTCATTGCCTTTCTGCCATGGTATGACACAGCAGGAAGGCCCTCACCAGATGCCAGCCTCTTGATATTGGACCTCCTAGCCTCCAGAACCATGAGCCAATACATTTCAATTCATTATAAACTACCCGGTCTGCAGTATTGTTATAGATAGCGGCACAAAAGGAACTAAGACAAGTGTACACCATCAGATTTTGTGGTCAATCTGACAACCTGGCAACAAAAACCTTAGAAAAATTAACTTTTTTCTGCTATTCAAGACATGAATATATTTCTAAATTCATGCTCAAATGCATACATCTTTTTGATGCAATAGAAATAACCCCCAAAGAGGAACATACAAGTACTAACAGACTTTAGAGTTTGCTCAGGGTGAGATTTATATAAGCCATCTCAAAAAGGCAAGAGACTTGTGGAATCAGAAGGTGGTGTTGTTACACAACTCTGCACATGCTATAAACCACTGAATCGCAACTTCAGAAGTACGAATTTTATGCTATGTGAATTATCTCTCAATTTAAAAACAAAGTGTCTTAATATTACAAATACTAATCAGATGTGCAAACTTACCAAAATTCTTTTACGATCCTTTTCTGATAAAAACTTCACTGGTGGGTATTTCTGGGTAAAGCTGTATAACATGAAGGGATTAAAAAAGAAAAAGTCAAACATCTCTTTTGAGTATTTTCTCCTCCTACCATCAAAGCAAATGCCAGATTTTAGAACTGTTACTGTTTGCTCCTTCTCTCTACTCTGAATGAGTGTTGGAGGAACCAAGTGTAACTGGCTAACTTGAGTTCAAGAAATATCTAATCTGCTCCTTGTTTAGAATCAAGCTAAGGATGTGACTTGAGATTCTATTCCTGAGAAGCAAAAATTTAAAAAGCAACAGGCAACTAGCAGCTGCTATAGCAGAGCAGGCACTACCTCTACTAGTCCAGTGAAAAACACACGATGAGGGAGGAGGTGGCATTCTCCTCCGCTATGTCTGGGTCAGAAGTAAGAAAGCAGTTTTGTGAAGTCACAGGCCCAGTGGTGGAGGACTGTGTCACAAGAGTGAGAAACGATGTCAGTAAAACTCTAATGTTCCAGGCAGTTCCACAATCGCAGCATCCCCTCTGAGCAGTGTCCCTGGGTAAAATGACTGAGCATCGGCACTGTGTATCTCTTACTTTCTGCTCTCACCCTATCTTAAGTCTTACCTTATCTTTTGATGCCCGTTTGCCCCTCCCAAGGTGCCATGGGTCCCCAACCCACACTCATGTTCAAGGAGCAGGGTAACACAACCAGTGCATAAAATGTCCAATGGGAAGTGATAACTGCAGATTTGAAATGTACACTCTTAAAGTGATTCAGTTAGGAGCAAAAGTGCTTTAAATAAAATCTAAGAGATCCGCTTGGTCATAATTTTAATAGGTGAGGTGCTGGGCCAGTGGCACTGTCCCAATCCCCTCCCTGTCCCCAGCACCAGGACAGCTCTAGGATACAGAATGCATTTCCCTAATTGTCACTGAACTGAAGAGAATATGACAGGTCATTGGACAGAAGCCCTCGAAGCAGGGGGTTTCTCATCTCCGGAAGCATGCCTGCATTGGAGCCACGGCGCTTTCTTTCACAATGCAGATGCTTCCCCTACTAAGAGTTCCCAAATTCTCAAAAGGTCAAGTTTCCTTGCAGACTACAAAATCAGATAGGAGAGTCTGAGGCACAGGTGGGAACCCTGGCCTTCCCCCTTATTGGTTCTGTGGACCCCCACCCAAGCCCCCCAACAGCACTGTGTACCTCAGGGCTTCTTCCTCCACCCAGGGGGAGCAACAGCTCCCCACCCCTGGGACTCCCTGAGTGCTTCATGAATGTCATCTACGTCTAGAGTAGGGGCAAATTCTACCTTCAGTCAGGGCCCCGCTGGAAGACTGGAGGGAGCCGACAGATGCTTTGTTTGCCACATAAAACTTCTTGTCATTCCATCTCCTCCCTCAGCTACTCAGCTGAGCAATGGCACCGCACATCTCAGCATTGTCTGCACGCGCCCCTCACACCTGCCCCAATTTCTGTCTTTTTTTGGAGACAGAGTCTCACTCTGTTGCCCAGGCTAGAGTGCCGTGGCATCAGCCTAGCTCACAGCAACCTCAAACTCCTGGGCTCACGCAATCCTCCTGCCTCAGCCTCCCAAGTAGCTGGGACTACAGGCATGCGCCACTAAGCCCACCTAATTTTTTCTATATATTTTTAGTTGTCTAGCTAATTTCTTTCTATTTTTTTTTTTTTAGTAGAGACAGGGTCTCACTCTTGCTCAGGCTGGTCTCGAACTCCTGAGCTCAAACGATGCGCCTGCCTCGGCCTCCCAGAGTGCTAGGATTACAGGCGTGAGCCACGGTGCCCGGCCTCCGATTTCTTTCATTGCTCAGAGCTCACACATGCATACCTCCATGCCTCCAGCCTCCAGCCTGGAGTTCCACACCCAGCCCCATGGCACAACTGAATTTCTCCCCTCCCACCCCCTTGCAATCATGGGCACCAGGGATCACTGGCGCCATCTCTGACTCATCACTTTCCTTCACTCGCTGTGGGAGTTCCTTCCCTAGCCTCTCTGGTTTTAGAGACAGTGCCACACGGGAGAAGGGTGCACAGCTACACAGCGGACGTGCCGGGAGAGAAAGTGATTCCGTGAGCAGAGGCACAAGGCTACGCCATGGCACCCTGGGAGCGAGCACGCCTGTGTGGCTACGGAAACAAATTTCAATCCAAGTTGTGAGCTTAGAATAGTCCCCATCTGAAAGCTTAAAATGAAATTTGGTATGCTATTTATACCAGAAGGAAAACAGCGAACTGTTTTATAACAGGAAGTGTACTTCAAAGAAATAAAACTGAAGCAAAGGCACAGTTGCTTGACACATACACAGTTATGGGTGGGGTGGGGTGGACTAAAAAATACTCCAAACCCTGTGTGCTAAAACCTTTAATTTAAAAAACAAAAAATAGGATGGGTTGCTTGCCTTGGTACCAAGTTTTGGCTTTCATATATATGATCAAGTTATTCAACTCTTAAAAAACTGTCTTACACCCCTCACGTCTTCCTTTGAGAAGTCACACACACAAAGCTGTGAGCAGCAGGATGGGGAAAGCGCCTTCCAGGGCTCCTTAGCATGCGAGTACTCTGCCTCCCTGCAGTCAAGATGACAGACGATGGTGCTACTGACTAGGCTACACCCTTGGCCGCAGCTGGGTGCTTGAGAGCACCTGCTGACCTCACCCATGCTGGGCAGAGGGCACCGGCTTCTTAAAGGCCCGCAGGAGGCGAAACTCCTACCCAGTGGACTGACTCATCCATTGCCTGAGCAGTGTTTAAAGCAGGCATGAAGCCCACATCCTGAGTGTGAGAAATAAGCAAGGGAGGCAGAGTGAACTGGATAACGAATCTTTTCTCAAACCCCCGCCCCGCATTAATCCTTTACTAAGTATTTTATGCCATTCCAGACTCTAACCTTACTGTTTAGTAGGCTAGCCAGTAAGAAGTATTCTTATCCAGAATTTAAATTAGCATCATGATTTGCTATCTATTCAAAGAACTCTTGTTTTTTTTTTCAGAGACAGGGTCTCACTCTGTCACCCAGACTGGAGTGTAGTGGCATGATCATAGCTCACTGCAGCCTTGAATTCCTCATCTCAAGCAATCCTCCTGCCTCAGCCTCCAGAGCAGTTGGGACTGCAGGTGTGGCCACCATACTTGGCTAATTTTTTTTTTTTTTTTAGAGATAGGGGTTTCAGTATATCACCCCAGCTAATCTTCAACTCTTGGCCTCAAGCAATTCTCCTGCCTTGGCCTCCCAAAGTGCTGGGGTTACAGGTGTAAGCCACTGTACTTGGCCTATTCAAAGAACATTTAAATATACCAAGATGAAATTAAACAAATGGCATATAATAAAAGTATTAAGAAATGGGGCTGTGATAACAGAAAAAGCCCACATATAATCCACTTAGGCTTCTACAGAGATTCCATCCTCATTTCTTTCCCTATATAAATATAATCTATAACTTTCAAAAATATCTGTATTTCTTGGGAGCCACATTGCTCAAAGTGACAAGCACATCAAGAAAACATATTTCCAGTTACAGTCTTATCTTGCCAGCATCAAGATGGTTGTTGGATCATTCTTAACACACAAGTAGTCAAGAAAAATAAAACTAGACAGAGCTCCATCAATTTCCACCACCAAGCCCTGTCAGTCGTGTCTGCACTTGACCTCCTAACTGAAACAGTGACGCAGGCTCGCTGGTCACCTGGCTTGCTCACCACCATGGATAACAGAACCATCCTAGAATAAGTAACCAATAAACAGACCCAAGAGGCCAATGCTCACCCTCTACCCATACTGTACAGGTGGCTCTCAGGGTATGACAAGAATGAGATACTGGTGAGTCTTAGGATTACATTCTTACTTGTACTTTTCTTTCCAGTTTTAAAGAACAAAGAACATCACAAAAGCATCAAAGGGAATCACATAATTCTCGTATTTCGAGATATCATTTACAAGCTATTGCCCAAGGGAAGTTACCTGATTCATTTTTCTTTTCATAAATAAATGACTATTACTGTCCAGAGAAAATGATCACCAGTGGACAGAATTTTTTTTTTTTGGCCAACATAAAACCTGCCTTTCAGCTTTCCTTTTACAGAATTACTCAGTTGAGAAGCAATATTAACTATTGACCTTAAAACAAAAAATATACATACCTTTTTTCTAAATCTCTGATTTTTTCTCTGAGTGGTTCAACAATCTAGAACAATAATAACCAAAATCAATTTTAAAATAAAAACACAGCCCGTGGCCACTTTCACCCCATTCTGCCATTTCAGATAAGCATGGCATAATCCAAAACACGTTTTAATTTTTTTCTACAAATTCACTTCCAGGTTGAAACTAAGATAGACCACTTGAATCACAATGCTAGAATTGAGCTGATAAGTTGTATGTTAGAACTCTTATTCCATAAATGCCTAATGAAAAATTAACCTTTTCAACTCACCCTCCTTACTAGGGAGAATGTAAAAAGTGTTTCAGGTTCATAAAAACAGGTATATCAACAGTACTGGTCCCTTTTTAGGAAGAATCCCTTAAGCACAGGTCA
This sequence comes from Eulemur rufifrons, assembly GCF_041146395.1. NCBI lineage: Eukaryota > Metazoa > Chordata > Mammalia > Primates > Lemuridae > Eulemur > Eulemur rufifrons. The sequence continues at coordinate 35,793,190 of NC_091001.1, read as the reverse complement.
TGAAAGCTTAACATCTTGTTTCTGCAATTACTGTATATTCATGTTATCAGCTGCAGCACATAAACTGCAAGCTGTGAGTCAATCCACATCCCTGTGTGGGAATAAGGTGAGTCTGGGCAGAAAGAGAGCATCTAAGGGCTTCCCTATGACTCTGAATTTGGCTTCAAATCCCCAGTGACCTCCCAACACCTCCCGCCCCCCGCCAATAGTCCATGTTATAACCGTCTAGCTGTATCTGTATTTCTTTATCTATAAAGTATAAGCAATTATTTTAAAACAGGAGTTGTATAATCAAGCAGAGGTGCTAGCTTTTAGTTAGGTAGGTGTGTGACTCCCCCATCTGTGCATATAAAGATGTTTCTCTGTCCTAGCAACTGATTTGGGGCTATTTTCCTTCCAGCATCTGCTCAGGTAATCACTTCCCTTTCTCTAAGAAAGGCTCATCTAAAAAGTCATGTAAAAGTGAGAATCCATTTTGACTTTAAGGTAGAATTTGTTTTAGTAAGTCACACCTTTATGAAAAAATGGACCAACAGTGACAGAGACTGCATCTACAGGCTAAGAAACAAAACCTCCTCTTAAGGGAGTAATTTTTTGAAAGATGGTTTCAAAATCACAGAGAACAGCATCAAGCTACCACAATAAGGAAAACAGCACAAGCAAAGGAAGTGAAATTGACAAATGTATCAATAAAATAGAAGCAAATACGAAAAAGAGACTAACCTCTTCAATCTTGCTTTCAATTTTGAGTTCGCTGTTTTCTTGGATAGACCTGTTAAGTAGAAAGCTACAAAACTGAGATCAATTGACTTTGTGACCCCAAGATTTGTATTTGAACAAATTACCATAATAAAGACCAAACGCTGCAGACCACCTCCCTCTCCGGCCTGCCCAAGCATCAGTCATATGTACCAATTCCCGCCAGAAGGGGACGTACCAGAGGAAAATGAGACAACTGTGGGGAGCCAGGGGGTGGGGTAGGGGGGGAATCTCCTTAAATCCATCTGTGAACATATTCAGCATTACCTACTGGATTGTTTCTGTTACACCAAAATAATCTCACTTCCATGTTACACCCAACACAGGACTTTAAGTTAGAAGCAGGAAGTGTCCACAGGAGTATGTGTTTGTCTGCTGGGCTTTCCTGGGGATTTAATGCAAAATGGAGTTTTCTAAATAAAACCATAGAGCTCCTTTAAATGAGATCTGAGCACCCCGCCTAGACACACACAGCGGCCTTTGTCGGAGACATATACATGCCCTGGTGGTAGGAAACAGATCAACTTCACCCCACCTGGAAAAACCAACTACACATGAAAGGCCTCCTGGGGGCACAGGAAACTTTTACCCTTTGTAGACTTGTGCAGTCATATTAAAACTGCAATACCAGCTTAACCATCACAGTTGTGATTGTTATTCTTGCATTTTTTAATGCCACATAACAAAGTGTAGCAAATTTAAGTGGAAAACTGCTACGAACAGTGTCAAATTTGTTTTTGCAATGAATACTTACTACTTTTTGCTGATTTTTTTTTTTGAAGGCTTTTCTTTTTTAATTTGGTAAAGAGATAATTAATACGAGGATTTTCATTCTATAAGAGTCCCTTCTGCCCCATTAAGAAACACAAATAATACACACAGACATAATCCTGGGATAGATAGGTAGGTGGTCTCCACACCCAACCAGCTGTTTCCCTAGAACAGCTCCTTTCTCAAAAGGCTTTGCCAAAGCCCCTCAGTGTTCTTGCTCAAGCCACCCAGAAATGCACGTTCCATTTCAGTAGTGTGAAAGCTGGGGTCAGCCCTCTATTATCCACACAAAGAGGGAGAGGGAGGAGGCCACTGACTACGGCTTTACATCTGTGTTTTACTGTGGACAATGTTAAAATCAGCCAATCCGCCGCATTCCTGGGGAATACCCAGAGGAGAAAAGCAACAGCCCAGATGTGTGAATAACAAAAACTGTTTCACTTTTTAAAAATATTCCAAAATTAATCCATGCCATCAATGGTATATAAGCACCAACCGAAATGTGTCTATAAAACCCAATCACAATGCCCAAGTAATTAAAAACAATTACCTCATATTAACGAAGTTGCCCCAAACAGCTGTAAGAAAAAGGAAAAAAAGTCAGTATCTGAGTTCACAATATACAGGGATTCCAATTAATAACATTTTAAATTTTAACCGGTAAAGTTCACTAAGAAAATTAAATTATAGTTCATAAAGACAATAAAATACATACTTTGTTTTCAAAGAATTAATTCCTATTAAAAAATTAAGTGGAAAACACAGTCGATATGTCCACCTTAAAAAAAAACACTAAAGCAAACTTAATATAAGTGGAGAGTTTATTTGGGCCAAGTTTGAGGAAAGCAACCCAAGAACATAGATTCAAGTTGCCCTGAACGTACACTCTGATTAGCAACAGTTACAAGTAGGCTTTTAAAGGAAAAGAAGATTCAGTTATTAAACCGTCTACCAAGAATTTCCATTAAAATAACATAAGCTATTAACTGGCTATACATTGTTCTTTGTATCCCAAATTCCAAGAACGTGAAAATAATGAGTGAGGCAGCTAGTCTGGAATAAAATGCCTTTAAACAATTGCCCCCAGGTATTGGGGGTGGCAGAGACTTAAGTCTCATACTCAGGTCTCACCGGGCCAGATCAAGCTTGCACACCTTAGACTGCTCTGAGCTATCTTTTGGGATTTGGAGTTCAAGGTTGCATGTTTTGATAAAAAGTATGTCCTCTACCTCTGTTTGGGGAAGAACTAGTCACAAAAAAACAAAGAATTGCATGCCTGAAAAAGATCCTAGGTTGCAATCCAACCTCTCCCTTTAAGTGTTGATGAAAGCAAAACCCAGAATAGTTAAATAATGGCCTAAAGTGTGGCTTAACTCCAACTGGAGGGCCACCCTGTCTCAGCACTTAGCACATCTCCCTTCCATTATAGCATCTTGTCTGCTGGTCTCCCCTTCTGATCACAGGCACCTGGTGGGCAGGTTACCGTGTGTCTGTGTACAGCCGCCCGTCAAGTGCACGTGTCTAAATCAGCCCTGACCCAACAGTGAAATTTTTACCTTGGATGACTTTAAAACATAATATTAATACTAGACCATGAGTGCTCACTTTAAGTTACTGAGCAGAGGATTATTCTGTAAAGAAACCTTTCCTGTGAGTGAGTGGGCCTAATATTTTGTACACATTACTACTGGTGCTCACGTGGCCACTCCCCAGATACTGAAGGCCTCCTAAGTGCCAGGTGCTCTTGGGTGCTTCCAGGTGCTGGGGACAAAGAGCAAATACAAACACCCTCCCTGTCTCCCAGCTGGCAATTTTATGAGTTTGGGAAGGCCTTAAGGTTAGGATCTAATAATCCCAGCCATGTTCGCACTGCCATCCTCTAGCACATAGTAGGACCTTAATTATTATTTATTAAATACGATTCAGTGTCCAAAATCATACCCCTATAAGAAATTCCCATTGTCAAGAAAGAGAATGTTAATTACATAAAAGCACATCTCTCTTCAAATAGAGGAGAAAACTATTGATAAAAAAGTTAGCAAAAATAACTAAATAAATGAAAGTGTCAAAAAGTGGGAAAAGGGAGAAAATAAAATAAAGCTACACTAGATTCACTTTTTCATTTAAAAAAATAAAAACTGGTTACATCTTTGGACTACATGGTTCTACTTTTGAGTATTATTCTCAGGAAATAAGTATATATACACGAAAGTTGCCTTCACAAATATCATGGCCTTATTTATAATCACAAATAGAAAGAATAAACTGAAATATTCCACAATTAGAGAATTGCAGTATAAATTATAATATAGCCATTCAATGGAATCAGAAAGCCATTAAACATGACTATGAAACTATTAATATATTATAACACAGTTACGGTAGTACAAGATGAAAAATATATATATACAGTATGATTTTCAGTACTAAAAAATACTTTGGAAAAAAACACTGTGAAATTGTCAAAATACTGAGTGTAAATGGTGGCATGAGTAATTGTTTATTTTTCCTTGTACTTCAGTGCTTACCTTGCCTTTTAAAAAGGAGGGGAGAGATTTTTAAAACCTTGCTAAACTCCATGCCATGGTATCCTGTTCTCATCTCTCTAGACACCTGGGGAATGTCTGGGTCAACCCTCAGCTCAGACACCAAGCACTGCTGCCATCACCACAAAGCCCACAGAGATCACCAAGAGCCACCAGGTGCCAAACTCAGGTGCATTTTTCTTTATTGTGCTGTATCTCAAATAAATATACTGTCTCATTTTGGCTTTAGGATTTAGCTGCTTATTAAAGTAAATGAAGAAGCAGTCCCTCTCTTTCTATGCTACGGAACCATCCACTCCTTCATGTGTCTTCTGGTGGGTGGCACATTTGAGAGGCTTTTCAAATCATTCCACAGTTTTTATTCAGTTTTTTCTTTCCAATCTTTTCTTTAGTCAGTTTAAAATGTCTATTTCAGAAATGTCTCTCAATCCTTCTACCACTCCTTAGTCCAGAGGTCCCCAACCTTTTTGGCACCACGGACAAGTTTCATAGAAGATAATTTTCCCATGGATGGGGGTGGGGGGAGGAGGGAATGGTTTGGGGATGATTCAAGCACATTACATTTATTGTGAAGTTAAACCTCTCTGCTAATGATAATCTATATTTGCAGCTGCTCCCCAGCACTAGCATCGCTGCCTCAGCTCCACCTCAGATCATCAGGCATTAGATTTTCATAAAGAGCATGCAACCCAGACCCCTTGTGTGCGCAGTTTACAGTAGGGTTCGCACTCCTATGAGAATGCTGCTGCTGATCTGACAGGAGGTGGAACTCAGGTGGTGATGTGGGTGATGGGGAGCGACTATAAATACAGAGGAAGCTTCTCTTACTGCTCAGCACGGCCAGGTTCCTAAGTGGGCATGGACCGGTACTGACCGTGGCCCAGGGTTGGGAACCACAGCCTCAGTCCATTTCTGAGCACTGGACACCTTCTCCTTCCTTGACTCGGATCTCCTGAGCCCTCTCCCCTTGCCCACGGGTCCTCCTTGAGCATCTCTCCCTGGGGAAGCAGGTGAGAGCCATGTTTCCTGGGATCAGCCCTGGGGAATGATGTCAGAGCCACAGCTTCACCACCCTTGAAAAATGTTAAGAACGGATGTAAGTGGATACGGCTCAGATACATTTCTGTGGCCCAGACTGCCCCTTGAGCCTGGAGATGTGTCTGCAGATGTGCACCGGAAGAGGAGAGCTTCATGAATCTCTTTTCCCTTCTCCTCCTCCCCATTCAGACCTCCATAGCCCCCCTGCAACGGACTCTCCACCCTCCTGAAACCACTGTCCATCCCCAAACCTTTGGCTCTGTCTGCAAGTGGTCTGTGCATTCGCACCTCCAAAGCGCATCTGAGCACTTCATTCTCAGGAACGCATCCTCAACCTCCCTTCCTGCTCCAGGGGACATTGGTGCACCACCAGCTCCCCCTACCACCACAGGGCTCAACGGCATTTTGTTCTAATTGTGGCCTAGACGGTCTCCTGCAAGATGAGTTGCTTTCTAATTCACATTTGCAACACCAGACACATGTGGTCCAGCACTAACACTACCTGAATGTATGCCAAGGAACTTTTCCCCTTTTCATACATTTATCCCTTGCTTAGTACTTTTTATCTTCAGAAGTTGTATAACCAATTAACTTTTACTATGTTTTTATATCAGGTGTTTTGGCCTCCTTTCAATTTATCAAAAGCTCCACCTGCTTTCCTTTGGAGAGCAGAACGGAATTTAGCACCCAGCACAGACCGAGGTGCACATGTGCTACACACACACACACACACACACACACAGCAAGCAGGACAAACCCCTGCACTGCTGCAAACTTACGCCAAGGGGGAAAACGCAAGCGATCTCCAACAAGCATGGAGCCCTTTTCCTGTAGTCTTGGGTGGAATAGTGCGGAAAGTTGCAGGGCATAAACTTTAAAAGTTAAAACATTACTTAAAATTGATGTTGCTTTTAAAATTTTGCAACCTGCTTGAGTATTTCTGACCCAACCATTTGTCTCACTGCCCACTCCACTCCTCTTTGTCTCTTTCTGCATGCCTTAAATACTGAGTTCCCAAATCCTGCTTAGAAAAAAAGTTACAAATTTATCTGTGGCTTGTGTTTTTCCCAGGTACACCCTCAAACTCTGGCTTAAGAAAACTCCATTTATTGATATCTTTGCCTCAGTCACTTATTTTGAGTTGTCAGGCTTAAAACTGAATTCCCTTACACAGCTTTCAAGATATATTAATTTATTCTAATTTTTAATATAAATTTTAAAAATACTTTATATGCAAACTGAGGCAAACCAGTTTCACAATTCTCATGATGTCTGTATTTAGACTTCATGGTATGCAGGCAATCCAGTTCAAGAAAACCTTCACATACACATTTTCATTTAGGGCAAAAAACAGCTACTTTTAAGCGAACCATTAGAAATGAGTGTCCCTTTTCTAACAAAGAAAAAATTAAAATGTTAACCCCATACTTTGATATTCTCTATGAGTATAACTTGGCTTCTTAAATAGTAATCAGCTATTACTTGAGATAAATCCTTTTAGAACTCAGTTTCTCAATCTGAAGCCTGTGGATCTCCATGGATTCATGAATGAGTTTCAGGAAGTCTACAGGGGAAAATACCTACATGTAAAATCATGTGTCCACAGCTTTCAAAAGACCCCCAAGGAGTTCAAGACCCCAAGCAAATTAAAAACCATCAATTCAGAATCCATAAAAGCTTGGAATTTTAAGAGGCACATTTGTTTTAGAATAGGGACAGATCCCAAGTCCCTGAATGCTGGGCCACACAGAAAGCAGATTCTTCACCAGGAATGCAGATCTGGGGCAGCCATTCCAATGGCCCTATTTTAAGTACTGTTATGATGCTGGATCACACAAAATTGTCATTTCCATTTTACACTTGTCTGTTTTAAATGGCTGCAATATGCTTTAGTATGTTTTTATCAGGCATTCTGAACACCGCTTTAAACCAGAAAGCATATGTACTTTTATACTAAGTCATAGGAAGAAGTGGGAGTTAAGGAAACTGCTCTCCTACTGCCCTTACATGGGCATACACCTATGTAACATGCATGCAAGGCATGCCCTTATATACAACATGACATCCTAGAAACCAGTGAGCCCCCAACTGCACGGGGACTCCATGCAGGCTTTGCCTTCCTTTTCCCGTGTTTCCTAAAATTCTTCCTTGCTCATCCACTAGCCATTCATGCAACTTGATGCTACCCGGCACATACCACTTCACTGTCTGGTAGGCAATGGTGGGGCTGTGACAGAAATGCAGATGTCCAGGGAGGCCCCCCCCAAAAGAGGAGGCCTGGAGAAGGCTCCCCAAGTCTGAGCTGGCTGACAAGAAGCAGTGGGGGTCCACCTCAGACCATTCCTGCCATGGAAGGTGGAGCACTGGCATAGGCTAGATGCTGGGGAAGCTACCCGCTTCATCAAGACCCAGGCCTGCAGGACTGCCCCAGTGGCATGACCCGAACAGCAGCAACAAAGGACTCCAGTACAGGGAAAATGCAGGTCTGTTTACTGAGCCCCTGCTAGGAGCCCAGCAAAGCGTGAGGTCTCCCAGCCAGGGTTCCTTAACCCACACTGCCCTTCACGTTGAAAAGGCTCTTCAGGACCAGGACCGACAAGCACTGAGATGGGCAGCAGTGGAGCAGTGGGGATCGACTCTCCAATCCCAACCAGTAAAACCCAGGGCCTTCCAGGCCTGCAGGGCCATACTGAATCAGAATCTTTGCAGAGGGACTCTGGCACCCATATTTTATAAGTGCCCCAGGTGACTGTGACCTGGTGAGTGTGGAGAACCGGCAACCTCAGGGATCTGGGGACCTGCCACCACCACTTGTTGCCCACCTCTGTTCACAGAGTCCAGGCTCAGGCCACTCTGCCCTTGCCTTCTTCCAACTTGCCAAGCCTGCCACGCCCCAGGGCCTCTGCACTCACTCTTCTCCCAGCTGCCTCCTCATCTTTGTCCCTCCCTCAGTTCAACCAGCTCTCAGAGCAAAAGTTACCTTATCAAAGAGGTCTTCTCCCCAATCTATCTGTAAGAACACTGCCACCAACACCCCATTTAGCCTTTCTTTTTCTTCACAGCACTTATCACCAGCTAATACACCTATCTATCTATGAATCTGTGTTTACTGCCTGTTTCTCCCTAATAAAATGTAAACTCCAAGGCAGTAAAAATTTTCTCTGTTTTGTTCAGTGCTGTTATCCAGGGCACTGACACGGATGAATATAATAAGTGCTCACTAAATATCTGCAGAAACGATGAATGAAAAGTTCCCCCAAATGACTGGGAATTGCTGCTCCAAGGTAGGAGTCAGCAAATTCTTTCTGTAAAAAGAGCCAAATAGTAAATATTTCAGGCTTTGCAGGCCATATGATCTCTGTCAAAACCACACAACTCTACCACTGTAGGGTAAACACATAAAGACAATTCATGGGAAAGCATGGCTTATGTCCATACAGCTTCGTTCAAGGACACAGAAATTTGCATTTCATATAATATTCAGGTGTTAAGAAACAGTATTCTTTTTGACTTTTCTGAACTATATTTAAACATTGTTAAAACTTTTTTACCTCCCGGGTCTTACAAAAACCAGCAGTGGGTTGGATTTGGCCCACAGGCCACAGTGTGCTGACCCCTGCTATGAGGGACACCAGAATGGCCAGGCAATTCTGACAGAGGGAGTTTTCTTGTCCTTGAGGGGGAAAGAGCCAGCCACCACCTGTCTATAACACACGCCAGAGGTAAAGGCTGCGGCCTGCCAAGTCCCGGGCAGAGACAAGGCAAGTCACTAAGCCATGAAGGAGCATGTGAGCCACATGCACACAGGTGGGCTGGACTGGAGGGAGGTGCTCCTGGAGGGAGCCGGGGCAGGGCAATGCTGGCAGAGGCCCGCTGGGGTGGGGAAAAGGAGGCTGGAAGGTCCAGATGGACCAGGCTGGTTTTCTTAACAAGCCCCAGGAGATTCTGTCAACAAACCACATATGGGCTCCACTGTGGATCCTTCTATATTATTCCAAGAAATCTGGATTTTGGTCAGTAGGCAATGAGCCACTGTTCAGGGTGTGACGAAGAACAGCAAGGTGCCCCAGCCTGCGTCTCAGCACATCTGGAAGCAGGGGTGTGATGGGCAGACCGGCAAGAGAGAAGGTAGGTAGAAGGTAAGGAAGGCAGAGGGTGCTGGGGGCAAGGACTGTGACATCACCGGACAAGAACACTAAAGGTGGAGGACAGCTGGGGCAGGGGTACAGGTCTGGGATCAGCACCGCTGGGTTTGAGGCATCCTATAGTATCCCACAGTGAGCCGCATAGAAACGTCCAACAGGCAGATAGAAACTGATGCCTGGAGCGTGGAAAGCCAGCGCCAACCAGGGGTGAGACTGGGACCTGCGTGGGGTGCACATGGCGAAGGCTCCTTAGGAGGAGGCAACACCAGGAGGTGGCCACAGCCCTGGGGGATCTCATGACAACACCAAGGAACACGCCCAGTAAGAGCAGCAACATTTACCAAGCATCTACCCCAGACAGCCTTTTATGCTCACTGTTTCTAATCACACGGTCATGGCATTACTGCCAACTCACCGCGCACAAGACGGGCACCAAGAGGTATCCTGTGACTTGATCAAGGCCACGCTAGTGCCCACCCATCCTCCTCGTGCCGCCCATTCCAGGGCCTGCGTGACCTGTCCAGGGCTGAATCCTTCCCATCTGAAGGAAGAAGGCATCTTGTTCGCTTCCAAACGTGTCCTCTAAGCTACCCCCACCCTTGAGTGACATCACCCTCACTGAAATCCTTGTGGGGCCAACAAAGCCGACTGTTATGTGCAAGATGCTCCCTGTTTCAGGAACGCAAATAGCAATTCCTACCTTCCACCACTCAGGGCAGGGACACGTTAATTGAGAGAAGTATTCAAAGTAGAAACCTTGTACAGCGGGTACCTTAAGCACGCTGAAAAAAAGTATTATTCACAGAGAAAGTTCCAGAACAATGCTCCTGTACACATTCTGCTGCTGGACTGTTTACTGTTCCTCTCAAGCTTTTCTGGGCATGTGACCTGCACCACCAAAAAGCCTCAAGTGAGCTGCAACTTTGTTGAGTGCTCACTGCAAAGCTGCAAAGGGTCACTGTGTTATTTATACAAAGGGAGCCTCCAAGATAGCACTTCTGAAACCTGTCCAAACATTCTTTCACGCACCTCCCTTTGGGTGCAGGGAGCGTCTCTGCGTCCTCCCTTGAATACGGTGGGCTTGTGCTCCTTGGACCAAAGGACAAGCATAAGGGACACTATGTGACTTCTGAAGACGGTCACAGATGGATGGTGCTTCCGCCTCATTCACTGGGACATTCAAACTCCGTGCCCTAGGCCACCATGGGAGAAGTCTGAGTGCTCAGAGAGGAAAGGTCACCTCCGGGCTCCAACAGCCAGTCCTCAGGGGCCAGGCTTGCAGCAAGAAAGCCGCCTGCAAGCGGATGCTCTAGCCCCGCTGTTTCAGTCATCCCAGCTGAGGTCTCAGAAGTCACAAAACAGAGAAGAGCCATGCCCATTGCAAATTCCTGACCCACAGAAGCCGTGAGCATAATAAAACGGTAGCTGTTTTCTACCACTAAGTTTTGAAGTGGTTGGTTAAGCAGCTACCGTAAGCAGAACAGTCACCACCTGTAATCTGTCAAGGCCCCGGCTGCAGCACTCACACCAGGCTGGGTATGGGGCTACCTCCCTCCCTGCCCGAAGCATTCCCCACCAATTACATCTGCACAACTCCTCAGGGCAAAGCACAGCTCTGCACAGAGACTGGCTCACCAGGTAAAAATCAAGAGCAAAGTCTGAAGTCCTGGGGAAATCATAACCCCCCCCAACCCAGCCTGCCCGCTCCCACCCAACTGTCCTCTTCCTGCCCCCCATCTGAACAAAACACTACAAAATTAAGTGTGCCCAAGAAAGATGCACCCTGACTCACCCCCAAGAACCCCAACCACTCTAGTGCTCTGGAAAAGATCAAATACTCGACTCGCCTTGGATAAACTGAGGTGGCACAACAAAAATGCTTTCTCAAAGCAGATAAGAACAGGCATTTTCCTTCTAGCAAGTATTTGATTCTACAGTTTTGAAGGCTAGAAAACAAAACATAAGAAAAGCACTGAAAGTTTTATGTAAACGGACCAGAAAGTGCAAATTAGAAGATACTGTTTTTAGTTCTTCAAATTAGAAAGAGGTTGTGCAGAGGTGAGGGCACTTCCCAGTCTAATTCCCACCGAAAGGTGCTAAAGGTCAGAAGTCGAGATACCCCAGAGAGTAGCAGTCACCGAACAGGCACTCTGCCCACTCCCTGACCTGAAGAAACCTCAGCCCCAAACCCTGGACCTTGCCCAGCCTAGACGCCTTAGCCTGCTGTGCGCAGCCTGCAGGCCTGTGCTAGTCCTGAGAGGTTACACGGGATGACGAATGCCCCAGATACAAAGGCAATGCGGGGCATCCGAGGAGGCTCTAGTAACCAGAGTGCTCCACAAGCCTCAAGCAAAGGGCACCTGCTCATCGGACCTCCCTGAGGTCATGGCCCTGCTCTCAGCCCTCCGGGAAGCCAAAACTCCAGGGAAGAGCCCAGAAGCAGGAGAGAGCTGCCCGCGGCAACCCCAGCTGGCAGGTTCTGAAATCCAGCTATAAAACCCTTGTCAGTGACTCATACCTTCCCATACGCTTGCCTAATAAAATCCTACCAACATTCCCAGGGGAAAAAAATCTTGCCCTAAGATGTTACTTTTTTTAAAAGGTGGCTAAAAGTACAGGACATAGAGGATTTTGTAGATGACATCTGGACCTTTAAAATATTTTTACACATAAAATGTCAATGTTAAGTGAAAACGGCAACTTAGAGAATAGTAGTACAGCAGAGTCAATGTTTTGCTTTTTAAAACAACATACATTTTAAAAACTACATGTATTTGTTTATTCTAGAAGAAAGTCTAGGGGACATGAGGTAAGAAGACTTTTCTATACTTTTGTATTACTTTAATTTCTACAACTCACAGGAATAAGGTTTTAAGTACATTTGTATGTCTGTAGAGGATGCTGATTTGGTCTGTCTAGTCCAGGTAGGGTGATACCATGGCTTTCAAAGTAAAATGCAAAATCCCCCAAACTGTACATTAAGTTATCAATTAAAAGCCTCCAAACCTGGGAATTAGAAGAGGCAGAAATTCAAAACCATTTACTTAACTCCTGGACCCTGGCAGCAGCATCACCTGGGAACTTGTTGGAAATGCAGGTTCCCAGGCCCCACCCAGGGCTTCTGTTGTGGTCCGAATGTTTGTTTCCCCCAAATTCCCATGTTGAAATAGTCAGCCCCTGTGTGGTGGTATTAGGAGGTGGGGCCTGTGGTGGGTGATTAGGTCATGAGGGTGGAGCCTCATGAATGGGATCAGTGCCCTTACAAGGAGGCCCAAGGGAGCTCCCCACCCTTCCACCACGTGAGCACACAGAGAGAGGGCACCATCCCTGAACCAGGAAATGGACCCTCAACAGACACCGAATCTGCCAGCACCCTGAGCTTGGACTTCAGCCTCAGAACTGTGAGAAGTAACCCTCTGTTGTTTATTAGCCATCCAGTGTATACAATGTTGTTATTGCAGCCTGGGCTAAGACAGCTTCCGAGTCAGAAACTCTGGGGTGGGGCCCAGCCATCTGGGCATCAACAAGGCTCTAGGTGACACTGACGCAGCCAAATCCGAGAACCTGTGCTGTAGGCAGCCCACCTTTGTCCTTCTCACCTGCTCTAATCCTCTCAAGATAGTCCATGTTTTGGTGAGACAGTCAGACAAGCATTAGAGAGAGCCCCTCTGAGCACACCCCTCCGCAGGCACCACTACTGTTCTAGAGGCCTCTTCTCCCTCTGCGTCGCCCTTCCACCCTTCTCTCCGGGACAGCTTGCTGGCAGACCCCTGCCAGTGTGTCCTTCCTCATGTCCCGCCTCTCTGTGCCCACCTATCAGGCCCAGCCACTGAATTATCAGACCACCTCCTGGGAGGTCCTTCATTTCTGTCATCTCCATGTGGCACTTCTCCCTCTTACCAGATGGTTTGTCCTGAAAGCTGCTGTCTTTGTCAATAGACAAAGATGTCCAAATTCTCCAAACCATTTCGATTACCCACTTCCAATTATCACAAAGTCTTGAGCATGCATCCCCATGTTTATGTACCCCTGTATTATGTTCATTACAACACAGATTTAAAAAATGTAAAAGGATGAGGCAAAAAGTGTGTGTGTATGTGTCCAGCAGTTCCACAAGCTCTTTCCCAGCACCCATGTTGGAGCTCCATGGGGCACACACCCCCTCCCCCATCCTAACAACTCCTGGCACTGGCCCTCGCCCTGTCCGCTTGTCCCACACCCCGCTCTACTCCTCCATCGCTGCAGCAAGGAGGGCAGCGTAGTTCTGAGCACACCCGGCCCCATAGCCTTCCCGACCCACAGAATGCCTTCTAGCTTCTTATACCAAGCTTTAAAGTTCTAAATATTGTGTTCTATCCTTAAGGGGGTTCACTCTTACTCAGGAAGGCTGTAAGAACAGTGTGAAGAAACAGAACTTCTCACTACAAGTCCCGACTCACGCAAAGCCTTCTTTTTATTTAAAGGAGGACACATTAATGATATAAATCTACCAGAGTTCTGTGCAACCATTTTGGTGAATGAGGTAGATCTCTGCATTGAAAGATTTTCTTTACATATAAAGTAAAAAAGCAAATCACAGAAAAATCAATGGTATGAAACCTTTTACATTTTAAAAGCACCAAAAGATATTGTACATGCATACAATGAGAAAAGGAAAGTTCGGGTGATTCCACATGCAGACTACTGTCAACCAGTCACCTATGAGAAGGCAAACACGGTCAGGTGGAAGGAAGCCAGTCTTTCCACATGCTCCCATACTGTTTGGAAAAATTGGGAATTAAAATTAAGCCCCCAAGATACGCAAAATTTCAATAACCCTTGTACCTTACTGTCCAAATTATAAACTACCCTTGACCACCAAGTGCCTTGGGCCCCAGGTACCAGGTTCTCCAGTTCTACTCAGTATTGGGCAGCAATGGTTCTGCAGAGAGAAAGCAACCTGCGTAGTGTAATGTCAATAGTAAGTATACCACTAATTCTTAGAGCTGCAATTAAGACACACTGTCTGCACATCTTCACCTGAGAAAATCACGTGCTGTCATTGGAAGCAGGATGACAATAAATTTGTACACACATTCCGCTCATGGATATCACTCAGTGTTCTAGTCCATGGTGTTACCATTCAACAAGTAAACACTCAAAAATCTCTTAATCTGAAATTTAGAGTACAGCATCGAATCTGGGGAAGAGGGTAGGAAGGAAGAAGAAAGATGCCAGACCACTTTTGATCTCCAGACAGCAAAAAGGGACTTTGATCCTGCAGATTACGACAAAGATTAAATGACAAAAAGTAGACTCTCCTTCCCCCGTCCAGAACTTCACTGCCAGGCATGGTACCATAGAAAATGCTGCCACATTATTTCTCTTGCTTTTTTCTACTTAAAGCTGATGGAGGCTCAACCTAAGGAAATGTGGCAATATTTTCTCTCAAACAATAGAAAATAGAACATACTTCCCCTGAGCCTACCAAATGAATGTATCTCCTGAGTTTTCTGATGGGAAGAATAGCTTCATTAAAGAAAAAGAATAATCAATGGTATGAAACCATTGAGAGCAAGAAAAGGGGAAAATCTTTCCTACCCCATCCCAGCATCAGACAAGAAGGGCTGCGGAAAAGGTGAGCAAAGCCCTGCCGTTACCATGGTCCCGGTACCAGTAAGGCTCAAACCACACAAGGGACCTCATTTTTCATGTGCACACACCCTGCTCATCCCCTCTGACCCAGTCAGTTCCCTGGCACAAGGAAGGCACGGACAGGGCTACCAAGTGATGACGTCTCTGCTGAAAACTGCTGACACACACCAGCTCTGCTGCAGCACCACCGATTAAGTTTGAGACTGTTTACGAATGCCAAAGGGGAGGGGCAGTACGAGTCAGAAAGAAAAAGTAAATTCAGACTTCTCACCACAACTTCTAAAGGGAGGAACAATCATCTAACCAAACCTAGAATGCTATGATACCACAGAACATGCAAAGTTATATTAATTTCTTCTAGAAGGTAGATCATTATGATTAAGAACAAGAAAAAAAGGTATACATCTTATGGATTAGTGCAAAAGGCAGAGGAGAAATTTTTTCAAAAAGGGATCATGGTTTTGGGGATAATTTTACTGCTTGTTGTTGAAAAGTTTTGTCAGTAATATATTTGATACTAGATCTTTATGTAGGATGCTAAAGAAAAAGTCAATGGAAATAAACTTCACAAGAGCTAAGAAATGACCAAACTTTTCTGAGGGCCAGAAAGGAAGATCTGCCTGAATGAAGAGACATGCACTATTTCTGGACGGGAAGGCATTTTAATATGCATGAATTAAGAGGACTGTAATTTTTATCTTCTTTGCACTTCACTCTCTAGATTTTCCGAATTGAGCACCTTATTTTCCTATTTCCACATTATTTTGTAATTTTTAAGTGGGAGTTTTAAAAATCTTAATGACAGTTTGAAGTCAGCCTTTTCATTCTGGGTTCAAAGGGCAGAGACAGAAAGCAGGTGGGGAGGAAACTAGGAGGCCCCCCTCCAAGCCACAACACCTACAGCGTGACTCCGTCTGCCACACCCCAACTGAGAGGGCACTGGCGCTCTGGGCTCATCCTCCCCAGGGGCGTGGCCATTACAGGGACGGCCCCTGGGACACTGTTGTTCCTGGAGGTTCCTGGAGATGAGGGTAATGTGCTTTGACAATGTCAGCCTTCATCAGACAGGGTGGATGCAGAGTCCACGAGTGTGTTTGGAACAGGCAGGCTGCAGGTGAGGGGGGCGCATGTGGCATTGGGGATGGCGAGAATGAAGGGCACGACAAGGGTGGGCATGTGCACGGAGGTGGGAGCGAGGGCGTGGCTGCATCAGGTGAATTCTGGGGGAGCAGGGCAGGGCCACCGAGGTGCCCTGCTGTGGGGCAGGTGCAAACCTGTATCTCCCTGCTCTACCTGGAACTGGGGGGGCGGGGGGAGCCTGCAGACACAGTGCACAGCAGCTTGGCAAAAATACTACTGTCCCATCAGAGGCATGGACCTTTGAACCATCTAAGCTGGGGAAACTGAGGCTATGGGGGATTCAATCCAGACAAAATGATGATTGGCCACCAGGGACCATCACATTGTCCCCGCCACCTAAGAGGTGTAAAGAAGGAAAGGACTTCCACTGCAAGGCCACCAGGAAGACAGGACACCACTGGGCCACCCACAAGACAAAGGCAATACCAGGAAATATCTCCAAATCCAATCCTCCAAATCACCTCCTGACCTCTCCTCCTGCAGGCACCCAACAGGGCTGTCTCAAAGTAACATTTCTTCCCAGAACATTTCATGAAAAGCCTACACCTCCACCTCACACCCATTAGGATGGCTACTATAATAACCAAATTAAAAAAAAAAAGTATGTAGTGGCAAGGATGTGGGAGATCTGAAACCCTTGTGTACTACTGGTGGGAATGCAAAATAGTGCAGCCGCTGTGAAAAACAGCATGCTGGTTCCTCAGAAAGTTAGGTTACTATATGGTCCTGCAATTCCACTTCTGGGTATATACTCAAAACAAAAGAAAGCAGCAACTCAAAAGAGATGCCTGTATTTGCACACCCAAGCTCACAGCAGCACTATTCACGATTGCCAAAAGGTGGAAAAACCCAAGTGCTCACGGACAGATGCATGCATAAACAAAATGTGTCTGTCCATCAATGGGATATTACTCAGCCTTAAAAAGGAAGGAAATTCTGACACATGCTGTAACATGGATCAACCTTGAGAACATTATGCTAAGTGAAATAAGCCAGTCACAAAAAGACAAGTACTGTATGATTCTACTCTATGAGGTACCCAGAGTAGTGAAATTCATAGAGACAGAAAGCAGAATGGTGGTTCCCAGGGCCTTGAGAGAGAGCAATGCTATTTAATGGGTGTAGAGTATCAGGTGGGAAAGAAGAAAAAGTTCTGGAGGTTGGTTGTAAAACAATGTGAATGTACGTAAACAACTGGACCCTTAAAGATGATTAAGATGACAAACTTTATGTTATATAGCCTACACCTAAGCTAAGCCTATACCTAAGAAATGGGGTAGCAGCAGCACTAGGGTTTCTTCTGGTCTCTCTATGCCACCACAGAATCACCGTAGCCAGACTGAGATGTGGGCAGCATGCTTAACTGCTCTGTGCCTCAGTTTCCCTATTTTTAAAATTGAGAGAGCATCTCCCCCATCACTCCTCATTGCAGGGTGATTGTAGCAGGTCCTTCCTCCTGCCCAAAGTGAGGGCTGCATTTCAGCAACTGCATTAGGGGGGAGTACGGGGGACAGTTACTATATTAAGAACCTGGAATAGAAATTTTGCCTTTTAAATAATTACAAAGCACTGGTGTACACAGGGGAATAGGAATTAGAATTAAATTCTACAGAACAGCAAAAGAAACTAAGAGGAAGAAAAGAAGATCCTGATTTGGCGGCATACAAGTTTTGCTGAGAATCACCAAGTTTATGAGGCCCCATTATTCAGGGTTAATGACCATTTCCACAAGAGCCATCACTGGCCTCTTAATGAGCGTCACATTAATTTGGTCCTTTTCCTGATGACAACTAAGTCATCCCACACCTTCAACCTTCTGTTGCTGATATAACCCAGCTGCCTGCTCACATCTTAAAAAAAAAAAGAGAAAAAGCCAGGTCACCTACAGTATAGATGTCAACTAAATTCTCACTTTGAACCAGCATGTTTTGTTTTGATTTCTAAAAATACTATAAAAATATTCAAAGATACTAAGAATAACATTCCAAGATCTCACCACCCTAACAAAATTGTTTTCATTTTCTAGCACATTTAGACTCCTTCTGAAAACAGACTACTTTGAAGAAGTCCGAATGTTTTCTGCTGCTGCTTTCCTTCACTTACTTATTTTGGTTAGAGCAATTCTTAAAAAGCCTAACCAAAAAGACAAAAGAAACGGATGGATTAACTCCAAATCCACTCCTTACCCTTCTAAATGAAAGAGCAATGAGGAAACTTCACCCCACTCCAAGCAGCTGCCGCTTGCTGGTGGCCATTGCCCTGGCTGCCCGGGAAGAGTCCCTCCATGTCACAGGTTACTTTAGAACACCCACACCTGGAAATACCTTTTTTTTCCCCATGTGGTGCATCAATTGAAGCTATCATCTCTTTAAAGAAATTCTTCACGGTATTTTAAAAAAATTATTACTATCTGCAAGGTACATAGTATTTCCATCTTATAAGGGGGGAAAAAATGAAACAGAAGGTTAGATGCCTTGCCCGAAGTTATAGGGTGAGTTGAATTGGAGTAAATGAGACCATTCCTTTCAGAAAGGGGCCAATCCCAAATCACTCCTCCCCACATTTATCCTTCAGGTAACCGCTACAACCTATCACACTTGTTAAACATAAGGTAAGAAAAGAAACTTGAAGTAGGTATTGCTGTGGGTTCAATACACATAGAGAAACTATTCATGATAGATGTTTAACATGAGGCCAGTTACCTCTCCAACTTCACATCACACAAGCGCTCAATTCCTCACTATCTTAGTCCATTCCAGCAGCTATAGCAAAATACCATAGACGGGGTGGCTAATAGACAGAAATTTATTTCTCACAGTTCTGGAGGCCGGGAAGTCCAAGATCAAGGCACCGGCAGGTTCGGCGTCTGGAGAGGACTCACTTCCATGTTCACAGGTGGCGCCTTCTCACTGTGTGCTCACATGGTGAAGGGAGCCACAAAGTTCCCTTGGGTCACTAATCCCATTAATGAGGGTTCCCCCCACCCCCAACCTAATCACCTCCCAAAGGCCCCACCTCTTAATGCCATCGCCTTGGGGGTTAGGTTTCAACATATAAATCTTGGGGACACAAACATTCAGACCATAGCACTGGCCTATACGGCAGTACCATACACCAGACTAAAATCCACGAGCGTATCTATAAAAGGCAGGAGCACAGGAGAGATGCACACTCAAAATGAAAAACTGATTATACTTTGCCCTGCCCTCATGTTTGAATACTTAAAACATGTTCATCGAAATCTCTCCCTTCCCATGCTGCACGAATTCTCACTTAATCAAGTTTATGTCAGGTCAGACTTCCACGCTCTGCTTTATAGGCCCCAAAGACTCCCGCTCCTTGTACTCTGCCACCTCCTGTGTCTGCTCATGCCGTCACCTTCATCTTCAACCCCACTACCCAAATCCTATCCATCCGCTAAATGCCAGCCCAACGGCCCGCACCTTAAGGACATCCTATTCCTTCAAAGTCCCAGGTCTCATCCCTCTCCTGGTTCTCAGCACCTTACCCTGACCACCTTACCTTGTCCAGTTCTTAAGAGCGAAGTGGGGAAATAGGAAAACTTGAAAATACAGACTCCCCAGGTCCTAAACCCTGTTTCTACCCAGCTTTTCCCACACCAACAACCAATTCTCCAACTCTGCAGACACCAACCGGGTGCCCAACAATTTGATTCAATTCTGGTACCAATGGCCTGGGGCTGCTACTTCTGACTGACCAGCTATAAATCAGGGGTTCCCAAGACCCCCTCCTCAGGTTCAATAATTTGCTAGGACAGTTCACAGAACTCAAGAAAACAGTTTACTAACAATTACCAGTCTATTATAAAGGATACAACTGAGGAACAGCCAAATGGAAGAGATGCTTAGGGCAAGGTGCGGGCGGGGGCGGTACGGGTGGGGGATGGGGGATGGGGAGGGTTCTGTGCCTTTTCAAGTTTGATACCTCCCAGCATACCATCCCTGTGTGCTCAGCAGCCCAGAGCTCCCCAAGTCCCACCCACTCCCTTCCTAGAGGTCGTAGGTGGGGCTGAGTTCCAACCCTATAATGGCTTGGTCTTTCTGGTGACCAGCCCCATCCTGAGGCTATCTAGGGACCCCAGGCTAGGTAACCTCATTAGCATAAACTCAGGTATGTGGGGAGGGGATGTCTCATTATGAATCACAGAAGACACTCCCATCACTCAGGAAATTCTGCCCAGTTCAGGAACTCTGTGCCAGGAACCAGAAACAGAGATCAAATATACTTTTGTATTATGCTACACCAGGCTTGAGAAAGCAGTGCAACTGACATCATAAAGGACAGTTAACATCCCCAATACATAATGTGTTCTTTAAAATGAGGGAAACAGACCAAAAACTCAATAGAAAAAAGGGCAAACATATAAACAGTTCACAGAAAAAGACCTATCAATATGTCTTAAACATTTTAAAAGATGCTTAACTTCATTCATAATAAGAGAAATGCAAATTTAAATGACAAGGAGATAGATACCATTTTTCACAGTGCTGAAAATTTAAACACCTGTCAAGACACTGTAGGGGACAAAAGAAGAAACAGCAGCTTTCACACTTCGCTGGTGGGAGCCTGTGCAGAAGTCTATTCACTGCAGTGGTATTTGTAATAGTAAAATATTTTGAATAATTTAAATGTCATTCCTTAGGAGACTGGTCAAATGAACTGCAGCACACTCTTACAGGAGTACTATGTAGCTCTAACTTCTATAAAGTGATACACATTTCCTTCCAGGAGCAAGAAAAAAAAGATGCAAAACAGTCTATACAGTATACTATTGTTGGGGCAAAAACAGTGTGTGCATGTACACACACAGACGCGTGCCTATATCTGCAAAATGAAACATAGGATGGCTAAAACAAATTAATAAAGGAGGGAATTGAGTGGAGAGGCTACAGATTACAGTGAGAGATATTTCAGTATAATTTTTGGTACAGTTTAACTTTTGAACCGTGGAAATGGTTTACATATTTTAAACAATCAGAAAGAAAAAAAGGAAACCCTAAAATTGAACACAAACCAAAAACAAAAGTAAACAACTTGTATCAGGCACAGAAAAAAATTATTTCAAGTAACTTTTGAACACAATACTCTAACTATACATTCTTAGTGGGATATAGTCCAAGAACAAAAGAACTATAAAGAAATCCTGAGTTTTCTTAAGTCTGTTGTTGGTAGTGGCATACACGTAGCAATTCTGAAACTATTTTATCTATAAGTAGTATGGAATAAGTGAGTATACTGCTGTTGGCAACAAGATTTTCATTATGGAGAAAAGGGAATGGGGGAAGGTAAGGAAGAAATGTGTTAAGGTTTAATTTTGGGTTCCAGCATAAACTCATGATTGAAAAAAATTCTCAGAGACATCCCATGACGTAGAGAAAAAAAAAATGTCCATTTTCTGGCTCTGCCCACTAAAAGGGTCAGAAGTAATGACAACTCCATAATGATGGGTACAATTGGTGCTCAGACCCCGGTTTCTAAACAATATTCTCCACTGAAAGGAACACAGCCTCCCTGAAGGATCCCAGGTTTGGAATGAAGAAAGAGTAAGATAACCCTGCAACATCTAGTGATCAAGGAAGTGCTCAAAGACCAAAAGAATCCATGAGTCCACAGTGATTAAAAAAAGACCACAGTAAGTTTAATGGTGGCCCCCTAAAACATGGACATCTTGAATCCCAGCACACGTGAACGTGACCTACTTGAAAAAGGATTTTTGCAGATGGAATTAAAAATCTTGAAACAAAAAGATCACCCTGGATTATCCAGTTGGGCCCTAAATTCAGTGACAAATGTTCCTATAAGAAACACTCAGGAGACACTTGGCAGACAGAAGATGAGGAGGTCACGTGACCGCAGAGGCAGAGGATGGCCCGATGCAGGCACAAGCCAAGAAGCTCTGGCGCCACCAAGGAGCCTTCACAGGGAGCTTGGCTCTGCCAACACCTTGATTTCAGACTCTGGCCTCCAGAATTCTGAGAATAAATTTCTCCTGTTTTATTTAAAGCCACCGAGCTTGGGGTAATTCACTACAGCAGCCACAGAAAACTAATACAGAGAGTGAGAGGAGAAAGAGGGAGGGAAAGTTCTTTTCAAAAGGATGCTAGTTAATAAACACAGAAGGATTTACAAAGTTAGAAAATCACTACATGCAATCCCCAGTACAGAAACTGGTCCAGACAAGGACATAAAACGGACACCTAATGCGCTGGCTGGAGAAAAAGATAGTCAGAGTTTCTGAGACTCACTCCACAGACTGTGGACCGCAAAATGTACTTTTAAAATGAAACAATGCAGAGGCCACCCCTTCGAGGGCATCACACTTAGCATCATTCACAGTGGGACCACCCAGACATTACATATCCCTGATGTGATGCCAATTAACAAGCATAATTATAAAAAATGTTTAACTGAATTTAATCATAAGGAGACAATCAGATAAATCCAGAATGTGAGACATTTTACAAGACAATTGGTCTTGTCTTTTTTAAAAAAACAAAAAAACAAAAAAAGAGAAACAAACGAACAAACAAAAATCATGCCATTAATAGCTCTAGAAACTTGAGAGACATAATAACCAAATGCAAATTGTAAATCTTGACTGGATCCCGGATTTTAAACAAAAACAAACATAAAAAAACCAGAAAGGCTATAAAAGACATTTCTGGTACAACTGGGAGAAATTTAAATATGGACTGTACCTCAGATGATATTATTGATGTTAATTTTTAGGGTGTGATAATGGTAATAAAATCATATAGAAGAATGCTTTCATTCTTAGGAGATGTAGATAAAGTATTTAAAGGTTAAGTATTCTGATGTCTGCAACTTTCAAATATTTCAACAAAACATATATATATAAAATATGTATTTAATATGAAGAGAGTGCAAGACAGGGCAAACGTGGAAAGAATGTAAGCAACTGGTGAATCCAGGTGGAGGGTATGTGGGTGTTTGCTAAATTATTCTTTCAGAAGAAAGGATGTAAAATGGGTATGGAAATTTTCCAAATAAAATGTCGAAATTTCACCACAATTTCCAGGTTATCCTCCAACCCCTGAGGAAGGGGGAGAAGATCCCCAGGTCCTATCCAGCAGGTCCGGGGAGAACCCCAGGAACCTGCACTTAACAAGCCCAAGCAGATTCTCACACTCCGGGGAGTCTGGGCACACAGCTACCCTTTCTCCCTGAGAGCCCTCTGCCGTCATGATAACGTCTAACTTGCCGCACATCATCCTCTGTGGCAGCAGGCCAGGAATTGTTTCCCCGAGTGAATTTATGAGGGCAATCGCCAGTCACGTGGGAGGTGATCATATTAAGGGCAAAAGTGTACTCTAACAAAAGTCCAACCCCAAAGAAGTATGAGGTCTAGTACCATAAACATAAAGCTAATGCATATAAAACATTCTTTTATATGGTTTTCAGGTTTTCTGTCTTTTCTTTTCAATGGAGTAAAAATGACAAGAAAGAAAGGTACAACTGAAATGCCATTACAATAAAATCCACGATATACCAAAATTTACATAAATATTTTTAGATGACACAACTCATAGTTTTTCAGAGCTGAAGGTGACAAGATAATGGCTCCTAAACCCCACTAAAATGTCAGAAAATGTCTTTTTTCCCCTTTGATTTCTTGGTTTTTTTGTTTGAAGAATAAATCTAGATGGACAGGGAAAGGAGAGGAGGACCATCAACCTGCTGCTGAGAGGTGGAATGGGCAGGGCAGAGGGGCGGGTAGAGGAATGAGGGGGACATGGGACCTCTTTTTGGCAAGCAGTAGGAACAGCCAATTTACACCTAGAAAGGGTCAGGAATTGGCCAGGCCGGGTGTATCTGGAATGAAATGAGGAAGCTGCTAAGACAGGAAGTCTGACTTTCAAAGATGTCTAAGAAGCATGACAACTCCCAGCTCCAGTACTTGCCCTGGCAGAAGACTGGTGGTTCCATGTCTGTAGAGGGCGGAATAGGAGTCTCCAGACTGGGGAGCCAGGTCCCTGGGGCAATTGGGTTGCTGCTCAAGCCCATAATCCTGTCCCCACCCAACTCCAGGCTGCAGGTGGTCGAGCCACCCCACCTAGCAGGGGCCAGCCTGGGAGGACAGACCTCCGGTACTGAGGTCAGGAGGCCTCACCAAGAAATGGTGCAGCTCACGGCCAACGGGTGCTGTCCCTCAGCTCCCAAGTCCCCTGCTCACACATGTGAGCCGACAATCTGAGGAAAGCCTCGAGCAGGAAACAGGAAAGGAACCTGGAGGAAAGAGACTCTTCAGCAAGGCAAAAACTCAACAAGCAAAACTATTGTTAAGAGAACACAACCATGAAATGAAGACCATGTTTTAGTTTTTAAGAATTGAGAGAACAGAAAAGAACTCTTACACGTGAAAAAGGACAACAAAAATAAAATTTAGGAAAAATCTCTAGAAGAGTATAAATTCAAAGATAGGGAAGTAGAGCAAAACTTTAAAAGGGTGGAAAATAGGACACAAAAGGACTGGTCCAGGCAATTCTATATCAGAATAGTAGTAGTTCCAAAAAGAGAGAAAACAGAAAATGGGGGGGGCAGGGGAAGATTACCAAAGAATAATTCAAGAAAATTACCAAAACTGAAAAGTGTTTCTGGGTTGCAAGGACACAAAAATACCCAACATGCTGGATAAAATGGCCTAGCACTGTGGATTTCTGAATACTGGGGATGTATTAGTCAAGGCTTTATTGAGCCACAGCAACAGGCAACCCAAAAACCCTCAAAGGCTTAAAACAACACAGATTTATTCTTCTAAGTTTTTTCAACTGAATGGAGTGGACAGGAGGGGGCCACTGCACCATGAGCACCATCACCTTGAACATTGCTAGTTACCAAACCAGAGGGAAAGAAAATCCCGGCAGTAACTGACATTTGCAGCTAAATGCAGGGTGCAGATGTGACATGCGGCACTTCTGCTCAGCTCCTGGGCAGGCTTTAGGCACAGCCCTGTCCACAGTGTCTACGGAGGCCACCAAGCAGGAGGGATGAGGAAGGACAGTCCTGCCCTAGCCAGGGGCAGAGGGCCTGGAATGTGTAAACACGGACTACCAAGGGCAAAAGACCCTACAATCTTCCAAAAGAAAAAGGACTGGCTGGAAGCTCTTCAACAATACTGGAAGCCAGAAAGGAATGGATCAATGCCATAAGAACTCTGACGGAACATTTTTTTCTAGAATTCTACACTATCAATCTATCAAGTAGGAAGGTGGAAAAGACACCTTATGGACAATGCCTAGAAATTCAACTCCTGCCACATCCAAACCAGAGAGTGAAAGAAGAAAAGAAGTAGTCAGGAAATAGGAGCCCTGCAGTGAGCAGGCCAACAGGAGGGGACTGAGGCTGGGGCGGTCCTCAGGCACATGGGCCAGGTACAGAAGGCTCCAGGGGCCCCACTTTCTGATGGTGTGCTGACAGTGGGGGCGTCCTATGCTAATTGACACCTTGGGGCAAGACGCAGACAACTGGTAAAGTGTCTGGAGTTGGATCCGTCATCACACATAAAAAGTAAAACAAATTAACAAGCCAGCCAATTATTACATCCAGAGAAAACAAAAAGTAATGTGTAACATGACTCACTTTGAATATCATTTACACAGTCATACTTGTGAACACTCGATGTTGATCTCAAGATACCACCACATCTACACAGGGGATGGAGAGCATGTGTGGGGAGAAGCAGAAAGAGAATAAACAATTATTCTCCAAAGAACAAAGTCACTAGGTAATACCTACAACTGAAAAATCAGGAAGCAGATGATACAGCAACACAAAGCTAAATATCAAAATAATCAGCTAAAAGAAGTGACGGCGCTTGCTTCTCCGTAGGGGGAAACCATGACAGGGGATACTGTTTAACCTAACAAACCCTGGAGAGGCCATTTGCCTATAAACTATGCAGAGAATATCTGACCTTTTAAACTACATGTGTATTAAAAAACAAAAACACTAAAGGTAACTCAAGCTGAGTCTCTGCCTAGGAACTACCTAGGAGGTTGGCATGATTTTTGATTCATAACAGCTGAGCTCTTCCAATGAGCTATTAAGCACTGCTTTAAGTGCTACGATGGGCTCAAAAACCTAAGACAATCCTTGTCCTCAGGAGTGGGAATTTCATTGGGGGGGGGAGGGGGAAACATATGCATGGAAAAGAACTCAACTGCAATGCAAGCTGGCATATGGTCATCCCTCAAGACATGGTGCAGAAGAGTTATGCAGTAACAAGGAGGGAGACTCCAGTCCCGAGTAGGCAACAAAGACTTCAGGAAAGTTGAAAGGAGTAGAATGAGAAACACTAACAGAACTTGAGGAAATGGGAGGGCACTGCTAGAAGGAAGGCTGGCTACCAGTGACGGTGTGTGTAATTTAGGAGTATGGACAGTTTTTTCACAGGTGAGATTTTACTGGTAACAGGTAGGGAAATGTTATGAATCAGGAAAAGCAGAGATTAGAAATCACAGGTGTCACTATTGAGGGACTTCATTTTCAGCTCCTTGGATGCTATCAATCAGAAACTCTGTAACATTTTTCCCTGCAAAGTGACTCAGACTTAATATACCTGCTCATTAACACTGCCTCCACCCTAGTCTTAAACCATGCTGAAATCACCCATTTCGTGGGCTGCCAGCTCTAGCCGTCTGCCCAGGAAGCCTCATCACTGTACTGTTTTCACACTTCAATGACACTACCTATCTCTGCATTCCTAGAATCGTCCCTGCTCTTGGCTGCCGCAGGACCTCTGCACACACTGTTCCTTCTGGACTGTGTTTCCTAGTATGCCCCCTTTGTTAACTCCTATATATCCTTCATTCCCAGTTTACTCCCTGATTGCTCTCACTCAGGATCAGGAGTCCCTGTCACAAGCTCTCACATTCCTTTCCTCCATACCAATTTGTAATTTACCCTTCATTTGGACGATTATTCAGTTCATGCCCACCTCACCCTCTTGGCCAGTGGCTCACAAAGTGGAGTCTCAGACCACATCAATAGCATCACAGGAGAACCTATTAGAAATGCAGATTCTCAGGCCACATCCCAGACCTACTGAATTAGAAACTTGAGGTGGGAGGCAGCAATCTGTGTTTTTAAAAAAAAAAAAACAAAAACCTCCAGGTGTTTCTGATGCACACTCAAGCCTGAGAGCCACTGCGCTAGATTACGCAGTTAATCGCACAGACCAGGTGTTTTCATACCCCATGGTGTCACCTGCTGCCAAGTTTAGCAACAAGCAACAGTAAGGAATTGTAAGATTTCCTGATCGAATGAATGATTGGTGAAAACTTTCCATGGCTCCATAAGTCCCCTCCCTTATTAATTCTAAACCCCCATGAATAACTTCAGGATCCCCCAAAATCAACACTGAATGTCTGTCCAAAGACCTGGGTTCTGGCCCCAGCTGCCAGACTGTTCTAGGTTCAGACTTCGGCATTCCATTGATTACCATGTGTGATTATCCATAAACTTCCTAATCTCTCTGGGCCTTAATTTCTTCATCTCTAAAATGGGAATAATTACGGCACCTATTTCCTACCATTGTTGAGATAATTAATGAGACAATGGCACTAAGAATCATGACTACACATACGGGGTTAAGCACTTAACAAACTTAGGTATTATTATTGTCATAATAACAAAGAAAACTTAAAACTTTAAGTAGTCTTTCCTCTTAAGTCCCAGCTTTCTTACTCAAGATGGACCACACACACACACACACACACACACACTTTAGGCCAGATCTCCCTCCCTTGCAAAACTACTCACATCTAACACCCATTGGAGGCCTGAAACCTCCCCAGCAACCTAGAGTCCTGCTACAGCTTTCCCGGCTCCACCTCCTAAACAGCTGGGCTGGAGCAGACAGACTGGGTTGTACTCACACTTGTCTTCCTAGAGCTCAAATGAAGTCACTTCAGTTAAGTGAAGTCCCCACGTAACTCGGGAATCAGATCTTGGTAACTCAACCGGTTAGCAGGTGGTTTCATTTCGGTGTGTGTCTGTCTGGGTGGCTAGGATTCAAACGGAGCTCACACAGGGAGCTATTCCTACTCCAATTTTGGTACTCGGTAAGGCATTAATAGCAGCAATTAAAATATTCTCCCATCGAATAGAGCTTAAAAATAAAAAGCGTGGTTTCTCCCTTCCCTAAGAAGCAGAGGGTCCACCACTTGCCTGCAAAGTGCCCCTCTTACCCTGTCTCCAGGCAGCAGGCTGTGTGTAAGAGATGACAGAAAACGAGAACCGCACACAGCAAAACCACGGGCACGCCCCGCCCGTTCACCGAGCTCTGCCTCCCTGCTGGCCCCGGGGGACACCTGGCATGGGGTGCCTTTCGCCCAGACACCGGCTAGGGCCGGCAACGCTTGGCTCCCCAAGAGTTAAATGCTGAGTAATTTTCCTGAGGAGCAAGCAGTGGGAGCGGGGGCTCTGCCAATGGCAACAGTATTTTTATCCTACTTAACCAACACGGCGGCGCGGCCGCGGGTGTCCCCAAGGGTGTCCCCGAGCGGCACGCTCCGGAATCGCCGGCCGGGACCCTCGCTGGCTCCCTAGGCGACGTGGACAGCAGCGCTGCCGCCGAGTTTCACGAGACCGGGCGGGGGGCCGCGGGGTCAGCCGAGGACGGCTGCGCCTTGGCCGTGCGGGCCCGGCGGTCAACGCGCCCGGGCAACGGCCCCTCCGCCGGGCCGCCAGCTCTCCGCGCCCGGGCCTAAGCGGTCGAGGGTCTGCGCCCAAGTTGGCCGGCTGCTTCGCTGCAAGAGCGGAAAGGGGTGCGAGCAGAAAGCGCACGTACAGCCTGGGCGGAGAGGGACATGGGGCTGCAGGGCCACCCCGGGGCCCCGACAGCCCGCCGCCCGGCCCGCCGCGGCGCGGGGGAATGAATGGGGCTCCCTAGCCGGCCGCGGGCGCGCACTCACAGGCGACGTAGGCGAGCAGGGCGATGCCCAGCAGCAGCTTCATCCTCCTGCGGTTGACGGCAGACACAAGGCGCAGTAGCGCCTTGCTCACCATCCCCGGGAGCCGCGCCGGTCCAGTGCCCTGCCGCGCGGCGGCCCGCCTGCTGCACAATGCGCCGCGGCGGCGGCCCGGGACAGCCCCGCCCCCTGCCGCCCGCGCGACTCCGCCTCCGCGCGCCCGGCTTCCTGCCGGTGGGACCACTGCGCACGCGCAACTCCGCCCCCACCTCCGGCTCTGTCCCCCACCCCGCGCCCCGCCCCGCGCCTCCTCTCCCCGCAGGCGCAGTTGCCGCCGCGCGAGCCTCTGTTTTCGAAGAATGTGGCCGAGAGGGCTGGCGGGGCGGACGCGGCGCATGCGCGTCCCGGCGTGTTTTCCCCGGACGCTTCGATGTGTCCGGCAGAGGTGCGTCCCCGTAACCGAGAGCGGCTGCGGTCAACGAGCTTCCGAACCACCGGGGCACGCGGTGGGCGCTGCAGTGCTGCTGTGGAACGAAACACGTACTTCTGCTGAGCTTGGCCGTATCTTTGAAGTTCTTTGAATATGCCTTGTTGGCTTCTTAGTTCAAATAGCGGCAGCCAAAATGATAAATCCCCTGAACGTTGCCAAAGTCAAAACCGGCTGTATTTTTTTTCTCTGCTGTGATCAACTGGGATGTCTGTATTTTAAAAATAAAGGGTCTTTTATTATTATAAAAAATATAATGCTACTCGTATAAATTTAGCATAAACTAGGAAAGGGATGTAGAAGATGAAATCGCACCATCTCTGCCTTGAGAAAACCCGTGAACGTTTCATCGTGTTTCATTCCAATCTTTTAGCTGTGTGTATCTATTTTAACATAGTTATAGGGGTGAATTGGGGTGCTATACTGATTGCATAGGAGTTATCTGAATTTATTTCTTCCATGAGCACTTGTTGGATGCCTACTAAAAGCAAGGAGGTGTGTCCAAAGATCCACAGATACCAGAAACTCTTCACTGGATCCACAGAGAGCTGGTCCAGAGAGGAGAAAAGACAGGTACACACAGATCTGATCTGAGTGATGCCAAGTCAAGAGAGACCCCTTAAAGTGTTTGGGAGCTTCAGGATACAGGTGCTGATCTTCAGCCACGGGGAGAAATTGGAGCCGGAGCAGCGTTGCTAAACTCAATGGAATACCTCCTTTAGAAACCTCCGAGAATATTCATTACCATAACTAGGAATAAATCAAAGCAGTAATATATCTTTAAAAGTACACAGCACAAATGCTGTGATTTTCTGAAAGCACTTTACCCCATCGTACCCCTCCCCATAAATGTAGTGAGAATAGTTGAATAGAAGATTGCAGCTGAGCAGTTTCACTGAGGGCAGAGCCACCCTGCTTTCCGTGCTGCTCACAACTGGAGTGGCCTTCCTTCCAGAAGCCCAGCTCCCTGTCTCCGAAGTATGCAAGGAGGCTGCCAGGTGACAAAATGCCTGGCATGGGAGCCAGAGGCTGGAGCTTCTAGAGGGGCCAGACCCCCAGACCAGACTGGTTTGGAATACATTGATTTTTGTCTCTGAGTATTTATTTCCTCATCATTGACATTTTGGGTTTAGGTTATATCCATGGTTTTTGAAAAGAGAAAGTACCTACCTAGAGCAAATGAGGCTCTGAGTTCTTCCCATGCTATGACTCCATGGTTTTTAGATTAAAGATCAGGAGCAGAGATGGAAGAAAAGATTTTGTTGACATTTGACCTACCAGCAAAATCAGACAGAAGCTTCTAGACAGATTTCAAATATATTAGGTTGTAGGTAGGGTTTAATTGATAAGTATCTTATCAATTTAAGGAGATCAAAAATTGTGGAGTATTTGCTATTTTTGCACAAAGCTCCTTAAGCCCAGCACTCCTAGTTGAGTGTTTTTTCTGCTGCTAAACACTATTGCCAACTTCTCCTACCCCATTGGATTAAGTATATGGAAATACTATTAGCAGCTGCAGTTAAAGTAGCTGCTGCTGTCATTACAGCCACCCAGAAGGCAGTTGGTGTCCCAAGACCCTGATTTTCAGCTCAACCGCAGCGAGAATTGGGCAGTAAGCTACAGTGAGTGTGTGCCCAGTGGAGGTAAGAAGGCCTAAGGGAAAAGAGAGGCCCCAGAGGCCCTCCCAGCTCTACTGGGGACCATCAGTGGCACAGGCAGCACACTTTCCTGTGCTCCTTGCAGCCCTTGTCTCTTCCCAGCCTGTCCCCACTCCCCCCAACAGGTTCTGAACTCATCCCCCCTCCCTACCAACTCCCTCATTCTTCCAATGGATATGTTAACACTATTTTTAAGCAATTATTACACAAGGCAGTGTTCTTGACACCTAGAGTAATTAAAAAATGAATCATAATATGGCTTCTCTCCTAGAGTGTTCAAAGCCGAAGGAAGGGAGAAAACTAACATTTATTAAACCCCTACAATGTGCCAGGGACTGTTACGCAAGTCACTTTCATTGTTGTTCAATTTCTTGTAACAGCCCTGTGGGGCAGGGTTGCTGTTGTTGCTACTGTCTTTTTGTTTAATCTTTTTAAAAATAATTTTTTTTGTTTTTTTCTCTTTTTTTGTTTTTTGAATTATTATTTCAGCATATTGTGGGGGTACAAAAGTTTAGGTTACATATATTGCCCTTGCCCTCCTACTCCCCCGAGTCAGATTAAAAATAATTTTTGCATTGGCAAATAGAAATTACATATATTTGTGAAGTACACTATGATGTTTTAATATATGTATACATTACGGAATGGCTAAAACCAGTAATTAACATATGCATTACCTCACATATTTTTTGTGGCGAGAACATTTAAAAATCTTTCTTCATAATTTTCAAATTTATAATACATTATGATTAACTATAGTTGTACAATGGATCTCTTGAATTAATTCCTTCTAACTGATATTTTGTATCCTTTGACCAACATCTCCCCAATCTCTCCACCCCCACGCCTAGCCTCTGCTAACCACCATTCAACTCTCTGCTTCTAGGAGTTGGTCTCTTTTAGATTCTACATGTGAGATCATGTGGCATTTCTCCTTCTGTGCCTGGCTTATTTCACAAAACAGTGTCCTCCAGGTTCATTCATGTTGTCTCAAATGACAGAATTTCCTTCTTTTTTAAGGCTGAATAATATTCCATTTATGTACCACATTTTCTTTATCCATTCATCTGTGGATAGACATTTGGGTTGCTTGCACCTTTTGGCTATTGTGAATAATGCTGGTATGAACATGGGAATACAAATATCTCTTCGAGACTCTGCTTTCAGTTCTTTTGGATATATATCCAGAAATGAAATTGCTGGGTCATATGGTAGTTCTCTTTTTAATTTTTTGAAGAACCTCCACACTGCTTTCCTTACTGGCTATACTAATTTATATTGCTGCTGTCATCAATAGATGAGAAAACTGAAACTCTGAGAGCTTGGTGAGTGTCCAAACACTTGGTAAGTGGCTACCAGTCACATAACCATGGGGTTAGGGCTGGGCTTTTAAGCCACGCCTTCTCCTATATAAGGACACTTTTCTGTAGGAGAGTGGAGATTTTCACAGAAATGACTGTTATTCATGGGAGAATGTGATGAGGGCTCATAGCAGGACAGGGTCGGATGAATGGCTAAGACTTTCACAAGAGGGAGACGTTCTTCCAGGCCATATAGTGTGGTTTGCCTCACTGGAACAGCTAGTACAGGCTCACAAGAGCTGACTGTTCCTCTGGGAGTATTTACACCATGGAAATGAGCAGTTGCTGCAAATCAGAGATTTCCTTTTTAAAAAACCAGCACGGTTCCAGGTAAGAACAGTGAGACAGAGAGAGCTTTTCAGAGCAGGAGCTACATGAGCTGAATTTGAAAGGATATAGTATAGAATTTTGTCTCATATGGGTTGGGCAGGGGCATCCCTTAGGAAATAACAAAGGCCAGGTTGCTGGGGAGCAAAGGCTTTGATAGAGAATGGTGGGGGTCTTTGTTTGGCTCACCAGTAGTCTTAGCCTCCATCTGCAATTTTGAACTCTATTCTGAGCTCCGCTGGGCCTGAAGCATGCACACTGCATCTTCCAGGCTTCCTATTTGGTTCTGCTAAGAGGAGTCATTGGTGAAACATCAATGGGTAGAAGAGACATGCTTCTGCATCTGGCTCTTCCAGGGTGGCCATTGCTAGTGGCTGCTAGAAGTTGCTGGCATTTGCTGTAGCTGTGGCAAAGCTGGGGTGATTCCAGATTCCAGCAGCCCCGAGGGAGACAGGATAATTTTTAGACATCCACCCCCTATAATCGAGGCCTGTCTTCTGAGCTGATCCACAGCTGACCATGCACAGGCATTCACAGCTTCCAGTGGCTGGGGATTGCCCCTTTCTTTTTTGTTCTGCCATACTCTTTATTCTCCCTTTGGCTCTTCTCCTTCTCCTTCTCCTTCTCCTTCTTCTTCTTCTTCTTCTCCTTCTTCTAGAAATGGGGTCTTGCTATGTAGCCCAAGCTGGTCTCAAACTCCTGGCCTCAAGCAATCCTCCCATGCCTCAGCCTCCCAAAGTGCTAGGATTACATGTGAGCCACTGTGCCCAGCCCTATGGCACTTCTTAATCCTGCCAACATCATTAGAACCAAACCCCCATATTAAATTCCTTCTGTTTGAAATACAGTAGTTTTCCTGACTAGGTCTCGATTGATACATCTTCCTCTAAGAAACGTGAGAAAGAAAGCTTGGTCGCAGATCCCCTGCGCTGCCTGCCATGAAACTGCTCCTTCCCTCTGTGCTGGCTCTGCCATGGCCATGGGGGTTTTCCTCCTGGTCAGTGACCATAGTGCCTGTACTGGAATCCCTTCCTAGAGGATATGACCCCCTTTCCATCGGTCTCAGGAGAGGGAGAGACGGGAGGGAGGCCTCGCTGCCCTACTGCTTTATTTCCTGCATCATTACCCCAGCATAAGTGAATGCACTAGCTCTTCCCAAAGGTTTGGGGAGACAGATGGGTTTAATATCACAGCAATATAAATAACTTGAAACTGCATATCTAACATTCCCATTCCTAAGAGTCTTTTTTAAAAAATACACTATTTTTTTAGAACAGTTTTAGATCCATGGAAAAATTGAAAGGATGGTGCAGAGTTCCCGTACAACCCCACACCCATTCTCCCCTCTCGTTAACATCGTGCACTCATGTGGGATTTTCATCCTTTCATATCAAGGGTCCACACTATCAACATGACTTTGTTGATGTTAATGAGGTCGCGGTCAGCTGAGGTAGAATGTATCAAGTTTCTCCACTGTAACGTTCCCCTTGCTCCCCTTTCCACCCTGTATTCTTTGGAAGGAAGTCACTCTGTGCAGCCCACACTTGGGGAGTGGGAAGCGGTGCTCTCCTTGAGGGTGGAGAATCTGCATAAACTGGAGTTCTACTGCACCAGAGTCCATCTCTTCACTCCCTTTATTAATTCATGCAATTGTGTATTTATATTAGGATAGACTCATGGGCATTTGTTTTATACGTTGAGTTATAATACAATACTTCTTCATTTATGTTGCTGCCCACACTGTTCCAGCTTCTGTTACTGGGAGCTCTTTCAGTTGGCTCCTGTGCCCCTTTGACATACTCCCATCATTGTGGAGGTTCTGGGGTTTGTTTTGTTTCAGTATTTTCTTACTTTCTGGCACTGCAAGATACTCCAAGCTCATCTTGTGTTTTCCTTCCCCAGTCCTAGAATCAGCCATTTCTCCAAGAATCCCTGTTTCCTTTTGTTAGAGAATGGTGTTAGGAACCCAGACTTGGGCACTAGGTGTGCTGGTACTGCTAGGGGGTTGTTGCCTCTAGACCTTCTCAGCTGACATGGTACAGAAACGTGTGTGTGAGTACTAACCTGTGTACATACGTGTATCAGTAAATATTTCTGCAGATAACCATCTGTATCTGTAAGTAGGAGTTATAACTGATGTGTCCAACTCTAATCCGTTGCTACATGGATCACTCTGGCCTTCTCCCTTGCTTATCTGTAACTTCTCATTCCAACAGTGAGAAACCTGGGTCCCACCACCTGCCATGCTTTTACTAAATTGTTAGGTTCCAGTACACATCATGTACAGCAGTGTCACCTCAAGTTCTCTGACCACTTCTCCACCAGGATGGCATCTGTGCAGGCTTTCATCCCTTCCCCTACACACACACACACACACACACACACACACACACACATACACATCCTTCTTCTCCTCTCTCCTCTGTTCCTTCCCCCAAACTCCCATCTCACCCCAACCCTGGAATTCCTATTTATTTCCATGTGGTGCAGTTTGTCTTCCCTTGTTTAGGCCCATACCCTAATGGTCTTACCTTCCTCACTTAAACCTGCTAATAAAAGCATTTTTCCAAGAAAAATCAGTTGCCTCCCAAAGAAGTACTAGGTTGTCACCCTTAAAACGTTTCTTTCCCCCTAACCACTGGACCACCAGGGATAAAATAAAATATCTTGAGCCTGACCCGGACAAGCCTGCCGAGGACACTGTCTGTCATCTGCAGACAGTGGGGTGTGACTGTCCCTCATGAGCAGCAGCCCCTGTTGTCCAGGCAGGTTTCCTGGCAGCGTGGGCTGGCGTAGAAGGGACAGTGCAGGCAGACAAGAGCAGGAATGAGCTAGTAGTCGTGGAAAGGGCGTAGGAATAAATTTGAAGGTTATTTTGGAAGTTGAACAATACAATTTCTGTTTAACTGTAGAGATCAAAGGGGAGAAAGATTAATCAAATAGGACTCCCATGTAATATGCCGGGGTGACAGGTCCTCCTGAGTTGTTACTCAATGAAGACTGAAGGTATTTTTCCTCCCAGGTGTTTGCATTTTAATGAGCCTTCTGAACTAGAATTCAAAGCTGGCAAATAGGTTTCCAGTGCATGCCAACTCCGGTAGAAATGCGGGGGTCTCCTGAAGCTGCCAGTTAGGAAGGGCTCCTGCATCCAGACACAGTGGGAATGTGCTGTGATGTTGGTAATGCCTGCATGGTTGAGGCAGGGGAGGATTCTTTGGGGGCTTTCATGGCTCTATCTACAGGTTTCCTCCAGTTCAGGAATTTTATGATAAATTTTAAATACTAAAAACTACCAATGGAAGAGATAATTTTGGGCAAAAGCCTCCATATCATATCATATAGGCAATATCCTTCTAGTCTAAGGCCAGTCCTATATTCTGGACTAAAATAACCGATGAGCTGGGTGAAAGCCCAGTAATAATTCTTTAAAACTGACCTAGGGTTTTGCTCAGAGCAGTGTATGATAAGGTAATACTGAATTAATCAGTTAATTGTAGATTAGGTATTAGCCACTATTAAGTCATACTTTTCAGACCTTACAATACCTTAAGGTATGCAAGCATGAGATCTTTAAACTCAGAGCTGTTATTAGGCCATTGTGACATTTTGATAGGAAGCAGAAAAAGGCTCCCCTTCCTCAGTAGACCTTACTTCTGTCTGGAATTTCCATAGTAAATATGTAGATCTATGTTTGTACAATATTGTACCTTTGGTCAGTGTACGACTGGCACAACTGTACATGGTTTGTGTGGCTACGATGGGGGTGGGGTGTAGTGATGCAGGGAGACAGTAATGGAGAAGGTAAAAAGAAAATAGCTTTCCTGTGTGCATCTGGGGCTTTGGAGTTACAGCAATTAGATTTTCTCTAATTGGGTTTTCTGGTGCACACCTATCATTTACTGAGGCACTTTGAGTATGCAAGCAGCTGGTGCATGAGAAAACTGACATGAAACAGTCCACTTCCTCATGTCCTCCACTTTCACTTCACTGTCAGGACCCACAGTCAAGGACAAGGTGGGATGTGACCACATTGATTCAAAAAGGGGAGGAGGTAATCAGTCATGAAAGAACTCTGAGAACTGTAAAGTAATAAAACTCATAAAAGAGATGTGAAGGCAATTCCACAGACATTTTGAGAAGGTGCGCATTTTGAAGGACAATATTTCATTTAGACATATGTGCAAAAGTCAGTTCCTTTACTGTTATACTTCGTGTGCAACCTTATAATTGCTTTTAAATTACCAATATAAGGGAAAAGCAGAGATCTTGTGATGGTAGCAAATCTTCCTCATAAGGTAATGTGCAGATATCAAGGCTGAGATGGGAAAATTGTTAAATGTTAATGAGACAAAACTAATGCATTTTAGCAGAATAAAACATGGAGTGAGGAGGGAGAAAGCACAGAAGATTCAGTGCAAATAAAGTCAGTTTGTTCATTTTAAAGATAGGTAAGCCTAGTTTATTATACAGGCTCAAGGGGAAGCAAGAAGCATGGCTGAAATAGCAGGTCAAGAAAGCCAAAGGCTTCATGTGCCAGAAGAAGCTGTTCCTCAGTGCTGAGTTTGCTAGAGGGAAATTTGCACTTGAAAAGAAGAACTTCAAAAGAAACATCCCTGGGTGAAATTTCTAATTAAAATTAAAATAACATTACTGAAATGTCCATCAATGGATGAATGGTTAAACCAAATGTGGTGTAAACATACAATGGAATTATTATTCAGCCTTAAAATTCTGACACATGCTACAACGTGGATGAATCTTGAGGACATTATTCTAAGGGAAATAAGCCAGTCACCAAACCACAAATATTATATGATTTTACCTTTATGAGGCACCTGGAGTTGTCACAGTCATAGCAACAGGGAGTAGAAGGGTGGTTGTCAGGGATAAAGAGAAGGGGAAAATGGAAAGCTGTTGTTTGATGGGTGGAGAATTTCAATTTGGGAAGATGAACAAGTTTGGGAGATGGAGGGTGGTGATGGTCGCATAATAATATGAGTATATTTAGTGCCACTGAACTGTACACTTAAAATGGTTCAGATGGTAAATTTCATGTTATATATAGTTTATCACAATTTTAAAAACGAAGATCACTCCTGGTTTTTTTTGAGACAGAGTCTCACTCTGTCCACAGGGCTAGAGTGCCGTGGCATCATCATAGCTCACTACCACCTCAAACTCCTGGGCTCAAGGGGTCTTCCTGCCTCAGCCTCCCGAGTAGGTGGGACTATAGGTGTGTGCCACCATGCCCAACTAATTTTTTTTCTGTTTTTAGTAGAGATGGGGGTTGGGGTTGGGGGGGGTCTCACTCTTGCTCAGGCTGGTTTCTATCTCCTGACCTCAAGTGATCCTCCCACCTCAGCCTCCCAGAGTGCTAGGATTACAGGCATGAACCACCACGCCTGGCCACTCCTGCTTTCTATACTCACTATAAAATAATGGGAGGCTGAACTCCTTGAACTTGTAATCACGTAATAACAATGTTAATCTTCTGGTTTGGTATTCTCTCCTGCTGCACTAAATGTATACCATTTAAAAAATAATACAATAAGACTAAAATAGCCACCAAAGTCTTTTCAAAAATGTCTGTCAAAATCTTACATAGGAAATTCCTCTGAATTATTTTATCTACTGGAGGTGGTCATTTACTTTGTGATTCGCTAACATGAAAGCAATGTCATTACTATAAAGACGTAAGAGCCTTGTATAGTAGACTATAACACTATAGCATTCCATTCATAGTTTATGTGAGCTGTTACTTAGAAGTTCAATTTATTTGGCTTAACAACTCTCATGAGGCATCATAGAATGTAAAGGTATGCATAACTGATTAAATCGATTAAAAGTTGTGGCCACTTTTATGAGAAGTTCAACATCACACCCTTCCTTTATCCTTATTAAATATCCTTCTTTGGAAAAAAAGAGGCAGGACATATTATTGTGACTTATGCATGTTGTCCAGAATAAAACGAGTCATACATAGGAAGCCTGACTGCATTGGTGATAGCTTGCAACATTCAAGGATTTTCCCGTCCCGGTTCTCTTGCGTATTCTTCTGCTAAGAAGAGAGATGTATATATTCACGTTAGCATGAGAAAGTACATTTAAGTCTTCCTTAGTAATTTAGACTAATGTTTCATATAACAAAGACCTCTGCATTACCCTGCCGAAGGATGGCTAGCAGACACGCTGGTGGGTGAGGAAAAAATGGCACAATACTTAGTATTCGAAATCAAATGACTCCAGATTTCAATACTGGGCACAACCGATGTGATTCTGGGGATGTTATTTAGCCTCCTTGAGCCTTCATCTGTTAAATGAGTTGAATAATACATACCTTTCAGGGTTGCTGTGAGGACTAGAGATAATGTATGCAAAACAGAATAACACATAATGGATACTCAACGAACACTACTCATTATCACTGTAGTTATTGTTGTCTTTGTTGGAGTTTTTGCTCAGATTAACTGACTCTTACAACAATAAATTTGCACTGGCAAAAAGTGTGTTTTTTCAAACTTTGAGATTAATGCTGGATTGAGAGCAATGATAAGTAGCAATTAGCATGATTGGTTGATTTCAATAAAATCCTTCACGT
This sequence comes from Eulemur rufifrons, assembly GCF_041146395.1. Lineage (NCBI taxonomy): Eukaryota > Metazoa > Chordata > Mammalia > Primates > Lemuridae > Eulemur > Eulemur rufifrons. Next base: position 35,753,773 of record NC_091001.1, on the reverse strand, counting down.
CTGGAGTAGGGATGGAGGATGGGCTTCCATGGAGCTAGCATTGGTCAAGAAGCATACTATTTCTCTGAAGACAATGGAGACAATGGGGAAGCACCACATAGCTGAAGGACTGAGTGGGGCTCAGAGCCTACAGCACAGTCAAGACTTCCACGAGCCAGACAAGGAATCCAGGGAATGGTTGCAATAGAAGGGGATAAATGGGGCAGCTGGCAACAGCCAGTGATCCTGAGCCAGAGGAGGCCAAGCCTGTGAATGTGTGTTATGGGGTATAAGACAGAGTTCTGGGGTGCTTGCCTCTGTCTCCTGCTCGTGTTTGTGGTTGTTTTTATGGGCAAACCCGGTTGCTGGAGAGTGTGGGACCAAAGACCTTAAAGACTGTTGCAGACTTCACAGGATCGCTTTTCTAATCAATACCTCCCACCTTGCTGGCATTTTCCCGAGTATCAGAACAGAGGGTTTTCCTGGCAGTAGACAAAAATAAAGTTTAGAAGATCACTCTTGTGTGACTAGCAGTTGTTTAAAGTGCTTAATTCCAAGATTCTATAGAACTTGGAAGACATACAAGAGGAATGTACAAAGACCTGTGTGCTGAACTATTTGTTAGTGAGGAGCAAAGCAGGAACGCCCTGGTTTTCCCTCTGGTGTTCTTTTATCATGAAAAGCAAGAATGGTAATTTGTGTATACTGACTGCTAACATTGCCTCTCTGTTAGGGAGAGGTTTCTGACGAGGTTCCTGAAGACGGCGAATTCTGGTGTTTGGTGTGCACGCAGCTGTACTTCTGGATGCCCAGTGAATACTTATTGACCATCTGCCTCCAGGGAAGTGCATTATACAGGCAAATTACTGCTTCAATTTGTTATTCTGTGAAGTTTGCATTAGCCATTAAAGAGCATGATTTCTCTGGAGTGTGTTGAGTAATTAACTTCCCATCAGCGAACAAAAAAGCAGCCATCTGATGTTCAACAGCACGATTGACAAAGTTTACTTTTGAAAACGGTTATTATCATCAAGTTTAGAGGCATACTCTTTGTCTTTTAAATAGTCACCTTTATCTACTATAAATCTGTTCATTATTAGAAGTTCAATTAATTTTTAAGTGCTCTAATTATATGGTTACATAGTTATACCAGACAATTTTAAGAGTGAGAACTCAAAATGCTTGCAAAAAATCATTAACAACTCATCTTTGGTACTCTCTTCTTCCTTTCATAGGAGGAGAGGTGAAACCCATTCAAGATGGAAAGAGAGTAGGCTGTTTGGAGAAGATGGTCCATCACCTGCCCACTTTAATGACTGCCTAAATTGCAAATTGGTATCATGTATTTCCCTTTGCCCTTTGCGTGGGGGGACAACCTTGTAAAATATGTGTGGTCAAGCAGGTTTGCATAATATCCTGTTCTCCTCTTTCCTTTAGCCAAAGTAGCAATTATGTTCATATTGAGCTGCTGGAAATGTGCTCCAGAACTTAACTTTGGCTCACCTGGAAACCATTTTGCTTTTTAAATTAAAAATAGTAAAAGCATTATTTAAAAAAAGAAAAGTGTTGGGAAGTTTACTGTGCATAGTGTAAAACTTCCTTCAGGCTTAGTTAGAAGAACACCTTGGGTTTTTTTTAATGATAGTCTCATCATTTTAAAGCGATGTAGCACTTTGACGGGCGGTCAGAAGTCACGCCAGCACGGACATCAGAATTGCCTTCCCGTTGTGTCCTACTTAATGTGTCCTAGACACAGCAGGGTGGTTCCAGAGAAAACAACCTTCTGTCTAAGAACGTTGCGTCTTGTTGAACAGGTCCAACTGGAAAAGGCACAAAATCTCAGTGCGGGGAAATTAATTCAGTGGAAATGAGGCATTTGAGAACTGGAGGGGAGGTCACCTGGGTCACCCTGGAGAAGTGACTAACCTGGAAGGATCACCTCTACAAGGCATTCTCAGGAGATGAGTTTTGAGTTGGAATTAAAAAACAAATTAAAGGACACAATGTGGCTGAAAGAATAAGGGGAAGAAGGTGCAGGCACTGTTAGAAGGCGACACAAAGTTACACAGTGCTGGAGTGCACATTGGCTTTAATTTTCCTCTCTATAAAACAACAACCCTGCATTCTAAAAGGCAAGAACAAAGGTAAATGATTTTAGATGTTTTAATAAAAAAACTATTTCCTAAAAAAATTATAGAAAGGAAGTTGTCACCTCCCAGGCAAAATTCAGTCTGCATGCTCAGCCTACTTCCCTCTGTGTTCTACACTGAGGAGGACAGACAAACGCGTGTTTCATGGCTGTTACCAGTTTGTTCCTACCCACTTGTATTTTGGGACTCCGAAAGATACCTTGTTCCTAGTATTTTTGTAAATGTTTTTCATGGTTTTTTTCCCTTTTGATATCTAATCGCTATGTTTTTATGTGGAGTTTTGGGAAAATCTAAAACCATGGTGCCGTTGCCACCACCATTTACCAGTTAGGTCCCAAATGTGTGTGTGCGTGTTGCAATGATTTTTTTAAAAAACAACTTTATTGGAGTATAGTTCATACAACCATAAAATTCACCCATTTACAGTGCAGTATACAATTCAGTGGCTTTTAGTATGTTCAAAGACATATGCAACTGTTAGCACAGTCAATTTTAAAAGATTTTCATCACCCCAAAAAGAAACCCCATACCGCTTAGGTCCCTGCCCATTCCCTAGGCAACAGCTAATCTATTTTCTGCCTGTAGATTTCCCCATTCTGGGCATTTTATACAAATGAAATAATATAATACATGATCTTTTGTGGATGGCTTCTTTCACTTTACACATGCTTTCAAGGTTCATTTATATTGTAGCATATATTAGTACCTGATTCCTTGTTATGGTCAAATAACATTTCATTATATGACTATACCATATTTTGTTTATCCATTCGTCAATCGATGGATATTTGGGTGGTTTCCACCTTTTGGCTATTACGAATAATACTTCTATAAACATTTGTGTACAGATTTTTGTGTGGGCATATTTTCATCTCTTCCTCTTCCTCCTCCTCTCCTCCTTCTCCTTCTCCTTCTCCTTCTTCTTCTTCTGACAGAATCTTGCTTTGTCACCCAGGCTAGAGTGCAGTGGCCTGATCATAGCTCACTGCAACCTTGAACTCCTGTGCTTGAGTGATCCTCTTGCCTCAGCCTCCTGAGTAGCTTAAACTACAGGCATGCACCACCATTCCTGGCTTAAGTTTTTATTTTTAATTTTTTTGTTTATAGAGACAAGGGTCTCACTATGTTGCCCATAGTTGCCAAACTCTTGGCCTCAAGAGCTTCTCCCACTTCAGCCTCCCAGAGTGCTGGCATTACAGGTGTGAGCCACTGCACCCAGCCTTATTTCTCTTGAGTATATACCTAGGAATAGAATTGCTGGGTCAAATGGTAACTCTGTGTTTAATTAGATGATCTTGGCATGCTTGTATAATAGAAGTCAGTTGAACATAGATGTATGGTTTTATTTCTGGACTCTCAATTTTTTATTACATTGGTTTATGTGTCTATCCTTGTGCCAGAACCATAGTCTTGATTACTGTTGTTTTGTGGTAGGTTTTGAAATCAGGAAGTGTGAGTCTTCTGACTTTGTTCTTCTTTATCAAGATTGTTTTGGCTACTGTATGCCTTGCAATTCCATATGAATTTTAGAATCAGCTTGACAATTTCTATAAAGAGGTCATCTGGGTTTCTGATTAGGGATTGCATTTAACGTGTGCATCAGTTTGGGGAATGTTGCCATCTAAACAATGTTAGAGCTTTTCATCCATGAACAGAAGATGTTTTCCCAATTATTTAGATCTTCTTTAATTTATGTTAGAGTTTTCAGAGTATAAGTTTTGTACTTCTCTTTAAAAATTTATTCCTAAGTATTTTATTCTTTTTGGATGCTATTGTAAATGGAATTGTTTTCTTAATTTCATTTTTAGATTTTCCTGAAAGTTTTAAAAAATTCTTTTTATTATTGAAAAAATTTGAACATATCCAGAAGTTCATCATTAACTTCAACAATTATCTACTTATGGCCAATCTCATTCCATTTTTATCCCACCAATTTTATCCATTCGAAATTATTTTAAAGGAAATTTCAGACATGATATTTCAGAATATATCTCTAAAAGATAATGACCTTTAAAAATCACTACAGTACTATTATCAAACTTAAAGTATTTACATTAATCTCTTAATATCATCACACATCCAAGCAGTTATTGCTCCCTCCCTGAGTACTCACCACTTTCATCCTTATATGCATATATATTTTTTTCTGTTTCACTTACACAATCAATTGAAACTTGTTTAAGGTAAGGTATTATATTATAGTCATCTTTGTGAATAAACGTCTGTTGAAAGAATACATGAAGTTTCACAGAGTTTTCATTCACTCCTGAAGATTTGCTTAGAATTAACCAACCAACCAACCAACCTACTCAACCTGCAAATAGTGAAAGAAAACAATTACAGGAGGCAACATCTGTTTCAACTTGATACATTTTATATTAGGAATTTCATCAGAATAACTGTCCAAAATATATAGGAAAGCCATCAGAGTCTTTACAGAAGGGTATTGATTTACATGATTTTGAATTAAAGAAATAACAGTTTTTTTCTAAATAATCCTATAGGGTGATTTAGACCAGGTGAAAATATAGTTACTTCTTGGTACAGTTTCTATAGATTTGGATCAGAGTCATTACTTACTAAGGTCTACTGAAGTCTAGGACTTTCATCAGTGACTTGGCTTTATTTGTTTTGACAGTGAATCAGAATCTGATTGTTAAAAGTTTGTTTTTAAGCTTCCCTTTCTTCCACTTTGTGGCTGGCTCCTACATCAGACACAATCAAATTATATCTAGACAGAATATCAGCATCTATCTTGTCTTCATTTGGTCCCTGCCCTATCTAAGGTATGTGTGCATTATTATGACAAGATTACATTAAAAATTACATAGGTTGAGGCTGGGCATGGTGGCTCAGACCTGTAATCCTAGCACTCTGGGAGGCCAAGGTGGAAGGATCACTTGAGGTCAGGAGTTCGAGACCAGCCTGAGCAAGAGCCAGACCCCGTCTCTACTAAAAATAAAAAAAAAATAGCTGGGCATCTAAAAATTAGCTGGGCATGGTGGCATGCGCCTATAGTCCCAGCTACTTGGGAGGCTGAGACAGGAGGATTGCTTGAGCCCAGGAGTTTGAGGTTGCTGTAAGCTAGGCTGACGCCACAGCACTCTAGCCTGGGTGACAGAGCAAAACTGTGTCTCAAAACAAAACAAAAAACAATTATATAGGTTGAGCATCCCTAATCCAAAAATCCAAACTCCAAAATGCTCCAAAATGTGAAATTTTTTGAGCGTCAACATGACAGACACCACAAGTGGAAAATTCCACACATTGACTTCATGTCAGGGGTCCCAGTCAAAATGAAGGTGCAGAGCACACAGTTTCTTCAGTGTCCCCAAGGAAAGAAAGACTTTCCCAGCTCTTTTCAGCTGTGATATATCTTTTCTGCACGTGCAGATATGTATGTCATATTTTTTATTGTTAAGTACTTATGTGTGAATAATTATAACAAAATGATTGCTTATTGGTAGCGTATAAATTCAGAGTAAGGAATGATGGCAACGCCAGACAACCACAGATCACCCACATGGGTGGCTGAGATAGTGACACCTTTGCTTTCTGATGATTCAATGCACATAAACTTTGTTTCATGCACAAAATTATTAAAAATATTGTATACATTTACCTTCATGCTATGTGTATAAGGTGTACATAAAACATAAATAAATTTTATGTTTAGACTTGGGTCTCATCCCCAAGATATCTCATTACATATGTGCAAATAACCAAAATCCAAAAATATCTGAAATCCAAAACACTTCTGGTCTCAACCATTTTGGATAAGGGATACTCAACCTGTAAAAACTCCTACTTAGATGTGTTGAGCATTTGCCATGAACATAGACCCTGTAGAAATGCTTTGCTAGTGGTCTGGGGGCCACGTTAGTGAAACCGCTGATTTTAGATGTTGACAAAGCTTTTTGAACACTTCTAATTTGACAGAATGCTGTGAACATTTCTTGAAACCAAAGATATCTTTTTCAAGTATGAGAAAAATAAAAGGATTTCAGCATTCATAGGAAAAAATTTTGGTAGTCAAAATTTGGGGTGATCTTATCTTTCCCTTGTACAGATAAATAAAAAAGACAATTGTAGTCTGATATGAAGAGGTGATAGTTAACAGTGGGAAAGAGTGATCCTATGTCTTCTTTAGGAATAGAGCTATACTATTTTATGTGCATCTCCTAATCTGAATCCCTAGGACTCACAGAATATGGAATAAGACAAAACCCAGCAATTCCCCCTCTAATTAGTTTGATTTGTTTGTTTATTGCAAGTCCCCAACTTGTTGGTACTGCCCTAACTTATGTTGGCCTTACATTGCATTAACTGTGAAAGTCTACATAATAAAACCCCCAAATGTCCGTAAACAGGATCAGAGTTTCCAAGAGAAAATCTCCAGTTGATATGTGTGTACATGGCCCTTGGTTCTATAATCTTGGTTATTCCTATCCCTGGAGTCCCTCCCTTGGACGATACCTTCCCTCCATGGAGAAAAGTGCTGAACTTTGACGCAGAAGACCTGGTTCAAATCCTGGCATTGCCATTTTGAGTGGTTGGGCTTGGGGTAATTTATGGCATGTTTCTGAGCTTCAATATCTGGATCTCTAAGGATTGTTGAGAAGATTAAGGGGCATATGTCTCTGAAGGTGACTGACGCCCTGGGCATGGTGCATAGGAAGCACTCAGGACAGAGACGAGCAGCAGGAGGTCTTTGCTCCACATCCTGACTCTCTTAGTTCCGGTGAAGCAGACACTCCAACCCCTGAAGCCCTCAGATTACCTGGCTCAGTGCCCGGCATGCAAGGCAGACACTCAAGAAATAACTGCCGAAGGGACACAGCTGTAACCAGCTGTGGGATGCAAAATAACCAGCTAGCAGTCCCGCCAGTTTTGGAGGGCACATCCATCATGGTCTCAAGCGTCTCCCACTGCTCCGAGGTATATTAGCAGCCTCACCTTCCGTTTATGAGGAATTTGCAAGGCATTTTCAGGGATTGTGTTATGGGCTAAATTGTACTCCTGCCAAATTCATGCATTGAAGTCCTAACCCCCAGTCCCTCAGAATGTGACCGTACTTGGAGGTAGGGCCTTTAAAGAAGTAATTAAGTTAAAATGACGCTGTTAGTGTGGGCACCTGATCCAATCTGACTGTTGTCCTGATAAAAAGAGGAAATTTGGGCACACAAAGAGAAAACCAGGGATGCACTTGCACAGAGAAAATACCATGTGAAAACATAATGAGAAGACGGCCACCTACAAGCCAAGGAGAGAGGCCTGAGAAGAAACCAAGCCCACTGACACGTGATCTTTGACTTTCAGCCTCCAGAACTATGAGAAAATAAACATCTGTTGTTTAAGCCACCCAGGCTGTGGTACCTTTTACAGCAGCCCTACCAAACTAATGCAGATATTCTTTTATTTAATTTGTACAACAATCCTATAAGTCCAGTATTGTGATCCCAGATTTACAAATAGAGAAACTGAGGTGTAGAAAGGTTGTATGATTTAACAGTTGCCCAGAACTTGGACCACCTGGCTCCAAATCCAGTGCTCCTTCTTCTGTATCTGAGCTGCCACCTCTCTCAGGGCTTGCTCTTCCACACCCACCCTGCCTATCTTCTCCTGGGGACGGTGCGGGCCCATTGGCAAAGGAAGAATCAACCTAAGTCTTACTTGATTTTAAACAGTCCTGGATCTATTACAAGGCAATGCCATCACTGTAGCATGCCGCTATAGATATCTAATTTTTGCTGCCATTTTTCTTTGCTTTGATAAGACTTTAAGTTTTGATTGTCAGAAAGCTGGCCAATGTTGGGTTCCTTAGAATACTAAGAGAAATACACAAAATAAAACCCCAAGCCCAAGATCACTGGTGACCTCTAATTCTCACTTTGAGTGTTATTGAACCATTTCATAGAATCATAGATTTTAGAGCTGGCAACTTCAAGATTTTCTAGACAAAGAGGAAACTAAAGCTGAGGGAGGTTGCCTGCATGGATCGAAGTCAAAATATACAAAAGATGCGAAGGGTTCCATGTCTCAGCTCACAGACAACTAGTTACAGGAAATTATAGGGAGAGGTAGGAATGGCCAGGGCAGGCACAGTGACAGCCACTAGAAGTGACAGCTTGAGAGCAAGGGAGGCAACAGCCACACTGACTACCAGACCCAGCATCAGCCCTGCCTCACATTTGGGGGCAGTTTTATGCAGGGACAAACAACTCCAAGGTCCCTAGTCACTCCCAAGACATCCCTGTACTCACAGCTCCATTAAATAATTGGTGTTTATGATGACCTCTGACCATCAATAGAAGTTATTAATAAATTATACTCTATTTACTCTGATTCCTAAGACAGGGACTTACATAATATATTTTGTTAACAAGAAGAATAAATAACATTTGTTGAGTGTTGCATGCCAGGGTCTGTGCTACATGCTTTATAGGGGTTATCTCATTTTAGAAATATTTCCATCCACAATGATTTTAACTAAAAATATTTTAGTACTTAAAGCTGCAGTTGGCTGAAAATTTACTTATATGGAAAAACTCATTCACTAAGGAAGATTTGATTAAATGATGACTTCCATGTTCTCTCTCTCTCCTCTCTCTCTTTCCATGTGTGTGTTTATGTGTATACATATATATAAAGTCTTTTGTATATATGTTCAAGATATGTATTTAAGATATAAATATGTTCTATTTATATATTTTCTTTTATATACAGTTGACACTTGAACAACTTGGGGATTAGAGGTACCCAGTCCTTTCCACTGCACTGTTGAAAATCTGTGTGTAAATTTTGGCTCTTCAAAAACTTAACTACTAATAGCCTACTGTTGACTGGAAGGCTTACCAATAACATAAACAGTTAAGTAACAGGTATTTTGTACATTATATGTATTATATACTGTATTCTTACAGTAAGGTAAGCTAGAGAAAAGAAAATATAATTAAGAAAATCATAAGGAAGAAAAAATGTATTTACTATTTATTAAGTGGAAGTGGATCATCATAAAAATCTTCATCCTTATCATTGTCATCTGAGTACAAGTGGAACCATGAAGTTCAAACCCTTGTTGCTTAAGGGTCAAATGTATATGTTTTATAAATATAAACATACACACACATATACACATACATGCATATATATATATACACACACACACACATATACATATATTCAAAAATACAAACTAGGCTCCTGAGGCTAATTCTGCCTCTGAACCAATCTCCATGCAATTCTTCATTCCACATTCTCCCTGGTCTATGTCTCATACATCTTTCAAGGGCCACCGGAACCTAGCTTCTTTGGGGCTGCCTCCCTCATCTGCCCTAGTTCTCAGTCCTCCCCTCTCCGAGGTCCTGCTTCCTTTCTGGTTCATTCAGTACATGTAGTGGTGTCCAGTTTTGCCACTCTTCTTTCCACGTGCATGGAGAGAGCCACTGACGTCAGTGTCCTTTGAACAAATAGCATTTAGTGCACTCCCAGCTCCTTCAATACTATACTTGCTACTGATGAAAATAATTTCTCCTGTCACTGTATGTCATTCACTCATCCCATCCTCTGAGAACTTCAGTTTTTTTTTTATCTGAACAACAGAGATTATACATCTACCTCATGAGAATTGCTGTGGCCATTAACAAGAATAACAAGTGGAAACAGTTTTTAAACTTCAGGATTACTATATAAATGTTACTTATTAGTAGTGCATTTTAAATAGGATGCAACATACCCAAATGTGGTGTGTTTACAGCTTTTCAGGAACACTTGCATGATCTTTTGACTCAAGCTGTGCTACTCAGATTTTCTCCCTCAAATTTAGAATTGAACTACTGAGATGCTAGTTATTCTCTGCTGTAGAATGAATGTTTGCATCCCTCCAAAATATGTATGTTGAAACCTAATCCCCGACGTGATGGGATTAGGAGGATCTTTGGGAGATGATTAGGTCATAGAGGAGAACCTTTATGAATGGGATTAGTGCCCTTATGAATGAGACCCCCAGCCAGCTCCCTTGTCCCTTCTGCCATGAGGACACAGTGAGAAGGTGGCTGTGCTTGTCTATGGCCCTCACCAGACAGCTAATCAGCCGGCACCTTGATCTTAGACTCCCAGTCTACAGAACCATAAGAAATAAATTTCTGTGGTTTCTGAGCCACCCAGTCTATGGTGTTCTGTGATAGTAGCCTGAACGGACTGAGACATTCTCTGTTAGGTGTTTGAAGTGGAAAGAAATATGAACCCTGAGCCATCTCTAGACAAGTCTATACTGAAGTAGAGATGGCAGCTTTGAGAGACTGAGACTGAAGCAGACTTTGTGTGACCAGCCAGGAGAAGATCCCACACGACCCAGCAGAGATGGAGACGATGTTCTCCACCCCAACTTTCTCTTTCTGGTTCTCGCCCTTCAGGAGGCCCAGCTGCTCCTTCTGCTGCTAGATTCCAGTATTCTATATGTTACCAATATTTTGCCTAAGCTATTTTGGGTGATTTTTTTATGTATATTTTTTTAACCAAAAAAGCCTCATTGAAGGCAACCCATAATGAATGTTAGGCACACCTGTCCTGTATTTTCTAATCAAGCCAGTTATTCTGAACTTGAAAAGAACAATACATTTCAGACTCAACTCACGAATATGAGAGAATTTTATGAGACAAACACTTTTTTATTACCAAGGTGCCCTAAAGGACTAAAAAAACTGTCACAATATGTTTTCCCAGAAATTTCTTTCCTGAACTTGAAATGTCAAAGGAATGTATTTTGTTTATTAAAACATACTTCTGCATTTTATAAGCACTAGTAAATAACCCTCATAAAATACAGCAGTGCAAGCCTGTTCCAAGAAGTGGGTGGAGCCTGAGACAAGTCACACTTCTTTTCCACCTTCAAATCCCAAATCTGCTTTTGTGCCCTTGACCTTTGTATAACCCTTGCCACTGTCTACTAATTGTTTTCATTCATTCACTCATTAATTCATATGGGCTATGTTCCCTTGAAATTCTTTTCATTCAAACAAATGGTCTTTCCAAAAAAATATTTCCAGCCTTTTTTCTTTTTTTATATTGATACATAATAATTACACACATTTAGGGGCTGCATGTGATATTTTGATACCTGCCTATAATGTGTAATTAAATCAGAGTATTTAGGATATCTATCCATCCATCTCAATCATATATCATTTCTTTGTGTTGGGAATATTTCAAATTTTCTCTACTTATTTTGAAATATGCAATAAATTGCTGTTAACTACAGCCACGTTACTGTGCTGTTGAACTGTAGAACTTCTCCTTCTATCTAACTGTATATTTGTACCCATTAACCAACCTCTCTTCACCCCCACCTTCTTCCCAGCCTCTGGCAACCACCTTGTTCTACTCTCTACCTTCCTGAGGTCAACTTTTTTGCTCCCTTGTAGGAGTGAGAATGTGTGATGTTTGTCTTTCTGTGCCTGGCTTATTTCATTAACAAAATGACAAATGGCCTTTTTTATCTCAATACATTTTCCTTTGACGAGTCCTTAAATACAGGCTCTCTTAAGCTTTATTTTCTTTTCTCTTTCCAATCCTTCCTTTTTCTATTGCCTTCTTCTCCCAGGTCCTCTCCTGGGAGAGGAAGGAACAATTCATGTTCCCATGGTCAAGAATTCTTAAATAACTCATTATGGCCTAAGAACAGAAATCCAAATGGTTTACCATGGAATTCAAGGCCCTTCATCTCTTCAGCATGGAGTTTTTCTACTTTCCAAACACAGTTTCTGCTTCCCACACCCTCTGCCCCTCCATGCTGGGCTGTCTCCTCCACGTGGTCCCTGCCTCCTGCTGTCATTTCGTACCTTCTCTATCCTCTCTTTTCTCCCTGGGTTGGCTTTCCTCTTCTCTCTGTCCATTGAAATACTCTGGAAGTCATCCCTGTCCTCTCTGTGGGATTTAATTGTGCTCCTCTGGCCTTCCCCAATAATGTGCTTGCACAATGGGTACGGCGTGTGTCTCTTTCCGCCTCATACAAGAACTACCCTTCCCGACCACCTTCCTCATTAGGTTGCTGGTTCTTACTTGGGAAGGGCAGCAACACCTCTTGTTTCTATGCTGCCCTCGCCTGAACATTGCTTCCTAAGCAGCAGGCGTTCCCTACACAGTTGCTGAATCCGGGAGGCTGTCGAGTGCAGTGGTTCAGAACACTGGGCCCTGATATCAGACTACAGAGGTTTGGAAACCAGCTCAATTCTGTACTCAGTGTCTGATTTTAAGATTATGCATCTGTGAGATGAGAATAATAATAGTATTGATGTCCTAAGTTGTTGTGAGGATTAAATGTGATAACAGAATATGTAGCACTGCACCTGACACATTAAGCAGTGCTCTGTGTTAGCTCTTATTATACATTAGCTTAAATGCTTAGGAAATCATTGAAAACTAAGTCGCAAAGCATTTGTCCCCAAGGGAGTTTGTGCAGAAGAGAAGGGTATTTTTATTCCTTTTGCCTTGCAGAGGGCTTGGGTGCTTACAGATTGATTTCGAGTTGTCATGTTTATGGTTTCATTTTTTCAGGAACTATGCCAGCTATTTCTGTCCTGCTGATTTCCTCCTTGAGTCAGAGCCTATCCACTGTTACAGCTGTTCTTAACCTTGAATGAACATCAGGATCCCTGGAAGACTTGTTCAAACACAGATGGCTGAGCCCCACCCCAGAGTATCTGACTCAGGACCTCAGGGGTGGCACTTGAGTATCTGCATTTCCAACGGGCTCCCAAGTGACACTGAAGCTGCTGGCCCAGGGACCCCAGTTTGAGAACCACTGCACTCTCAGGACTCAGCTCTCCAACCCAAGAGTCTTCTTGGCAGTGTTTTAGGATAGGGTACTCTGGAAAACATGTTTTATAATTTCATGTAGAGGAAAGAGCAGCAGCAAATAGATGATCCTTTGATCTCCAGACTTGACTAAATCATTATGTTAATAAATTTGTAGGTTATTAATTTGCCAGTTTCTAAACATCTTTAAATTATTCAAGTTGGTATCTCAGGTGGAAATATTTCAATGTCAAATTAGACAGGTGCTGACGTGGGAATTCTCAGGTTACCGCGCCTCCTTAGCTCGATGCTGTGATGCTGTCTTTCTTGGCCATGTTAGCATAACCACAGCGTATGTCCTCCTGCCATGGATGTTGGCAGCCGCTACTGGGGCGTGGCCCTGGCTTGATCACTGATGTGGGCTCCTCTACCGGAAAGGAACTACTGCTCTGGTGGGGCAGGTAGAGAGGGGAGATGGAGCGTGAGCCAGGAGGAACTGGAGGAACATGTCTGCATTTTAAAAAAACACAGGCTCCCTCTGAATGAACACAGCACCCCAGAACAATGGAAGGTGCCTGACTTTTGGAATACAGGACTCTTGAACCTGAGATTAGTTCCATAGTGTGTGTGTACGTGTGGACATGGATATTAGCTCATTTAATCATTACATCAAGAGTATTTGCTATTATCCTCATTGCATAGATGAGAAAACTGGGACCTATCAAAGATGTTTACTAACATCCCCAAGATCTCATAGTTAGCTAGTGTCAAAGCCAGGCGGCAAGTCCCGACTGAACCCCCAACTAATGGGTGACAGAGCTAGAGAAGTAGTAGCCTGATCTGTTGACTGCCCAGGCTCTATATCAGACGGTTTGTGGCTTCATTCATTCATTCATTCATGCATTCATTAAGTACCTACTATATGCAAATCATCATGTAAAGTATTCTGGGAAATAAGAAGATAAATTGGCCAAATATGCTACCTGAAGAAATTGGTCTGGTATTTTTTTTTTTTTCAAACAAAGGATCTCACATATTTATGACTGAGCAAGTCTATTAATATAAAAGCATAAAAAGAAGAAAAAAATCAATATTTTCCTAGTAAAACATGTCCAACTATTCAGATAGTAATTTTTTCAGTGTGATGTGCTAAAAACTAGTAACCTTGATGCAGTGTAGATATGTACATTACCACATGTGCATTTCTTATGGACCCAGCTGAAGTCTTCTTCAGTGTCTCGTCTGGAAGCTGAACCTGATTTTATTACCAGTGTTCATTTAAATCCATTGATAACAGATTCAAGTTAGCAAGTACTCCTACATGACAGAATAGAGAGATTGGCTATCACTATTATCTAATAGAAGAATAAAGAATAGAATATGCAAGTCAAGAGGTTGGAGCAACAGCAAATCTGGGGTTTAGTATAGCACAATACTCCTACCATCACTCAATTTCATTGCAAAGGTGACCAAGGGTCACATTTAAGACATTCTAGTAAGAACAGTTGTTATCGGGTAAGCTGATTTTGGATGCAGATAACCCCAAGCAATTGACTTAAAGTAAGGTACATGGAGTGTCCAAAGTCCCTGGAAGTCCAGAGAAAGGGATTATCTCAGCAGTGCCTCAGTAATCTTACCAGGTTCTAGGCTCCTGTGTCCTCTCCCTGTGCACCCCTGACGTTGGGCTTCATCCTGAGGTTGCTTCCCAGGATGGCTTCAAGATGACAACAGCTGAACATCACATCCAGACAGGACAAGGTCTGCTTAGGAAGAAGAGCTGTTTTCCTGGTGGCCCTGTCTGTGAACAAGGAAAACCTTTCTAAAAGCCCTGCAGCAGACTCAAGGCTCCTTTGGCCACTCCTGAACCAGCCCCTGGTAAGGGATTGCCAAGTTTGGCTTGAATCAATCACAATTTACTCAAGTCTCAGAGCAAAACCGGATGCTCTGCCCACACAGAAGGGGCAGGTGGCTGTTGTAGGCAACAAATGTGCCTGCCTTGATGCCATGAAATTTAGGTTGCTCCAAAGAGGTATATTGCAAAGTGACATATACGGTAAACAGTGCTGAGGGTAAGTCCCTTGTGCATTTCTTACCGTGAATGAAAATATCAAGTGAAGTGTATTGCCTTTCCTTGCCTCATAAATCACTCTGATAGACATTTACAATTGTCTGCAGGAAGCTGAAAGTAGGCTTTTAGTGATTCATTTGAATAGAAGCCCATCAATTTGCTGGAATCCAGTTCTGTTCAAAGGAAAATGAAAAAGATGTTAATTAACAGGATCTGCGGTCGTATTTTTAGATTGTGTCAGAAGCAATGGCCCCCAAGTGGATTTTCAATGTGGGGGATTGTATGAATTCTGGGAATTTTTATGTGATGACATGATTCAGCAGAAGGTACAATGTTCCCACATTCAAACTGTTACCAATATCTATATGGTAAAAAAGTACTAGTCTGTGGTTGGATTGCTTGTGGTCAACTTGGCATCATTGCTCCCATCCCATCTGAGGTCGGGGACCATTTTCCTGCCTGGGTTAGAATTGGCCCATGAGAAACACTCATGAGATTTGGAAGGGAAAGTGCATCAGAGGCCATCACCCTTAGGAAGCTGTTGGGGTCAAACACGGCAGGTTCTCAGATCTTTCCACAGCTCCAACTTCATGGATGCAGTAGCTCTGCAGCCCTTTCCAGGAATCCCTGCTTTCTGGAAGTGGCAGAATGCCAGCACCCACCGCTGTCAATTACTCTGAGCTTTGGCGGCAGCTTTCCTAGCCTCTCCCCCAGCCCTGCTATTAAGTCCTCAATTTTATCTTAAATACTTTATACCCAGAATGCAGAGAGTGGTCACTGTTTTCCCCATCAAACCCTGACAGGTCAAATTCTCTTGCATTTCTCTTTCCAAATCCACCCCTCAATGCACACACATTTCTTCCTCCAGAGTTAACCACTGTTCACAGTTTGGTAAGTATCATTTCATTTATAAACATACAAGTATCTTATATACATAATATTTTAAAAAATACAAATGAGATTATACATAAATATTATTTAGCAATATTCCCTTTTCCCCTCCATATATCTTAAATCTATTTTTATGACATAGATATTGTCTTCATTAAGAGTTCCATAGTATTCTGTTCTATGGCTCTAATACAATTTGTTTAACCAGTCCTATATTGATGAGCAGGTACATTGTTTCCAGTATTTCCCTACCATTAACAGTGATGCAGTGAACATCTTTGTAAGGTTACCTATGTATTTTTGGCAAACTTTTTTTAGGACACACCTTAGCAGTACAATTGCTGTTACAGAAGGCATGCACATTTAATATTTTGATACATATTGCAAATTGCACTCCAAAAGCTGTGGCAATTTTTATCCCATCAACATCATATCATTATTCACTGGGCAAAAAGCCAACAAAAACTTTCTTTTGTTGTTTCTCATAACTTTTTCTAATTCATATTTTATGTCACTTTAATCTCCTCAACTTTCAGAATAGATATGAAATACAAGAGTCAAAGATATTGCAACTGAAAAGTTCCGGAGGTGTAAAACAAGAATGAAAACCAGTTTCCTAATTTCCAGTCTTAAGTACTAAATTTGTCCTTTTAATTCAGCAATCTTGGCCTTCAGCTTAAAACTCTTTCAAGAAGGGATTTATAAATAATTTGTAGCAGATTGATATTTGGGTGAGCCACATAAAATCACTGTTTTTGAGAGTTAAAGATGGTCTAGTAGCCACAATTTCATATGGTTCATCCCAATACCAAAGTCCAGGAAACACTACACACATCAATTTAACAAATATTTATTGATGGAGTTATTGTATATCTACTATGTAGGATTCAAGGATAATATTGGGGATAATATAAAGATAAATGTTAAGCTTAAAGAATTCACAATAATGAGAGTGAATGCGTGATTCTTTGGGTCTTTGTGGTTTGAGATGTGAGCTCCTCTCTTTTTCTCGCAGAATCACAACAGGTTTTGGCAGACATCCAATGTCTCTTCTTTTGTCTGACCTAGTAGGATCCTTTGTACATAGCAGGTCATACAGATAACTTTTACAAAAAAGTGATTTTGCAGCTTATATTCTGGTAGAAAGAAAATATAAAAGTAAATGAAATAATATATACCTGTTGGGAAAGCCTAATAGAGGGTGGCTGGAATTAACCTGCCAGTACTTATAGGTACCAAAAGTAGATACAGGATAGTTGAGTCAGAGTGTGGAAGTTTGTTAGTCCCCCAGCACAACTAACAGCAGGAGCTTCAACAGAGTCGCACCGATCCCCCTTACCCCAAGCCCCATGAGGTGAGCCCAGAAGAATGCTACACGTGCAGTGGGTTGCACTCTACTGCAGGAAGGTAGAGCCAGAGATTCTGCGCCTTGGGTGGTGAGCATCAAACAAACCAGTCCCTTTCCTCTGAGGAAGTGAGCAGTTACACAGTAGTCATGTTGTGGTCACCTTGACCTACTTAGTTGAATGTCTTTGACAAACTTATGAGTAGATTCAACACAAGCAAGGAAAGAATCAGAGAACTTAAAGGTAGATAAAAAGAAATTAAGTAGATTGAAAGACAAATGAAAATAAGAGTAAAAGACCAAGACAGGGATCCAATAGCTGTGGGACAATATCAATTGGTTTAATGCACATGTACTGGAATCCCAGAAGGAGGAAATGGAGAGAGAGGGGCAAAAAAAAAACGTGAAGAAGCAATTGCTGAGAATTTTTCAAAATTAATGACAGATATCAAGCCACACAATGAAGAAACTCATAGAATATCAAGCAAGATAAATATGACACAAAAAATAAAACACCAAATGAACTGATCAGAACAATAATAACCCCCACTATAAACCTATACACCTAGGCATGTGATATTTACATTTCTGACAAGAAAAGACAAACAGAAGATTCTGAAGGCAGGCAGAGAAAAAAAGACACATTCCATACAGGGTACAAATGTAAGAATTACAGGAGACTTCTTGTCAGAAGCTATGTGAGCCATAAGACATCTTTAACGTGCTTAAAGAAAAAAGAAAACAAATCTGTCAACCCAGGATTGAACATAGACTGAAAATGTCTTTCAAAATTTAGAATAAAGTCTTTTTCAGGCAAAAAAAAAAATTGAGGATGCAATGTAAGCAGATCTACACTACAAGAAATGTTAAAGAAAGTCTTCAGGCAAGAAAGACTATACCAGGCAGAAACTTGGATCTGAACATAAAATGAAGAAAACTGGAAATAGAATAAATGAAGGTAAAATGATTTTTTCTTTTTTAAAAATTTTGTTGAAAGAGAACTGCCTAGAGCAAAAATAGTAGCAATACATTATATGTTTATAGGATATACAAAAGAAAAATATATGACAAAAATAGCACAAGGGAGAAATTGAGAATGTATAGTCATCCCTCAGTATCCACAGGGCATTGGTTGCAGGACCCTGCAAATACCAAAGTTCATTGACACTCAAGTCCCTTATAAATGGTGTAGTATTAATATTTGCATATAATCTATACATGTCCTTTCACATACTTTAAATCATCTCTAGAGTATTTATAATACCTAATACAATGTAAATGCTATGTAAATATTTGTTACACTATATTTTATATAATTTTTATTGTTGTATTGTTATTTTTTATTGTTTAAAAAATATTTTCTATCCATGGATGGTTGAATCCAGGGCTGTCTTATAACAGAGTCTTTATGTTACACGCCAAGTAGTGTAATATTTGAAGGTGGACTCTGATTAATTAAAGATGTACTTTGTAAACACTAGGGAAACCACCAAAAGTTTTTAAAAAACAGTTATGCCCTTTTACCTTGGCCACTGACATGCCATCCAGACTGAAGAAGACATAGAATCCTTGGGGTCACATGAGCCTGACCACACTGGCAAGCCCGGAAACTACCTGGGAGCCAGCAGTGCTAGTGGTGTGCATTACCACAAGATCAGCTTTGACAAATATCACCCAGGTGACTTTGGGAAAGTTGGTACGGGGGCGTTACCACTTAAAGAGGAACCAGAGCTTCTGCCTAAACTTCTGCCCAACTGTAAACTTTGATAAATTGAGGACTTGGCTAATGAGCAGACGCGGGCAAATGCTGCCAAAACCAAGACTGGGGCTGCTCTTGTCACTGATGTGGTGCGACCCAGCTGCTGCGAAGTTCTGGGAGGGGAAGACTCACAAAATAGCCATCATCATGAAGGCCAAATTCTTTAGCAGAATTGCCGAGCAGATTAAGGGTACATGTGTACCCTGGGGAGTGCCTGTATCTCGGTGGCTTGAAGCCACATGGAGGGAGGTTCATTAAATGCTAACAAATGCTTTTCAAAGAAAAAAAACCAAGTATGAACAATAACTCAATAGTGAAGATAAAATGGATAATAAAAATGCTCAATTAACCTGAGACAGCAGGAAAAGAGGACAAAGAGTAAACAGAAAACAGCCAGGAATATGATGAATTTTAATCTAAGTACATCAGAGGTCACATTAAGTGTGCACAGTTTAAATGCACCAGTTGAAAGACAGTGAATATCAGATTGGATAAAAAAGCAAGACTGAAGTTTATGCTGTCTACAAGACACCCACTTCAAATATAAAGATATGATAGGTTAAAAGTAAAAGGGTGGATATATATATATGGTGTGAACATTAACCATAAGAAAACTGGAGTAACTATACTTACACCAGACAAGGTAGACTCCAGAACAAGAAATATTATCAGGAATAAAGAGGGACATTACTGAGTGATGAAATGGTCAATTCTCTGAGAAGACACAGCAATTCTAAAGGTGTGTGCACTGGATGAGAGGGCTTCAAAATACGTGGAACAAATACCAGTAGAACTGCAAAGAAAAATAGACAAATTCACAATTATGGTTGGAGACTTCAACACTCCTCCTTCAGGAACTGAGAGAACAAGTAGACAGAAGGTCAGTAGGGATAATGAAGACTATACAACACTCTCAACTAACTTGAGCTAGTTGACATTTATAGAACGTTCCAGCTAATAGAAGAATACATATTTTTCCAAGAGCATGTGGGACATTTAGCAAGGTAGATCATATTCTGGGCCTTAAAAAAACCTTAGCACATTTAAAGGAATAAAAATCATACAGAGTGACCTCAAATTATAATATAATTAAAGTAGAAATCAATAACAGAAAGTATTCTGGAAAATTCCCAAGTATTTGGAAACTAAAAAACATACTTCTAAATAACTCATGAGTCAAAAAAGACATCTCCCATTGGTGCGGTGGCTCGCACTTCTAATACTAGCAACTCAGGAGGCTGAGGTGGGAGGATTGCTTGAGGTCAGGAGTTCAAGACCAGCCTGAGTAAGAGCAAGACCCCATCTCTATAAAAAATAGAAAAAATTAGCTGGGTGTGGTGATGCATGCCTAAAATCCCAGCAACTCAGGAGGCTGAGGCAGGAGGGATAGCTTGAGCCCAGGAGTTCGAGGCTGTAGCGAGCTATTGATTACACCCCTGCACTTCAGCCTTGGTGACAGAGCAAGGCCCTCTCTCAAAAAAAAAAAAAAAAAAAAAGAAAGAAAAGAAAAGAAAAAGTCATTTCAAAGGAAATTAAAACTAAAACTGTTTTTAACTTAATGAAAAGACAATTTATCACATCTGTGTGATGCAGCTAAAGCAGTGGTAAGTGGGAATTTTATAGCATTAAATGCTTATATTACAAAAAAAAGGTCACAGATCAGTCATCAGAACTCCAAACCTAGAAACTATAGAAAGAAGAGCAAATTAAACCCAAAAGCAAACAGAAATAAGAAAAAAATAAAGTTATAAACTAAAATCAATAAAATCAAAAGCAGAAAAACAATAGAGAAAATAATAGAAAACAAAAGCTGGCTCTTTGAAAAGTTGACTAACATTGATTCAGAGGTGCAGAGAAAACAAATTATAAACATGGGGAATGAAAGAGGGCACATCACTATAGATATTAAAAGGTACTAATATTACACGACTAACACTATGCCCATAAGTTTAACAACTTAAATGGAATGGACCAATTTCTAAGATACAAACTAACAAAACTCAAGAATAATATATAATCAGGTCAAGAAGAAATATGAGCAGTCCCATAATTATTAAAGAAATTGAATTTGTAGTTAGAAACCTTCTAACAACAAAAAATTCCAGGCCCAGATGGTTTCACTGGTGAATTCTACCAACCATTTAAGGAAAAATTACTACCAATCCTACACAACCCTTCTAGAAAACAAAAGTATACTTCCCAATTAATTTTATGAGGACAGTATTTACCCTGATTGCAAAACTAGACAAAAACATTACAAGAAAACTAGAAACAAATATCCCTCATTATCATAGATGCAACAATCCTCAACAAAATATTAGCAATTTGAATCCAACAATATATAAAAAGAATAATACTACAACATGGTCAAAGCAGGGTTTATCTCAAAAACGCAAGGCTGCTTCAACCATTCCAAATGTATTCAATTATTTATTTATTTATTTTTGAGACAGGGTCTCACTCTGTTACGCAGGCAAGAGTGCCATGGTATCATCATAGCTCCCTGTAGCCTTGAATTCCTGGCTTAAGTGATCCTCCCACCTTGGCAACCCAAAGTTCGGGGATTACAGGCATGAACCACCACACCTGGCCCAACCATTCAAAATTGATTAATGTAATTTGCCACATTAACAGACTAAAGAAAAAAACATTAATAATTTCAATAGATGTGGGAAAAGGATTTGATGAAACTTAATTCAATTCAAAATTCAATTTATCCATTGATGATAAAAATAAAACTCTCAGAAAACTAAGAATAAAAGGGAATTTTTTTAACCTTTTCAATTTTTTTAATCTTTTTTTAACCTAATAATCTATAAAGCACCAACATAAGCTAACACCACACTAAACAGTGAAAGACTGAATGATGTATTTCTCTCCCTCTTGGAACTGTATCACAGTCTGTCCTTATATTAATGTATCATAATTTGTTTATCCACTCCCAGGGTGAAAGACATCTGGATTGCTTTTAGTTATTGGTAATTATGAATAAAACAGCTATGAATATTCATATATTGCAGGTTTTTATATGAACATAAATTTTCATTTCTCTTAGGTAAGTATCTAGAAATGGGATTACTGGGCCACATAAGTAATTATATTGTTTAATCCCATAAAAAACTGACAAATTATTTTCTAGGATGTTTTAACTATTTCACATTCTATCAGCAATATAAAAGTTCCAGTTTCAGTTTCTTTATCTATGCCAAATCTTGGGATTGCTGGTGTATTTTTCAGATAGATAGATATGTTTCTATCTAATAGATACATTTTGGTGTTTCATTGTGGTTTAAATTTGCATTTTCCTGATGATTAATGATGTTGAGCATCTTTAAATATCCTTATTTGCCACCCATATATCTTCTCTGGTAAAGTCTGTTTAAATTCTTTGCCCATTTAAAAAAATGAATTATTTTATTTCTTATTGCTGAAATTTAGGAGCTCTTTATATAGTCTGGGTGAAAGTCCTTTGTCAGAAATGTGATTTGAAAATATTTTCTTCCAATCTCTGGCTTGTCTTTTCATTCTTTATATTGTATCTTTTACACAGTAACAGTTTTAAATTTTAATAAAATCCAATTCATCAATTTTTTTCTTTTATGAGCCACACTTTTGATGTTGCATATGAAAACTCTTCACTTTAATCAAGGTCATGTAGATTTTCTACTATATTTTCTTATAGAAGTTTTACAGTTTTTAGCATTTTTGTCTCTTGTCCATTTTGTGTTAATTTGTGTGAAATTAAAAGGTATGAAATATGGATCGAAGTTCATTTTCAAGGTTGTTCAACTGTTCCAGTATCATTTGTTGAAAAGACTATCATTTCTCCATGGAATTGCATTTTTTTTTTTACCTTTGTCACAAATCGTTTGACTGTTTTTGTGTGTATCTCAGCTCTGCCCCATTGATTTATTTATCCATCTTTTCACCAATGCCACAGTGTCTTTACTGAAACTTTACAGTGATCTTGGAATCATGCAGTGTGGGTCCTCTGATTTTCTTTTTTTTTTTTTCTTCTTTTCAGAAAACTTTTTTTTGGCCATTTTAATTCCTTTGCCTTCTTATGTAAATTTTAGAATCAGCTTATCTATAAGACGGCTTGCTGGGAGAATGATTGGGATTGTGTTGAATCTACAGACCAATTTGGGAAGAATTGACATTTTAATAATATTGATTCTTCCAATCCCTGAGCACAATATATCCCTTTTTGCAAAGTATTGGTAGCCTCTAGAGCATCTATTGGTTGGAAGATAGGTGGGGGGTATAGTTTTTTCCTTTTTAACCTCATTGCCCTGTTTATGCTATAATGCCAGCAAATCTCAGGACAAATGTTACAACATGACCAATAATTATCAAGAAGGCATAATAACATATTAATCTGGTTTTTGAGTCTATCCTAACATATACATTGCAATCTCTGCTGGTTTAAGATGAAGATAATTGAAGGTTTGGGGTACCTTCCAAGGTGAGGGCTTTGATGAGAATCTTTCAGCTGCTAATTAACCACCTCTCCTTGAAGTGTATACGCCTGGTTAGAGTACTAATCCGCACACCCCATCTCCCAAAGCACATGAACGATTGCTTAGACTGCAGAGTTTAAAGCAGAGGTGTGGCGTCCACAAGAATGCTTCTGATTGACGACTACTGCATGGGGCATAACTGACCAAGGGCCCTGCTGCTGCACTTCAAATCCATCAGTGTTTCCTTTGAGGCCACACCTGCCGTGGACTGTTTGGGGACACTAAAGCAGATCTGATCCTGAGCGGTTCGGGCTCCTTGGTTGTCTGACTTTAGCTCAAGGACTCCTCAGGGATTTCTCAGCGAGCCCTGCAAGCTTCCAGGGCAGCAGTGTAGGGCGCTTCCACCCAATCTTCCCTCCCTCTTTACATGAGGTCAGACTTGCACTGTGGTCTAATGGCTTTCTGCCTCCCTCCCCATTTCTTTTTCACACAGGCACTTTTCCTAATAAAATCCTTGCCCATTTAATCCCATCTTGACACCTGCTTTTCAGAATATTCCTGCAAACACAGTGTTACAGACTAAACTAGTTTCTATGATAATAGAGTGGTCTGGGCTTGGGGATGCCTCAGAGGGGCACCTGCGAAGATTTCCACAAAGGTTTTTTTTTTTTTTTTTTTTTGTTGTTGTTGTTAAAGGATCCGTCCTTCCAATTACAACCTGATTCAGTAAGTGCTCAGACGATGACAGAAGTGTGAATGGAGGTTTTCCACATGAGCTGAACGTGAGGCTTCCCTGCCCCATGTGCCAAGTGCAGGCTGTGCCACCATGGGGTCACACAGTCAGCCCTGGGACCTGCGGGTTGTTCTGAAGACAATGGCATGGGAAGGAGAAGTAGCCAACCCACCTGGGAAGGCAGAAGAGTTTGAAAAGCACCCTGGTGATGTTTCTGGGTGGCAGTGGTGGCCAGGTGGTCCTGGTGGGGTGGCCCCTGCTGACAGCATCCCCTGGGCTCAATGTCCCTCTGACTTCGGGCAGGTGCAGCCAGTGGGAGGCCCTGGGCCCAGGGTGGGTGGAGGGGATGTCCCAGTGTTTACTCCCCCTGCCCTGGTTCTGCTCCTTTCCCCAGCTCACAATGATGGGTGGCCTTGCCTATAGGTTGAGCTCCATCTTTGCCTCTCTCAGGCCTGGGGAGGTCACACAAACATGACCTCTGTGTCCTAATGCGACTGGACCAGGCAGTTGTTAAGGTCAGGTAAGATAAGGATTGCAAAGTAATGTGGGCAGAGCACCTGGATAAGGTATTGCTTTATTATCTGTGTCCTGAATTGCAGGAACTGTTTAGTTTACAGTCTGTGGGGGCTGCGGTCCCCAACTCCTGATCTGTGGATCCTTGGCCTGTTAGGGACCGGGCCACAGAGCTCCCCTGTCCCACCCCTCCGTGGAAAAACTGTTTTCCATGAAACCAGTCCCTGGTGCCAAAAAGGTTGGGGACCGCTGTGTGAGGGGACTCCATATTAACTCATGAATCACCTAGAGCTCAGACAGGACTCTATCCTAGTAAGGCCCTCGCTGCCTTTTTATTTCAAATCCAGTGCTATTTTTATCATATCACACTATTTTAGGCGGTATAAAATTAGAGTACTGAAAGTCTGGGAATAGAAATAAAGGATGTGATTCCTGACTTCTCCCTGGCAATGGCATTTCGCTGATACTTCCTTTGCTGCAGGCTCTCCGTTAAGGCTCTTGGCTTCAACTCCCAGCCTCCTGAAGGTTTTCTTTTATCCTGCTTTAACATACAGAATAAATGCCCCCTGCAGTCCCGTTATTTCT
Source organism: Eulemur rufifrons (assembly GCF_041146395.1). Lineage (NCBI taxonomy): Eukaryota > Metazoa > Chordata > Mammalia > Primates > Lemuridae > Eulemur > Eulemur rufifrons. The sequence continues at coordinate 35,728,496 of NC_091001.1, read as the reverse complement.
TGCAGGGTTATGTTTGATTTGCTGTGCACAGTTGTGTATTCTTACTAATGCAGCACCAAAATCTTTGCACCAGCAGGGTCCTGCCAGGTGACTTCTCTTGGAAAATGCTGCCTTTGTTGTGTTAGCTATAAATGATAGGTCTGTCTGCACCTACCGTATTCAGTTAATTGGGACTGTACTTTTGCTACAGCTGATCATTTCAAAGAAAAGAAAATGATGAATAAATACTTGTAACAGTCAATTATACCAGCACTGCTTGTAAACCAAATAAATCAAGCCACATTAAAAGAGCTCTCAATGATGGATTACTTATTTTATAAAATAATTTCCAACAATGAAAAACATGCAAATGCGAAGAAATTTAAATTTACTCTTTAACTGGAAATCTATAATTTAGACATCAACAGGTAATTGTTAGTAGTGGTAACCTGATTATAACGTGTGTCAATTTGTTCAGTGAATCACTAAGCCATCCTGTAATCCTAATGCATTTTTAAGGGCAACGCAATTCATCTTAAAATTGATTATTAGTTAACGACACCTATAATTAGGGTCAGGAAGTGGGCAGTGGGAGAAACATTCTTGATCTCGAAGACCTCAGGTAATGAACCAAGAGTGTTAGCTTGGAAAACCTTCTTTAACTTTCCCTGGAAACGGCATTCAAGGCAGGTGCTTTTCTCAAGGCAGTTTTCTTCTATTGGATGTATGAGTGTTTTGATGTAGGAGCCTTTTGAGTTTCTTTTGATATTCTGGTTCATTCCATAGGGAACAATGGCATTCTCGGTAACATTTGACAATAGCCAACTCTCGGAAGAAATTTGGTTTTAAAAACCCTTCATAGTTGTAGACATAGGACCATGGTTCGCAACTAGGGACAATTTTGCCCCACAGGGGACATTTGGAAATGTCTTGAGATGTTTTTGATCACCATGACTCAGGAGGGAGCTACTGGCATCTAGTGGGAGGACCCCAGGGATACTACTCAACATCCTAAATGCACAGGACACCCCCTGGCAACAAAGCATTATCGAGTCCAAAAGGGCACTAGTGCTGGTGCTGAGAAACCCTGATACAGGATATTGAGAACGACAGAGGGCTCTGTGGTCTCCTCTCAGAGATTGCATGGCCTCTTGGATCAACTCTGACGCAGGCTTCCGAAGAAAGTAGAAACTGGATTATAAATGGGTAACAGCTGATGTGTGGAGACACTGGGTCTTGGGCTTCTGTGGTTCTCTCTTCATAACCGGCCACGCTTGAAGATTCTTACTGATCTGTATCCCCGTTTCAATAAAACCCAATTGTTTAGGCTTTTTTTCTGTTGACTTGTTCTGAAAAGTCAAAGTATATGTATTTTTAAGCTAACGAAAGTCAAGGAAGCATTGCCTTTGGCATTTCTACAAATTTCCTTTTTTCCCTCCCCCTTTTTTCATTGCTCATGGAGCTTCAGTGTTCACCGCTGTCCGTTGTGTTACAGATACAAAGAAAGCAAGCTGAACACTGGTAGGGAAACTTTTCCAACTAAGGAGACCCTTAACCATGAGAACCCTCCAAATGACTTCTGTACTAAGATACTGCCAGTGAAACAAATCCAACATTAAATGGAAGCACCAGCCATTTAAAAAATTTTTGAGAACACCCTGAATACATACAGATAAAAAAGAAATTTAAAATATTTTTGAGAACTGAACAAATTGAAGGCATATAAAACCCCTGCACTGTATAATGAACTGGAGCTTCTCATTGGCTAAGCCTCTTTTTGCTGAGAAGAAAGTGAAGAAGAGAAATATCGCGCCCAGGCTGGGGCCAAGCTTGAGTTGAGCAATGAGGGTGAGCTGGGTCTCCCCACGGACTTTGGATCGCCTGGATTGTGCCACTTCTCTCTGGTAGCTTCAAAACACTGCACCAGGGAGATGAAAACCGATTAGAAAACATTTGTATAGTACTTTGGGCTCCTTGGAGGAAGGGCCTTGGAGATGGAAGCTGTATCATTATTCACATTAGACTCAGTGCAGTCATAAAACAGAGAGGAACATGCTGAGCAGAGTGTTTTGTGATGACTTCATCCATTCCTGAGCTAATAGCTATTAGTAGCTAATATAGGTCCATATGGAGAGCTTGTCACGTAGCTCAGATTACCAGCCTGATAGTTTTGTCTGGGTCCCACTTTTTGAAGGTCTAACCAAAGATAGGCAAACAAATTTTTAAAAGGCATAGCATGAGTCCTCAATAAAAGCCTAGTAACTTTTCAATTTGATATACTTCACCCTATTTTCAGGATTTGCTTCATTGGTCATACCTTAATACAGAATTTATTGGCGTGTAAAAATGTTTGAAAGTGCAAAGATATAGTAAATATATCTTGAAATAGAATTTGCCACGAAATCTTTTACATCTCTTATTTAGCTCTTAACATGTTATTGAATATTCATTAAAACATCATCTTTTATATGAAAGTGATCAAAACAGATAATTAGATTGAAACACAGTTTAATCCTAACAAAGATGAGAAAAAGGCACTTTGATCAGAGATAAATGAAGACAGAAATACTTATATGGAGAAACTTTGTAGCAAATGATATATCTGTCAGAATGCAGCAATTGTATTGGTGGGATTCTGCTTTGAATACAAAGATTTCTATACGAACAGAAAAGAAATTGTACAGATTTCCTACAAAAAACATTGGGCCTTTGGCAAAAAAATTACAATTGTAAAACAAAGCAGCAAAGTAAAAACCTTATGTTCTAACAGGCAGGAGGCGGTGCTACAGTTGGGGTCACAGGCAAAGTCAGTCCAACGCAGATGATGTTCTGCCCTGGGTCATACTAGGGGTCGGAGTCACAGAGATGCCTCAGCAAGGCCATGCAAGGGAGCCACTTAGCACAGGCCACATGAGCCAAGACGAAGTCAGGGGAAGGCACTGCCTTCCTCAAGAAACAGTAGATAATCATCACACAGTTCAAGAAATGAGCATGGGCAAGTGTATAAATGTAGGAACAGAAATTATTGTATTCTAGTTAAGGTCAAGGTGAAATTTGATACTAGAAAATTAGATACTAGAGACATGTATCATAGTTTGATACAATTCTTCTATTTTTTTTTTTTTCTATCAAGGAACCTATTGTTTCAGGTCTCTGGATTAAACATTTTTTACTTCTACATAGATAGTGACCCGAAGGTTAATGTAAGTTGAACTCCAATCACTCAACAGCGAGCCGCAGGGCGCGAGCACAGCTTCAGTGCAGGAAGGTCTGCGTCTGAATTCTGAACTTGCCACTTGATAGCTGTGTGTCCTTGGACAAATTACTTACCATTCCCAAGTCTTACTAGTGTTCTCGTCTTCCTTACAATATCATTAGGATTAGAGGACATGGATTTTAAAATGACTAACAGGGTACCTGGAATATATTAGGAGCTTAAAAGATGTTAGCATGAATTAATGGGGAACATACTGATCACCTAACAGCTTAAAAGTATTAAACATTTTTTGAAGTGTCTCTCCCATTCAGGACTCCAAGAATGACTTAGCACCAGGGAAGAAACTTGCAAGTGTGAGCCACAAAATGCTTTGAAGAAACCTTACCACAAAGCTCACAGGTGTGTCAGTGTTGGCTGAGTTGATTCCAAATGCTTATTTGGAGGAGGTAGCCAAGAGAACTCCAGGGTTTTAAACACAGGTAGCATTATAAACACCGCTGATGCTGCAGATCATAAACATTATATTCTCAAATTCATCTTATGTTCAAGAAGAAGCACCAGAGCAGAGGCCTGTTGGTCCTCCAAAGCACTTTGTATTTGTTAAGTCATTTCCTCTCAGGATGTTTAGTTAAATCAGACATCATGGTCATACTTTATAGAGGAAGGAACTGCCAAAGGAATATTAGGGCACACCCTCTTGGATATAGAGCAGGGCCGTGGTGAGACTAGTACTCCCTAGGTTATTAATAATTTAGGCAGATAAAGAGCTTTATTAGCATTAGAAAGTGTCTCATATCATGTGATTATTTTTCCCACCCAGGAGAATTGATGTTAAGTTACCCCAGCCTTGGCGGTTCTTTAGCTTACAATCTAGAATGGCTGCTGCTACCTCCATGTGGTCAATCCCACAAGTCTCTTCTCAATTTCACAAACAGAGAGAAGCAGGCGTGGCCCAGGGCTACCGAGTAGGGGCCAAGTCCCTGCTGCTCATTTATTAATACAACCTGCTACCCACTTCGCTTCCATTTCCTTTGAGTTCTAAAGCCATCACAGTGCGGACACCTGAGCCAAGGTGGTAGCGGAAGAAAGCAGAATCACAGACTCTTCCTCCTTTGATGCCTAATGGAATTTTACAAAGTAAACAAAACAAAGTACAGTAGTCCCCCCCTTATCTGCAGGGAATATGTTCCAAGACCCCCAGTGGATGCCTGAAAATGCAGATAGTACTGAATCTTACATAGACTATGTTTTTTCCTACACATATATACCTATGATAAAGTTTAATTTATACTAGTAAATTAGGCACAGTAAGAGATTAACACCAATAACTAATGATAAAATAGAATAGCTATAACACTATACTGTAATTAAAGTTAGGTGAATGTGGTCTCTCTTGCTCTCAAAACACCTTATTGTACTGTACTGTGGGTAACTGAAATGGTAGAAAACGAAACTACGAATAACAGGGACTGACTATTGTATACTGACTGAAGACAACTAGCTGCAATCAAACAAAGGAAAAACCGAACCAAACCAATCCTAATATTAGTATCATAAGAGCCAAGGACAGAGAGTAGGAGATCTGGTGTAACAGGCAGCACAGGCAGTTCCTCACCCCCTGCATTTTGGTGTCTCACTAATATCCTACAGCTGGAGAGAAGCAGGTGGAGCTAGTGAGTGATAAACCCTGAAAAAGGTTAAGGAGACTCAACCCAGAGCAGAAGCTCCTCGCACCATTGCAGGGCCTTGGCAGAGGCAGAGAGAGCCGCTGGGCCTTGCCGTTTTTCTGGGCACTGTGCTTGGTGCTGGGGGTCAGGAAGAGCCACACCTCTGTGGGTGCACAGGCTCTGGTACAGGACAGTAGAGGGCATCTGGAACAGGTAAAGAGCTTTGTTAGATTATTTTCCTACCCTGGACAATTGATATTACCTCTCTAGGCTGTTCCTTAGCACACAATCTAGAACTGCTGCTAGAGCTCGCTTTATTTTCCCTACACCTGTATCTTGAGAGGTCAGAAGAGCAATTTTTAAAACAACTTCCCAGCACTCACTGAAACTGGATGCAGCTGAGAGTGGAAGACAGGCATTTTATGGAGCTTGAGAAAGATGTCAAAAGAACTCACCTCCCTGCAGCAATGCAGACAGGACTGAACTACCTAGGTTAAGCATAAAAATGATAAAAATAAGTGGTTTATATATATGCACAAAAGAAAGGAAGGTAGGAAAAGGGTATGTGGAAGGATAGATTAGAAAGCCAATCTAGAAGAAAGCACATATTGGTAACCAGAGGCAGTTTACCCACAAATACTTCAAGCTATAGCAGAACTTAATAATGAGTTCAATGAAGTAAGAGCTCAAAGATGAACTGAAACCAGAGTGAGAAGAAAAGGGAGAGACTGCAGAGACAAGAAAGCCAACATAACATCACTACAGATGTAAATAAGTAGAAATGATTGGAAAACACAAAGCAATTAGGGAAAAAGTGACAGAGGTAGAAGACAGACAAGATGAGCAAGATAAGGATGATTGGTGTTCCCTAAGATAAGAGAAAAAAGAAAGGGACAGAGAAAGTTATTAGGGTTATAATAAGGAAATTTTCTCTGAAATGTAAGCATAATAGATTCTGCAGTTAATAAAACACACAGGGTATAGCATAAAAGAATTAATGCAGAGGTAGGAATATAAAGGCACATTTATCAAACTTCAAGAATGAAGAAAGACTATTTCAGGCACCCAGACAAAAAAAATCAAGATACATCAAGTATGAAAAATCCAGAGGGTTTCAGACATTCACATAGAAGTGCTAGAAGACAATGTGACTGTGAATAAATTATGACCCAAGAATATTATGCAAAGGAAGTTGTTATTCATACATAAAGACAATAGGTAGAAGGAAAAGAATTTGGGGAATATAATGCCTCTAGCACAATTTGTGGGGAACATTTTTCTTAAAGTACAATATACTAGTAAAGCACATAAATCCTAAGCATCACCTTGAAAAATTTTTATAAAATGAGCACATGTGGGTAGCCATCACCCGGATCAAGATATAACATAATGCCTTCACCCTAGAAGCTCCCCATGTCTTCTTCCAGTCATCATAACCTTCCCAAAGTTAACTGTTATTCTGCTTTCAACACCATGAATTCATTTTGCCTTTTTAAAAATATATATGACTAGATTCATATCATACTCACTTTTTTGTGTCTGGCTTCTTTTGCTCAGTCAGTATGATAACATCTGTGCAATTTATCCATTTTGCAAAGTGGCAGTTTGTCATGTAATTTTGGGTTGTATTCTGGACATGTTGAATACACAGTGTGAAACCCCAGGTCCTGTTAAAATCTTCTGAAGCATGTCGACTTTGTTGTTTAAGCAGCCAGTCATCTCATAGGTCCTGACTCCCTTCTGTAAGCTGTGGTTCCAATGTCAGTTTAGTATTTAAAATCCTTGCAGTGCTCTCTCCCAGGTATGTTTGGGACCTGGAAGGTGGCGAGCAATGCAGAATCCTTGGCAATATTATTTTTGGAAAAATGACTCCATCCAAACCTCCACAGGGAGATGACCAAACTCGAGCATGGTGTCTAGCAGTGTAAGACCGTATCCCTAGCATGGCCCCTGGGAAAGCTCTGTTCCCAGGAGAATTTATTGTTTGTCCTAGCCAACACCTGGCCGTATGACCTCCTTTTCTGAGAGCATTTACTAAAATGGGCTTATAATTGTGAATGTGTGTCTCCTACAACTCACAAGGGTCTTCCTTGGGGACCTGAAAGTCCTTTCTTTGAAATGTTGTCATCAGGAAGGATGGGGCCTCTGTCTCTCAGGCTCTGTGGGGAGGATAGAGTCCTAACTTCGACAGTCACCAGCCAGAGGACACAGCTGGCCTCATCTCATTTACAGTGACCCTTGTCATTTTCCACTTCCCTGACTCTACTGAGCCCTCTCACCACTCCCCGTACTGTGTTCCCCCTTTAAAATGCCCAGTCATCCTTCACAAGTCAGAACAGGGGCCCCCTCTCTCCCTACCATCAGTAGTCACTGAATAAAATGTTTTCACTGCTTTAAAGTCCAGCTCTGTTTATCTTCAACAGTGGCCTAGGCCATAGTTCAGTGGTTAAAGCTTTTACTGAGCTGATTCCAGTTCATTCTGGGCCTGTGCACATTGGGGGTAAGTCAGGGACATCTTACACAGAGCACAGGGCCCTGTTCTCCATCTCCCTCGTCTCCAGAGTGGTCCCCACACTTGCTGAGTCCCAGGGGCCCCTTTTCCCACTCTGGCTGCAAGGACAATGCTCGGCTCCCTCCATGCTCTGAGCACTTCCTGACCCAAGAGCCACCTGGTGGCAGAGCAGCATGAGAAAGGGCCTGTGGGAGCCACTGTCACTGCAGAGTTGTAGCGTCTTTACGGGGACTTAGTGGGGGTGGGAACAGAATGTTAAAAAACACTCTGTCCCTCCTGAGTCCCCAAACCACAAGTTACATGGAGAGACATGGTACAACTGGGTTTTAAAACTGGAGGTGCTCAGAAAATATTGGTCAGTGAATGAGTTGAGTTGGATGTAGACAACGTTAAAGCCAAAAGCACCTGGGTTTCATTTATCCTTGTGTTGACTGTATTAGTCGGGGCTCTCAAGAAACAGAACCAATAGGATGTATCTCTGTGTCTGATCATCTGTGGGGAGATTTAAGGAATTGGCTCATAAAATTGTAGGGGATGGCAAGTCTGAAGTCCATTGGGCAGGCTGGCAGCCCGGAAATTCAGGTAGGAGTTGAGGTTGCAACCTGGAGTGTGAAATCCACAGGACAGGCCAGCAGGCTGGGGACCCAGGCAGGGTCACAGATACCTTCCCAGCAATACCTAGTCGAGTGCTGGACCAAGCGACTGAGCAGCGCAGCCTGGCAAGCTCACACAAAACTCACCACCACACTGACCTGCTGCGTGACACCGGAGCGTTCAGTCCATCCTTTGTGCCTCAGGGTCCCCACCTCTAAAATGAGAGAAATGACACCTCACAAGATTGAAAAGAACCATGGAATATCTAACATACACTGTCTGGCAAAGAATGGGTGCTCAGCCAACCTCAGTTCCCATCTCAGATCAAGCTAAAAACCCCCAATCGTAATAATAGCTCGTGTAGAATCTATTATTATGTGATGCAGGGGCTGGCACCGTGCTGCCCTCAAGGGTTAACTCAAAGCTTTCTTACAGCCATCCAGGAGGTGCGGCCATTAACATAATTTTATATTTTGATTTTTTTGCATCTTTAAAGAAATACAATTTTAAGATATAAAAACTCCATCTTGGTTTTGCTTTTATAAGTATTTTTTACTTTTTATTTTGAAATAATTCCAAATTTATAGAAAAGCTGAAAGCATAATATAGAGATCGCCAAGAATGTTAACATTTTGTGACATTTACCTTATCGTTCTCTTTCTCCATGTCTAGACACATACGTTAAAAGGAAAACTTAAGCCAGATTAAATGTAACAGAGTATAATGAAGCGAAGAATGATTTGCAAAACAGGCAACTCCAGCACCAGAGTAGGCTCAGAGCAACGCCAGGGCTGCCATGTGGTTGAATAATATTCATGAACAAAAAAGGAGAGCGATGCACAGAAAATGGAAGAGAAGCGCAGAAACAGCTGGACTGGTTACAGCTGGATGTTTTCCTTACTTAACACAGTTGGCCGCCTGTGACTGGCATTCCCACGCTTTCTCAGTGGTTGGCACAAGAGTAGGTTATGTCTGTTTGCACATCCAGGGAGGTCACAGTTCACTATGTATGGAGAAACTTTTAGGCTGAACTTAAAATATAGAAGGAAGCAGCTTTAGGCTAGACTTAATTTAGCATATAGAATTTATTTTTTTCTGTACCATTTGAGAGTAGGTGGCTTACATAACGCCCCTGTAATCCTGTGACTTCGGTGTGTTTCCTAATATAGATATTCTCTTACATCACCAGTGAACAGTGATGTTGGCCCCATTTTAAAGATGAGGAAACTGAGGGACAGAAGCTTGCCTCTCCTATAGTCCAACATCCCTCTCAGAAGGATAGAAACTTACCTGTCCTTCCCCCTTTTTTCCAAATATACCCGAAGTGGAGAAATGTGTAATGATTCGGTATCCGCTGACTCTCAATCTCTATTTTCCTGTCCCCTCCCCCCATGCTGGATTATTTTATTGCAAATTCCAGACATCTGGATCATTTCATTTGTGGATATTCAGAATGTCTCTCCAACAATGAAGACTTGTTTATTTTAAAATGTAACCCTGATGCCATGATCACACCTAAAAACAATTCCTTCCTACTATCTAGTCAGAGTCCAATTGCCCCAATTGTGTCACAAATGTCATTTTACGGTAGGTTTTTTTGAATCAAGACCCAAAGAAAATCCACACCCTATATTTGGTTGATATATTCCTTTTTATTTCTTCCTTGTCATTTTTTGGCTGAAGAAATTGGGCCAGTTGTTTCATTTTTGGTAGTTATAGCTGGACCATGGCAGATATGAAATGGCTACGTTTAATGACTTTAAATCATTTCCTGGATGCTATTTATTTAATGACATTTCTCTTATATCTGATTGCCAGGCCCCTCCACCCCTGGTGCCTCTCTCTAGCTCTGACTTCTACCTGCTGTGTCTGCTGCTTCCTCCCTGTCTCTGTCCTCCTCTCATCACCTCTTACCGAGTCTCCCAGGTCCCAACTCCAGGAGTGCATCTGTCTGCAGGGTTGCCTCCTCCAGCTCCCTTGATTAAGCAAATTCCCCCAAATGTATGTATCCTCAAAGTTCCAGTGCTGCACTGTGTACTGTTTCTCAGAGTTATCATTTCCCCTTTATTTGTGTGTTATTGTTTGATGTCTGTTTTCCCTTCCGCTCTATGCGTGACCTGTGGAGGTGGGGACAGGGTCTTCTTTTTGTCATTGTATTGCCAGTACTTAGCAACACGCTTAGCATATGGCAAATGCTCAAGGAATGTTCGTGGAATGAAGACATACACTGGCTTGTTGGGGCTCAGAGAGCAATACCCCTAAATGAAGCAATACCTCAGAGGCAAAAGTTTTTCTCTCACCTTCTGCCCTCCTGTCTCTCAGTCCCCTTCACCCCGGAGGTTAGCCACAGAAACTAAAATCCCTCGTCCCCAAGGGAGGGCATAGAAACCAGAACCCTTTTCCCACAAAGCCAGCTATAAAACCTAGAAATATTCAGTGCAAAAACTGGGCATAAAGAAATTATCTGACCTACCTTGTTTGATAAGCGCCCCGTTCCAGGGAGGGCCCTGCCCCACACCCAGAAGGAAGAAGGCTGCACACAGAGGCCAGGAAGAATCTGGACAGACAGGCCTTGCCAGGTTTCCCCACTCAGCAATCTAATTAGCATTAGATCCCTGGCTTCCCTGGGCCCCTACAGGCTTTAAAAAGTATCTGCACAATCTTGCATATATAAGATAAGGAAATAATTTTACATTCCACCCCTCATTTCTGTGACTTCCTCCACATTTGGATGTTGGCATTTATATTCCTTGTATAACGAGTCCTTGTATAATGTGAACATGTTGAACTATAATTACTGCTGTTTTATAATTTGGATCTATCTCAGTGGGTTCTATCGTCCCATGCTAACTCTAATCATCTCTTAGTTGCTGGCTTGCTCTTTTTTTTTTTTTTTTTTTTTTTAAACAGTCTCACTCAGTTGCCTCGGGTTAGAGTACAGCGGCAGCTTCATAGCTCACTGCAACCTCAAACTCCTGGGCTCAAGCAATCCTCCTGCCTCAGCCTCCCAAGTAGCTGGGACTACAGGCATGCACTACATGCCAGGCTAATTTTTCTATTTTTAGTCAAGACAGGGTCTCACTATTGCTCAGGCTGGTCTCAAGTCTTGACCTCAAGCAATCCTCCTGCCTCAGCCTCCCAGAGTGCTAGGATTACAGGTGTGAGCCACGGCACCCAGCCTAGTTGCTGGTTTTAGTCCCCAAGATGGTTCTGCTAGGAGCTCCTAAGTGCTACGGTCCAAATGCCTGAATGCTGTGCTGGGGTTCAGGAAAATGCTGCCCCTGAAGATGGCACCGTGGCATTTGAGAAAACAGCAGAAGCAGGAAGGTCTCTCTCACCTATGCCCCTGAAGCAGGTCAGAAGACTCATGTGAGAGTGCTCTCCCTACACCGGAAGGAAAGTAACATCCTCATCTCTGAATACACACGGACACAGAGAGGAATCTGAGTGAGTGGGCCTTGCCAAGTTACCCCCAGTTTACTGCCATTAGATCAGACCCCTTTGTTCATTTATATTTCTCCTTGATGGTCCACTTCTTCAAACCTAGCACAAAAGTACACAAGTTTAATTGTTTCTCTGAGTTTTCATTTCCTTATGAAGGCTCCTGTGTCATGGAAAATTTTTATTAAAAAACTTGTATGCTTCTCTCTTGTTAATTGGTCTTTTGCTGTAGGGCCCTCAGCCATGAACGAGTGATGGGTAAGGAAGAGAGAGATACTTTCCCTCCCCTGCAGTGGTCTTTATACTTGAATGATAGCTTGGCTGGGAATAAAATGATTAGGTTACACATGTCAGACAATGAGGAAGAATATCAGGCTTTCATGTATTGTTTTGTCTCACAGAGAAATATCATCTATTTCAATCAAGTTCCAGCAGGCTTTATAATTCAAAGTATTTCTAATCTCACAGTTCTTTACATGGAAACAAGAATGGGCAGTCTCTATAATGAATTTAATAAAGTGTTGAATTTAAATGTAATAACTGGCTGTTTATCTCTATTCCTTAACAGTCAGTTTTGTTGTTGACGATATATAGGTAAATTAAGAGAATTATTTTAAAGGGAGACTTGAAAAATTATGTTTTTATTTGACCCAGGAATTTCAATCCTAGTTTTGTACCTTACAGAAATGTTCACACATATGCTAAAAGAACTTTATCAAAGAAGGTTTATTTCAACATTATTTATAAGAGGTTAAAATGTGGAAACAACCTAAATGTCTCAGTGAGAGAATGGGTAATTCATTGTAGTTTATTCACATAATGTGATATTACAAATCAGTGAAAATAATGAACCCAAGCTAGGCATAAAAAATATGGACAAATTTCAGTTATATGTTGAATTTAGAAGAGAAAGTTGCAAAGGCATACTGTACATTGTATATGGATATTTAGACATGTACTTAAGGGGTAAAGACATACAATGACAAATACCAACTTCCAAAGCCCTGAGTGGGGTAAGGGACGGGGAGGGGGAATGCAGGGAGGGAAAGGTAGGGAAGGCGGCTGCTAGTGTATTTGTGATGCTTTATGCATCTTGTAGGATTAAAATATTTAACAGTACTAAAGAAAGCTATGTTGTTGAGTAAAATTTATCCTCCAGTCATTAAACTCTACCTCATTATTCTTTGCTAAAACACACAGTGGCTCAACAGTTCATAGACCCTCCTCCCTACCCATGGTTTTATTCTTACCTCCTTCCTACTTTTCTCTGATTCCTTTTGTAACTGCACCAGACCAATCTGTCTCAATTTTTTATGTAACAAAGATGTGATTTGTTTTTCAGTTGCCATGAACCCCCAGGTTGAAGGTCACGTGACCTGAGTATGCCCAGAAGACCCTAGCCCCTACAACCATGGGTGGAACTTAAGTGCTTGGATGGATGAGCGGGAACTGAATTAAGAAGTGGACACCACGTGTGGGCAGGATCTGGGATTCAATCAGATTGAACCCTGGTGTCATCTCATGGCAGGATCCAGTCAGATCATGCTCCCAGCATCACCTCCTCACAAGATCCAATCAGATCACACCTCATTACCCTGTGCTTATAAAACCAGCCCAACCCTCATGTTAGGGGACACACTGCTTTGGGGACTATTCTGGGTATATTCCTTACTTGTGCAAAGTAATAAAACCTCCCTTGCTATAACCAACTTGTCTGTGGCTATTGACTTGCTATCTGCCAGTAAATACATCCTTCCTTTGTGGAGGTAACACTCACAACTCTTCCATCCTTTTCTCCAGCTGATGATGCATCTGAAAAATTAGATGCATGTCCTGTCTCTCTTTCTCTCTCTGTCTCCATCTATCAAGTCATCCATCTATCTCACTATATCTGTCGTTCTCTCTACATATCTAATTTATCTGCCTATTTATTTATCCATCTATCCATCTCTGTATCTATCTATACATTCATCCAGCCGGCAATCTATCATGTATCTATGTATTAATAGATGAGTATATATATTGGGAAATACTGATTTACTCTACTTCAGGTTTGACTTAAATCCCTCTCTCTGACAGAACCAGTTCTCAAATGCTTTGAACTTGGGAAAACTCCCCCCAAAAAGAAGAGGAGGGGACACATAATCCCAATAGACTTCCAGGGAGACTCAGCATGAGTGTCACTGAGTTTCTCAGCTCTGCTACGCCTTTGAGTTCTGTTCTGAGCAGGAGAAGCTGCCAGAGGTCCATGCGATTTCCTTTTGTTTGCTGGAGGTAAGTCGCTGACTGCGGTCTCTTACGTTGTTATTTGTCACTTGTTGGTCTTTCCTGGAAAGGGACCCAACTTTAGTGTTTTCATGTCAGGCCCCAGTCATAGCTTCAGCCCCACGACTGCTGAGAAGTTATTCATTTCTCTTCTATCTCTCACATTATGTTCCGAGTGAGATGGCTGTCAGGTCTGGAGGAAAAATGGGAGAAAATTAATCCTGTACAATGTGTGATATTTTTGCCCAGAGTTCCCTCGAAAGTAGCAGCTGAATGTTTTATCTTTCTGTCTCTTTGAGGCATTATTAAAGGCAATTATCTAGGGGGAGTGGATTGTGACTCTACTGCTATTTTGAGAAGAGTGAACAAAATGTTTAATTTTTCTCTCTATTTGAACCAATGACATGATCAGAATAATTTGGTGACTCAGCTGCTCAGGGTGTTTTGTATAGACTGCACACATAGGATTGGGAGATGAAATGAGCAGGTTAGGTTATTACTGTTGCCACATCCAAAGCAAGAAATGTCAAGTAGTGGGCTTTATTTTGGAAACTTTTAAAATGTTTTTGCCTGGTGGAGATGAATAAATGTACTAGAAGTCTATATCTGTAGGGTCTTAGACAACAATACCCCAAAATGAAGGTTTTAGAAGCAGCTTTCTCTGACCGTCTTCTACTCTCCTGTCTCTGGCCTTTCATTCTCCCCTGATGCTAGCCATAGAAACTAGAATCCCTCTTCCGCAAGATGGGCCATAGAAACCAGAATCTCTTTTCCCCAAAGCCAATGATAAAACCTAAAAATATTATTCTAACTTCTCCCCTGCCTTTCTGTGTAAAAACTGGCCATGAAGAAATGATCTGACCTACTTTGTTTGACTGTAGGTCATAGACCCCCATTCCAGAGAGGTCTTCACCATACCCTGAAGGAAGGATGCTGCTCAGAGAGGCCAAGAAGAATCTAGACAGATAGGCCTTGCTGGGTTTTCCCACTTAGTCTATTAGCATTAGATCGGACCTTTCTGTCCAATCATATTTCTATGTAGCTGTCCATACTTTTTGAATCTAAGCATAAAAAGGGGCAGTTTCCCCTGTATCTTTGGGTCTTCATTCTGAAGGCTCTGTGTCACATAAAACTAAGAGCTAATAAATTTTTATACCTTTTCTCCTATTAATCTGCCTCTTGTCAGTGGTGGAACTTCAGAGGGTGAAGGGGAAGTGTTCCCTCAGTCCCTACAAATCCATATTGGAGCAGAAGGGATCGGGGAATGACCTGAGATTTTCCCAAGGCAGGACCCTGCCTTACCCTCCACGCCCAACAATATCAACATCTCTTCAACTAAATTTCATCGAGTGCCACTGGTCTACAGTGTGGAACATCATTGAGCTGTGGATTAGAGGAAACCCAGAGTTTACCAGGGAAGCAGCCTCTTTCTTATCTTCACAAGGGCAGGGATGGGGGTCTAAATTTTCTTTGTGTCTCTTTTAAAACCAAGACAATATGTTTTCATTTAATATTGAGTCAAGGAGCAGAGCTACCTCTTTCAGTCTCTGCGTTGTAACAGTGTATCACAAAGCCACAATGGTTAAAACAGTTTTGTGCCAGTAAAAGAACAGACAAACTACTGGGGTAGTATAAAGACTCCTGAAGTAGCCTCAAATACTTAAGGAAATTTAATATATGATCATTTCAAAGCAGCTGTATTATTTAATAAATGATTGAAACAACCAAAAAAAAAAAAAGATTATAATCTCTTGATACCAAATCCATTCCAAATGACTTAGGGATTTAAAAGTAAAAAATGATTATCAGCATGGGAGAATTTCTTTTAAAAAGGATATTAAGAGGTGAGAAGGTCCTTTTGAACAATACTCTAAGATGCCATAAAAAATAAATATTAATACATGTGACAACATTAAAAAATTTCTACAAAGCAGAAAATGCAAAACATTAAAGTTAAAAAAAGTTGGAATTCGGACCATAAACTGGAGAAAGAAATATTTGCAATCAATGTATCGAGGACCTAATCATTCAATATAAGATCATTAGATTACCAATGAGAAAAAGATCTTAGAAAATGTGCAAAGGACATATATTGAAATGGATTTAAAAAGAAATCCAAGTGGTTCAACCACATAAAAGAATGGTCACTGTCATTGAAAATAAAAGACATATAAATTAAAATAATGCATATCATAAGCAATGCGCACCGTGTAATATTCTGTAGCCTCTGAAAAGGATTAATTAGCTCTTGATGGTGTTGGAAAAGCTCTGAGGCACAGTGAATGAACAAAGCAAGTTATAGAACAGTACCTATATGACCGCACTTATGTGGAAAATTATTTGTAGGTATACATGTGTGCTTAAAAATGTATAATGACCCATCTGGAAGTCTCTATTTCACCTGTAAACCATCTTATCTTTGGAAAAAAGTGTGATTGATGGTGGTAATAGTGTTGTAGTGTGTGGGGGGAAATTGCCTTTTTCTTTAGATCAGATTCTGCAAACTATCTGAAAGGGACTGGATAGTAAATGCTTCAGGTTTCGTGGTTATATTAAGTAGGGTTCTCCAGAGAACCAGAGGGGAATTACATGGATGATTATGGAGGCTGAAAACCCTCATGATCTGCTGTCTGCAAGCTGGAGACCCGGGAAAGCCAGTGGTGTCATTTAATCTGAGTCCAAAGGTCTGAGAACCAGGACCTCCTATGTCTGAGGGCAGAAGATGGATATCCCAGCTCAAGAAGGGACAGTTTGTCCTTCTTTCACCTTTTGTTCTATCTGGGCCCTCCTCAGATTGGATGAGGCCCACTCGCATTGGTGAGGGCAGATTTTTCCTCCATCTACTGCTTTAAATGCTAATCTCTTCTGGAAACCCTTCACAGACAAACCCAGAAATAATGTTTTACCAGCTATCTGGGTATCCCTTAGCCCCGCCAAGGTGATGTATAAAATTAACCATCACGATGCCTTAGTGGATACAAGTACAGGGCTCAGAGCGGTGCCTGCACATGGCAGATGCTGGTGAGAGTTGCTGCTGCTGTTACCTAACGCTGCCCCCTGGTAATGGTGCTCGTCAGTGTTTGCAGCCAGTGTGTAGCTCTCTTTGGCTGAAGTCAGTTTTCTTAGGCAAACTTAGGAGAGTTTACTTATTATATGGAATCTCCTAATTAACTTGCATCGTCCTACAAAAAGAACAAAGGAAGGAGTGTGCATCCCTTCTGGAGGAGCACAGGAACCCTGCCTCAGTAGTGTGCACACTGGCACATCTCCACCTGAATAACACCCTGGCCCTCACAGCTGTGTCCTGGGACCCAAGACTTCTTTTTCAGTTCTCTGTATCACCAGCACATAGTGAGGAAACTGACACACATGAGGAGTGTGAATCAATATTTTTGAACTGATTTAAATGTGAAACACTCTCCTGCTATAAAAATATGCAGAAAAGCATGACATGCTCTATACAGAGTTGATGGTAAAAAGTTTTAGGGTAAAAAACATAAATATCCATAGAGTGGCAACTAAAAGAAAATAACACCCACAGTGTTAACCACAGCTGCTGTGGGAGTCAGGGGACTCAGGAGGCACTGTTTTCTTGTCTTTTCTGTACTGTTAATTTTTCTATAGTGAAGAAATATAACCATAGCAATGAAAGTATAGTAAGAAACACAGTTCCTCTACTGTTTCACCCCAGGGTGATCTCTGAGGGGCACCTGGTGGTTGAGCAAAGTATAATGGGCCTTAAGTGATTAAAAAGATCCTACCAGAGGATCCTATAGGAAGAGGGGTGCAGAGATCAGGGGTGTCCATAAGAGGAGTGGAGTCTGCAGAGAGGAGAGCAGAGCCTGTTGCCTGCTGGCAGGAGCTGGGGACTTGCCTCAGGAGTATGAAGGCTGCAGGGCGCCAGGGGACAGAGGGAGAGAATGGCTGAGTGTGAATGTCACTGGGCAGTGGCTCCCAGCAATGGGTTTCATGTCTCCCCAGAAGTATTCTCTTTTTCAAAAACCTTTGGTTCTACACATTGTGTTTTATTTGGTGACATTTATTTATGGGGACATGCACTTTGCTGAATGATTTCTGTTGCTTTTTCCATTTTTTAAACTTCCTGCCCAAACATGGTGCCCGAGGACTGCTGTCCTGTGGGTCACATTTGCTCTAAGAGAGTTGTGTAGAAGGGACTCCTGCATTGGCTGGGCTGTGGGATGAGATGGGTTCTGAGACCCCTCCCAGCACTAACGCTCCATAACTCCTTGCTGGTGGAAGCCTAGACCCTACATCTCATGCAGCTATGGTCCCATTTCTCTGACCACTGTCCGAGCAAGAATGTCTTGGAAGGGGCTCTAAGTCTAAACCGTGATGACCATCCCTCTGCTCACATGACAATGGCGTTCCTTTGAGCTACAGATACATCTGGATGAAGGCCGAGGTGCACAAATGTTCCCCAGGTCAGAGGCATGAGTCTCCTAAGTGTCCCACGATGACCTTCTCTTCCTGGAACATGATTCCCTTTGAAAAAGCTTTCTAACTTTTTTATAACAACATTCTTGTCTCCTCCCTGGAACTCTACTGAGTTAAAATGCAAGCCAATTAAACGCCATTTAAGACCATGGAGACCACAAAGCTTTGAGGACACATGTTGTCTATGAATCACCACTCTGAGGCCCCTTTGACCCAGAAAGGAGGGATGACACTGGGTTTTGACGTGGGTTCACATTGCCCTGTGATCCTCATTTCTCCCTCTACTTTGAAGAGCTGCATGAAAATGGTTTCTCATTCTCTCCTGATCCCTATTGTATCTCAGAAAAAAGATTGAAGTGGACATGTTGGCTTTTAAAAATGTTCATTTTTTTCATAATGTGATTGAATAAGAATTTCACACTCCCAAGTCAGAGCATTCCTTCTTAGACCTGACCCTGAAGAATGCAATCATCTATGTGGTCTGGGGTGATGTGGAACTGGGTTAAGTCCTGCTTCCATGAAGTACAGAACTGCATAACCAAACTTGTCCTGGCAGCAGTTATTGACAGCGGCTCTCCATTGGCCTGCAGGTTTAAGGCCAAGCCTCTATCCAGGAGTTAAGGGCTTCCTGAATGTGTCTTGATCTATTTTCCAACTTTCACCGTGATGCCTTACAAAGAACTCCAAGCTCAAGTGGCCCACATGCACTGTTCTCTGAATAGGTCTTAGCATTCACTCATTCATTTATTTAACAAATATTTATCTAGTGCTTATTGTTGTTGTGAACAAGACCATGGCATACCAGATTTCAAGGTACTTACAGTTCTAATTCTTCTTTTTTTTTTTTTTTTTTTTTTAACTCAGTGTCCCAAGTCTCCCTGAGCCTGAGTGTTATTCTTTCCTCTGAGGCCAACTCAAATTTCATCTCTTTGTGAGGTATTTCTGGCTCATTTCACTTTAAACTTCTGACTATAAATTTCTATCAACTGTCAGCCACAATCCTGCATTTCTCTGGTAATTTACACCCACATCTTCTCTCTGCTTATACCTCTGCCTATCAGTTAATAACCTCATCTCTTACATCACAGAGAAAACAGAAGCAAGGAGAGAATAACCCATTTTTCCCACTTGCAAATCTGTCAAAGTACCTACATTTGGATACACGCTGCCTACTCCTATCAAAGGCCAGTGGCCCCATCCCTCTTGGCTGTTTAAGGGATCTTTTCGGGCAAGTACTTCCCTTCTCTCATGAAACACATGGTTTTTCTCTCTGCTGAATTATTGCCCTAAGCATTCAAATATGCTGCAATAATTTTGAGTAAGGAAAAAAAAAAAACCCTCCCTAGACCTCACATCTCCCTCAACTATGGTCCCATTTCTCTGTTCCCCTTTAGAGCAATAATGCCTGGCAATAGTTGTCTTCATTTCCCTGTGCGTCTCTGGTAGCACACTTGGGCAGGCTGTCATACTCTATTCCACTGTAACCTCTTTTGTCAAGTCCCTGGTGGCGCTCAGCTCTCATCTCATTCCACCCCACCGTGAGCGCTGGACACAGTTTATCAGTGGCTTCCTTCTTCTCCTTTTTCCTTGGCTTCTCGGACGCCATGCTCTCTTGCTTTTCCTCTCTTATCTTTGGCTGCCTTTCTAAGGGTCTTGCCGACTTCTTCTCATCCCCATGGCTTCTCCGTGGTGCAGGGCCCCGGTTCCTTTCTCTGCAAGTTTCTGGTCTTACCCAGTCCTGTGAACACTTAGAACACCACTTATATTCTGATGACGCTCAAGTGCAGATCTCCAGCCCTGCCTTGGTCCCTCTGCCGCACCCCACTCCAGACCCAGAGTCGTGTGTTTAGTTCTCCACGCTCCCAGGGTGGTTTCTGAACACTCTTGATCAGATGACATGTTGAAATCCTCCTAAATCTGCAATGACTTCCAGGCACATCCAGGATTTTTTTTTTTTTTTTTTTTTTTTTTTTTTTAGACAGAGTCTCACTCTGTTGCCCAGGCTAGAGTGCCGTGGCATCAGCCTAGCTCACAGCAACCCAAACTCCTGGGCTCAAGCGATCCTCCTGCCTCAGCCTCCCAAGTAGCTGGGACTACAGGCATGTGCCACCATGCCTGGCTAATTTTTTCTATATATATTTTTAGGTGTCCAGGATTAAATCAGACTCATGCCCTCACAGCTCTCTGCTCTAGCTCCACAGCTTCTTTGTAGTTCCTCCAGCAAACCAGGACACTTCTAGTTACCTCTACTGATCATTTTCTTCTCATTAATATTAACTCCCTCACTTTATTTAGGTCTTGTCTCCTGTGTCACCTTCTCAGAGGGCTTCCCTAACTGCCTTGTCTAAAACAGCAGTCTCCCTAAATTCCCATCACACTCCGTCCCCTAACCCTGCTTCAATTTTCTTCCCTGCACGTACATCTGTCATTAGACAATGCACCTGTTTGTTAATTGTCTGTCTCCTGCCCTAGAAAGTACATTCCATGAGGTCAGGGATTTTGTCTTGCTCATCCCCGGATCCCATGTACCTAGAACAGTGTCTGGCACACAGTAGACCCTTCATTAACTTGTTGCGTGAATGTGTGGATGTTCCAGGCAATAGTGACCTTGCCTTTCGCTAAAGAGCCGCTATATTTTTTAATCTACACGCATGTGGCCAGAAGTGCTGCTTTGTTACCGCGCATGTGTTTGTCCCTATGTTTTATTCTGCCAGCTCAGTGGCAGACAGCGCAAGACGGGGTCTCTGCCGTGCTCTTACCCAGCACGGTCTTCTGCACCAGTGAGCGTTCAATGTGTGTATGTTGATGTGCTTCTGACTTAGGTTTTCCTTCCGATGAAAACATTTCTAAAGGAAGTTTTAGTACACTTAAACCAAATCCTGGTCGGAGAGAAGTGTAAAACCAGAATCCAGTGTGCTGGGCTCCTGCTGCCTCCTAAGCACAGAGGGTCGGTCGCTCTTAATGTGTTACTGAGACCATATAAAAACACTTTCGTAAGTATCTCACTGGAGAACTGAGAGAAGGTTCCTGCTGGTATCCCATGTCCTGCCTCCCCTGATGATTAAACGCCCTTGCTTCTCTGTGCTTCACGTGCAGTATTTCACTCGAAACTTCCCTCCTTGGATGACTCTGGAGTGTTTTGCTGCCCGTTAGTCCTCTCTCCCTGTTTGAGGTGGGCTTCTGCAGGACAGGCACCAAGCCTGTCCCCTTGTGTGCAGGCAGAGCCACCCCAGCACCCAGGCTGGTACATAGTGGGCCATCAGGGCACGTTTGCTGACTGAATGAGTCAGCATAGAAATGCAATGCTATTTAGGATAAAGATGGAACTGTTTGATGGCTTTGTTACTTAATCCTTTATGCTACATGCCATTTCCTCCCACTCAGGGGCAGCTGCCTGAGGGAGCGCAGGTCCTGGGCTGCCACAGCTGAGAAGCAGCTGGGAATTGATCACCCCTGCTCTGGGAGTGGGAGTCTGGGGGTCTAGTCCAGCCCTGCCTCCAACTAGCTGTGTGCCTTCAGGTCTGGGAGTGCCTCCCTCTCATCCCCCATAGACAGACAACCAGTGAACGTGTGGCCTCTGGACACAGAAACAGTCACTTGACAGACACCTTGACCTCTCACTTATCTGAAATGCTCAAGTACCAGGGTTATGAATATGCCCTAAAAAGTGCTTTTATTTCAAAGTTAAGAGTCAGAATAAATTTAAAATAGCATTCACCTTGGGCCTACATTCTCTAAGGGAAAACAAGAAATCATTAAAAAGCAAAACAAGGTGCATAAAGGGACCGAGAAACTCTGTAATATGTCTCACCTTGCCTTCAACCAATGAGACTTATGCATTCATTCCACAAATGTTTACTGGTCGCTATGTGCCCACCCGCCAGGATAGCTGTGGGACCTCGGGACAGCTGATCAGATCTATGAGGTCCTCACCCTTCTGGGGCTCAGATTCTTTGTTTTTAAAATGAAAAGTTAGAAAAGATGTTCTCCAAGAGCCTTTCCAGTTTGAAACGTCTGTGATTTTAATCAGCCAAGGAAACAGTTCCTTGTTTCTCCTTTATATATCTATTAAAATCTTGGGTAACTGAATTTAACCATTTTTTGAGATTTAACCAGATTTAAGTCCTGCAAAACTTCACACTTTCTCGGAAGATGAATAATGAGATATTCCGGTGATGGGGGAAAATGCATGACTCTCTTTAGCTCAGCACTAAGCCACTACTAGGTAGGAACACATCAAATCCTTTCTGCTCATCTCTGAAACTGACCCGTGTCTTCACATATGGCTTTGTTTGAGAGACTGATTAATTTTTCATGCCTGTAATTCCATGACTCAGCGCCATATAATGACACGACTTTGGAAGGCCTGTCATAAATCCAATTATTTTTTACAAGTCCTGCTGTTACATGAGCAGCTGGGATGCTATGGATGGGACTGCTCATTAGTTCTGACAGCAAAGCACAGGAAGCTCTGTGTTCTTAAAAGCCCTTACCTCCTATTTCTTCTTCCATGGCTTTGCCACATTCTACCCTTCTCAGCATGGTCCGTAAAATCCAAGGTCAACTATTTCTGGCACAGTACAGGGATTTATGAAGCAGGATAAGAGAGCAAAAGGCTCCCAATTTGATACATCTCAGGAAAGAATCCAGGTTCAAAATGGGCTTAGCATCTACCTTAAAAAGAATTGTCCGGCGTGAAGAATGTTGATTCCCAGGGTTCGTATCGAGTCTGTTAGCCACAGCAGCTGTGCTTTTGAGGTCTCAGGAGAAAGGAGAGCTCTGTAGACCTGAACTGCAGCACTCTGTTTGGGAAGGAGAATGCAGACTCATAAGGCTGGCGTCTGTCAAGAGAAATTTTCTCTGCTTTGAAACAAGAAACATTTTCTCTTTTCAACGAATGTGTGATACACTTGAGGCCCCAATTCCCTTAGTTCAATGCCAAAATTTTTCCTGTGTTTATCTATTTTCTATCTCTTACATCTAGATTATGAGCTCCTGCTCTTAGCCCAGTACATGGTGCAGAGAAAGCTCTTAAGCGCTGAGTGGGCGCCTGGCTCTGTTCTCTAACACGGTGCCCTTGCCATGCTGACAGGAAGTGCTTGTATTTAGAGTGTGGAGTTTGGGCATGTTTATTCTCCTCTCGGTAATTTCCAGACATTAACCAAAGAGCAAAATCTATCTACACAAGTCAGTGGATTCTGTAGAAAAAATGGAATGAGCCTGACGATCAGGTCCTGAAGGGCTGGAGCTGCCCAGTGACGGGACATACTGCCTGCCATGAAAGTATTTCCTCTTCCTCCATTTTTCAAAGATTTATTAATGACCTATTGTGGGCCAGGAACTTTTCTGGGTTCCGGGGATATAAAGTTAGGTAAGACGTGGTCCTTCCCATAAAGGGAGGATGATAGATGTAGGATTGCATGCTTAAAAAAAAAAGAATGTCCAATTGGATTTGTATTTCAGATCAATTAGGAATTAGTATTTCAGTATAAGTATACCCCATGTAATATGTGAGACATACTTATACTAAAAAAATTCCTAGTTTATCTGAGATTCAAATTTAACTTGGTATCCTGTATTTTATTCCTATATTACAGTGGCACCCACTGTAGTAGTCCTATGAACAGAATGTTGTCTGAGTTCAGGGGAGACAACCCAATTCTTCCTGAGCAAGGCAGAGAAAATTTCTCAGTGCTATTCAAACAGTAGGTATTAACTCATTTAATCCCTCATAATAGTTGTCACTGTTATCCCATTTTTCAGATGGGGAAACCGAGGGCCAGAGATTAAGTAACTTGCCTAAGGTCACTTAGTCAGTAAGTGGCTGCCCCGGGATTTGAACCCAGGCAATCTGAGCTCTTGGTCCATACTTAATCACTATGCTATACTTACATTGCTGCTCCTCCTAATAATCCATTGTTCTAATCTATTTATATGATTTGCTCTTCAGAGTGTTTTTGTATGTCTTAGCTTAAATCTCTCCTGTGATAGATGGAAGGACTGAGAAACTCAATCATGAGTCTCACCTTGCCTTCAATCAATGAGACTTATGTATTCATTCAACAGATATGTATTGAGCACTCTGTGCTTTATCATAATATTGTTAGATTTGGTATTATTCCCTGGTATAAATTGGGACACAGAGATTAGGCAAGTTGCCCTTAAATAGCAAATACGTCATCTAAGCCAGGCATGGAACTCCTAGACCAGCTCCCAAGCCTATGATAGAATCCAGCTCTGCGTGGTAAGTGCCTATTTCTCATTCAATAAAGTGAGGACAAATGGAAATAAATGAATTCAGAATCCGACATGATGATCCTATCATTCATGTCAAGTATAGAATCACCTTCCTTTTAGGTTTTTAAAAATAGAAATGGCCTTCCTATGGGGAGAAGGCTGCTCTAGTGGGGGGCCTCACCCGAGTGGCCATTAGAATTCCCTGGGGGCTATCCGACCATTGATGGCTGGGCTCCACCCCCAGAGATTCCGAGGCCGCAGGTCTGGGGTGGCCCTGAGCATTTGGTTTCTCACCAATGCCCAGGAGATGCCGATGCTGGGGGTCCAGGGACCACACGTGGAGAACCTCTGGCACAGTGAAAGGAAGGGTGACATCAGAAAGCCTGGTGTCTGAGTCCAGTTTCTAGCATGTGACCTTGGCCAAGTTACAGAGCCTGACTGAAGTTGTTTCTTCATCTATAAAATTAGGCTTTTGGAGCACTTCTGAGGATTAAATGGCATAAAGTAAACACAGTTATTTTTCTTGCTCTTCTCCTTTGGAGACAAGACAGTTGTGCATCTGCTGTGCTCACAGAGATCACTGCTCTAGCCTATTACGTCTGAGAAAAGGTCCCCGACTGACCAATGATGGGGGGAGAGGAAAAATCTTATTTGGCCAGATGTTCAGCCTGGAGATGCCCATGGCGGGGCAGGCGTGCACCTTGTGGCCCTGCAGGACACCGCTGGGGGGTAGGGCACTGCACTCTTGGCTTTGTTTGGGTTTCCCAGAAGCAGACCTGAGACCTGGTGGGAACAGTGTGTCTGGGAGGCGACCCCAGGAAACACTGGCAGGACAGCAGGAAGGGAAGGCGGCCACTGAAAGCCTTGTGCATCAAGCTGGTCACCTCGGAGAGCATGGGAATTGGGTGCCTCGTCCTGCTGGGAGAACTCTGACTTTCTTTGGAGACTTACGCCTGGGGGTCATTCCTCTGTCACTTTCTGCCAGGGGAGAAAGCCCTCCAGTGATGGGCGGTTGGCTAGCGCAGGCAGTGGCAAGGACTCAGGGTTGGGACGGGCGTGACCAAGCCCCTCTGGCCTCCTGATCTCTCCCCAAAGCTCTAAGATGCCCCCTGTAGTGGCCACGTGCCCCGTCCTTCAGTTGTGCTGGACAGAGCCGCTTGTCACACGGCCGGTGGTGCGGTGGCTGGAAGAGCGCATTTCAGTGATTCCTGTCTGGGCCTCAGCCTCAGCCTCTGGTGACACCAGAGCCTTCCCCGCATCACCTCGGTCCAGGCTCGCTGTCACCTGTTGTTCCCTGCCTGCCCAGGAGGTGCTTTTTCGTTATCACAGGACAGTTCGTCTGGCGCCCCCTGGCGTGAGCCACTGCATGTGGCTCAAAGATCTCGGCGGGCTTCTCTGGGAGCTGTCAGGACGGTGGGGAGGACCCTCGCGCGTCTCGCGTATCACCTCGTCGCGCGTTGCGCTAGAACTGCTGTGTGGTGCGACGACCCTAGCGCTTCTTCCCGACAGCTGGCTTCGCATTTTACTATTTAATGCGCACAGGCAGATGCATTCTTTTCATCATGACAGTGTATTGCTTTCGCTTGGCAGAGACGTGTACAATGCTGCACACTTAGGATTCCTCTTCCTATTTTCGAGACAATTAATATTATCTACATTTTGCAAAATAAGAAACAGAAGCTCAGAGTGGTTCAAAGAAATAAAAAACAAAAGGGGTCCAATGGCACAATGGTCAGGTTAAGGTTATCATTAAACACTTGAGTTTAAGGATTTATAAAACCATCCAAAGCCTTGTTGGCACATAACAGCCGTGCCATAGCTACCGCGGTCCCTGAGAAAACGCACCTCGCCGCCTCCAGCTGCAGGCTGTGCGTGGCCAGCGGCCCAGCTGCTGGCTCTAAATTCCATTGTCACGTTAACACTGAAGCCAAGATTCCCAAGGGCTGTTCCAGCCATGACTGAGCGTGGCAGGGGTGTTGAGGCAGGCTCATTCTCGGGTGGCACAGTACCCTGCTGATGGCCAATCCCTAATGGCCTGGCCCAACGTTCTTTAGAGCACATAGCAGTCTAGGACGCTTCTACCTAAGTTAATCTGTGTGATTGTTTATGAATAAATTATCTGTGTGACTAGAATATGGAAGAAGTGATGATTTGTGACTTTTGAGATTCGGTTATGAAAGACTACAGATTCCATCTTGGGCTCTCTCTCTCTCTTTCTGTGTGTGTCTCAGATCACTTGCTCTGAGGAAAGCCTGCGGCCATGTTTGGAGAATACTCAAGCAGCCCTGTGGAGAAGCCCACATGGCAAGGAACTAGGGCCCTCACTGCTATTGAGACCTGCCGAAGATCATATCATACGAGTGAACTTGGAAGAGATTTGAGAGCTTCCAAGTTACAAGTTACAGCTTGACTGATACCTGTGAATATTGTTATTTATTTATATTTTTGCCAATGTATGCTTCTGTATGTATCATAGAATGGGTTTTTGCATTGTAATATGATCTAAAGATCATTTTTGTTTAATAGAATTAATTTTATAAGTGAAGATATTTGGTCTTAGTTCTGTCCTTTAGTTCATTGAGCTTTCTACTTTGATAGTTATTCTTTAGATTTTTCACTAAATTGTTGGTTTTCTTTGATCTTTGTGTGTGTGTAGTTTTGATTTTTAGGAATGTTCGTATTTGTGTTGTGGTACTTACCACTATGTTTATACTATTATGTAATAACTTTAGTCCTCTCTTTCTTTAGCTATATATTATTCCCACCTAAATGGTGCAATATAATTAGTGTTTCCTCTTCCCTTACCTCCTTCCTCTATTAGTAAATATTAATCAATAATACTATCTTTCTTAGTATTTGTTTCTGTACTGTTAAATATGCTTAGAATTTTATTACATGATTTTTTGGCTGTAAGTAAAATCTTTTGACTCCCAATTATTACCTATGAATGAAACAATAAATTTCTTTTTCTTTCTGTATCAGTGCACACTCACTTTTCCCTCTTTCCTTTCCAAAGTTTTTGTCAGCATGTATAATGTTTACATATTATCTTGTCACCCCAATTTCTAATCCCCAGGTTTCAGCCATAGTCCTAAAATTATTAATAAATACACGCAATATTGATTGTCAGTCCTTCTGCTCACAGATACGAGCCCACGTCAGCTCTTGCTTCACTACTGTTCAATCTGCTAGAAGTGTTTTCAAGAGGGATATCAGGAATGATATTGAGGTTTTTCAGGTCTAAAACAATTTATCTGTAGCTCTTATTTCTGAGGCAACTTGGATAGATCTTGGACCACACTTTCTTTGAGTATCTTATAGACATTGTTTTTTATTATTTAGCATAAATCTTTCTGTGGCCAAATATATTCCTTTATATGTGATTTTTTTTTTTTTTTTTTTTTTGCTTTTACCATGATATGCCTCAGTGTTGACCTTTCTGGATTAATTTTTTCCTAGCAAAAAGTGAGCCTTATATGTATGTCAATCTTCTTTAATTTCAGGAATATTTCTTGAATTATATATTTAAATTTGTGTGTCTCATTGTTTTGTTTTTTTTCTTTGGAAAACAATCATACATTTGTTTCATCATCTTTGTCTGTCTTCCAGCTATTCTATTTTTCTTTCTAGTTTTTTTTTATTTTTCTGCATATCCATTTCATTGTATTCTCTTTTCTCATTTCTAACCATACATATTTTTAAATGTTTTTCTCACAATATCTGATCTCCTTATGCATCTTCCAATTTTTTGTTCCAATGTGTGATGAATCTTTTCTTCTATTTTTTTCTGAATTCTGCCAAACTCACAGTTCATCTATATTTGTTTCACAGTATCTACTTTGAATCCTTGTATTTCTGTTTTTGGTCTTTCTTTCAAAAGTCTATTGCTTCAATAAGTTTTTTACATTTGTTCTTGTAGTATCTTTATATCAATGTTATGTAGTTCTTTTAAAAAAATTATTACGTACTATTGAATTGGTTGGCTTTTTATGAGCCAGATGTTTGCAGGAGATTTGTATGCATGTGTGTGGAGGAGTGTTGAGAACTGGAGGGTGGGAAGGGAAGGACCAGGTTAGTTTTCTAAACTTCACAATTCAAATGCTTTCTCAACTGTGCCACCACAAAGACAGAGTGCTTCCTGCAAATATGGATCCCACATGTGAGTCTTTGTTGCCCTGTTTTGCCTGCTTCTCTGAACCAAACAGAGTCTAAGAGTGTTTTGGTACTGGTTTTACTTACTCCAATTTTCTCAACTATTGTTACAAAGAATGGATATAGTCTTTCACTTCTAGGGTGAGTCACTTATGTCCACAGCATAGAACATATTTTTAATGGTACATTCTGAGTTGTGCCTCTGCTGAGTCCTTTTCCACTTGCTTGTGTTTTTTCTATGTCTTTCCTTCCACATGGCATCAAGTTTTGACACTTCTCTCAGATAGTTTAGCATCAGGAAATTATTTCTTTTTACTAGTTATACTAAAAATTGAGCTTGAAGTATTTTTTTTCCTTTTTGCTTTTGTTTAATTTCCAGGATAAGAGGAGAAGTATGCTGACTTATGTAGCCATATAGTATTAATACAAGTACTCACTGACATCTCTTGACTGGTATTCTTTGTAACCAACAGCATAAACTAGCAAGATGACTGTGTAAGATGAGACCAAGGTATTATCTCTCTTTATCATTTAATTTCTTGTGATTAGCTAATTGAGACCATTTAGTTAACAAAAATAAGCAAATGAGGAAATTGGTCTGGTAAAATTGTTATAATATGCACAGTCTATAAGTGTTTGCACTGAATTTATTCATTCAGTTCTACAGCAGTAACAACAATAATAACAAAACACTAGGGGCCATTGACAAAATTACAATCTGGGGATTTTACTTTTGAATTCATGACCATAGTCATCCTTCTACCTTTTGTTATAATTTCTTACACAAATTCACAAAAGATCACAAAAACTGATTTTGATGCCATTTATTAATGCCATGAAATTGGGAAAAATGTTAGATCACATCTAGTGCAACTGCTATGTTTTAAATGTATCTCCTCCAAAATTCTGGTGTTGAAATTTAATGGCCAATGTGATGGCATTAAGAGCTGAGGTAATTAGGCCATGAAGGCTCCTCCTTCATAAACTGGGAATGGCCCTTATAAGAGAAGCTTCAAGCAGGGTTCAGCTCTCTTGCCCTTCTGCCTTCTGCCACGTGAGGACACAGTGTTCCCCCCTCCAGAGGGTGCAACAACAAGGTGCCATCTTGGAAGCAGAGAGAAGCCCTTGCCAGACAACTGAATGTGCTGGTGCCTTGATCTTGGACTTCTCAGCCTCCAGAACTATAAGAAAATAAATTCCTCTTCTTTTGTTTTTTTTTTTTGATGCAATGACTCAGAATTTCTGTTCTTTATAAATTATCCAGTCTATGGTATTCTCTTTCAGCAGTACAAACAGACTAAGACAGCAACTAAATATACCTCTGTTATTTTTGCTATTTTTTTTTAAAGTTGTGCAACTTGGCTAAAAACATTGGGAAAGTCCTTTGGATATATTATATTTAAATCCAGTTTGTATGAACTTATTGTGTTTGGGCTCTGGGAATGAAGCTTATTAAGTAGAATGGTGTTTTACAGTTCAAAGAGTTGGATTTTGGGTTCTATGGTAGGATGATGATAAAAATTTATGGAATTAAATGAAGTCCTAGGGGTTATTTTTCAACTTTTGGCCAAACCCAAATCACCAAAGCATGACTAGTGTCCTCATAACTTCTTTGGAAGCTCATGAGCCCCTCCCACAGATATTTCCACAGAGAATAGAAATCTGTCCTCCATAATAGCATACTTGTGGGCGAGTTTTATGGTATTTGGAAGAGGATTTCTAGAAATTCTTGGCAGACTAAAATCAAAGAGACAGACCTTTTGGGTAAATTTTTATTCCCTTTCTTCTTAGAAGAAGTAGGTTTCATAATTCCTGCCTAGGAATGTAGGTAATGTCAACTCTCTGGAGCCCAGACTCTTCTTTTTTCAAATGAGAAGAAAATGAATTGCTTTTTAATGCCTCTCAAATTGTTACCTGTAAGGTGGGCATTCAGCTGTCTCAGAACATGAGGGTTTTGAGGAATACCTTTTGAAAGTCATTGGGTAGATGACCTAAGGGACCTAAGTACCATTTACTTGTGCTAATTTTTCCTTTTGAACACCTACTTAGGGATGACCAATATTGGGGCCTAACATAATCTGATTTGAGAGGTTCCTGGAGAGATATTATTATCTGCTCTCCCATAACCCTACTATTTGTAATTGCATGATTTTAATTGTATTCATTTAGGTAACTTAAAACAATGTCAGTTGTCTCCATTTAAATTACAATTACTCCCAGCGGATTATACCTTAAGCTTCTATTACTAGAGACTTTTATTATCTCTTAGTACTTTAGACTCAAATTATTGGCATATGATCCTGCAAAACTATAGTGGTTCAGAGATGGTGTCCTGAAAATATGGGGTGTGAGTGAGGAGGAGTAGGGAGTTGGAAGGCTCCTATTTAATGTCAATGAAAAATTTTGCCAAAACTAGTCCAATTTTTTCCTTACCTGACATTAGGCTTACCTCTAGCCAGTACTATGATACGACAAATGTAAAAGGCAACTCTTCCTCTGGTCACTGTACAGCCAACTGCCAGAGAATTTGTTGGAATAATTTTGGAAACCTATAATAACCATGAGGAGAATGTGCAGTGCATCACTTGCACAAACATGAGTGGTGGTCCTGCCTGACATAGAGTATGCATTCCACAGTCAGTCGCTCTTATCTTCCTCTTTCCATGCAGACTAGAGTTTATATAATCTGATAAGGGGGAGATATTATTTTCAAATATAATGTATTCATAGAAAATTTGGTGTACAGTAAGTCTAACAGATCAGGAGACAGTTGCCATTGAAAGATAGATTATCACTCACAGTTCCCAACAGGAGAGGACATGCCTTGCCACCAAGGCAACACTAGGGGTGGTCAGGAGGCAGAGGGAGAGTAAGGACCTGTGGGCTGGAGCCTTTATTGTGGATTCTGTGGGAAGGAACAGGTGAGGCAGGGGAGGCAGGCTTAAGACTGGCTAGTTTGAAGAACTGGGACATAGGGTTATCCCTAGTTGTTTGGTATTTTGCCTTGGGGTGATCAGGGCAAGTGGATAGGGGCTTGGAGTGTGAAAATCTGATAAATGGGGTGATTGGGATATGGACTCTGAGTTGGTTGGTTTGCATTTGGAAAACACAGTCACTAGTGAGCTGCCCATTATTCTTAGGAGTAGGCTGACCCCAGGAAGGGCAGTCCCTCAGTATTCAGTACTGTCTGTCTGTCTGTCTATCTATCTGATCTTTAAATATAACAAACATACAGAAAATTACATAAACTATAAGTGCACAGTTTAATAGATTATTCCAAAATAAACACATCTTGTAACTGCCACTCAGATCAAGCTCCTTAGAAACTTCCTTTCTCCGCCTCCTCTTTTCACACAGATAACCACTGTTCTGACTTCTAATACTAGAACCTAATGTTGGCTGTTTTTGAAATGCTTAGGGAATTATACAATACACATTCTTTTGTACCTCGTTTACTTTGTTCAGAATTCTATTTGTGAGTTTATTCGTGTTTTTTTATGTAGCAGGGGTTTGTTTGTCCCTTTTCTGTGGTGTATAATATTCCATTGTTTGAAGTAAACACAATTTATACTTCCACAATTGGAGGCCATTCAGGTTCCTTCAGGTATTCACTGTTACCAATATTACTGCTGTGAACACTCTTGTGCATGCTAAGTAGTGCATATCTTAAGCATTTCTAGAGATTCAGTAGAAGAACTGCTGGGGTGTAGTTTATGCTTACTCAGCTTTAGTCCCCATTGAAAACAAAAGTTTCCCACAGTGGTTGTAAATACTAATTTTCACTCCCAGAAGTGTATGAGAGTTCTTGTTGCACAATATCCTTTCCAACTCTTGGTATGCCAGGATTTTCAGTTTTAGCAATTCTGATTTGAATTATGGTTTTAGTATGTACTTTTTCCTGCTACCAAAGAGCCATATCTTCATCTGTTTATTGTGCTAGATATCTTCTTTATGAATCATCTATTCAAATCTTTTGTTCAATTTTCTATTGAATTGTCTGTCTTTTTCTATTTCATGTGTAGGAATTTTTGATGAATTCTGGACATCAGTCCATTTTTAGTTATAGTATTGTAAATATCTTCTTCCACACCATGGTGTAAATTTTTACTCTTTCAATATTGTCTTTTGATAAACAGAGACTTCTAATTTTGATGCAACCAATTTATCTGTCTTTTTCTTTATGTTTTCCTTTCAAGAAATTTTGCTTACCCAAGTTCATGATGATGTTCTTCTCTATTATCTTTTAGAAGGTTCAATGTTCTACCTGTTGCATTTAGATCTACAATCTAAATTGATTTTTGTGTATAATGGAAGGTAAGAGTCTAATTTAATTTTCTCCATTTTGATACTCAATATATCCATGATGATGTAAAAATATTTTGTGTTCTACAATAGAATTGCTCTGCAGAAATACCTTTGTCATAAATCAAGTGTCAATATAAAATCATGGACCCTCTATTCCATCCCATTGGTTTATTCCATTGGGATACCAGACTATTCTTGCACTAATACCATACTGTCCTGGTTATAGAAACTTTTTAATAAGTCTTGATATTAGGTAGTGTATGTCCTCCAAGTTTGCTCTACTTTTCCAATATTGTATTGGGTATTCTTGGCCCCTTATGTTACCTGCAAACTTTAGAATCAACTTTTCAATTCCCTAAAACAAAACAAAATAAAACGAAATGAAACAAAACAAAACAAAGCAAAGCAAAAACACTCCTCAGATTTTGGGTGAGATTACACAAAATCTATACATCAATTTGGGGAGAACTGAAATCTTAAGTTTTCCTGTTCATGAATATGATATATCCTTCCATTGATTTAGGTGTTCTTTAATTTCTATCAATCATATTTCATATTTTTTATGTGTATTGAGAGACAATCCTCCATGAATTTCTCTGATTTCTGTATATCTTATAAGTAGAGGCACTGATTACCTTTGTTTTGGACTATCTATAAAGGATGGTTATATAGTGAACATCCTTGGAAGACATGGTTAATGTCCTCTGGAATGAAAGGCAAGTTTTTTGTACTGTCCAATACGATAAAGGTAACAACATTTCCCTCTGAGGTAAAGGTCAGGAAGGCTTACTACCCATTATAAAATATCTCAGTTCCCTAAACTTGGGGTTCCTCTCCTGTAATACAACTTACTTCATGTGAAGACATCACTGGGACTCTGGTGTTGCCCTGTTGGAACTGCTACTTGGGAAACCAACACAAATGGTGATACCCTGGCTAGTCTATATTCCATGAAAAATCTAATTTGGTTGTGGTCTTCTTTTATATTGCTGGGCTAGGTTTTCTAATATTTTCTTCGAGGTTTTTGCATCCATGTTGATGAGAAAGCTTGGTCAATAATTTTCATTTCATGTGATATCCTCAGGTTTTAATTTTCAGGTTATCCCCTCATTTACTGGTGTGGAATGCATTCTTTCTTTTTATATTTTCTGGCAGAATTTGTGTAAGATTTTTGTTATTTCTTCCATAAATATTCATAGGAATTCACAGGTAAAGCCATCTTGCCCTAGGGTTTCTTTGTCAGCAGGTTTTAACTTCAATTACTGTAATAGATACAACACATTTAGATATTTTATTTCTGCTCACATCTGCTTTAGCAAGTTGTGTTTTTCTAAGAATTTATCCATTTAGCCTATTATCATTTTAAGATATTCCTTGTCTTCTGGCCTCTGTATTCCTGGTGAATTGTAATTTCCTTGTAAGAATTGTATTGTTTTGTTTTGACCTTTTATTGTATTTCATGTGCCTCTGATGGTCTTTTATAAATTTTTTACTCTTTTATCCTGAGGTTGATCTCAGAAATGTTTCTTCTGAGTTATATTTTAGTTGTCTAATACTATTTTTATCTGTGTCTATCTGAGGTTAAATCTGCTCATGGGTTTCAATCATGTATTTTTTAGTTCTAGAATTTTATATAAAGTTTTACTATTTTCACTGAAACCTTCTTTCTCATTTAATTTCTTGAAAAGATTAATCATAATTCAAAGTCTGTGCCTGATAAATTTAAGCAACTGGATCACTTGGGAATCTCTTCAGTGTCTGTTTTTTCTCTTGGTTTTCAGTTAGCATCTGTCTTTTTGTGTCCCTGGTTATTTTTACACAAATGCTAGATATTCTGTACATATAATTGTAGTTAATTTCAGATTCTGTATATTATCTTTCTCAAGAGAGGATTCACTTTTGTTTTTCACAAAAGGGTGGGTCCCTTAATATAATCAGAGATTGAGATGATTTGAAGCTGGGCCTCATTCTTTGGGAGGGTAGTCTATTTCTGGCACCCCTTCCTCGTGTGTAGCCCTTATGGAGTTCAAACTAGAAGCTTGGGTATTTATTAGCAACCCTTGTTTTTGCTGAAAGAAAACAGCCCTAGTTGTTACCCCCCATTTCGTTGGGATTGTGTGAAACTGTGCTTAGTTTCTCAGCTGCTGCTCCCTCCTGACTGCAGCTTCCCAGTCTCTGCTGTCTGCTTGGTAAATGTCTCCAGGAGGAAAAGTCAGAACAAATGTTGGGCTCACTTTTCCTGGGTTTCCCATCTCTCTGTGATCTTCACACAGATGTTTGTTTTGTCCTGGTTTTCTAGTTATTCATCATGAGGGGGTTGACTTGAAATTAGTTATTCCACCAATGTCAGAAGTAAACATCACACATTATCTTTTGAATGAAAGCATGAATGAATGGTGGCTTTTCTCTAATAAGTATTTCTGTTACTTAAAGACCAACAGTCTTAGGGAAAGATAACTTTAGTACTGTAATTTCAGTTTTCACCTTGGGTAATGCATATTCTGAACAATGAGAAAAATACTATCTTTTACTAGAACATGTTTATCAAAGAACGGAGATCACTTTTTGCTTCCTAGCATGGTGACTGCTGAACTATTAAATGGGCAATAATAAGTTGATACTAAGCACTGTACTCATTATTTACTCTTTGCTTTTGTGCACTAACTTTTATTTCTCAAAATGTACCCTGGAACAGTTGGAACACAAGTCAAAACAAATCTAAAAATACTCTTATGAAAAATGAATCATACACCAGCTGGTTGCTATGATTTTGTTGACAGCAACCTGATGATATGTACTGTGGCTTTATTTTCTAAATAATGATGTGCCTTTTTGCAGCATAAAAATAATGCCATGAGACAGCAACTTTAAAGCATGAACCTTTGGCTGTTTTAGCAGTACTAACAGGGTTACCTCTTCCTATTTGCCCTCACCTTTCCCATCTGATAAAGTCCTGTCCAAATCTTGCATTTATGGGATGGGTCCTAGTGTTATGCATTGAGTCTATGGTCTTGACCAGCAACCTTAGATCTCCAAACATAACTTTTTCTCCACTGAACTAATAGAACCAGCTCACGTAAAACCAGATGCTTTCCTGTCATTAATAAAGATTAAAATCTTATCAAGATAAATTATTTGTGATGAATGATGCAAAGATTTATTAATAATTCAAAGTTGTTTAAACTATAGTAAAGGAAGAGCTAACTTGAGTCAAGATACAGGTGCCTGAATTACTTTTTGGGCACTTATAGTCTCCTCAACAGAGTGAACTCCAGTGAAAGGGGAGAAAATAAACTTAATTTATACTCTGGGGGGTTAAACACATTGATCTTTAATTGGTGAAAGCCTGACACTGGTTTAAAGAGAGATAAATCATACTGTATGTAGCTCTTCTTTCACTGTTGTAAACAAACTAATGATCAGCAGGAATTCCAAAATTAAATGTATATTAAATATAAAAATTCATAATGATAGTTAAAATTTGAGCCCTTCTGAATTATGGAAATAAGTGTTTGTTTCATAAAAGAGAAATAGCCTTTAAACCTGTGCTGTCGGACACTGCAGCCGACTGTCCCCTGTGAGTGATGACTGAGCTCCTGCAATGCAGTTGGTGCACGTTGAGGTGAGCTCTCGGTGACAATCTCACACTGCATTTCGAAGACCGAGTGAAAAAAAAAAGAGTGTAAAATGTCTCATTAAATATTTTTAATATTAATTCCATGTTGAGGTGATACTGTGTATACATCAGATTAAATACAAAATAGTATTAAAATTAATTCTCCCTGTCTCTTTTTACTTTTTAATGTGGCAACTGGACAATTCTAAAATCAGTATGTGGCTCATATTATATGTCTATTGGTCAGAGCTGCTCTAGAAGTTTTAAAAACTCACAGAACCTTTAGGAATGTAAAAATACATCTCTCCATTTCCAATATCAGTATTAAAAATAGCATGTTTCTAAACACAGAAGTTCCCTCCCTCCAGAAGGACTGCCAGTGGCCACCCGTAACTTGATTTTAGCCCATTTTGGACTTCTGACCTCCAGAACTGTCAGATAATGAATTTGTGTTGTTTTGAGCTACCACATTTGTGAAAATTTTTTAAAGCAGCTAGAGGAAACCAATACAAATAATGAGGAGAAAACGGAATCTCTGAGAAGTTAGGGAACTTAATCAAACCACAGGTGCTCAAGGAGTGTCCTGTGCCCGACCTGGGGCTCCTAATTCCAAGTGTAGTGATAATTATCTCACGCCACTGGATGGAGTGGAAGTAATAAACCACAGGGCCCATTAATTCATGAGTGGTTTAATAAAATGTGGTATATGCATACCATGGAGTATTACTCAGGCATAAAAAGATG
The DNA here is from genome assembly GCF_041146395.1 of Eulemur rufifrons. Lineage (NCBI taxonomy): Eukaryota > Metazoa > Chordata > Mammalia > Primates > Lemuridae > Eulemur > Eulemur rufifrons. Next base: position 35,691,312 of record NC_091001.1, on the reverse strand, counting down.
AATTAATCCCCTTTGCAGCAATCTGGATGGAACTGGAGACCATTCTCCTAAGAGAAGGATCTCAAAAATGGAACAACAAACACCACACGTACTTACTATTAAATTGGAACTAACCGATGAGCATACATGTGCACAGAGGGAAGTAATAACTCAGTGGAAACCAACCAGGAGGGAGGGGAGAGGTGGGAAGGGGTGAAAACCTACCTAGTGGGTACAATGAACACTATCTGGGTGATGGACACACCTATAGCTGGGACTCATGCATTACAAAAACGATCTGTGTAACCTAAAACATTTGTACCCCCTTAACATTTTGAAATAAAAAGAAACTAAAAAAGTAATAAACCAAAGACCTCAGAAAACAGAGGTCACAGTCATCCCCTCCCAGTCACCGCACTGAGGAAAGCTCGCTGAGAGTAAAAGCAGTCAGATATCAAATCAGTACACAGCTTTTGAAATTTAAGACTTATGGTTTCCATTAAAAGTGGTTTTGACATAAGACACTTAGAAAAAGTGTCTTTCCTTTAGTCAGTAGGTGGGAGGAGAGTGAGGTTTACAACAGATTATAAAAGACATGAATTTTAATATTAATGATTTATGCATTCATGACTAGGCCCTCAGCAGTGAAGGTTATTTGGGGAAATATTCTTGAAGAATTGGCTCGAAGTTTGCTGGAAACCATTGCAAGCATCGTTACGCGGAATTCATGCCACATTCTTTTAACTCTTTATAAGACACAGAGAAGAATGCGGGGTTCTCCAGCACACCCCACGTTTTATAGCTCACTCAGTTCAAGTGCTGCCCTGATGGAACCACGGTCCCACTGAGTCTGAAAGTATCACAAACTCGCTCCCACGTTCTGGGAACCTACTGGACAGCTGCAAACTGCTGGTCACAAAGTCAGGCTGAGAGCAGCTTTTCTCCTGCCCGGTTCTCTCCTCCTCTCCTTGCGGGTCCCTTGGTTCTTCCCTCCTGCCTCTGGCCTTTCTGCTCTCCTGTTTCCTTCTTCCTCAGTCTTCACCCTGCTTAGGCGATCCCAGCTGTTCCCGCGGCCAGTCCTCTCCTGATGTCCCTGAAAGTCCCTGCTGGCTGCTGTGACAGGCTCAGCTTACCCAGAGCTCAGTGGGTCCTCGTTCCACCACACCTTCCTTCTCTGTATCCCTCAGCTCGGCAAGGAGCTCCCAGGCAGGCAGTGGCTCAGCCTCCTCTGGGCCCCCTGCGCCACTGTACCGTCCCCCTACCCCCAGCCAGGCCCTTCTCCACCGGGCCTGAGAGGAGCCTTCAGCTCCGTGTGCCAGCCCAGCCCTCTGCGACCTGGCGCCCTTGCTCCGGCCGTGGCCTCCCTCTGCCCTGCCTCTGTCCTCCCGCTTTCTCGCTGGGACTCATGACTTGCGTTTCCGTGCTGTTTCTCGCTTCAGGGCCCTTGCTTGAGCTTCTGCTTTTTGCTAAGGATGACTTTCCTTCTCTGCAGGGCCTGGCAAAGAGCTTCCTCCTGATCTTTAGGACTCACCCCAAGCTTCATGTCTCCTGGAGAGCAAGGCCCGAGCTCCAACTGGTGGCACTCAGGATGCTGTCCTTGGGCTTCGGCTTTGCCTCTGCAGATGTCTGCTGTGCCCCTGTGACCTGGGCTGACTCCTGTCATTGAGCCTGCAGAGTCTCAGTCATTGAGCTGCACCTGGGTCTCTCCCTACAGCGGGATTGTCTTATCCTCCTACCTCTGGGGACTGACGTGCCTGTCATTGGGGCAGCTCGGTGGAAGATGAGTGAAGTCATCTGAGCCACAAATTACAGAGATTTATCACAAAGAGAACGGATAGTGCAGACACAAATGTTTTGAATATTTGTCCCCATCATTACATTTCTTTAGAAATACGAGAGCACATGAATAGCATACATATATGTGTATATATCTCACAGAGAAGCATTGCTTTTTTAAAAATGTATCAGTTCAACATGCCTCCAAACAGCAAAATAAAGTTGAAGAGAAAATGACAGAAACCAGGTTACTAATAATTTTTCATAATGTCATCCAACAAAGAAATATTTCAGGAAAATATTTTTCTTTTTCTTCTCTTTAAGGTTAAAAAAATTGCTATGAAAATGTGCAAACACATACAACAGAGGAGAGAAGTGTAATGAACCCCTGTGTGTAACCACCGCTTTGCTTCAACAATTGCCAACAGTTTGCCTGTTTTAATTCTCTATGCCTTTTATTTTTCCTGGAATATTTTAAGAAAATCCCAAGATGAGCAAATCTCAGACATTATATCATTTCAGTTGGAACTATTTCAGAATGTATTGCTAATAAATAGGGACTTTTTAAAAGACATAATACCTTGATATCAGATAATGCCCGGTCCATGTTCAACTTCTGAATGTCTTAATAATATCTGTTTAGAGCTGGTTTGTTTCATTTAGGATAAAAACAAGGTCTACACATTGCATTTGGTTGATATTTCTCCAAAAGTGTTTTTTTAAACATTTATTTTAAAATAATTTCAAACTTAGATAAAAAGTTACCAGAATAGTACAAAGAATGCTTGCATCCCTTTCATCTTAGGTTTGCAAATTTTTTTTTTTTTTTTTTTGTTGAGACAGAGTCTCACTTTGTTGCCCAGGCTAGAGTGAGTGCCGTGGCGTCAGCCTAGCTCACAGCAACCTCAGACTCCTCGGCTTAAGCGATCCTACTGCCTCAGCCTCCCGAGTACCTGGGACTACAGGCATGCGCCACTATGCCCGGCTAATTTTTTCTATATAGATTTTTAGTTGTCCATATAATGTCTTTCTATTTTTAGTAGAGACGGGGTCTCGCTCTTGCTCAGGCTGGTCTCGAACTTCTGACCTCGAGCGATCCACCCGCCTCGGCCTCCCAGAGTGCTAGGATTACAGGCGTGAGCCACCGCGCCCGGCCAACTAGGTTTGTAAATTATTAAACATTTTGCGACATTTGCTTTATTATTCTCTGTGTTTATGCTATTTTACTGAACCAGTGATTCTAAGTTAATCTTTTTACTTCAGGATATTTCCAAATTTTTCTAAATACTTCTATTTCCAAGTATTTCTAAATACTTCAAGATATTTCCAAAGAATAACTAACCACAGAACAGTTATCAAAAATCACAAATTTTAACATCATACATCCATAATTTAATTCCCAGTCCCTATTCAGATTCTGTTGAATGTCCCAATAATGTCCTTTATAGCTATTATTTTTCCCTGTCTAGGATCCAACCCAGAATTATGCATTGCATTTTGTTTTCCTGTCCCTTTAGTCTTCTTTGATCTGGAACAGTCTTGGTGTTTCTTGATCTTGACATTGTTTTCAAGTACAGGCTAGTTATTTAGTAGACTATTCCACAATTGGGTTTGTCAGATATATTCACATAATTAGATTCAGGTTATATGTTTTTGGCAAGAATACTCCAGAAGTGATGTTGTGATCTTCTCAGGCTGGTTTTCTCAGAGGCACATGATGCTAGTCTGTCCTAGCTTAGGTATTGCTGGATATGATCACTTGGTGAATGTGGCATCTGCCAGGTTTTCCCACTACAAGGTTCCTATTTTTCACTTCGGCATTCATAAGTAATTTCTTGGGAGATACGATGAGACTTTGCCAATATCTGTTTCCTCATGAAATTTTCATCTACTAGTTTTAGCTTCCATGGATGATTTTCTAACTCTGTTGTTCCTTTTATATTTATTAGTTAGCTTTCTATGATAAGTTCAAACTCCCCCCACCCCCTGCCCCGTCAAAGTGCACTTGTCTACTGACTCTTACATTGTTCAGTGGCTTGCATGCGCTGTGCTTACCACTTGTGTTAATGCTCCCCTCCTCCTGTGTCCTGTGCCACGCCCCCGCCATTCTAGGAACACTATCTTACTTCCTGGCACAACAAGATATTCCAGGGTCATGTTGCACTTTCTGTGCTCCAACTATGCATTTGGCCATTGCTCCAAGAAATCCTGCTTAAAGACTTAATTTTAACAACCCCTCCTATAGTAACACGTAGTACATCTAGCTTTTGCAAACTGATATTATTTTAAAATTAAGCAAGAGATTCCACTTCACAATTTCAGCTTTCCAAGGAATGCATATGTGGAAGTCATCATCGATCCCACTTCAAAATTTCAAAACAAAATAATTTGAGTTCAGTTAAAAAATAAGATGAGCAAATATCCTTCAGATTAACAGTATTTGTTAATTGATAATATATAAAATGTAAACATTTTTAAAGCTTTGGATTAGACCTAATAGCTTCTACAATATAAATGATCCAGAGTGACTGTTGCAAACTTTAAATTCCTGCTTTATTTTCCAAAATAAACAGGCACTTAGTTGCCCGATAAAAATTACCTAACAGGGCTGGGCGCAGTGGCTCACACCTGTCATCCCAGCACTTTGGGAGGCCAAGATGGGTGGATTGACTGAGGCCAGGAGTTTGAGACCAGCCTGGGCAATATAGTGAGACCCTGTCTCTAAAGAAAATTAAAAAAATACGACAATAAAAATAATACATATAAAAAACCAATACACTATAACAATTATTTACATAGTCTTTACAGTTTATTAGGTGTTATAAGTAATCTAGAGATGATTTAAAAGATACAGAAAGATGTGTGTGGGTTATATATAAACACTACACGATTTTATATAAGGGACTTTTATGTATGGGACTTGAGCAGCCATGGATTTTGGTGTCCACGGAGGTTCTTGGAATCAATCCCCCATGAATACTGAAGGAAGATTGTATATATTTTTTGGTGTACATATTGAATATAGATTACATTTTCTGATATCTATATATTTCTTATATACACACATCAAATTCATTTTCTCTTTTCAAAGTAATATATATATCAGAAAATATTGCTCTAAAAAGAAGATAAAGTGAATTTGATAGCTTCATTGATTAAATAAATTTTATTTTATTTTATTTTTTTATTTTTTTTATTTTTTTTTTTTTGAGACAGAGTCTCACTCTGTTGCCCAGGCTAGAGTGAGTGCCGTGGCATCAGCCTAGCTCACAGCAACCTCAAACTCCTGAGCTCAAGCGATCCTCCTGTCTCAGCCTCCCGAGTAGCTGGGACTACAGGCATGCGCCACCATGCCCGGCTAATTTTTTCTATATATATTTTTAGCTGTCCATATAATTTCTTTCTATTTTTAGTAGAGGTGGGGTCTCGCTCTTGCTCAGGCTGGTCTCGAACTCCTGAGCTCAAACGATCCGCCCACCTCGGCCTCCCAGAGTGCTAGGATTACAGGCGTGAGCCACCGCGCCCAGCCTAAATAAATTTTAAAGGCAAAAATTTGGGCCTTTGATCTTTGCATAAATGGAAATTGTAAACTGAAAATGTTAACATATTAACACAATGTAAGAAATTAAACTATAGGTGGCAATGATCTAGAACAGCTAAGTTTCCTTGGAGCACAAATTTCAATTCTCAAGTCCTTGGGACTTTCAGTCCTAGATGCCTTGTGGGCCAGCGGGCAGGCAGAGACACAGTAAAGAGTGCCGGGTGGGTCACTGGCGAAGGCCTGGCCCCCCCATGTTCCCCACCCCTCGTCCTCCCTGAAGCTTATCTGTCTGACTCTTCAGGACTTGCTGAGACAACATGGTGAGCTCCCTCATGCTGAGGAGTTACATGTCATCACATTTCATACAACCCGTACCTGGACATACATTTAGGTAATATGTGACAATTATCGAGAAAAAAACCCAAAAGGGAGGTGAAAAGCCAAAGGTTGCGATCTGGAGAATGAGGCGTGAGGCAGGGGTGCGGAATCTGTGGCCTTCTAGGTCCTTACGTGGTGCCTTTTGACTGAATCCAAAATTTACAGAACAAACCCTTTTATTTTTATTAATACATTTTTGTTCATCTTTTATATTTTTTATTTTATTTTTAAAATGAATGTATTTAAAATACCAAAGAATAAAATAAGTTTCAATGAAATAATCCTCTCAGATTGACCGGCACAAGGAGAACATTAGTAAACCATAAGGGCTAAACTGATGGCTGCTGTGCTCATAATTTAGTTCTAACTTCCCCCGCCTGACTGGTGCCACTACCACTCGAAGCTGGTTGGCGAGAGTTTATGGGGGTCGAGTACGCCTGTCTGTTAGTAGCTTTTGACAACAGTGCACTGTGTTTTTGTTTGAAGTGGAATTTGTGAATAGTTGCACAGCTGGACAGTACTTTTTAATTCTGTCTGCTTAACAGCCCATCATATCAAAGAAGACCAAGAGAACTCTGAATGAAGAAAACAGATTTTGTAATTAGAATTGGGAATTGGAATATTATCTTGTTTCTGCTGGAGGTGAGTTGCTTGCTTTGTGATATTGCAATATCAACATTCAGAAATTTAATGTTTATCAGCATTATAACACTCAGAAAGACCACAAATATTTTAAATTAGAGGGAGAGGTGTGAAAGGTTGTATTGCAGAAATTAGAAGATGAAAAGCAAAAGCAAAGACAATTCTTTCAAACAGCAAAAAGACCTGGAAATAATGCCACCAAAGCAAATTATAAAGTAGCTTATGTTTTCAGGGAAAAAGGGAGGCCATTCAGTGATGTAGAAATTGTGAAAGAATGCCTGCTTGAAGTTGTAGGATGCTTAGACCCAATAATGTTTCAAAGCACAATCAACTGCAACAATCAGCGAGCCTCCAGGGCTCCAACGTTTCCTTTCGGTGCAGCAATGAAACCAGAGTGCACACGGTGTGACACCAGCTCTCCCTCACGTGTGAGTGGCTGCCACCCAGAGTACAGACACTTTTGGGGAAGTCTGAGTCTCAGGCTTTTTTGCACAAAGAAATGCGCCAGTTCTGGACTCAGCGCTGTCAGCGTGCCCATTTGGGTTGACCTGTGGTAGGTGAGCTCATCTGACACAGACCATTTGTTTATTCCTTGCTATAAAGTTCTGGGGCCAGAAGAAGTCATCCTTTGTATCTGGGAGGCATCTCTACCTCGCCAAGCTTGCTGGGCTTCCCCCTCAGTAACCCCCAGGGACAATTAGCTCACCTGGCTGTCCTAGTTTCCATCAAAAAACAGGAGTTTCACTTCTCTCTAAGGCTGGCATTTTTATTTCCAGCCTGGTACGTGCACAGCCAGCAGATGGCGCTGCTGGGTGCACAGCGTGCACAGCAGGGTGTGCTACCTCTGCAGCCTGCTCCATGCCAGTGACGGTCTCTCTCAAATACAGACACCGTGTGGCTGGGATCATTGCAGCTGTCAGCCTTGACTCTGTTGAAACCAGAGGCCCAATTTTGAAGTATTTGTACACATTCTGCCTTGCATGACCTGGACTTACCCTAGTCCTAGGGAATAGGAAGTTTCCTTTTGAACAGCACGCGTCATTATGCAGCATTGCCGAAGGTGTGGGTGTGCACCGTAAGCTGCGGAATTTGTTTTAATATCTCCTGCAGACAGGGACACGAAGACACCTGAGTACCTGTGCACCACACGGCTGGGACCCTTTAAGGGCTCTATTTGCATGAGGCCCACAGGCCTCCAGGCACATGAGCAATGTGTCAGGTCTCCCACTGGCTCTTGGTGCTTGACTGGGGAGGTGGCACGCTGTCACTGTTACACATGCGACTCAGCAGGTGGGCTTCCTGCCTTCCAATCCCTGCTTGGCCCTAGCAGTTTGTAACTTAGGCAAATTATTTAAGCTCTCTGGGCCTCAGTTTTCTTATCTGTAAAATGGGGATTTACAAGACTTGTTATGAGGATTCAGCAAGCTAAAGATGTACAGTGTTTAAACATATGGAGTGCTCCTACGGTTTGAATGTTGTGTCCCCCCAAAATTTATGGGTTGAAACCTAGTCCCCAAGGTGATGGTATTGGAGGTGGGGGCTTGGGGAGATGATTAGGTCATGAGGGTGGAGGTCTAGAATTAGTGCCCTTATAAAAGAGATGTAGAACTTAGACTCCCACTCTCGTTCCAGCATGTGAGGGTATGATGAGGAGACGCCACCTGCCAGCCGGCACGCCAGCCTCACCAGGCACCGGATGTGCCAGCACTTCAATCTCAGACCTCTGTCCAGAACTGGGAGAAATAATCTCTGTTTAAGTCCCCTGTCTGTGGTGTTCTCGTACAGCAGGCCCAGACTGACTAAGACAGACACCCACACACAGGGCTAGCTATTATCATCACTACTGTCATTGCCTGTGGAGGCGGCACAGGGTCAGGAGGAACCTATGAGGCCCAAGAATCCCGACTGAGGAACCAGGGATGGAAGAGGAAGGGGCTCAGTCCTTCCTTTTATTTCTCAAACCAGATTTTCCAGCCTCTTGAGTTTAGTTCAGAGAAAGAGAACTGAGGGCTAGGGATCTGGGAAAGCGAGCATGTCAGGAAGGAGACGGCTCAGAGCCAGACGCTCCTGTTTGAGCTGGAGGAAGCAGTGCATGGTCATGAGGGGTCACCACACCTCTCCTCTTGATGGAGTGGTGCAGAGCTGCCCTTGCCTTGGTCCTCCAGGGGCCCCAGGAGGCTCTGTGAGGGAGGGGGTGGTCCCAGGAGTTAATCTGCAGGCCCCTGATGGAGGAGGGAGGCAGGTTCCATCAGTAGGCAGAGGGGGCTGCAGCTGCTGCAGAGAGAGATGGGAGATGCTCCCGGGATGCTGGGCAACACAGAAGGCAGTGTGAGCTGGACAATCTTCCTGGCCAGTGGATGCTTTTAGGCTCAGACTACTGGTGGGGATGTAATCTTAATAACTTGAGTTTGTCCCTCAGGCTAGGAAGCCGTGGGAAACCCAGATCACTATGCTACTAGCCTGGGTCCCTCAAGTTTCTCCTAGGTAGGCACAGGGCTCTGTCCCTCCTAGAAAGAAGGTGAGTGGCCGGCAGTGCAGGCCCTGCAGGCGGAGGTAGGACACCAGCATCTGGTACATTTCCCTCTCTTGTGCCAGAGGCAGGCGACAGCATTGTGTCTCTTTGGCTGTTCTTAATCATCCTCTAGGCTATCACTTGTAAAGTACTCCCATGATCAAAGAGACCCGCAAGATCTTTTTAAAGGATCCAGATTACCTTACACTGCCATGTATATGTCAAATGCATGTGGCCTAGTAATATCTCACATGTGAGACACAGCTTCCCTCAGCAGCAACAGTTACAGCAAAATATGAACGATAATTACCGTGTGAGTCTGAATGCCCACAAAAAGCTTTGATCAACTTGAAAGGTGCTACTTAAACACACACAAAGAGTACTGGAATGGCATCATTCTTAATTGGATAAATTATTCACGAAGCCAGTGCTCATTAACTCCTACTCTGGTGATTTCCAGTTTCACATTTGTGGACTTGAAAAGCCATTTACTGATTGAAAGCTTAATCTGGAGAAAATGCAAACATGTTATGCTTTCCTATGAGGTTTGGGAGAATGAGCCCAAATGCCATCGTCTTTTCTGGGCACCCCTGCTCCTACCTACCACAACCCAAGGTGGCACAGACAAGCCTGACCTTTCTGAGATGGAGGCTGTCCTTACATGGCTGGGTCTGTGACTGCCCAGCCGACACTAGACCCACTAGACCAGGATAAGTTTAGACCACCTCCTGCCACTCCCTTTGGAGAATGTGCCCATCTGTGTCACAGACTGAGTGCTGGTGTCCCCACAACATTCATGTTGAAACCTTGACCCCCACATGAGGCTGTAGGCAGGTGGGACCTGGGGAGGTGGTTGGGTTTAGATGACGTCATGAGGTTGGAGCCCCCATGGTGGGATTAGTGCCCTTAGAGGAAGAGGAAGAGCCCAGGGCCCAGGACCCAGTGGGCAGGTGCCCTCTATGCACCTTGATCTTGGACTTCCCATCCTCCAGAATTGTGAGAAACAAATGTTTTTGTTTAAGCCACCCAGTCTATGGTACTTTTGTTATAGCAGCTGGAGCTGACTAAGGCTCTGTCACGAATCTTTCTCCACACCCAAGTCTGGAGGGGAGGTCGGCAGGACCAAGGTCTGTGCCACTTCTGAGCACATCTCTTCACACACTTGGACTCCTCTTTTGAAGTTCTGACCACGTGAGTGACGGAAGCCCCACAGCCCCCAAAGAATTCTCGTATCTGTCTACGCATGACTTGACCGGCAGCAGCCCCGAGGGGGATACCCAGTCGCTTTGTTGAGTCCACCAGCTAAAGTTATCTACAAATCCCAAAGTGGAGGAAAACCCCTCAGTCACTCTGGAGCGTGAGAACAAAGTCCCCCGTGTCCTCCGAGTTTCAGAGGTCATGCCGTGCCCATGCCCAAGCTGACTTGTGATCTTCTTTCCTGATGTACCCTTAATTTCTGGAAATATTAGGCCCCAATGTGATAACACCCCTGGCAGGTTTTATAGCAGTGGGCATCCTGGTGAGAGTTCTTCATGCTGTACTTATACCCCAGGCACTTACTGGGAACGCTGCTGTTAAATAGATAGAACGATGAGGAGTGTAAGTGTTGCCTTCTGGTGGGCTGTGCACAGCGGTGCTGCTTCTCTGACACCACTGTCGTCCTGCCTGCTGGCACTTGCTCATGAAAGCTGGAGCTCTCTCATAAGACTTGGCTTTGTTTGGGCCTTTGGGCACTTATTTTTTTGGTGTGTTTGCGTGTCACAGCCATAAGCCTAAATATATAGCTTGTGCACATATTTAAAATAACATGAAATTTTAAAAAATGGTTGACTGGAACCTTAAAATTTTAATTCGGAATGATGCTTTGCTGCCAGGCCTTTTCAAAATTCATTATTCAGAGTATTTCATCCTCTGGCTCCCTTCAATCCTTTCTCCGTGCATGGCTTTCCTCCAGCGCCCCGGCTTGTTCTGGCCACTCCAGGCTCCTGCTGTTTCCGGAGCATAGTGTTATCCTCCCGCACCCCAGCCGTGCTCACGCCGGTTCCCCCAGCCCAGGGGTCTTTGACACTCTCCCTCCGTGTGGACCCCATTTCAAGCTACAGACTAATGGGTTTAGATTTTTTCCCCTTCCTGAACTGGCCTTGATTTCTTCATCCTTGGGCTCTGCTGACAGTTACGAGTATTTAAAAGTACATTGGCCATGTCACTTCCACGCTAAGAAATCTTCATGGACTCGCTGTTGCCTGGGGTGTCTCACCACCTCAGGCCTCACTTGCCTGGGGGTGCTATGGGAAAATGACACCCACGTTGAAAACCAAATCTCAATAGCGCTGACCGGAGCATGTGCCGACCCAGAGAGAGCTCTGTGCAGCCTCCCTGTCCCAGTCCTGGTGGGGGGGGGGGCAGGGGGAGTCACACACAGCCAGGCACTCAAAAATGCCCCTTCGTGTTTTTTTTTTTTCATAATAGCACACTTTGTTTGTATCTCTTTTAAGGAGCTTGTAATACGGTGTTATATTCTGAGGTTCTTAAATTCCTGGGCAATAGGGATGAGATTTTCTTCATCCTGGTGTTTCACACCCAGCCTAGCAGGGTGTCTTCTACGTAGCAGGTGCCTAGTAAATGTTTGAGCTTTCAGATAGCGCAAGAATTTCTTGACTTGGGTTTCTTTAGGAAGTGAAAATAATCTTTTCTACCCTGCCAGAGGAAATGAAAGAGGATTAATTATGGCAGTTTTGATAGGAAGACATTACTTATGAATTACAAGGCAGTCAATTGAGAATTACACGGTGGATAGGGTACAAGATGTGAAGAAACAGCTGAAAAGACTGAAAGAGAAGGCGCAATAACCACAACAATCATCACACCCTTGTAGGAGTCCAGTTTCTCCTTAGATGAGACAGTAGTAGGTTCTGAGCACAGGAGGAAGAGTTCTCTTTGTTTAATTAATCCGCTCACACATTTCTTGAGAAGCGACAGCATGTACACACATTGGTTTCAACGTGTTGATTTGTTAGAGGAATACCAAGAAGTATAAATTATAATACCAGAACCCACATTATTTTCTAGAAAAATAGAGAAGTTCTAATCAATCAATTCATCTTTCTCTCCCTCCCTCCACCCATCTGTCTATCCATCCACCTTCCATTTATTCCTCCATTAGCTGCTCAGTCTACTCTCCCTCTCTCCATCCCTCTCTCCATCCACCATTCACCCACCCCTCCATCCTTCCATTCATTGCTCCATCACCCGCCCACCCACCCATCCATCAATCCATGCCATATAGACCTCACCAAGATGATTACAAATCAAATCATGTTTTTAATAGTCATCTTATAACAATATGGCTTTAGCCCTAATGACTCGATTGCCGGAAGAGTCCTCCTCAAAGGTTGTCCGAGGCATTTCTGAACAGCCTCCAACATGGTGCTCGGATGTGTCCATCTCTCTAGCCACCTTGTGGGGTGGCCATGCTGCAGCAGTGGTCGCTGTGTGGTGACTGCCCGCTGTCTGGGCCTGCTGACCACCACTGCCACCAGCACTGCTGTCTCAGGAGAAGGGACACATCCTGCCCTTGGACCTGGGAATCTCAAACATTGACCAAGTATTTCCTTAATTCCCATAACAAGCTGAGAGCAGGCTCTGTGTTGAGGGTTCAGGGCTACTAGAGGCGAAGCACATCACAGAGAATAACTTCCTGGTAGATGTGGCCTCACTTACTCCCAGCCTGATGCTGACGGCAGAGCCAGGTCCACCCCACAATGAAGACCATGCTCTGAACTCCACACCTGACCAGCACCCAAGACCCCACCACACCCAGGAAGAGGAAGAATCTCTTCCACCGCCTGCCTGGGTCTAAGGCTTATTTTCTGTATCATCCTCTTCCGGTTCATAGTTAACTTATCAGGAAGTTTGCCAGCAGGGATGTCCTTTCCCCAGGAAAGCCCTGCCCACCCCTTCCACCACCACACGGCCTTATGTGGCTCCCGTTAGACAATGAGACGACACCAGGATGACGCGGACCAGTTTCAGCGTGGGCTTAGGACCTGCACACTCCCCCTCCCCGGCACGGGCTATTCTCATATAAATTGCCGTTCTTCCTCAATTTCACACCCCCACGTTGGTTTTTATTTTTTTAAATTTTATACACACAGTGCTTATTTAAAATTTTCTGAGGTGTGACAGGTTAGATGGGACCTAATAAATAAAACATGCTTTTCTCAGCCGATTAAGAAAAGATGATGAAAGCAAGGAGTCAGCAGATAGAGATGGAAACATGACGTTCGTCACAGATCAGGCTGATGTTGGACCATAGGATTCCTAAAAGCCTGTCTGCTGTGGTCCTAAGGCCATCTTGGAGCTCCCTGGGTGGGGCCGTCCCTGAATCACTGAGGGGAGGTGGGGTGGTCAGAGAGGCCGGGGCAGGTGACGCTCAGAAGATGGCCTGGCTCTCTCTCAAGCCACCAATCCAATACATCTCAAAAGAGAAGTGACTGAGAACGTGGAGGGAGGCCTGTGTGAATAGGGTGACCTGCGTCCTGGTTTACCTAGAAAGGAGGTGGTTTCCAGGAGGCAGAACTTTCAGTTCTGAAATGAGGACAGTCCCAGGCGAAACAGGACAAGTTGGTCACCCCGGTTGTGGAGTGTCCTGCACAGGGTGGGAATGATCAGAAATGGGGAAGAGCATTCCGCTCCCAGTTAGCCTATGCTGTAATTCTCTGACACGGCCGTTCTCAGACTTCAGCTGCATCAGTGTCCCTGTGGAGGGCTTGTGACAACACTGAGGCCAGGCCCACCCCAGAGTGGGGCCACTGTGGCTGCTGGCCTAGAGCACGCCCCGAGGCCCCTGCCTGCACATTGAGAGAAACATGAATCCAGCCGTCCCCACGCAGGGGGGGTCCCTGGGCCCTCCAGACAGCCCCCATCTTCACGAAGCCAGTCCCCAGCTCCCGCTGCCCACGGCTTCTCCTTGACGGGCTGGTGACCAGCATAGACTTCACCCTGCAAGGGCTCTCAAAGTGTCAGCACAGTTAAATAATTAAACTTATGTCTCCTGCACGTGGGACTGAAAATTCACTCCTGATTTTATTTCCTGTCCCAAATTATGACATCCAAGTATCTGGAATGAGATTAAATAATACAGTGACAGTCTAGTAATAGAAGCTTAAAGATATCCTGATATTAATAATAAAATTCCAAAAACATAAGATGTCCACAATTTAAATACGAGTTAACAAATTTTCATGGAGAATGAATCACCAATTAAATCACCTTGCAAATTCAACTTCCAAAGTCAAAAATCAAACTATTTCTCCCTCATGAGTTTAACGTCCAAAGGCACTGAAGTGAAAATGCACCATTCCTAATTTCTGATTCTGTTGGTAAAGTCAGGTCCAGGGGACCCTCAGCAGCTGCTGCCGGGCTGCTTCTCAGGGCTTCCCTGCAGGCCCTAAGCTGAATTAGTTTAACCCCAAGTCTCTGACGTCTTCACTTTTGAAAGTGTCAAAGAGCTGCTGGGACTCACATCATTCACTGGCCTCACTCAACATTTTTAGAAAATGAACCAATTCCCACCCCCTAAGCAATTAATTCTGGTAGAATTATGTACCTAGGTTTGCAAAGACCACAGCAGAGACTGAGTGACATCCGAGCGGGGACGGCGCCTTGCTCCTAACTCCACTGGATCCCAGGTGCTCTGTGTCGGGGCTCAGTGTCTGTGGTCCAGGGCCGGCTTCGTGGGCACCAGCTGTGCCTCGCACAGGGCACTTAAAGACCTGCACTTGACTTAAAGCTCTGCTGATGCTCTCTTAAAATTTGTAATGATTTTTAAACAAAGGGCCTGAATTTATTTTGCACTGAGCCACACAAATTATGTTGTCTGTCCTGCCATGGTCTTTGAACCCAAGCTCAACTGGGAGGGAGCTCCCCCGGTGGGCTTAAATGTGACAGTCTGCTGACCCTATTTGGGGGTAAAAAACTCGCCGGGCAAGTCTTGTGTTTCCCTAGACAGAGAGTAACTTTTGAGACACTGCTCCCATCATGCGAAGATGAGGAATTTACTATAGAGTCAGCCACATTCACCTGGTTATATGTGAGGAAAACTTCCTGACTGTCCTATTCATTTCCCCATTGAGTCCTGGGTTTCTGCGGCAGTATTAATAGATACAGCCCAACCAAATGAGAAAAGCAAAGGCTATTTGCTCAGAGCTGGCTCCAACAAGGCAGTCAACCACTTGTGTTTATCAGGGACTCAGGGGCAGGCAGAGTGTGGGAAAGCTTCGCAGTGGAAAGGAGGGAGGTTCAGGTTCAGGTGTGTCCTGATTGGAGGCTCTTGGCATGGGGAGCTGCAGGGGCTCACTAGGAACGGGGCCTCCTCTCTGACTGGTTAGGGGGCATGTCTGGCTTTCTCCAGTTGGTCCTAAGTTGGAAGTTGGGACAAAAATTAGGGAAGCTGTCAGTTACCAATTAAGTCGTGGCCCATGGGGCTGATTGTTACCAGAGTTATGGTTTGGTTTCCTGGATTGGTGCTAGAGATAGAGATTTCACTTCTGCCAGCCTGACTTAACAGCAGCTTGGCTTCCTGGGCTCATTGTGCTAGACAAGCGGCTGGTTTCCTGGACTGGCTGCTGCAGGCAGGGGGTCAGAGTTCTATTTCCATGAGCCGTCTGATCATCGTCCTTGGCTATGTGCTCTCATTTCTGATGCCGAGGGCTGGGTTGAAGCTGTGCTTTGTTTCCTGATGTCGTTTTCCGTGGGCTTGGTGGCTGCTGGCACGGCCCAGGCTGTGAGGCCTAAGACAGGGCTCTCCTCCTCCTGTTGAAGTGTGCTCAGCGGGGACCGCCCTCAGCCGAGCCCTAGGCGATGCTTTCCAAACCTTAAGGTGAGCAGGCGTCACCTGGGAGCCTTGTTGTGGGGAGGTGGGGAGGACCTGAGACTCTGCATTTCTAACAAGCCCCAGGTGATCTGAGGCTGCTGCTCCGTGGACCCCAAACTCCCACTGTGGGTCCCAAACTCAAGTGGCCGCTGCTGCTTTAGAAGCGTGTTCTCCTGACGGCCTCCGGGGCTGTTCATTGTCTCTTGCATTTCCAGGCTCTGTGTCTTCCAGCTGTGGCTTCCAGCATTTCTGTCTGCTGTGCTTTGTTATTATTTTTTTTTCACAGATGAAAAATTTTAATTGCTAATAAACATTTTATAAACTCAATATTACAAGAAATTAAGGCAGTACTTATTAAAACAATGACATAAAACCTCACATCCATCAAGTTGGCAAAAATACAAAAAAAAAAGGAATATATGATTATACCCAATAGGTTTGGACTTGAAGAAGCAGAACCTTTCCCACATTGCTAAAAGGCATATATATAAGAATAACTGCTTTGGAGCCAATTTAGCAGTACTCACTACAACTAGGCAACCATATACACTAAGAATTAACAATTCTTTGTGTATGGATAGCAAGTGAAGAATTATTTTAATATTGAAAAATGAAAGAACTTAAATTTTGAGTAATAGAAAAATGAATTAACAGTCAATTACTTTATATTTTAATTTTTGCCAGTAGTGAGCCATACCTCTGGTGCATGGTTCCCCACCGGGCTGCCCACAGGAATCCCTTGGGGAGTTTGGGTGCTTTCCCTCTCCCTGCCTCCCCCCAAGTTGAGCTCCATTTAATAAACTTCACCATAGTTGTGCCTTTCCTTCGTTCCCTAAGTCCTTGCAGTTTTGGGGCATGTTTATTCAGGGTATAGGCAACACCTGTGCCCCACGTAGTGTACCTGGGTCTACAGAAACATCATGCAGCCATTATTTTTCTTTTTATTATGGTAAAATACACATGACATAAAATTGATTGTTTTAATCATTTAAAAGTGAACAATTGATGGCATTCAGTACAGTCACAGTACTGCACACCCATCACCACCATCTAGTTCCAGGACATTTTCATCATCCCTGAAGGACATCCTGTACTCATTAGGTTTACTCCCTACCCCTCCTGCCCCTAGCCCCTGGCAACCACAAATCTGCATTCTGTTCCTGTGGACTTACCTATTCTGGATATTTCATATAAATGGAATCATGTAGCATATGGCCTTTTGTGACTGGCTTCTCTCACTTAGCTTAACGTTTTTAAAGTCCATCCATGTTACAGTTTATATCAGTATTTCATTTCTTTTTGTGGCTGAATGATAGTCCATTGTATGGATGTTCCACAATTTGTTTACCCACCCACCCATTAATGAACATTTGGGCTGGTTCTGCCTTTGGCTACTTGCAGTGATTCTTTTGCATGTTGTTCACTGGTCTTCCTCTCTCCTCGGTTCTGATGGTGTTGTGTCATCCCTTGGTGCTGTAGGTCCTGGTGCTTTGATTGTGACTCATGGGCGCTGTGTTTCTCAGTTGGTTCCTGGATCTGCCTCCCCTGGGGATGGGGAGGGACCCTCAGGCTCCCCGTTCTTAAGACTCTGTTGCCCCTCAGTCCCTTTTCTTATCTCCCGACACCTCCTTTCTTTATTTGACAGCAAAATGGGCACATTTCCCTTTCTCCTTTTATCTTGGTATCTTCTTCCTGTGGAGATTTTCCATTTTACAGCTGTTCTATCTTTAATATCAAACTCCTACTTAAGTCTCTTTTCCTCCAATCTAATTAGCCTGTCTTTCTTTGTTATTTTGACTTCTACCCTCTGTTCAGGGATATCAGGCAGGTTTTAAGGGGCTCCAGTTTCTTCCTCGCCTCCTGGGCAAATTGATTCAGCACAGGTGTTTCAAATCACTTCCCTGGTCTTTGGATAATTTCATTGTCTCAAGAAGATGGCATATTCTTTGTGTGATAAGAAGCCTGTTCCTTTTAATTTTTTTTTTTTGTTAATATAAACTATAGCATTTCAGTGGGTAAAGCTGCCATTTGACTTCTGTAATCTAAAAGCCAAGATCACAAATTATGGGATGAACAAATCCCAATAAACAAATCCTAACTTGAGACCATGTCAAGGAAGAAGCCCTTATGGGCCACGGATAAGCCCCATGAACCCAAGACTCTGGGCTGTCCCGACCCCTCCTTGCATCTTAATATAGGTCGGAGCAACACAGAAAAACAAGAAGTCTGGGCAGCCCACCTGCTCTGCTCACCTGGACCTGACACTGACAACATCCAGCTGGCATCCTGCACGTTAGTGTTCTGCAGCAAGCAGGTGACTTAGCTTCCGTGGAAAGGTCTGGACTGGAAACCTGATTGAAAAACACAGTAAGATGCAGCCAATAAGTTTCCCAAGCATCAAATGCTAAAAGGCTTGAATGCAGAAAGGTGATTTTTCTTTTTAATTGAATTCTTGCTCAGCTGTACCTGGGGTTTGCAAGTGTGTGTCAGGGTTCGATGGAGCTTGAGAAGTCCCAGGGCAGGTGAAGCTGTGTGTTCACTCTGTGCAGCCCCGGCCTTGGCTGAGCCCACGTGGGCTGGCTTAAGACTTGCCAGCTGGAAACAACAGCTACTCCCTCATGGCTAAATGTCATATATAAACTACAGTCACATCAAGGACAAAATACCATGCCATCTAAGGCTTAAAGCCACCTGCTCAGGCTGCTCAATAATAAAACCAGCTGCATCACACCTCCCAGACACTGCGAAACCCTGCACACGTCCACTAACAAAAAGCCTTTCACCAAGTGTTGTTTTTCTCCCCAAACACCACACTTTATTTCTCTAGATTCTCAGTCCAATTTGCCCTTTATTTGGGGTTTGAAGTGCTTAATAAACATCACCTACTTTTTCCTCCAAGTTTGGAACCAACAGAGAGATAAGACAAAAGAGTCTGCAGATGAAGTTCAAACATGGATGGAGAATTTGTCACTTGATTTGTCTGTACAATGCCAGAGATATTAAAGCACATTTCCTTTTTAGGAAACTACTTTATTGAGCTATACTTTATATGTCATACAACTCATTTAAAGCATACAGTTCAGTGGTTTTTAGTATACTCACAGAGTTGTGAAACCATCGCCACAATCAACCTTTCAACTTTGGACGTCTTCACCACCCCAAAATGAAATCCCTTCCCATTAGCAGTCACCCTCATTTACCTCCAACATCCCTGTCATCCGCCCATTCCCATCCTAGGAAACTATTAATTTGCTTTCTGTCTCCGTAGATTTGCCTATTCTAGATATTGCATATAAATGTAATCATACAGTAAGTGGACTTTAGTGACTTTCACTTGGCACAATGTTTTCAAGTTGTATCCATGTTGTAGCATCAATCAGTACTTCATTCCTTTTTATTGTCAGATACTATACCATTGCATGGATATGCCATACTGTATTCACTAATTGATGGAAATATGGGGTGGTTCTACTTTTGAGCTATTATGAACAAGGCTGCTATCAACATTATTGTACAAATTTTCATGTGAACACAGGTTTTCCTTGTCCTTGGATATATACTTAATAGTGGAATTTCTGGGTGAAATGGTAACTCTACGATTAACATTTTGAAGAACTGTCAAACTGTTTTCTAAAGTGACCGCACCATTTTACATTCCCAACAGCAATGTAGGAGGGCTTTAAATTTTGCATATCTTTTCCAACACTTGCTACTTATCTGTTTGTTTGTTTTTTTTAATTACAGCCACCCTAGTGGATGTGAAGTGGTATCTCATTGTGGTTTTGAATTGCATTTCCTAATGGCTAAAGATGCTGAGTATATTTTCCTGTGTACATTGGCCATTTATATATCGTCTTTGGAGAAATGTCTCTTCAGATCCTTTGGCCATTTTTAAATTGGGTTATGTGTCTTTTTATTATCTTTATTGTCTTTTATTGTTGAGTTGTAAGTGTTAGTTAGAGTTATTGTGATTTTAGTATCATATCTAAGAACACTTTGCCTAAACCAAGATAATGAAGAAAAATTCCTATGTTTTCCTCTAAGAGTTTTATATTGTTGTCATTGTTGTTCTTTATTTGTTCATTTGTTTTTTTAGTTTTAGCTGTTACATTTAGATCTATATTAACTTGGATTTAATATTTGTGATGTTGTAAGGAAGAGTTGCAACTTCACTCTTTTGCATGTGTACCCAGTTGTCCCAAAACCATTTGTTGAAAAGAAATGTGTATTTCCTTTTGTAGGGGACAGGAGAGATCATCTGATGAGCTCGGAAGAGAAGCTGGCAGTCTATTCAATGGAAGTCTGGGCAGAGACTTAAGAATAACTCAGATGATATAATGAAAAAGTATAGTCAATGAATAATTAAATTCTCTATATCTTATTTTCATTTTAACTGTTGATGAATATTTACTTCGTACCAATAAACTGTGTGGTAGATACTGTGGATTGTCTAGTTCAACCCATTCCAACTTCCTTCGAGCATTTAGTATCTTAGAAGACCCTTGGAGATAGAGTTTCCAATGTCATTTAGGCTCATCTAATCAGATACATGTGAGTGAGACTTTGGTTCAGAAACAAACCAAATGGGAGGAGAGTCAGTGTAGGTTGTGGCAGAGAGAGTACATACAGTTCTGGAACCCTCACTAGAAGTGAAATAGCCTATTTTTTTAAAGATAGCTTCCTGATATAGTGACTTTCTGATCCTGGCAAGTGTAGAAGCTTCTGAGTTCTGAAACTTCTGGGTTTTGAGAGAGCTGTCTTGGTTCTTTGGCTCCTTGCTTGGAAGGATCACAAGCAGAGCTGGTGCAACAGAGTGATGGCAGATGCGAAGCACTTCCACACAAGCAGGCTTTATTTGCAAAGCTAAAGTACGTTCCAGAGAGAGAGGAACAGGCCTTTCCCATGAGTGGTGAAGACCCTGCCTTTAAAGACAGAGCATAGAAAGTCTAGTACACTCTGAAAATTAGTAGAAAGCAGACTGCTCCTATAAGGAACAGCGTCATCCCATGGTTAGGGTCTGTTCTTTATGCTAATCCTTAATAATATGTTGAGCTGGGGGTGAAATATTCATGTCTCTTCCGGGAAGTGGGCGGAGATTCCCAGAATCATGTACCCTCCCATTTTCTGTCTTTATATGGCTGGCTCCAGAACTGTCATGGCGCTAGGGGGGTGTGATTTTTACTATGCTAATGGGGAAGGTTACCTGCAGACAGGTTCTCTATTCCTCTGCATATGCCCCGGTAGAGGGAATGTCCCTAAACCACCATTTCCCACTGTTGTGGCTTCTACTCTTTATCCTCAGTGGTCCGTGCCACCTGCATACTCTCATCCCTACCTAACATTCTTTTTTTTTTAAATTTTAATTTATTTATTTACTTTTTATTTTTTTGTTTTTCAGCTCATTACGGGGGTACAAAAGTTCAGGCTATATATATTGCCCATGCCTCCCCATCCCCTTGAGTCTGAGCTTCAAGTGTGTCCATTCCCTAGACAGTGCACATCGCACTCATCATGTAGGTATGCACCCATCCCCTCCCCCCACCCCATCCCCCCCCAGTCAGAACTTCAAGCGTGACCATTCCCCAGGCAGTGCGCATCGCACTCATCAAGTAGGTATACACCCATCCCTTCCACCCAGCCCCGACCTCTGTCCGATACTCAATTGGTGTTATTCCCCAAATGTGCACTCAGGGAAACCAGTTTGCTGGTGAGTACATGTGGTGCTTATTTTTCCATTCTTGGGATACTTCACTTAATAGAATGGGTTCCAGCTCACTCCAGGAGAACAAAAGAGATGCCATATCACCATTATTTCTAATAGCTGAGTAATATTCCATGGTATACATATACCACATTTTGCTAATCCATTCATGAATTGATGGGCATTTGGGTTGTTTCCACATCTTTGCGATTGTGAATTGTGCTGCTATAAACATTCGGGTGCAGGTGTCTTTTTTATAGAATGACTTTTGTTCTTCTGGGTAGATGCCCAATAATGGGATTGCTGGATCGAATGGTAGGTCTACTTGAATCTGTTTAAGGTATCTCCACATTGCTTTCCACAGGGGTTGCACTAGTTTACAGTCCCACCAGCAGTATATGAGTGTACCTGTCTCTCCACATCCACACCAACATGTATAGTTTTGGGACTTTTTGATAAAGGCCATTCTCACTGGAGTTAAGTGACATCTCATTGTGGTTTTGATTTGCATTTCCCTGATGATTAGAGATGTTGAACACTTTTTCATATGTTTGTTAGCCATTTTTATATCTTCTTTTGAAAAATTTCTATTCATGTCCTTTGCCCACTTTTTGATAGGGTTGTTCGATTTTTTCTTACTGATTTTCCTGAGTTCTAAATAGATTCTTGTTATCAGTCCTTTATCTGATGTATAGTATGTGAAAATTTTTTCCCATTCTGTAGGTTGTCTGTTTACTCTCGTGACGGTTTCTTTGGCTGTGCAGAAACTTTTTAATTTGATCAGGTCCCATTTATTTATTTTTGTTGTTGCTGTGATTGCCTTAGGGATCTTCTTCATAAATTCTTTGCCGAGGCTGATGTCTGTAAGAGTCTTTCCTACGTTTTCTTCTAGAATTCTAATAGTTTCCGACCTAAGGTTTAAGTCTGTTAACCACCGTGATTTGATTTTTGTGAGAGGTGAAAGCTGTGTGTCCTGTTTTAGTCTTCTACATGTGGCTATCCAGTTTTCCCAGCACCATTTATTAAATAAGGAATCTTTTTCCCAGAGTATGTTTTTGTCTGCTTTGTCAAAGATTAGATGGCTATATGAGGATGGTTTTATATTTGGATTTTCTGTTCTGTTCCACTGATCTGTGTCCCTGCACTTGTGCCAGTACCAGGCAGTTTTAAGAACCACAGCCTTGTAGTATAGTTTGAAGTCTGGCAAATTAATACCTCCCATTTTGTTTTTGTTGCTTAAAATTGCTTTTGCTAAATGGGGGTCTTCTCTGGTTCCATACAAAGCGTAAAATTATTTTTTCCTAATCTGTGAAGAATGATGTTGGTAATTTAATAGGGATTGCACTGAATCTGTAGATAACTTTGGGCAGTATAGACATTTTAACAATGTTGATTCTACCAATCCATGAGCATGCCTACCTAACATTCTTGATGGTGGCTGGGCAGCATCGCCCTTGGTAATTTAGTTTTGTCATGTGTTTCTGAGAGTCCTGAAGTTTGATTTATACTTTCCTTAGCTCTCCAATGATCCTGTGAATAATTTACAAATGTCTTTCTGCTTAAACTAGAGAAGATTCTATTGTCTGCAAGTAAGTAAACTGGTAAGTAGAGTCATGGGAAATAGAAGTGGTGTCAGGAAAGACTTCCAAGAAAATGGGAATGTGGGATTGGCTCTTCAGCTTGGGTGGGTTTGAAAGCAGAGAGGGACCTGTTACCATTTTCTGGCATTTTTTGTCCTTGGTATCGTGTTGTGAGACTTAAATTGTCACCTGCAGTCACCTGGAATGAAGAGCCTATTGAGAGCGAGGTTTTGGCAGATCCAGTGCCCACTGTGGGAAAGATGAGAGGTAAGAGCAACTTTGGATGGGCCGACTTCTTCCAAGTGAGTTAAAGAGCTTTAATAATTAAACTAACTCAATAATTCAACATCTTGATTTAAGACAGGTAGTTTCTTGACTGTGTGTGTTTGGATTTTCCCCAGAAGCAAATTCAAATATAAGTAGTTTATTTGAGAGGAAATGCTAGGTACAGGGGTGAGAAAGTGAGCCAGGAAAGGTACATAGCCAATAAAAGGTACGTTTTCAAGCAAGCTATCACTCCAGGCAACCAGTGCTCAATCTCCCTGGAGAACTCTGGATGGTAGATCTCCATCTGGAACATGCTGCAGAGTTATCTCAGCCCTGGAGCAAGGCACAGACACAGGCTTCTCCCAGGGCTGGCACTAATTAGCTGGTCCTTTCAGCCTTCCCTGTGTCTAGGCAGAATGGACTGTGTCGGCCACAGAAGGCCTCAGACATGAGTCCACAGGGGATGGCTCTTAGAAATAGAGTTGGCATGCTCAAAATGACAAGTGTCCAGGGATATATGTGGTGCACCAGTAGAATCTGGTACATTTAAATAAGCTGTATTTTCTTGTAGTTTGTAGCTCCAGATAAGGCCCACATATAGCTTAAAATTGGACACAGAACCTGATTCTGTGGGTTCCTGATAGTAGAATTCATAAACTTGCTATGTTTCTTAGGCCAAAGTTATGGCACTGATTATTACAGAGTGTGATCCAGAGGATTTGAATAGTGATATTTGGTAAGAGTCAAATGACTCACATTATCCTGAATTCTCCAATCTCATTGAGGCTTCCTTGCCTGGACAAGTAGACTTACTTTCAGTCCGAGGAGGCTGGTCCTGCCTTAGGAGGCAGGAAGACCATGTCGTGGTGACCTAAAATTCTGACTTCAGGAATGCTAACTCTCCCACCAAAATGGACCCACAAATGAGAGTCAGATCCTGGTATGCCTCAGAGGCTAATTACAGTATCATGTCTGGCAGCAGAAGGCTCACATGCTAAAAGATTTGTAGGACTTTAACATTTATTATAGCACAAACCTGGAGGAATATATGTAGAATGGAGTCCAAGGGTGCCAAACATGATTTTTGATCTTCCTGAAATTACCCATATGGGTCATCTTATCAAGGATTCTGCATTTAATGAGCTATCATGTGTAACTGGGCAATGGTTTTGTTTGCTTGACTGTCAACTGAAAGCTGGACACAACACTACCTGGAAAAAATACCTTGCTAAGGTGGGCAACAGCATCTTTAAAAAGAGCTGTAACATAATGACCACACTCTGTAGACCAGAGGTGAGGGGAAGAGTTGCTGCCATTGAAATGGATCCCACCAGCCCTGATTACAAGTGGGGTGATGGGACCCAGGAGAGGCAAAGTCAAGCAGTTACACGTAACCACTGGCAGCAAGGTGGGCTGGGCTGGGGTGGTAATTAGCATGCTTCAAACCATAGCAGTCTTTGCTGGTGAAATATCCAGGCAGCCCATGAAGGTTATGCTTGATCTGTATGACTGAAAGACCCAGCTTTGTCCAACAAAGTTCTGCCTTGGGTCACCACAAGGGCAAGTCATGTATTTCCAGGTCTGTCTCAGTTCACAGACCAAAGTTCCTTGAATGAATGGGGGAATCAAGGTACCCTGAGGAAGGACCCTCTGGTAAGAAGACAAATACATATTGTGAATTTTTCTCCTATCCTTTTCAAAAGGGACCTGCAGCCATTTGCCAGAAGAAAGAAATAACCAGAATTTTCTGGAATGTTTGGATCCTGATTCAGAGGCAGGGAACTCAGAAGACTGCTGTGGTCCACTGGTCAGATGAGGCTTTTCAGGAGGGTCATGTGATAAAAAGAGATTTAACCTGAATCTCCCCTGGTCACAATGTCTCTTTAACCCATTCTTTATTTCCTGATATAGAGATGGGTTGAGTACCCAGCTATTAGCAGAATCTCTGCACTGGCATCCTGACCAAAGAAGTGAGGGCTAGGACAGTAAGAAGGGTCTGAAGGATCCACTGGTGTGCCCTGTCCCCACCAAAACCATACACCAAAGAAATTGGTGGGAGGGGCACATACATCAAGTTTTCAGGGGTGGTGATTTCTCTCTCAACCCCATTTACCATGGAATTTTTCTTAGTATAGAAGACACATGGATCTTGGAAGGTGACAGCAAATTACTGTAAGCCTAACCCTACCTCAGGAAAATAGCTGTGCCAGTGTGATCATTTTAGGAGAATAAATCAGCATGACTCCTGGGGTATGGCAGGCAGTTATTAACCTGGAAGTTGTCTTTTACCAGGGAACACTGGAAACAGTCTTCTTGCATCTGGGAGGCACAGGGGCTTTGTTCTTTCGCTGTCCCACATAATATCAATGCCGGTCCACTACACTGATAGCATCACGGTGATGCTATATGAGGCTATTTGGTGGCAGTGACAAGGCCTTGAAAAAAGCCACGTCCCCCTTTGGAATATATTTGTTCTGTTTTGAGACTATCTCTTAGCTTGCTGTTGGACCCTGGTAGAGACTGACCATTGAACATCAGTGGACCATTTAACCTGAGCCTCCCATCACAGAGTGGCTATTATCTGAGCTATGAAGCCATCAAGTTGGGTGCACAGTTAGTGCTCCATCATCACCTGGAGGTGGTGTGAGTATGGGGCTGGGCTCCAGGGGGTCTTTCAGGAACAGATAAATTGAACACGCAGCTCACACTCCCTGTGTGCTTACCCTAGAAGTGCCATCTTGTTCTCAGCCCACAACCAAGCCTCCACGGGATGTCCTGTGACCAATCTGATAAAGGAAGAGAACTCTCGATTTGTTCTATAAATGGTGCCATAGATATGAGTGCCCCAGTGGGAACTGGATGGCCGTGACTTTACATTGTATTCAGGCGTAGCACTGGAGGAGAGCAGATAAGAGAATTTCTTCCTCTAAGCAGAATTACAAGCAGTCCATGTTCTCTGTTTTTCTGGAAGAAGAGATGGCCTGAGGTGAGAGTTTACACCATTTCATGGGCTGTGGCTTATTGTCTGGCCAGATAAACAGAGATTTGGAAAGAACAAAACTAGAGAATAAGTGACAAAAAGATCTGTGAAGAGAATGTGAATGGGCCTCTCGAAAATGCGCCTGGAATATGAGAGTATTTATGGCCCATGTGATTTTTACTAAGAATCTCCACTTTGGAGGAAGCGCTTTATAATCAGGGAGACTAATAACGTGCATTGTTCATACCAGTCAGCCTCTTTCTCCAGCCATCCCAGTGGTTCCTCAGTGGAGTGACAGTGGACAAAGTGCACCAAGGTGGCGGGGGCCGGACTGGAGTGCATGGACGAGGCAGTGTGGACAACCCTCGAGCACGAACTGAGGTCTACCACCAAGGCTGTGACCAATGTGCAGCATCAGTGACCGACTCACAGCCTCCGACACTGCCCCGGATCCTGGGGCTGGGAAGACCAGCCAGCCACTTGGAGGAGTGAGGTTACATTTTCACCTTTTCATTGTGGAGAGCCAGTGATTCATGCTTCCTGAAATAGACATTAATACTGGAGATGGTGCTTCTGTAACACCGAGAGGGAACTTACTGAATGCCTTATTCATGATAGTGGTGTGCCACAAACATTGCTTCTGACCAAGGAAATTCTTTTACAACCTCCTTCCTCCTGTCAAGTGCAGAGGATTTGCTGATATTCAAGGATGATGTCATCGTCTGTATAATACGACCTTTTAAAATGGTAAAATAACCTATTGGAGACTCAGTTATAGCACCAGTTGGGAGCCAACACCTTGAGAGGTTGGGGTGGTATCCAATAGGATGCAGTATATACTCTTAATCAGTGACTGATAGATGGTGGTGTTTATCCATAGCCAACAAAACAAGGCCCCAGGAGCCAACAGTAGACATGGCAGTGCAGCCTCTCACCAATGCACCTAATAACACACTTGCACACTTCCCATTCCCCCAACTTTGGTTTCCAATGGTAGGCTGTTGTTCTCTATGGATGGCCTGCAAGTTGAGACTGCTGTCCAGCTCCACCTATCATAGGGTGAACAGACCAACAAGAGGGTTACCACACTGGGGGTGGCGACAGACCACCAAGGAGATCTGTCTTTGCTGTCACGCAATGCAGGCATGGCTGAGTGTTTCTGCAACTCAAGGATCCTTGATGTCCCTTTCAGTACTGCAAGGCTAGCAATCAAAATTAATTAAAAACCATGGCAGCACCATTAAGTGGGATCACAGAGTACTCATATCCTTTGGGAATGAAGGTTCAGGTCACCCCACTGGATGGAGAAGTTTCACCTGCTGAGAAAGCAAATACATCTGGAGCAGGTGGAAGGGAAGGAAGGGAATGAATACAACCATGGCCTTGCTGCCCATGTGACAACCGCAGTAGTCACCTGAAGTTCAGCCCTTGTTTACTGTATTAAGTGTGAATTTGCATTTTGGTATTGTAACTAGGCAACACTACTGCGAAGGAAGGATCCCAGAACTAGGGAGACCTTGAGGATACAAGCCTCGAACAGTCACAGAAATCTGCAGAAAGCTTTGAAATTCCACAGGCCTTGAAAATGAGCTATTTTAGCCAATTTGATTTAATTTTGAAGAACAGAGAGATTCTGCCTAACATCAAAAGGACTAAGTAGCAGAATTTGGTCCACAGCTCAGACCAGGACAGTTTTGGGGTCACACAGAGTGATTTAGTTCACGACACCCAAATGCAACAGCTCTTGCCTCCAGAATCTGAAGTTATACTCTCGGGGTTGGGTTCCCTTCTTAATGGCAAGGGAACAAGGTGCAGCCACTTGCTTCTCCTTTGCAGGAGATAATTTAACAGGCCCCCAAATTCTGGAACATAAGACACTGGGCGGGCAGGCACTTCTATTTTTGTATTTATCCTCTTTCGTCACACAAGTGTCTATCACAGGCATCCCGGAACCTGCCATCTCCTGCCCTAAGGGTCCTAACCGTGGCGCTGTCCACACAGGGGGCCAGTTGGTGTCCTGCAGACTGGGCCCCTCGGGGGATGCGGACTGCTGAAGTCTGGTTCAAGCACAGGAGAGGAGTTGTACACAATTCCCTGTTAGCTTGCTCCACCTACTCACCCTCTGAAGGTTACTGTTGTGCCCCTGGGTCCTCTTCTCTTCAGTGTGATCCAAGCCTACTTAAATGTCGCCCCTCCCACGGGCACTCCAGTCGGGCAAGTATAGCTAGCACAGATCCCTTCACGTGTCCTGCACTCCCCTCGCCAATCCCTTCCTTAAGGTCCACGTGCAGGGCGCTGCTCTGCAGAGCAGAGTGGGTATGTGTGGGCAGGACAGACAAGTCCCGTCCAGCCCGGCATGCCCGTCTCCCCAGGCCTTTGATTTCCCTCGCGCCCATCACAGCAAGGAACACCTGGCCTTTTGATGTCATTTGCCACAAGCCAGTTCAGAGCAGGTTTGCGTGGGCCATCGCAGCACCTGTGAGAGCTCCAGCCCTGTGTGCGCTGCAAGGGAGCCGAGGTCTCTGGTAAATGCAGCCGCGTCGTATGTTCAGCTGAGTAACATTGTGTTCCACCCTCTCTGGTTGAGCACTCTCAAAATCCACTCCCACAAATATCCCCCAATTCCAGATGGGGGAAAGCACACATCTGTGTCTCCTTTGCACGTTGAATAGAAGCCCAGAAGGACAGGTTGCTGGAGGGTAGGATTCAGTGGCCGTGACCTTGAGTGCCTTTGACAGCTCTGATTGCTGATTTTTCTGGACCTGATTGTCCAGCTCTGTAAACTGCAAGGTATCCTCCTTATACATTCTCCTCTATTGAAGTGAGCTAGAATCCTAACAAATACAGAAATTGGCACCAGAGAATAAGCTGCCAACCTTAGACTCCAGAGAGACAAGGAGTTAGAGTACGTGGGACTAGTCATTGGGCCAAGATGGGAAGAAAGACAGTGAAGCCTGAATCGTTCTCCAAGATGTGAAGCCAGATCATATGAACACAGTTCAATGCTCACCTGCGGTCCCAGGGGACAAGGAGCCCACAGAGGTTAGAACCGGCCCCTGATTTCAGATGGACAGGGCTGAGGTCGCCTGAGCAGCCCTTGCACTAACATCACGGAGAGGCCCAGATTGCAAATGTCTTTCAAGGCACAGATAAAACTCAGAGCCCTTTTGTAACCAGTAGCCAGAGAGCAAAGATGGATTAAATGGCAAGTATAAGGATTAATTTGAAATTTTAGGACCAGGTGAGTTCACAGCTGTACCCAGACCCTTATATAAAAGTTGGCATTGATTAGGAAAGAGAGGAGCTGTAAACTCCCAACCCCTGGGGACTCCATCCCACACAGGGTCCCTTGCCCGAGGGGTGGCATCTCCCCAGAAGGGAAGCTGCGGCTGTTTACCAGGCCCCAGTGTTGCACAGCTGAGATGGGGTCTGAGCCCAGCCTGGCCCGGTGAAGTAAGTAAAATGCTGAAGTGGTGCGCAGAGAAGGAGAGCTACATTTGGAAAGGAAGTGGAGAAGGTTCTCTTTACCCGTGTGAAGCACTGTGGACAGCCCACCTGAGCCTCACCAAGAGGGAGGAGGAAGGCCCCAAGGCAGGGGCTTCTGGGCAGAGAACATGGGACAATGGTCTCCTCAGGGAACCAGCACTGGGGTGTTTGCCACAGGTGGCCATGGACACCTGACCCTGATATGGCCAATCCGCAGCCTTGCTTGGGGTCCATAGTAAGACTAAGGAGTTCCAGCTAATCTTCATGGAGCACTCACCACGTGCCCAGCCTCCTGCTGGGTGCCTCACACAAACTGCCCTGTTTCAGCTCCATAGCAGCTCTGGTATGCAGGTGCGGTTACCAACCCCAGCTTACAGAGCAGGAGGCTTCGGTGGTGGAGCAGGGCCTAGGCAGCGGGACTCCTCGGCACTCCTACCTCATAAGCAGTGTGTTAGCTATGAGGATCAGACTGTTCTCCGGCCTAGAACCTTCACTGGAACACATGGGAAAGACACAGTCAGTGGTCAGCAGGGGGCAAAATGGACATGCAGAGAGGGGGTGT
Organism: Eulemur rufifrons; assembly: GCF_041146395.1. NCBI lineage: Eukaryota > Metazoa > Chordata > Mammalia > Primates > Lemuridae > Eulemur > Eulemur rufifrons. Next base: position 35,661,034 of record NC_091001.1, on the reverse strand, counting down.
GAGAGGGGGAAGTGGGGAGAGAGAGAATGAGGGAGGAGAGCGAGAGAGAGGAGGGAGAGAGAGAGGGAGGGAGAGGGAGGGAGAATTGAAGGGCAGAGCTGATTCTTACAGCAACTTAGACTCCTGATAGAGTCCTCTTATAGCCTTAAAATAAATCGCCCAACAGAGAGAAAAAGATCCAAGATCAACAAAAACAAATAACATAAATTGCCTCTAACTGCAGGTGACTTGATAGGATTCTGTTCGTTGTAATAGAAAATCAAGCGGAGGGGTGACACATTAGGTTGTTGTCACTGTTCACAACCTCAGGGGAGGGCCCGTATCCGATTGCTGGACTAGTGGATTTGACAGGAGGGAGAAGGGCCGCTCAGGGGAACTCGGGGCTCCCAGGGGCCACAGCTGGCACATTCGAGGACTCACTTAGGAAGGCCATCTGGAAGAGCCACTGACCTCCACTCAGCAGGGGAGCTGGATGTTTCCCCAAGCTGTTATTTGACAGTCACCGTTATCTGAATCCCCCTGTAACATCCTAAAGCTTGTAAGAGACTTGAAGTTCACTAGATTCCAGCTAACGACTTAGGTATAGTTTGATGGCAGTGAGTTCCCAAAATTTATTTCAAATGGGCTTTAGATTCTTACCATGACATGACTTTGCTGCGTAGAGTATATTCGATTTTGCTGCAGAGAACAATGACCAATGGGAAGGATGCAACTCATAAGGAACGTTAAGCACAGATAGTAAGCGAACTGGGAGCTCAGGAGGTATGGATGAATCTCAAAGGGCATGTTAGGGTTAGGAACTGAGTGAGAAAGTGGCTGGTGAAACATGGGCAGAGTTCATCAATGTGTCCCATGGATCGTGAGTTTGTAACTGGTAAAAGGAGTGGAAGGCAGACAGCTTAAATGGAATATCTGATGGCACACACAGAGTGTTACTGATAGATAACAAGGGACAGAGTCATTATCATGCTCCCACTGGACTTATAGCTCTGTCACCCCTGTATCAGCCCAGCACACGCCAATCAAACCATGGCTGTCCAGCAAGGCTAACTGGCAAGCTACAGCTATGGCCAGGGCAGTTCCTCTCTCAAAAGAACAAGTCGCTGCCTTTCTCCAATAGAAGGGTGCTGTTGGCCCTAGGTGTCCTTCATCTGTGGGGCCCCGGATCCAACTCCAAGTCTGGTCTTCGTCATCACCCCACCAGTGGGAAGGCTGATGCAGGAGAGAGAGAGAGACAGGACCCATGAACCTTGCACAAGCCAGGCCTCTTGGTCTGGGCCTCCCGCCAATGCTGCCCTGCTAGTTTACCTACCCCGTCTCTCTCCCTCACTCCTCGTTGGATGCGTTAATCACATGTGATAAACCATGAGCTTATGACATGGTCATCAGAGGATGTCATACCCTGGAGACAACGTTCACATCTCTAAACTTGCACTTCTTAGCTCAGAAATTTCAGAGTTTACATTTCCTTGTATGGCCACAAGCTGGAACTTCAACTGAAGAGCCAGGAAATTATTATTCAGTGTTACCAAGACACATTTTAATAGCAGCTTATCTTACTCAATTTTATTTTTCAGTATGGTAAGCACAGAAACCCCCAAATGAGATTGAGAAAAAGGTGTGCTTGGTATACTTGCATAGATTTCTCATTCAAATGCATGGATACTTACAATTCCTTTTTACATTCAGCACTTGATTCTAGAGGTGCCTTTCAGCTCTTTAAATACCAGATTTTAGCTCTGCACAGAATGCCCGAGGAAGGGAAAAGAAATAACAAGAAGAGCACGGCTGTCTTTGCTGAAGTGATGGTAGATTTCTAGAAGGCATTGCAGAGGATTTCTGTTGGTGCCACCTCTAATTAGTACTGCTGGGATTAAACTTAATAGTTTCTGAAGTAAAGTTAGCACGAAGGAAAAGCAAGCACATTGACAAAATGCACTCAGAGTCAGCTGTGGGACAGCCGTCACGCCTGCTTGTTGCTAAGCTAGCTTCAGGCACCTCACTTTGGAAACGAGCAGGGTAAACGAATGCAAAATAAATGAGAAATCTCTGTAAGTTTCCTTCTCTGACGTTCACGGAGAACTGACAGATGTCGTGCCCCAGAAGATCCCAGATAGTCAGTGACTGCAGAGGTCTGCAGGTCTGCAGTGCTCAAAGAGGGTGTCACACAGCCGGGGGTGCCCAGCCAGAACTGCTGGTCCAGGGAAGTATAAATCATCACCTTGACCACCAGAGACCTTGCAAGCTCCCTCCTGGTGGCACAAAACTAACCAATATAATACAATTCCCAAATAATACTTGCCAGAGGGATTTGAAAAACAGAAAAACATGGTGTAGACAGGTCAGCCCAGAGGGCTCAGGGGCTGAGGAAGTTTGGGGCTGGGAAGTGGAATTTGAGATGGAAGCTTCAGCCTACGTAGAATATGTATACGTGAAGAATGTTCATCTTGCTGTTTTGCTTTAAACAGCATACAAATAGCCTGCTTTTTCTCTCTTTTCTTTTTCTCTTGACATTGATCAGGTGTAGTTTTCTTGGCTTGTTTCACAAGGTACTTAGGATGTGAGCATCTACTATTTGTGGTGATTAAAATGTCCATACATCATAATAATGGTGATGTGTGGACCTGTGAGATGCTTGGCATTTCAAAAAATCCTTTTACCTTTGGAAAATTCACCTTTGCACTATCCAGAGCTGAACCATGTAGCAAGTAGGAATTTTTGCCTATAACACACCCCCGACCTCCAAATGTTCACCCACATGTCATTATCTCTGGTAATAGCTGACTTGTGTCCAGGCACTCCTGGGTCTTGACCAAATATTTTCAAAGGTCCAGCTCTCCACCTCTGTGCTGAACTTGGGTTCCCCACCCCTCTTCCTTTCATGCGCCCCACCCACCCAACCTTCCCACACCACCTTCTCTGTCCTCCCACCTTCAGATTGGGTCCTCCCCCACCAGGTCAGGTGGGCCCATCTGAAACTATCTCACACTCAGTGTACCATGGCACCTGGCACAAGGCAGGCTCCTTACTAAATATTTGTTGAATGGATGGATGAATAAAAGAGTTCAAGGGAAAAAACATATTGGTCCTAAAGGGCAAACGTATTTCTAAAATTCAAGCACCTACTTTATGAAATCGAAGAAAAGATGTTCCCTGTTTCCTCGCCAGTACAACAACACTATCTTGGCATACCTGGGACTCAATACCATGCTGCAGCTCTCTCATCCTCTAGCTTGAGGGCAAATAATGGGTCTTACCGTGTAGTTGGGGGCGCACATGGGGCTGTGGCTTCTGGGCATCAGTGGCTCTTTGATGCTTTATACCAATCTACAGGATGTTTCCTCCGAACACCAAAAGCTCTTTAAGACGGACCATATGCTATTCATCATTCTGTCCCTATCTCTCGCTCAACGTGTCATGTTTGAAAATGTATTCACTTGAGTTCCAGTTTCTTGGTGGATACAAACTCTGGAAACCAACCCTTCTTTGACTGATAAAATGAGAACAGGATCTGAAACTCAAGAAAATTATTTAAGCTTAGCCACAATGGAAAAAAAAAAAAAAGAGTATATTCTCATATTGCTGAACAACCTGGCCAACTTAAAGCACTGCTCCCGTCTCTGAATCTTCTTTTTTTCTCATGGACTTCATGATTGTAAACCTATTTCTGAGTACATATAAGTGAATTTTGGCTTATTGTTTTGCTAGTTTATATTGAGAACTAATTGTGAGTGAAAATTACAAATGGCCTGCTATTTTTCTTGGAAGGTAGGTTGACTATAAAACTGCAAATAATTTTATGGTTTGGAGAAAATTCGATTTTGTTTTCTGGAATGCTTTCCTGATGATGAAAAGAGAAAGTGACAGCTTTAATTATCAAGGAAAGAATCATGCGGAGACCGGTTTATGTAGAATTCTCAAATTAAAAAGAATTCAAATATTAGTGTTTCTTAATTATGCAGTCTCAAGAGAAACATTGGAATAATTCTTTTATTAGAAATTCAGGCTTTGTGAGAAATTCATATTTTCATTATTTTATTCAAAAAGCTTTTCAACATTTCGTACTTCAAAGAAATAATTAGCTGTAGAAGACCAGCCTATCAATAGCACATTAATGTCACTCTCAAAACTGATAAAAATAGAAACAATAATGAGGTTAATAGGAAGAACCTACTCACTCATTCACAACTCTTTGCTGGTTTGGGGATTGTACTGGATGAGCAAAGGAGGCTTCCTGCTGTCATGAAGTTCACAGTCTTGAAAGGTGAAGAAAAACTAAATCTAACAAATAGTCACACAAATACTTGTGTAACGACCTTCTGTAATAAGTATTCAAAGTGACAAGTAGAGGGTGTCTTGAGAGACAGCAGGAGAACTTCGTTATGTTGGGGGAGCAGGCATGGCCTTTTGGGGACATGCCGTTTAAGAGCTTTGATGGTCTGTGGGAGTCCAGCAGGAGGAGAGACGAACTGTGTTGCAGGCAGAGGGAGCTGAACGTGCAAAGGCCCTGGGGTAGGGACAAACTTGTTCGGCTGGAGCAAATGAAAGCAGGCAAGCGTGGTTAGAGGGTGGACCAGGGAGAGGGTGGCACACTGGCTGTGAGACGAGGTCAGCAGGGACCACACCACACGATATGCCTGTTTGTGGTTTATTGCAAGGATCCCACACTGATGGAGCACCCTCCCCTTGTTCTCTCTCAAGATTGGTCAGTTTCTTCTCTCCTACGGATGGTGAGTGACCCCTGCGGAAGTAGGGTCACTCACTCCTGACTGTGAGGTCAATCGTTCACTCCCCCCAAACTAGATTATTTCCCTGTAGTTAGTGCAGTGGTGCTCAACCTGAGGGAGGGCAATTTTGCACCACAGGAGACATTTGACAATATCTGGACACATTATTGGTTGTCAGAACTTGGGAAGAGAATTCTACTGGCGTCTACTGGGTATGTTGCTAAACATCCTACAATGAAAAGGACAGCTCCCCACAACCAGCAATCATCTGGCCCCAAATGTCAATAATATGATGCTGAGAAACCATTTTAGAAATAGGATTTTTCAAACTGTGAGTTGCAACCTGCTGATGGATTATGAAATCTCTCTCTATTGATAAAATAGAGAACAGACAAGAGCAGAGTGCATCACATACTGTGTGTATGTTTGCGTTATATGAATGTACACCACACACACGTGTATGTTTTTGTAAATCGAGTGGCATTGTGAAATGTGTTCCTTACTGAAGCTGCAGTTTAAAAAGTTTGAAATTCCCTGGGATAGAAAACCTACCAACACATTCTAACCAGTCTGTCCTTCCAACCCCACCACGAATCTGCCCTGTATTGCCATAGCTGTAGCCAGAGCCCAGGTGCTACCTGAAGTAGAACCTCTGCCAGCTGCCCTGTGGCCGTGGTGGGAGCCATGCTCACTCCAGCCACGCTCTTCTTCTACTCTACCTGAGCTTCGTCTTGGCTTCTCTCTGTCTGATGCACCACTGGCCACCTTAACTGGCCAATTCTTACTGAACCTTTGCAGACACACCTTGACTCTCACCTCCTCTGTGCAGCCTCATTGTCTATCATCCCTGGTAGAGTTCACCGTCTCCGCCTCTGTTGTCTTCACAGTATTTCCTTCCTTCCTCTGTTACGACAGTCACCATCTGGGTTCACGGCTGCCCGACAGTGAGCTCATTGGGGGCAGTAGTTATGTCTGACTTCTCTTGCTGCCTTCAGAACCTAAATGAGTGCCTTGCATGGATAAGAGGTGCTCAGAAGACATTTGTCTAATAAATTCATGAAAAGAGTCCTTATATTGCTAATTATTTTATAAACTGAAATATACTTTTTTGAGAAAAAAACGTTCTCAATATATATGCTGGATTTTCACTACTGTGAATGTTCCTTCCATTTTCAAGTTTGTTAATTCTAATTTTTTCTGATTATTTAACAAATAGATGCCTATTGAAGACAACTTTGGATAGAACAGAAAGATGTAAAGAAGCCCTCTCCTACAAATCATATATATTACTTATAGAATGTATAAAACAGATTATATAATTGAATACATAGGTGTACACATTGTATATGAAATATGTAAACAATTATATAAAATATATAATTATGTATTTATATATAAATATATAAGCGTATATAAATAAGTATATACAAATATATACACTTTACATATTTATATCTCTCCGCCAGCTCAGTGTGCACGGTGAAGTCATTACAGTTGCTGCTACTGAATGCACCACTTACACCTCCCTGCTGTGTTCAATCTTGGGACTGTTTCTCTCCAGTTTGGCTAATCTCCCGCACCTGAGCCGCCCCTAGAATTTCAACTGCGGCACAGGCTCTCTGGGGTGGACTACACTCTGCTGCCCCCCCGTGTTCCCGCGCAGAACTGCAGAGAGCGGGGAGCGCCCAGTGGGGCCGCTCTGGTCCAGGGTGGTCGCCATCGTGTTGCTAGTTTGTAAGCCCAAGGAACAAGAATTGAATCATGACTGGCACCCATTCGCAGACACTGTTCACAGTCTAAAGAGAGTTGGAAGTCCTCTTCTGACAAGAAATAGCTTCAGTGGGTCAAGGTGCAAGTGAGACAGGACAAGGACCCCTCTTAGAATGAGAAGGGCCGAGACTTTTGTGCATCTCTTTGTACCTTGACTGCGGGAAATGCCTTCCTGCGGGGCCCACAGAGTAAGTCCTGCGAGTGCAGCTTCTGTATTCTGAAGCAAAATGCACAAAGCCTGTCCGCAGTGCTGAGAGTATCAGCTTATTCTGCATTCCAGTTGGCTGGGTGATGGAGAACTTAGTGAAGTCACTCATATTGCATGGAGCTTGTGGGACTGCTTGTATTTCAGGCTTGTCTGTCAGTTTCTCAGTTTCCATGAATTTGGATGGATTTCTGCAGATTTGGTACACTTGTTCATTGAAAGTTTTGCAATGTATGTTTGCCCATCTTTTCCATCTGACGGAATGCTCTATACTTAGCAAAGTCCTGTTTTTCTTCCAGCCCAAGCCCTTGTGAAGCCTCTCCAAGCTTCTCTGTGGGCTGTAGGGCACACCTGGCCCTGCCCGACCTGCACGTGGTCTGCATGTGGGTCACCCGTGTTTCCAGGGCTTGGCAGCACTGTTGCACAGGTGCCCAGGTAGACGGGAGGTGTGCCTCAGGATGCCATCCAAAAACTACATGGATGCTGTAAAAAAAATTTCCAGTAAGGTTTTAATTCTTTTAATAGGTTTTTGAATAGATTTGGAATGTGGGAAGGACTCACAGAAATAAATGTCTTAATGGTTAAATGTCGCTTGCTAATTGCAGCCCATTTTCACTGATCACAGCTCTGAGCACTGCTAGTGAGTGGTTCACGTGCTTCCCCACTGGGGGAGAGCCCTTCACCTCACCCTTGGGTCCCAGCCCCAGATTGTAAGGGGACTGACTCCCAGTGGGGCTCCCACTGGAGGGCAAGGCACCAACTTCCAGGATGCCTTTTGGGCTGCGGAGTCTAATCTACTAGACTTTCTTACTCTATTTTCCTACTTGTTATCCCAAGCAAGTCACTTCAGCTTTTGGAGTCTCCACCTCGTCTGCAAAATGAGCTGGGCTCAAGTATTTCTGAGGCCTCCTCCAACGCTGAGATTCTGGATCCCAAGTTGGAGCATGCAAAAGTGAGGGGCCCGGTGTGAACTGAGAGACTGTAGCAGATGGGAGTGGCTGTCTCTGCCGGCTCCTTGCACAGTGGTAAAAATCGGGTGAGGATCTTTAGGAGTCACTTCACCTCCTGGAGGTTTTCAGGGTGTTGAAAGTTGGAGGCATTCTTGAGAGTGGACCTCACTACGTCTGGAGCTCTGCCCAATTGGGGTACTCTCTAGAAACTGTCCCTCAGTAAACATTCAGCATTTGCACGTGCTGGCGCTGAGCCAGTGCCCCGCAACACTCAGAGAAGGAGGGGTGCTTGCGTGTCTGGAAAGATGGCAAAGAGCTGCTCACATCTGGTGCCAAATTCACTCTATACAGCTTGTGTCGCCCCCTATGGGGAAGTCAGGGGCCCTGGAAAGCCATGCAGTTGTGGGAGGGTTTGCTGTGTCATCCTCTGCATGACATAGCCACCACTGCAGGCACTTGCTAAATGCCAGCAGGAGACTAACAGTCAGTACTGATAAAGAGACGTTCAATCCCTGTTCCGAGGCTGCACTGTCTCCCATTCACTCACATCTCTGTAGCGTTGCATGACAAGGAAAGGAGACCCTGGTGATCTTGATGGGGTGATATTGACTGCCCTTTTGTAATGGCCCTTGTCCTGGGTGCTATTCACACACCCCAGGCTTTTGACCTCACTGTTTACTGTACGAGGGATTGGGAATCAACCGACAGGTGCAGGTCACCCCATAAAGGGTGGGACGGCTTTTCAGGTGTGGTCTGGGCAAGTGCTTCCCATTTCAGGCCTCTCTTCGCTGACTCAAGATAATTCCGTCTTGTTAACTACCTCCTCCTTACAACAGGTTCTTCTTTACTTCTGGGACAATACAGTTTTCTCTCGACATTCTATCTCCTTGGCCAAGTCCTCTTCCTGCAATCATTCCTCATATGGACTGCCAACAAACACTAGCTATAATAATCATTATTACCCATGCCCTATTGTCACAACTGGAGCTGAGGCCACTGGCCTCCTTTGCCATAATTATGGGCACAGCCTCCCAACAGATTTCTCGCCCTCCAGGCAATCGGCCCATCCCTGTCATTCCTTCACACTGCATGAGAGTGATCATTTGTAAAGGCAACTTCTGAGCATGTGGCTTTTCTGCTCGTGCCATCTAATTGCCATCAGGATGAAGTCTAAATCCCTTTTGATGGCTCACACAGAATTTTATGGACATTTTGAAAGGCTTAATAAGAGAGTTGAAAAAGACGAATTACTTTGCAGTAAGAAAGACCCATGGATGGAATTCCAGGGCCACCTGTTGAAGTGGGTGGCAGTCGAGGAGTTGCTGCCACTTGTGAATATCCACTATGTTTCAGGCCCTGTAACGTTGGGTATCTCAATTATTTTCCAAAAAGTCCTATGAGGCCTATCTCATGCTTTATCATTAACTTCATTTTGCAGATGTGGAAACATAAGCCCAGAAAGGACCAAGTGAACTGAGAGAAGTCACACAGGTAGGAGGTGGCAGAGTGTACCCAAACCGATGGCCACCCAGAGCCTGGAGCCTTCACCACCCCCCATTCTGGGAGGCCTGTAGGATTGTCAGTGGGCAGTGAGAAAGCTGGAATTTTAATCACTTTGGAGATAATTTTAGCTTCACAAACAGAAGTGTTTTCTCATATAAGGAAGGAAAGGATATTTTCTTACCAAATTGCGTATTCATCCTAAATGGAGAAGTCATTAAAGGGTGACAAAGCAGAAATGCCTAGCTGTAGTTTCCAGGTTATGCAAGATAAACAGAAAGAATTCTGCCTCCTGGTTTCTACACTGTATGATGAGGACTGAAGCCTATAAACTCTGGGGATGGGGACAGAGAGAGAGAGAAAGAGAAAGAGAAAGAGAGAAAGAAAATGCCAGATGGAAGCTCTATCACTTTTCATGACCTAATCTTCAAAATCCTGTGGTGTCACGCCTGTGCCTGTTCATTGAGGCAGGCACAGAGGGCCACCCAGGACCATGGGAAGGGAGGTAGACACCACCTTGTGAAGGAGGAGGGACAGTACCCTGGGAAGTCATTGAGCTGAGAAATGATATTGTCACCATTTGTGTGAAATATAATCTGCTGCACTATGACTCTATTGTCTTCTAAGGTCATTCAAAGCTACTTCCCTAGAATGTCGCCCCTTTGAGGAGAAAGGTCTTGTCTGCCTTTTCTCTGATGTGTACAGTGCCTGGCACATAGTAGGTCCTACGATCCATATTTGTTGAATGAATGAAGACTCTAAACATTCAATAATAAGAAAACAACAACCCAAGAAAAATAGAGAAAAGATTTCTTCACTTCGCCCAAGAAGAAAAAGGGATGAGAGAGAAGCACATGAAAAGATTCTAAACATCATTAGTCACTAGGGAAATGCAAATAAAAACCACAATGAGATACCACTCCATACCTAGTAGAATGGCTAAAGTTCAAAAGAGTGGCCACACCGAATGCTGGCCAGGATGTGGAGCCATTGGCATTCTCTTACATTCTGGTAGGAGTATAACTGGTGAAGCCACTTCGGATAAGTTTGACTATTTCTTAAAATTTTAAATATACATTTATGTGATTTCACCCCTAGGAATTTAACCAAAGAAATGAAAACATATGTGCTTACTAAGACTTGTACATGAATGTTCATAACAACTCTACCTGTAATAGCTAAAATCACACAATACCCCAAATGTCCCTCAGTAGGTGAGCATATAAACAGATTGTTGTCTATCAGTACAATGGAATATGACCAAGCAAGAAAAAGAAATGGATTTACACAGCAACATGGATACATTTCAAAATACTTATACTGAATGAGAGAAGCCAGATAAAAACAAGTACATACTATAGCATTCAATTTATATAAAACTCCAGGAAATGCAAACAAATCTTTAGTGACAGGAAACAAGGTAAGGAGAGTGAGTCCAAAGGACCAGGAGGAATTTTTTGATTGTGGTTGCCTCCATTTCCTATTGCTGCTGTAACAAATTATCACCACGGTAGTATTAATAGCTTTAAAAGAACACAAACGTATTCCTTACAATTCTGGAGGTCCAAGATGAATCTTATGGAGCTAACCTCGAGGTGTCGGCAGAACTAGTTCCTTCTGGAGCATCCTGGGGAGAAGCTGTTACCTGCCTCTCCCAGCGTCAGAGGCTGCCAGCCTTCCTTGGTGCGTGGCTGTGTCACAGCGACTTCTGTTTCCATTGTCAGGCTGCCCTCGCCCACATATGAGGACCCTTGCGATGACATTGGGCCTAACCAGACAATCCAGGATAATCTCCCCATGTTAAGATCTTTAACTTACTCACATTTGCAAAGTCCCTTTTACCATGGAAGGTGATATAGTCACAGGTGCTGGGGATTAGATTGTGGACATCTTTGGGGCCTATTCAGCCTACTGCAGTGACAGTCTTTTCATGGGTGTACATTTACATCAAAACTTAACACGTTGTACACTTTATGTGCAATTTATCGTATGTCAATTATATCAAAGTAAAGGTGTTTTTCAGAGAGAGAGAGAGAAATGTATTTTCTAGAATGCCTGTCTCTGCACTCTGAAAAAAATACACTAAATATGATACCTGAATTATCTGTCTGAATAATGATATGATTTTGGATTTAAACCATTTGAATTTGATTAAAGATGCTCCATCGTCAATGCCCAGTAGAAAATCTTTATACTTTCCCACCACCACTGTGGTGGTTGGCCTTGCTTTTGTTTTTGGAGTGCATTATGACATTTTAATACACATATATATTTCATATATAAATATATTATTTATGTTATGTGTATATAAAATCACTACTTCTGGCTGCTGGATATTCTAGTAGCTCTCTTATCATTCGCTCACATCTACATGTAGTGTGTAAATCAGAGGAAAATAAAGCTTTTAGTACTGTGGTCGCTTTACTGCTGCTGCAATTTTTTATTTTATGGTACATTCACTTCCCTCAGCTTCTGCGAAGAATATAGTTTTTGTCCTTGCAAAGTTAAACTTTACAAACTCATTTGCTGAGCAGCATATAAAGCATTTTTCCAGTGGTCAAGATGGATTTTCTATGGTTCATGATCCAATGCTTACTTGAAAGAATTTTATGTAAATGCATGCATAAAAATCCATTTGGGGTTATGAAGGAAACAAAAATGTTTCGATAAACTTGTCTTAGTCCTTGGGGTGATTTCAAAGCCAACTCTCCAAGACAGCTGGGTGGACCTGAATGACGATGGTCCTTCTCACTCCCACAGGACTGGGAGGGGGATGTCCCTGGTGCTCCCTGGGTCGGGACAGAGGAGTGTGCGGAGCATATGTGACGAGGGTGTGTGGTACTGGCTGTGCCTCCTCCTGCTGTGCACAGGGCCCTGTGAGCAGGACGGGGCTGACACTCGCTCTTCGATGAGCCCCTCTTGTTGAAATACTCAACATTCCTGTAGGAACGTGGGTGCCTTGGACCCTGGTCCTTAAGAGGGGGAAGGAGACGCAGAAGGACCACCCCCCACCCCGCCAGGGCCTTAGTGGTGCACAGGCTCAGACAGCCACAGGGAATGAAAAACATGTTATTTCCTAACACTTTGTTCCTTTGCTCAGGTTAAATTTTGACCTGGATCCCTTATAGACATGGCCTCTCTCACACACCGTCTCGGTTTTACATTTGTCACTGCTCTTGTGACATCCAGTACTGACGATGTCCCTCCCCACTCCCACCAACTTCTGTATCCTGTCCAGTGTCCTCGTAGCTCTTCAACTTTCTGGCCTGTCAGGTAAGAAGACCAAGGCCAAGAGAGGCTAGAACCACTTGAGATGCGATAGCTCAGGTGTTTGCAGGTAAGTCCACTAGCAAGAGGCCCCAGGAAATGCATTAATGGAAAAAACCAAAACTCTTTACAGGGCAGCAAGAGATGGACCTTTGGTGGGTCATGCCCTGGGCCCAGTTGTTAAACACCACCTGCAGCCAGCCCCCAGGCGACTGCTGATGTGGAATTACACAGGGGCCTCCTAGGACATCAGCACAGGCATTGGTTCCTTATTACTGTAATAATAATAATTATTATTACAGTTCTGGGTATGTCCCTTTGTCACACACCCTAGAGATGGGGCTCAGTGAGTCTTGTGCCAGCTCCAGGCCTATGCTCCTCTGATGGGGCATGCATCAGTGTTTTACCTGTACTTTAGATTATTGCTTCTATCATTACAGATAACTATGCTCAAACAAACGTAAACTAAGCTCGTTCAGATATCAGATGGCCTCACCTCCTGGAACTTTACATTTTATGTGGAAGTTCAGCTTGCTGTTTTGTGTGTACGTTGCAAATGTGTACTCAGCTTCATCCCTTACCCATGGGTCTGTGACAGGCTCCGTAATTGTGAATCTAGCTTTCCTACTCTTTTCTCTCTCCTCTAGAAACTTCCCCTGGAAGGGCCATTTCTGTCCCCGTTCTTCTTGATGGGTCTGTCTCACACTGTCTTCCCAGCTGTTGACATGTCTTTTATTCCTAACCTTTCATGCTCACCTTGTTCCTTGGGACTTGGTGACCCTTGTTAGCACCAGGGATGAGCAAAGAGCATCCTAAATACATGAGGTGTCTTTCATTTGCAACTTGGGAACCTGAACTGTCTAGGTGAAGCATGACATCTAGGCATAGCCTCAGGCTAGAAGGAACTGCTGAGCTTCTGTACTTTTTTTTCTAAAGGGTAAAACATTGCCCAAGTTGTCTGTCATCAGTATGGGCTGGTTTATGCTGTGACTTTTCTCTGGGAAGGAGCCATTTATCTATGAAGATACCTTTAAAGGGAAACATGACAAAGTGGGATTTCAGTCCAATATAGTCTAATGAATTCAATCTGATGCAGAAATAACATCAGGGAAGCTAGGGAATGAACACATGCTGCACAGACGCATAAATCACCTGAAATTATGCCACTGGGCCAGGCTGTAACCATAGTAAGAACAAATCTAACTATATTCTTATTAGGTGAAAGACTGAATTATATTTATCTTTCTATGTATGCCAACTCAAAAGATCATAAAACTTATGCACTTCTTCCATTCTCACCTGGGCTGCAAAAGGTAGCTATTCCCATAACCGATTCAGTATACCTTTAAAGTAAGAATTTGGGCTGCCAACTGGTTGGTACAATTATTCAATTGCCATTCATAATGGTTCTTGGGATGTAGTAAATGGACCAAGTATTAGTCCCATTCTTCCTTCCTTTGTTTTCTAGGAGCTAGAAATCCCAAGGTGTAGTGGAGGTCACACCTGGACCAGACCTCTGAACATACGTGTTCTTGACTGGACTCTGGTTGTTACTGGAGGAGTGATCTTCAACAAGGCTCTTTCCCTCTTTTTTTTGTATAACTGGAATCTGTATAAATCAGTGGTTCCCAAAGGGGGACAGTTTTTCCTCCCAGGGAAAATGTCTGCAAACATTTTTTGTCGTCACACCTGTATGGGGGAGGGTGTCCTACTGACATCTAATGGGTGGAGACCAGGATGTTGCTGTGAACACGCTACATGCACAGGACAGCCCCGCTACAGAGAATTCTCCAGCCTGAAATGTTAATAGTGCTGAGGAACCCTGGTGTAAAAGTCAATGATTATAATTAAAAGAATTTACAGTCATGCATCAATTAATAGCAGGAATACACACTGAGAAATGTGATTTTGTCCTTGTACCAACATCATAGAGCATATTTACGTAAACCTAGATGGCATAGCCTACTACACACCCAGGCTAGATGGTGTAGACCATTGCTCCCAGGCTAAAACCTGTACAGCATGTTACCGTACTGACTACTGGAGGCAACTGTAACACAATGATAAGTATCTGCGTGTCTAAACACTGTAGAGGTGACTGACTATTGGAGGCAACTGTAACACAATGATAAGTATCTGCGTGTCTAAACACTGTAGAGGTGACCTCTGCACCTCATAGTCTCATGCTTCCCATCTTTAAAATTCAGTCTTTTGCTCTTCATTCATTAATTCACATTGTTTTTCTCTTCTATCTCCCTGTATTTCTTATCAGGTTTTGAGAAGATCAGAACCTCATTTCTGGATAGATTACTTTTTGTCTTCTCTCAGAATTAAATTCTTTTCTAACATTGAATTTGGAAACACAGATTTCGGGAAATTTTTTAGGAAGACTTTGCTTCAGGAATCACTTTTTTCTAACTGACGACACATAAGCAGAATTTCACTTATTTGCTTTTGCTATTATTTGCCATTTATATAATACAATAATTTATGAGTAACATATTAAGACAAGCATTGTAAACGAATGCTACCAACTGTATCAGAGAGAGAATACACTCATTTTCTAGGTATTGTATATACTGTTTTCTATGTTTCTATTGTGCAATTAGATATGTAATAGAAATATAATTTCTACTAAACTGTACACTTAAAATGGTAAAGATGGTAAATTATATATGTATATTTTACCTCAATAAAAATAAAAGATTGAAAATAAAAATATAAATATATTTTTATTGTATTTAAGATATAATATCTATTCATGTGTTACTATGTGACAGATACATAGTTGAAGCTTAAAAATATTTGCTGAATTAAATGGAATGTAATAAGGAAAATTTGAAAAATACAGAGAAACATAAAATATATAAAAAATGTATTAAAATATAAAATTTGCCATCCCTATGAAATAACCCCTGTAAACATGTTGGTGTATATCCTTTAACTCTTGTCCTTGTATGTGTGTGTGTATCTCAGTCCACATTTCTAACTCTGTCTGTAGCTCTGTCATCTCTATCTACATGCACAAACACACATACATATATATAGGCACATATATTTATAAGATTAACAAATTTGGGATCACAGTTTACAAAGTATGTGGTGTTACAATGTTTACAAATGTAGTATAGTGCAGCAGTTAGAGCATGGGTTTGGAGTTAGACAAATCTGGATATAATATTGAATAAGTTTTATAACTTCTTTGTTTATGTGTTTTTTATTCTTGTTAAAATGGGGATGATCATATCTCCTCCCATTTTTGTGAGGATTAAGTGAAATAGCATATGAAAAGTGCTTAGCACAGTCTGTGAAACTTAGAAGTTTTTCTATATTGTTAAGAACTCAATGATGTACTTCCTTGACTTTCTTGTATACATATATATATATATATATTCAGATGATATAAAAATCTCCTCTTTTTCATTTCTTAAGCATTGATTCCTGGAATTAAAATTATTGAATCAAAGGAGATGAATATTATCTCCAAAAAACTTGTACCAATTTCTGATGTTGTATTATAAAAGTAACATTTATTGAATGCTGATTTTAGGCCAGGCATTGTTCACAGTGCTTTATGTGTTTTAATTCACTAATTGCAATGATAACTCTGTGAAGTAGGTGTTATCATTTTCACATTTTACTGATGAGGGAACTGATGCCCACAGAGCCCCAGCGACCTCCGCAAGGTCACACCGCTAGGAAGCAGTGGAGCCCAGACCAGAGTCCAGCAGCCTGTCTCCAGTCCCTGTGCTCCTACCCAGGGCATATCCCTGAGAGGATCGCTGGCTGAATCAATAAGAAAAGTCCGAAACATGAAGGGGGGTGCAAAGGTGGGCGGTGGAGAAGCTGCAACTTGGGGAATAGATGAGGAGCTGATGTTAAATCCAAGGTCTTTAAGAAAGATCTAAAGAGATGGATTTGGGGAGCGGATGGGATGAGGGTGAAATCTGTGATCTTTGACAATATCTCTTAATTACCAACTTCTCTAAAATTAAACAAACAATGACTTTGTTTATTTTTTATGAATCATGTCACATCCTGAGAACCTCATCTTTAGCTCAAACAAGCCATGTTCTGTTTACTTCCCAGTGACTGGTGTAATGAGAGAGCCTTTAATACTCTCCGCTTTTCCAGGGACCTCTCTGAAAACTTAGTGTTCTGAGAAGGTTAATTTGCAAAGGAGAAGGGGTTCACTGACTATTCTTTTATTATTTCAGCACATTATGGGGGTATAAAAGTTTAGGTTATGTGTATTGCCCATGTCCCCCTCGCACCCCCAAGTCAGAGCTTCAAGTGTGTCCATTCCTCAGACAGTGTGCACTGCACTCGTCATGTAGGTATACACCCATCCCCTCCCCCCTACATCTGCCCGACACCCAATTGGTGTTATTCCCAAATGTGCACTTAGGGGATGATCAGGGAAACCAATTTGCTGGTGAGTACATGTGGTGCTTATTTTTCCATTCTTGGGATACTTCACTTAGTAGAATGGGTTCCAACTCTATCTGAGAGAACATAAGAGATTCTATATCATTGTTATTTCTTATAGCTGAGTAATACTCCATGGTATACATATACCACATTTTACTAATCCACTCATGTATTGATGGGCACTTGGGTTGTTTCCACATCTTTGCGATTGTGAATTGTGCTGCTATAAACATTCGGGTGCAGATGTCTTTTTTATACAATGTCTTTTGTTCTTTTGGGTAGATGCCCAATAATGGGATTGCTGTATCAAATGGTAGGTTTACTTGTATCTGTTTAAGATATCTCCATATTGCTTTCCACAGGGGTTGCACTAGTTTGCAGTCCTACCAGCAGTTTATGAGTGTTCCTGTCTCTCCACATCCACATCAACATGTATTGTTTTGGGATTTTTTTGATAAAGGCCATTCTCACTGGAGTTAAGTGATATCTCATTGTGGTTTTGATTTGCATTTCCCTGATGATTAGAGATGTTGAGCATTTTTTCATATGTTTGTTGGTCATTCTTCTGTCTTCTTTTGAAAAATTTTTAAAGCTCCCAGGCGTTTGTAAAGTGCAGTCAGGGTTGAGAATTACTGGCCTTGATCAATAATTTTCAACCTTTCAGATACACATTAAGATCACCTGGGATCTTGAAAAATAAATACATGAATGCCTGGATCCTACCACAGGAGATTCAAATTCAAAAGGTCTAGGTTGTGTCTGGGTCTCAGGGCATCCTCCATCCCTCCTTCCATCCCTCCCGCCTTGCTCCCCCCATCCCCAGATACAAGGTGATTCCAATGTGCAATTAGACTTGGGAATCACTGGCCTAGAAGGAGCCATTTGGCATATGACTCCATGGTGTAGACCAGTGGGGACAGTGTCAGACCTGAGCATGCATCAGAATCACCTGGTGGGCTTGTTAACATAGACGCTGGGCCCCTTGGCCAGAGTTCCTGATTCAGGAGGTGTGGGGTGGGGCTTGAGAATTTTCATTTCTGCCAAGTTCCCAAGTGACACCGCAGGTGCTGCCTGGGGACCCCACTCTGAGGGAGGGGAGGGGACTGTGGTGAGGAGACACAGCGAGTGAGGGAGAGGCAGCACCAAGATCTTTCCTAGGAGTTGTTCCTACTGCTGCTTCTGGCCCTGACGATGCCAAGAAGGGATGCCATCCTGCTTCCACCCAGTGTGAGTTCTTGGCCAGGACACTCTTGGATGTGTTGTCTTGGGACCAGGTGTTGCTTCCAAAGATCCCATGTACTCTGATGGAAAACCTGGTACAGATCCTTCTACCTGGCTCCCCTCCAGGAAAATCATTCTACAGATCAATTTTAGCTCACCCTTGGCATAGATCTAGCTCAAACCAAGAATGGGTTCCCAACCATGGTGGTGTTTCCAGGTGTCAGCAGGGATAGGTTTGCCTATGGCAGTTCAGGGAAAGTTCAGAGTAGTCAGCAGAAGAATGAGCCCAGATGCCAACAGGCCCACAGAGGCAGCCAGGCAACCCGGGGAGGGCACCGCAGAGCACAGGAGGGAATATAGTTGTGGAAGACAGGCAGCTTTTGCAGCAGGAGGGCAGTGTGAGGATGTGTAGACAGAGAGAGCGGAGACCCAACCTGTACTGGGATGGGCTTGGGGTAATTCAGGGTCTAGTCACACAGGAGCGTGGGCACCTTGGTGTGGAGATAAGACAGGGAGAAAGGTTTGAGGAAACAAGGCAGGGGCTCGGCTGTTGGAGATCTGGCCCACAGAGGGTGTGAGCCAGATCAGCGTCCAGGTCTCAGGTCCTGGACGGGGGTGAGGGCACAGAGGTTCAGTTAGGCAGCCTCTGTGCACTTGCCAGCTGTGATGCTCATTCAAGAGTACCTCTGTGCAGAACGGGGCACACGTGGTGCCTGTGTCTTGGCAGCCTGTGGGCTGCGGGACATCTGCAGGGACAACCTGCCCTGCGTGTGCAGTGAGCAGCCATTGGCACACTCCGGCAAATAGTCAATCAAGGCAGTGTGAGCTGTGAAGCGCAGGCCCTCTCCCCTCACTGCCCTGGCTGCCAGCCCGGCAGAGATCTGTCAGCACCCACTGCCGGAGCAGCTTGCTCATCTCAGTCCCTGTCATGAGGCGTTGTCAGCAGAGCTCACACCTACCTCCCATTAGAGAGGTGCCCATTGGGCTGAGGTTGTTTTCAGACGGGCTCTGCTAATATTCCAGTTTCCTGTGGAATTTGTGCTGTGGAAGGGGGAAAGCAGAACGTCTAGGGAGCATCATGGAAGAGGAAAACTTGAAGTGGCTCTCGAAGGATGGGGAGAGGTTTCCTATTGATAGTTGGTATTTGATGTATTAGCACAGTTTGGTATGTCAGTGTCTTGACATATTGAACTTGGCATTTGGACTAGATAGAATTTGTCCACCTTTCTAAATCAGTAGATCTCAACAGGGGGCAATTTTGCTTCCCAAGGGCTATTTGGTAATGTTTGGAGACATTTTTGATTGTCGTGACTTGGCAGAGGGAGGCATGCTACCGGCATCTAGTTGGTAGAGGCCAGGGATGCTGCTAAACATCCTACAGCACGTAGGACAGCTCCCGAGAGAAAGAATTGTCCAACCCAAATGTTAATAGGCTCTGAGAAACCCTGTTATAAACTGAGAGAATTTTGCATATGTGATTTTAGTAACAGAGAAGCTTACATTTGACTTCTGATGGTTGTCAGAGTTATGTTTTGTTTCTGAAACCGGTATACATTTTGGGTATGTAATGTACCCTGTTTAATAAACTGCAGGAGTTGGCAAACCATGGCCTGTGGGCCAAATATGGCCTGCCACCTGCTTTTATAAATAAAGTTTTATTGGAACAGAACCATGCCCATTGGTCTACATATTGTTTATGGCTGCTTTTGTGCGGTAATCTCTGAGTTGAATAATTGCGACAGAAACCATATGGCTTGCAAAGCCTAAAATATTTGCTTTCTAAACCTTTATAGAAAACATGAGCTAACCCCCAGATAAAGGGATGCACTAAATCGCTTTCTACTGGTCAAAACACAGCTATGAAGCAGTAATCCTTCATTACAGCTCTAAGCACAAGTCTGCAGTCCTTTGTAAGCTATTTTTAGGTTCTTCAAAATCACCTAGTCTTCCTGACCTCCTTTTGACTTATTATATGAAAAAGAATGCCGGATGTTACTCCTTCCTTAGCTCAGCGAGATTAATGTAACTCAAGCCAACTCTCTTGCCAGCTTTCCCTCATCTTGCATCACACCCAGCCCAAAGGGGAAGAACAGGCACATGAAAGCATTAACCACTGGGGTGAACTGGGAAGTTGGCTCCTCAGCACTTGTTAGCTGAAAATTGTTGGTTTCAGACTTGTCAGCCAAGAGACATCTACCATATTGAACTTACACTGGTTCTTGGTCCTGCAGCCTCGGAAACTTGATCCCACGGTTCTTGGTTCTCGGTGTTGGTCCGCTCTAGGTGTGGCAGGAGCTCACACTGAGCAAGCTCTCGGGAAGCAGTTCTGAAATCAGAATGCTACGTATTAATTCAGATTGAAAGATAAAACTGCCAAGAGACCTGAGTAATTAATTGTATTGACCTCAACAGTACGTTCTCTTGAAAGCCAAATTGTACACCAAGTCTAACGATCAGAAAGTTGCTTAGTGGTACAGCGATGAGCCCATGATGCCAACTTTATAAAATAGCAGTAACTACAGGAAATACCATGAAGGTCCACTCTGGGCCAGGCACTGAGAAAAGTGCTTACATGCATTATCTCTTTTAAAAGCATTGAAATGACTGTTTAAATTATCTGCCTTCCTGCCACACTCTGAGCTCCTTGCGAACCTTGGCTGTATTTGTCCTGCTTAGTATAATATCCCTAGTGTCTCACATAGTGATAAACATCACTAAATATTTTGTTGAGTGAAAGAAATGAATAGATGAATATGCTCACAATTGGAAAGGAAAAGAGGGGACATAGGACATCTTCCTTTTTGGATCCCAATTAACAGCTGCACCACACACATCACGAGGAGGCAACAGATGAACTGTTTGCAGAGGTTCTTGCGTGGGTTGAGGCTGAAGTCCCACTTATGACTCTGCTGCTTGACGTGGTCTTTCTTTTTAGGGTGGCTATTCCTCTTCTGATGAACATGTTCCCTCTCTTCAGCGTTTTATGTTTTGTTGTGAAAACCTCATGCAGAAATTTACAAACATTGTGTGTATATTATAATGACTAATCATGATGGGAAACACCCAAATAATCCTTGCCTGGTCAAAAAACAGAATGCTGCCAGCATCACAGAAGTCCACCAAGGGGCCCCTGCCTGACTCAGGCCCTCTCCTTGTCCCCAGAGGTCACCATCATGCTGATATTGGTGACAAACATTTTTTAAAAATTTTCTTTATAGGTGTCCAGCTATTGACACATCCCTAAGCATCATATTTTACTTTGCCTTGTTTTGAATTTTGTATAATGGAATAAAACGGTATATACTTCTCTGTAGCTCCCTTGTGTCTCTTTTTGGTCTCTTTTTGTATCTCAATGTTGTGTTTGTCAGATTCATCCATGTCATTTTGTGTTGCTTTTGTTCATTCATTTTCATTGCTCTATACTACTTCATTGCATGAACATACCAGATTTCTTTTTCCATTCTACTGTTGGTTGTTCCTGGTTTTGTGTTGTTGTAAGCAATGCTGATATTAACATTCTTAAAAGTGTTCTAATACATACATATAAGTGCAAAAATCTCCCGAAGGTACGTATCTTGTGGTGAAATTGCTGTATCATAAGGTGTATGTACATTTTACTCACGTAATGCCAACCAATTTCCAAAGTGGTTGCACCAATTTACACTTTTGGCATTGCATGAGGATTCCCTTTCTCTACATCTTCCCCAAAACATGATATTTTTCAGTCTTTTAAGTTTTGGTCCACTGAGTGGGAATATAATAATCATGATTTAATTTGCATTTCTTTATTAATGAGGGTGAGCATCTTTTCATATAATTAATGGCCATTTACATTTCCCTCTTTGTGTCAGATCAAGGCTTTTGCACATTTTTTCTATTTTCTGTGTTTTTTTATTGATTGGTATACATTATATATTCTACATTTGAGCTTAGCCAAAAGGCCAAGGAGCAATATGTTATATATTTTGGAAAGAATTCATTTGTTGGAAAAGAAAGTGCAAAAGGCTCTTCTTGGTAACTTTTGATGAAAATAAGTTCTTAATTTTAATGTCCAATTTATCAATCTTTCCTTTTATTGTTAATACTTTCAGTTAATACTTGTTTATACTTTCAGAAATCTTTTAAGACATCATGAAGATACTTTTCTTGCATTATTTTTTGTAATATTTTTCTGTATTGTTTTCTAAAATCTTTGTTGTTTTACCTTTCAGATTTTGGTCTTAAATTCACTTGGAGTTGCTATTTGAGAATGATGAGCCATTGTTTGCCCCCTACGAATCCTTAATTGTTCCCACCCTAGGTATGGTGGAGAGCATCCTTTCCCTCATTGGTCTGTGTTGTTATGCCTCTCATATATCATAAATACATTAATGTATGGCACTGTTTCTATATGTTTATATATCATAAATATATGAATACATGCTCTCTCTCTCTCTATATATATATGCACCTACCCCCTTCTACCCCTCCCCCCCAGCTGAACAACCCCATGGAGTTGTATAGTGCAATGTTAGGAACCTCTTAGGGGCCCAGATTGTCACTCATTGGTTGTGTGTCCTTGGGCAAGTTACGTAGCTGTTAGATAAATCAGTTTTGTCTTCTCACCTGTACTGGAAATCAGTCATGTGTGGCTGCCCAGTGCCTTTTGAAACTGTTTCTACATTTTGATAGTTCTCACACTGTGAGTCCTGCCTTCCCACAGTTAAAAAACAAAAACAACCCTACCTTTGCCAATCTCCCTTGCAGCTAAGGTGCAGCATGAGGTCTGATTTCCACAATCAGATGTGTTGCACAAGACACGTGTGTGGAGTGAGCGATGGAGGTGGCGGCCACGTGGAAATTGCTCTGTTGGGAGGTGGGGGCGTGGCTCTTGGGGACCATTCCATTGCCTCCTTGCCCAGTTCTTGGAGAGCATCATTCTTGTCCCTTCTACCATCTACTGTGCCCATTGTTAATGAATTGTCTTCTATTAGATGCAAGGGATAGAGGATGGATTAATCTTTGCAGCTGTCAGTAATCTCTATGGTATAATTTAGTTTGATCAGATGATTTCCAAAAAGGCAGCATGCTGATAACAGGAGGGCAAGGGAAGGAAGAGGGCACTGCAGTGTCAAAGAAGAGGAAGGAGGGGTGAGGCCACTGAAGGGGAGATGGGATCCGAAAGCAGCAGCCCCAGAGAGCAGGCTTTGCCTGCTCATGTTTTCATTTCATTCTGGCCTTAAGCATATGAAATAGGACCATGGCCATGCTCTATCCCTCTGTAAATTTCAGAGGATTTTCTTTATGAGGTGGAATAAATCAAAGGAAAATAAAATAAAATCATGTTTGGAAATTGTGATGATAAAAAAATCCAAGTAAAGTTAAAAGTCTGGAATATTAGACATAAATATTCACCAGGAAACAATTCAAATTTTTCTCTTTTTAAAAAATAACTTTCCATCTTTCATACAAAAATTTTAAAAAGATAAGTAACAGCATATAAATAGAGCTTACTTTGATACTTCTACCTCCAAAATTTCTCTCTAAAGTATGAACTACAATAAACATAGAGGAAGGAAAAAATATGTTTAAGTAGCTCTTGAGAGAGAAATATTTAAAATTCTTAGTGAAGAGGACCTGAAGTTCTGTTATTTCCAGTTAGCCTTGAAAAAAAAAAAAAGCACACTTGTTAGTTTAATAAATATTTTGTAAAGGGTCAACCATTCTTAGGGTAAAAGTGTTTAATCAAGGCAACACTGTACAACTAGCAGTAAGTAGGAAATAGTATAGAAAAGGGGGAAATCAGTTATCAATTCTGACATGAATACAGTAAAATTCCACTGTGAGGATAAGTTTAGTACTAACTAGTTCACTGATTGATAGTACAGAGTAAGTAACAAAGATTTTTGGAAAAGAAATCAGGAGATTGGTATTAGTCTGAGAATTTTGTTAAATAAAATTGTTCACGGATAAGTGGGTCAAAAGTTTTTATTTACTTTAATCGTAAACCATTGTATGATGGAATAAATTAAAATTCTATATGGTTCTATTAGTATCAGCGATATTCAGATCTTTACCAATGAACAGTTCACATTGTTTAAGATTGAAATATTTGTTAAAATAGTTTGGTACACAGGGGCTGGGTGTGGTGGCTCACGCCTTTAATGCCAGAACTTTGGGAGGCCAAGGCAGGAGGATTGCTTGAGTCCAGGAGTTCAAGACAAGCCTGGGCAACATAGTGAGATCCTGTCTCCACAAAAAATAAAATAAATTAGCCGGCTGCGGTGGTGCACACCTGTAGTCCCAGCTACTCGAGAGGCTGATTTTCAGTTTGGCTGTTATTATAGAAATGTTACTGATTTGTGTACATTAATTTTATTACCTGAGACTTTACTGAATTTATTTAGCAATTCTTGGATTCTTTTGGAGGAGTCTTTATGGTTTTCTAGATTTACAATCATACCATCTGCAAACAGGAATAGTTTGACCTCTTTTCCAATTTGAATGCCCTTTATTTCTTTCTCTTGCTGATTGCTCTGGCTAGGACTTCCAGCACTACGTTGAATAGAAGTGATGAAAATGGGCAGGAAATTGTGCTATGTGAATGAAGTTTTAGAGACATTGTGCTGTTCCTGGAATACTGAGCTTAAATCCAGACTTGGTCCCTTAAGAGGTATTTAATTCTTGGCATTAATGTAGCTCGTCTCACGTGCCCACCTTCTTCACACAGATGCTGCGAGCCCCACATAGGATGATCTGTGCAAAGCAAGTTTGCAGACTGCAAAGTAGCAATTAAACAGAAAGAAATTGTAGTAACTGCTATAGTTTCTGCACTGACTTTTAAAAATGCGATTTTGAAAACTTACACCAATTCATTTTCTAAAATAGGAAGCAGCCATGAGTAAAGGTTACCAATTAGGGTCTTTTAAATTTAAATTCTTTAATTACTTGACCTCGGGTCTCCTTGGTCTATTAAACTCTTACTTTCCCTTCAGGAAAAGAAAATGTGTTTCGAACTACAAACATTATGGACGGCACACATCTTTTATTTCCTAGCAGTTGTCTAGCCCCAGTAGGGAAAAAAGTGGGTAGAATCCCAGTTTCCAGTAAGACACATCACTTTAATTCAATGCAGCCAAGACGGATCGTGTCTCTCTACATGATGGGTAGCATAAGAGGCCCTGGGGATAGAAAGATGAATAAAATATGATAGCTTCCCCCCAAAAAGTTCAAAAACTGGTGGGGGTGGGGGTGGGGGTG
Source organism: Eulemur rufifrons (assembly GCF_041146395.1). NCBI lineage: Eukaryota > Metazoa > Chordata > Mammalia > Primates > Lemuridae > Eulemur > Eulemur rufifrons. The sequence continues at coordinate 35,635,724 of NC_091001.1, read as the reverse complement.
GGGGTAGCGGTGAGGCATAGATATTTAACAACAATAATAGCTACAAAGTAAGAGTTAAAATAAAAACTTTAGACAAAATAAATTTAATAGAGTTTGATTGAGCAAAGAATAATTCACAAATTGGGCAAGCCCCCATACCCTTCTCCACCTGAATCAGAATACGTTCAGAGGACACTGGGGCTGCCACGTGGGCAGATACCATGTACAGACAGAAGAAGGAAATAATGCACAGAAAATGGAAGTGAGGTACAGAAACAGCTCAATTGGCTACAGCTGGGCACTTGCCTTATTTGAACAGGCTTTGAACAGTTGGCCACCTGTGAGTGGCTGAAACTTGGCTGCTGTGGTTGGCTGACACTGGCTACTTGTTAAGAGAGTAGGTTACCACCTCTTTACCTACCCAGTAAGTTATAGTTCACCACATATGGAGAAAACTTTAGGCTGAACTTAAAATATGTAAGGGGGCAGCTTTAGGCTAAATGATTTAACAAAATGAGCCCATTATTACACTCGCTTTAACTAAGCCTCTTGGCATCTCACACTCCTCTCTCCTGTCTCCTTCCTTCTCATCTATAAATAATACGGGAAAGATGGATGGGGCAGCCTGATAGGTTTTGAATTTCCAGGATTTCCCCATAAAAGCAAACAAAGCACCTAGGATATGTGAACTAAAATAAAATCCTAAGCCCCCTAGCCAAATGAACTGACCCTCTCTGGGCCAAGGGGACCCCAGACAAACCTTAAAACTGAGTTGCCAGCCATGAGAAGGGAGGTTGGACACACCCCTCCCTTTTGGAGTTACTCTCTGTAACAACAAGATACTAAATCATTAACAGGCCTAAGGCCACTCGAGACAAAAGTTAAACCACACCTGCAGGCCACCAATTTACTTAACAGATCACTTGAGTCCAGTATATGTCTGGTGACTTATCTCTGATTAACAGACTTCCTTATCTTAATTTAAAATAAAAAATTTATCTTAATTTAACCCTTTAGATAAAGCTTGCTTTCTTTCTTTCTTTCTTTCTTTCTTTTTTTTTGATACAGAGTCTCACTCTGTTGCCCAGGCTAGAGTGAGTGCCGTGGTGTCAGCCTAGCTCACAGCAACCTCAAACTCCTGGGCTTAAGCGATCCAACTGCCTCAGCCTCCCCAGTAGCTGGGACTACAGGCATGCGCCACCATGCCCGGCTAATTTTTTCTATATATATATTTTAGTTGGCCAGATAATTTCTTTCTATTTTTAGTAGAGACGGGGTCTCCCTCTTGCTCAGGCTGGTCTCGAACTCCTGACCTCAAGCGATCCACCCACCTAGCCTCCCAGAGTGCTGGGATTACAGGTGTGAGCCACCGTGCCTGGCCAAGCTTTATTTCTTTAACCAATTACAAATCAAAGAATCTTTGAACCCACATATAACCTGTATTTCCCTGCTTTGAGATGTCCCACCTTTTCAGGCCCTACCAATGTTCACTTTTCACGTATTGGTTTATGATTTTACACGTAATTCCAGCCTCTATGACTGTATGAAACCAAACTGTAACCTGGCCCTCTGGGGCACATTTTTTCAGGACCTCTTGAGTCCAGGCTCTCCGTGCTGGTGTTCACGCATATTCGGCTCAGAATAAACCTCTTTAAATTATTTTAAAGAGTTTGGATTTTTTTTTCCATTGACAGATAGTACAACACCCCCCAGAGAACTGGGTGGGCAGTGAGGAATCCCCACACGCCCTGAGTACAAGCACTTGGGATAGGACCATCTCCCGCCCTGGACCAGCCTGGCATCAGCGCTTGTGTGCAGGAAGCAGAGGGAAGGTGGTCCCAGTCCCCCCTCCTCCAGCAGCCACCCCCTGCAGGGCGGGTGGGCCAAGCGAATCCTGGGAGGGCACTGGCAACATTCCTGCCCAAGAGACCAATGTGATAGGTCTGAGGGTGTTGGAGAAGCTGGGCCTGTACACTCAACAAACCAATAAATTCGACTCCCTTCCAAAACAGAGATCCTCAGGGAGGGAAACATTGCAAGCAGAATCCAATTAGAGCGGCAGCCAGGGACAATAAGAACAAAAAGAAGAGAAGGCCCAGGTAGCAGCAAGGGGTGGCAGCTGATAATATTGCACTGCCTGTTTCAAAAGTGCTAGAAGAATAGATTGTTAATGTCCTCACCACAACAAAACGATAATGTGGTGAGGTGATGGAGATGTTAATTGGCTTGATTAAATCTTTCTGCAATGTAAACATAGATCAAAACATCACATTGTACCCTATAAATATACACAGTTATTATTTGCCAATTAAGAAACAAAAGCAGAGTAGGTGGATCCCAGCGCACGGCCATTTTTGACCACTTTGCAAAAACAACAGATGCTAGACAAGCCATGCTGGCTCCCTGCTCCTGCCAACACGTTCAGAAAAACTCTTTTCACTAAAAAAATCATAATCATAATCATAAAAAGCAACAAAAAAGAGTCATGGCCGAACCCTCCAAAGTTATCATAAGAAAAACAGAGAATAGGAGCAAAAGAACATCCCTTCAGACGATGAAAGTATGACAGAGACCCACAAAACAGACAAAAACTCAGGTTGTGCTTTAAATAAGAGAGTCCTTGTCTTCCGGAGCTGCACACTCACACGTTTAGCGATGAAATGCCATGACGTCTGGGATTTGCTTCCAAGGATTCTGGGAGGGGACAGCAGACAGAGGAGTGAGAGAAACAAGGTTGAAGCCGGGCCGGGCGCCCTGTGTCTGCAACATCCTTGTAAAGGTTTAACCGCGACGTCCTCCTGTCCCTCTGGGTGCCCTCACCCGGGTTCCTTCGTGGGCGCCTGTGATGATGGGCTCAATCTTCAGCCCTCTTTCCCCAACTCGTTCTACAGAATTGGGCAATTTGATTCACACTTATGACTTCAAATTCTACTCACACGCTCGTGGCCACCACCTCTTCCTTTTCCACCTAGACGTTGGTCCTGAACTCCAGCACGTGGATGTACTGGCCGGCCCCTGAGGCATGTGACATTCAAGGTGTCAATGGCTGAATACATGGTCTCCTCAGTCCGGCTCCCTCTACTCTTCCCCCTTTCCACGAAGCGCCTCACCGTGCACCTCTTGCCCAAGCCAGAAGCCCGAGAGTTACCCTGGATTCAACTTTTCTTGAATCTGCAAATTGTCGCCCCAGCGTGGCCTCATCTGCCTCAGGAGTAGTTCCCACGTCCACCTCCTGCCTTCTCTCCACTTACCCTCCGGCCCACTGCCGTGGGCCTTCCATGGAGCATCTTGCCTCTGGTGGTGCCCTCCATGTACAGCCAGAGTGACCGTCCATTCAACAAGAGTGGGTCACCCTCGCACATCCCCTGTGGGTGCTCAGCGCCGGGGACTTAGCAACCCAGCTCATCCCAGGGTGGGCGAGTTTGCCTTTGCCTCTCTCTTGCCCACCTGCATGGCCTCACCTCTGCTACTCCTGCCCTCCTCTTCACACTTCAGCAGAATAGAAGTGTCGGACCAGCTCCATTTCACTAATTCCCTTCCTCGGTGCCTCTGCACACTTGCTCCCCTGTCTGCAACATCTTCCCTGTTTGATGGAAAAAGCTGTGACTTTTTGTCTTTTATTCCTCAGCACCCAGACAAGTGCTTAATGCATATCTGATACTTGCTAAACATTTGAAAATATTTTTGAAGAAATAAATAGGGACACTATTCATAAAATATCACTTTATTGATACTTACATCTTCATTGTCCTGCCTCACCAATTAGCAACTATAGACAGTCTCCAATTTACAATGGTTCAACTTATGATTTTTCAACTTTATGGTGGTGCAAAAGTGACTCGCATTTAGTATAAATAGTACTTCGAATTTTAATCTTATTCCAGGCTGGTGATATGTGATATGATACCCTCACTGCTGGGCAGTGGCTCCCCATCAGCCACACAATCTCAAGGGTAAACAGCCAATACTCCGATACTGTACAGTGGACTGTGTTTCCAGATGATTTTGCCCAACTGTAGGCTAATGTAAATGTTCTGAGCACATTTAAGGGAGACTAGGCTAAACTATGATGTTCAGTAGGTTAGGTGTATGAAATGCATTTTTGACTTACCAACCTAAAGACTTTCTCAGAGACAAGATGTGCTTATCTCGTTCATAAGCCAGGGACTGCCTGTATAGACATGCCTCAACTTCGGATAGGGTTATGTTCCAGCAAACCCAATGGGCATGTCTATACAGACAGTCCCCAGTTTGTGGACAAGATATGCTCCTGAGAACATCTTTAGGTTGGATTTGTATGTAACTTGGATCCCTGATAAACAGTGTGGCATATGTAGTAACAATAACAACAATACTATAATGGCTCATATGTGGTGGTAATAATACAGTGTAATACTGTAATAATAATAATACCTCTGTACTGTAATGATAAGTTATAGACACTATTGTGCTCTTTCTTTCAATTCAAACAAACAGAACATAAAAACAAACTCATACAAAAAGTTTAGATAGGAGATAGGAAAATTTTCAAAAACAAATATTAAAGGTTAACACTCACCTAATGTTGCATCAATGTCTTGCTCACTGGAAGGGGCATTTTTGAGGCAAAAATGTAGGTGACATTAACTGAAGATGATGATGGAGATGGTGCTGGAGAGAATGGAGTGGATGCTGGAGAATCAGGGTTTGATTCTGTTGCTGGTCCAGGGCAGCTTATCACTGAAGTTGGTTTCTTGAAAAAGGTATCTAGGGTTTTCCTTTTTTTTCCATCATAAATGGCCTTGTAGCAGCTGATGTTCTCACTCACTGCACAGTAAACCTTTGTAAACTGCTCAATGTTAGGCTCTTGCTCCTCGAGCTTAGCAAATCCTGCTTCAATGAGACGAGAGGCCTCAGCTAATTCTTTTGTCCTAAACTTTCTTGGCTCTGGATCTTCCAATTCTTTGTGTTCTTGTGTTTCTATCAGCTGCTTCTCTACGTATCTATGAGACCAGCTGCTAGTGTAAAGATGCTGCACCAACTACTTGCTTACACCATGTGGGTTTGTTTACATGTATGGAAGAAACTAGCTCCTAAATTATTAATTTAATTATTTAATTATAAAATTCTCGCCTTGGGGAGCCTTGGGAGCCTGCCCCCAAGGCTGAACGCCGTAAGTAAAGTCATCGGTAACCCGGGGACTGCCTGTACTTTGAAAGCAAGATTCTTAAATTTCAGATCCCAATCAGGAAACATCACTCACATAACTCACTCCATGTGCAGCCCTGTCACTTTCTTAAGGCAGCAGCCATCAGTCAGACACTTTGTTGGAAGTTTTCTAATTTTCTCATGGAAGTAGCTATCAGTTGAGAAGTTGAAATAGTGTAGCTTTTTTTTTTTTTTTTTTATGGACAATGTATGAAAAACTGGTATAATTGGCTCTGGATTTATGGCAAATGATAAGACAATAAATACAGCAAACTGGGTCAGCATTTAAAGCAGCAGCTGTTGTGAAACAACAACAACAAAATAAGATTGATAATTTTAATCTCAAACTGATTATGTTGTGAACTCTTTAGAAATTATCTACTGTCAGACCCTGGAAAGGCAAACAATCGAAAGAAACTTGTCTTAGATTTTCAAAGGCGGTTGAGAGATGGACGTGGATGGCACCATGTGGCAAGAATTCATAAGACTGTACATGCTGTTTGTAAATTTACATTTTAATACTGCTAGACTCGACACGGATACAAGTGTATGAGCAGATCTGAATTCAGATTAAATAAGGAATGTGAAAGTATCTGCAAACCACAAACTAAATGACCAATACAGCATAGTTCTTTTTTTATTCTGCACATAGACATGATCTACATGATTTCAAGTGAGCTTGAATTCATGATGACTCCCAGACGGCATGAGAAATAAGAAGGAAGAGAGCAGCACTCACTGGCCCTTGCTGGTATGCCTTGTGGGTCATCGCTTGCCAACGTCCAAGGTCAAAGCCCTCGGCTGATGGGCACTGCTGGTGGCCTCTGGGCTGGCTGGTGAAAAAGCACTTTCCCAATTTTCATCTTGCTGAGGGGCAAACTTGGTGACCCAGGGTCAAAACTGTAGCTAAAGATACCTGCTGACAAAAGAGCAAATGGGAATTACCTGGATGAATCCAACCAGCTGTTAGAGAAACACAGCAACTGTGCTCTGAAGGACAGAGCAGAGACCAGGCAGGTGTCTCTGTTTTCCTGGGACTGGGGCCAGCTCTAAATGCAGCCAAACCAATGGAACCAGGCAGTCCAGGGTGCCTCTGGTTATGTCTGGGATCATCTCATAGGTTCGCAGACCGGAGTGATTATGGCACTCTACAATGACCACGCAGCCTGCTCTCTCACCTAGCTGCACAGCAGATGCTCAGGAGTGGCCCTTCCTGGACCCTCTGGAGGTGCTGCACTTCCGGCACTGAGGTTCCCCGCTAAGATCTTTCTCTGTTTGCCCTGTTTCATGTTTGTAACATGCCAGAAGTGTGGGGAAGTTGACACCACCAGAAACAGCCATCAACAGCAGCTAACAAAAGCTGGGGACTGAAAAGCCAGTGTCCTCACCCTTAAGGAGGCCAGCTCCAAGGTGTGTCCACACTGTCTCCCAGAGCACCCAGCAGGATCGAGCCCCTGCCCACGGAGGGAACTGCTATTAACACACATTCTATTGTCTTCATTCCAATGGCTTCATTTCAAGACTTATTTAAAGACTTTTACACACAAGCTCACAAATCAGAAAAAATTCTTTGCCGGACGACATGTCCATTTTTTTCCTTTAAAATATGGTTTCTGCAATATTAAGCTTAATTACTGCCATACAGGTTATAGTTCAACCTAATTCTCACAATCTCACTGTCCATTTGCCCCCAAATAGCTGCAGTTTTGCTAGAAGCCCTTTCACTCAGTTCTTTTGAAGCTACGCTGCCTGCTCGGGGCTCCCATGTCCTGTCACTCTGCGTGATCTCAAGAGCTTGTCCAGCCCCTGCAGCTTTACTGTTTACCTTTGTGGATTCTTAGGCTCGAGGAAGAAAAGTGGGTAAAAATCCCCATCCTGCTGTGAGGTGCACATCTCACGGGTGACGAGAGGGGCAGGGGAACCACACCCGAATACAGTTCAGACGGAGTGGTTGCTAAACTTACATTTCCCTAATCCTGTCAAAACTTCTCTCCAGGGAGGATATGTTTTGGATATTCACCTCATTTCAACGGTGAGAGGCTTGGAAGTTGCTGTCATTACCGAAGTCCTTCAAATCTTTCCACTGATTGTGTAGAAAGAGCTGCGGGGGTAATTCCTTATCCAAGTTGCTTCTTTATTGCAGCTTAAACCCAAATCCTCGAGCGTGTTAAACATGTCCTTTTCCTCTGTAGATGCTTCATTTTCAAAACCCTCCACAAAAGCTGCTTAGAAGAATTCTTTTCCACCTGTCCTTTCTTCCACCGCCGTGGCTCCTCGATTCCGAGCAGCGCCTTCTGCCCACCGCGCTGGGTCCGGTCCACAGCCAGCTCCACGGCGGAGCCTTCTGTTCCCTCCATGGGATGAGGAGCCAGAGTGGCAGATTTGCTGGCAAGAGGGGATCGCAGGCTTTCTTTTCTAGCCACTCGTCTGTCAATCTGCCTTTTCCCTTCAGCATTTGCGCAGTGATTTTATCCAGCTCTCCTTCCCCACACTTGGTTTGGAGTGTGTGTGTGAGTGTGAGTGTGTGTGAGTGTGTGTGTGTTAGTGTGTGTGTGTGAGCATATGTGTGCGTGTGAGAGCATGTGTGTGTGTGAGCGTGTGTGAGCGTGTGAGTGTGTGTGTGAGTGTGTGAGTCCGTGTGAGAGTGTGTGAGTCCGTGTGTGAGAGTGTGTGAGCACGTGAATGTGTGAGCGTGTGCGTGTGTGTGTGTGTGTGTGTGTGTGGTGAGGGGAGAGAGAGCGTGAGAGCGCTTCTCTAGCCTGTTTCACTTGGTCCCATAGGTTTCATGCTTATTATAGTGAACCCCGTTTCTTCTAGATACCCCTGGATTTTTCAAGTCTCTAGTCTAAATTGCTTCTATGATGATTCATTTATCTCCGTTTCCATCACCTGAATTTTGGCTTTCTTATCCTTTTGCTCTTACCATTGTTTTCTTTTCCTCCAGCATGTAAGTGGGGTTTTAAAGCTAAGGATCTAGGTGGACAGGCAGGGGAACCGGGGTCCGCATCCCCCCACAACCCCGTGGAGCCAGAGGCCCCTCGCCCCTCCGTGGCCGTGGCAACGCTCGCACCTGCACGCAGTGGGGTGGAAGGAGACCGGGCCTCGTTCTTGTGTCTAGGATGTGTCCCAAAGTGCTTCCTTTTGGACGTCTCCTTATACTGGTGTTTTTGCTGACACGTGATTTTGAAGCTTTATTAGCCCAAGGCGGTGCCTACCTGTGGTTGCACTTTGGGAACACTTAGGAAATATCTGGCATTTTTCTGGCTCACTTGTCAGGGCAAACCTCAAAACCAAACAAATCACAGCCCCTCACCCCCCAGAAAATCCCACAAAAACAATAACAACAAAAAATTCCCAAATGCTGTTAGTATTGATTTATATGTGTGGAGTAAACGGATCAGAGATGGGTCAGATCTGTTCTCCGGGAGTTTGTTTAAATGGGGAGAATTCTCCTACCCGCTCACGGGGCTTGAACGAATGCCTGCACAGGGCAGACTCTTCTAGTTGCAGAACCTCTTCAGTTTCAATCTGACACCTTGGGCGTCAGCTTCCCAGCCAGGGGAGATGAGTGGATGCTGCCATCTAGCGTCCACACAAGGTAAAGCGACTAAACCCAACGCATCAGATTTGAGTTTTGTATTTCCCCAATTTAGAAGGGCTGATCCTTCTCATTCATTATTTGTTTTAGATTCCTGTATCAGATCGACAATACCTGGAGGGAAGAATTACTTGGAAGAGAAGACCTCTGGCTTTATCTGTCTGATGAGATGCTATTTATTTACATATTTACAGACTGCCCATATGTGCCATTCACGGTGCCAAAACCTCTGAATGCAAGTAGAGAATAAATATTCTCATGTCAAATAAATTGTGACCTAACGAGACTTATCAAATCAGTCATTAAAAAAGAATGAGCTTATCCACGAAATAAAGTTTAAGCAGTATAATAGCTGGGTCATTGGTTGTGTGCATTTAAAATGCTTCATATTTTGGCAAAGTGAATTCCAAAGAGGTTGTGCCTATTCACATTTGATAGTGCACAAGAATGTCTGTTTCCATTCATCACTGCAAACATTATGTATAACCAAACTTCTAAAAATTTTTGCCTGGATAGGCAGCTGCCTAAACTGGAAGACCCTTGGCCATGCCCACGACAAGGAGTGGGGTGGTGGGGGACAGTGTCAGGCTCCCGCTCCATTTCTCTGCAACATTCTTGGTGGGCCTTGCATGCCACCTGTGCCTCACGTGCCTTCCGATCCTGGTATCAAGATGGCAACTTCTGGTATTGGGCTCACATCAAACATGACATGATCCAAAAAGAAGAAGAGGCCGTCTCTTTCCACCAGTGCTTTGCAAGCACTAGGAGCCTTCTCTAAAACAGCACCTCACCTCTCGTTGTCTGGGTCTTCTGTCAGGTGCCCGCACCCTGGACAAACACCAGCTAGAGGAGGCCTTGGCGGATTTAGGATGCAGCAAACCTCAGCCTTTCACAGGCAGTGACGCCTCATGTGTCCAGGCAAGTCTGTTACAGAGTAGTTCTAAGATTAGAGCCGGAGGACACCTTTTAAGTGAGAAGGACCAACCGACATGGTAGCACCAAGTCAGGATTGGCAGAAAAAGACCCTGGACATGCTGAACCAATAAGCTCAGCACCCAGAGATTGGGGGCTGTGAGGGAAGCCCTGAGGGAGGAAGTGACCAAAAGGCTGGGGCAGAGGGGGACCATTAAGGGCAAACTTCACTCCTGGCTCTTTCCAACACCGTTAAACACCACTCTTCCTGCCGTGGTTCCAGTAAGACTTTCTATCTCTGAAAACATTTCCAAAGGAGACTCATGAGAATCACTCAAAAACTTACAAGCAAGACTTCAGAACAGTGGCCCCAGGTAGAAAAAAATTGTGTATAAAAATCAATTGTTTTTCTGTACACTGCAATAATAATTGTGAATATGTAATGGAAAATATTTCATTCACAACAAAAACAAATATAAAGAAACAATAAACTAACAGAAGGCATAAAGATCCTAGATGAAAAAAGTGGTATTTAACTGAGTCATAAAGGATTTCAATAAATGGAGAGGCATTCAGTATTTCTGCAGGGAAAGGCAGATTATCACAAAGATGTCAATTCTTTTGATAATAATTTTGTATTACTTGGAGTGAGAGGTAGGTGGTGAGGAGGTGTGTGTATAGGGAAGGTAGGCATTGTTGAGTCAATGAGGAGATGGAACAGTGTGTAGCTAGTGTGCGGGTTGACAGTGGGTGTAGGTGGGTAGGCGGGCAGGGGTACATAGTGAGGCAGGGGTGAGGGTTGTGAGTTGGTGTGGGCTGGGAGTAGTTACTGAGTAGATTTGCCGCAGTGTGTGGCTTAGAATTATGATTTGAAAAATATTCTATTTTTGTTCAGAGTAATGCTTTGAACTTAGCTGTGTTGTACTGGGGCAGCAATTTTATTTTATTTGCTTAGATTTAGGTAGTGTACAGATGACCCTTGATAGCTTACTTTAAGGTATTTTCTCCCATTTTTCTTATGACCGTACTAATCTAGCCAAGCCTCAAATACTTGATTTAGCCAAGGAAAACTGGTCTCCTTTCTTCCTTTTAAATGAGAATTTTTTTAAATTAATTTTTAAATTTAAAATTGACACAAAATAATTGTACATATTTGTGGGGTACAGTGTGATGTTTCAATGCATGCATACATCATATAATGATCAAATCAGGGTAATTACCACATCTATCACATTAAACATTTACCATTTCTTTGTGGTGACAATATTAAAAATCTTCCAGTTCTTTTGAAATATACACAGCATTGCTATTTGCTCTAGTCACCCTACCGTGTTAACAGGACAGCAGAACTCATCCTCCTAACTGTAACTTAGTACAGGTTCACCAGCCTCTCTGTTCCGCCCTCCTCCCCAGCCTCTGCTCACCACTGATCTACTCTCTACTGCTATGAAATCAACTTTTTTAGATTCCGCATGAGTGAGATCTTGTAGCGTTTGTCTTTTCGTGCCTGGCTTGTTTTGTGTTACAGAACGCACGCACGGCACGGAACGCATGCACGGGACACAATGCATGCTCAGTACCAAACGCATGCATAGTACCAAACGCATGCACGGTCACCTCTTTGCAGCGCATGAGCGTGCCTCGCGGTGCTTGGGCTTCTCCTGCGCTCCGCTGCCCCCTGCTGTCCACGCAGGGTGTGTGCAGCCAGTGCGAAGTCCAGCTTGGCGAGTCAGATGAGTTTATTAGTGGTTACTTACACAGGGGCTCACTCGGGGCGGCACAGGTGTTCTCCAGAGACTAGGACCCGCACCGCTACCTGTGGTGCTGCCTTAAGTCCTTGTGTGGTGGGGAATTTTGTACTTTTCCCTCAGTTGCTCAGCGTCCTGGAGACGGTTGTTGAGAGGCGGGGAGTCATGCAGGCTGTGGAGAGGAGTGGCATGATCTGGCCGAATTTTTAACAGGACTGAAGAGCAGAGACTGGACTGAAGGTGGGAAGAGAAGAAGTAATTTAGGAGGATTTAGGATATTTTTAACCAGAAAAAGACATCATTTTTGGGTGCCATTGGCCCCCAGAGAGTTGAGTCTCTGGACAGTCAGGGGAACCACGACATCCCCAGCTCCGTGTCTCACTTGTCAAATCTTTGCTTGCTTCTGGAACCTCACAAAATCTTGCCTCTTCTGAACCTTGTCCATGCCCGTCCCTCCACCGCCTTCAAGCAACCTTAAAGCAACTAAGGCTCGACCTTAAAGCAACTAGCCCGCAACTGCCTCCAGCTTGGAGAACCTTTTGCCCTGGTGCTTGTGGAACCACATTCCCTTTGGGAAGACGGCATTTCTTTGCATTTGCCTAACCATGAAGCCAATTTGGCTGGTTGTGTGAGGACTCGGCTGTCTCTCCCCTCGAGGTAAGTTTAGATTTGGAGGACTTAGATGTGATGTCCAGTCAAAAGCGGGGTTGTGTAGTGGTGTAAGCAGTTAGAGGGCAGCAGGCATCTTTGCATACGGGTTTCATACTCCTCATGTCTTCACCCTAAAACCCAGCTGTTTCCAGGGCAGCCACGATGTTGACGCAGGGCTAGGACTCCATTGAGCAAGTACAGAGCCTCGAGAATGAGACTGGGCAGTTGTCTTGACCAAAAGAAATAGAGTAGAACACTCAGAAAATGAAATTTAATTTGAATACTTGGATAATATAATAGGCATCTTATCGCTTAGTGGCTGTCACATGTTTTTCGCACACTTAACACTTAAAAAACACTTTAAGTGTATCAGGACCAATGTCATTCAAATAACCACACAGGCTGTGCCTACATAGCTCTGGAGGATGCCATTTATATAGCCTGGGATGTGGGTCATGCTCCCTGGGGTTGAGCCTAGGGACAAGCCTTGCTTGTCTCAAAATTTGAAGCAAAAGCTTTGTGAAATATTAGTTACCTTTACTCTCTGTGGTGCACTGATATTATCCTATCCTATTTCATTCCGTTAAATAATGATGGCTAAGGCCCACTGTATTAGATCGACTGTGAATATTATAGAATATGGGGTTGATTTAGGGCTTATTACTTACAATTGTGGTTCTAGGGATGCTTTACTAACTGGAGAAGTAAAGTTCTGGAAAAGGACCGTTGGAAGATCAGAGAAAAGTCACTAATTAGGAACACAGGGGAGAAGTGAGCAGGTCTCTGGAAAGCTGTCACCTGTGCAGCCCCTGGAGGCCTGAGGTTGCCGTCGGCCCACAGGGCTGGCAGCTGGGAAGAAAAACCGTACCTAAGCTGGGGAAGGACAAAGACAGACTGCACTAGAGGAGACACGTGGGAGGACACACTGGAACCTGGTGTGTCCCTCACAGAATCTAACTTTGAAGATGTGGTTGGCCAGCAGAAAAAGCTGGCTTGGAACTGTACCCAGACCTGGCCCCGGAGTCACCGCAGGAGACCATCTGGCAGTTGCTGGAGAAGCTGCAGACCCGGCTGCTAATCCACGCCAACAAGCTGATCAGCGATACTGTGCATGAGCCGCCACAGTGCTTGGGACCCTGCCTTGAGCCTCTGACGGTCATGGCTGCTACTTCACTTCAATGTCCAAATCTTGCACAAATTCCTCTCACATCAAACCCCAATCTGGTACCACACGTGGAGGGAAAACTGGGAACTAGGGCTCCAGCTTGGGTCAGCTGACAGAGTACAAAACCAGCTCTCTGATAATGGGGCGGCTCCAGGGAGATGCCGGGCCAGCTGGGACCAGCTCTGGGGAGCCAGTTGTGAGGTTTTCAGGAGTTTTGCAAGCCAGTTGTTAAGCACAACCATTATTAAAATTAAACTATATGAATTTACAATTAAAATAAATTATGCTAAAAACAAAGGTAATAAAGTACTCAAAGCCCACCACTTACTAATATTTTTGACATTTTAATATTGTCTCCTCTCTGGAGGTTGTGTCTGATTTGTCTGCATGGCGGGCAGCAAAGTCTTCACTTAGTTCTCCCGGCTTCCAGCTGCTGCCTTTAGCTTGGCTCGCTGGGGCCTCACCCATGTGCCTGAAGTCTAGCCGTCAGCCAATGGCTTGGGGGATGATTACATGCAGGTTCCGAGGGTTCCTTTCTGCTTTCCAGGATTTTCCCTACAACTTTCTAGCTGTTCTACCAGACCTTAACACTATCTATCTTCTAACACCTCTGGCCAGAGACGCTACAATTTTCTGACCTCCGAAGCTGTGCCCACAGACTGGGGAACACCCACAGGCAAAAAGTCACAATCTCACAGATTTGATCTTGCAGGCCTCATCTTTCTAGGATGAACATCCCTCCCTCCAGTTTCTGCTTGCTTTAGCTTGGTCTCCAGATGCCTTTCACAGGCTTTTGTTTTGTTTTAACCATATTTTGTGGTTGTTTTCCGAAGGAGGCTCAGTCTGATCAAGCTACTTTGCTGTTACCAGAAGGCTGACTACCTTGTCTGGTTATTCTTTGATTATCAGATATTATGCCTGTAAACACCTGGTCACTAGCGTTGCTGACAGGAAATCTCTTACTGATTAATTGTCATTCTTTGGTAGGGAATGTGTCTTTTGTTTCTGGTAGTCTTAGATTTTCCTCTCATCCCTGATGTTCTGCAGTTTTGCCACGATATGTCCAGGTGTGGCTTTATCTTAATTTTCTTTCTAAGTATATGGAATTGACTTAAGTTTTTTAAAAATTTCGAAATAATTATAGATATGCAGTTTTAAGAAGTAATACAGAGAATTCCCATATACCCTTTCCTAGTTTCCCCCAGTGGTAACATTTTGGATAATTATGGTATAATTTTACAGCCAGGAGATTGACATTGATACAATTCATTGACCTTATTCAGATTTTGCCAGTTTTATACCTGTTCATTTGGTTTTTTTAAATTTTTTTTTCCTTTTTCAAAAAAATTTCAAAGTATTATGGGGGTACAAACGCTTTGGTCAAATAATTGCCTTTGCACCACCCGAGTCAAAGCTACAAGCATGCCCATCTCCCAGACAGTGCGCAGCGCACCCATTACGTGTGAATTTACCCATCCTCTCCTCCCCCCTCCCACCTGTCCAAACCCCGATGAATGTTACTTCCTTGTGATGTGTGCACATAGTGTTGATTGATTAGTACCAATTTAATGGTGAGTACATGTGGTGCTTGTTTTTCCATTCCTGTGATACTTCCCTTAGAAGGATGGGCTCCAGCTACACCCGGGATAATACAAGAGGTATTAGTTCATCATTTCTTTTATGGCTGAGTAGCACTCCATGGTATACATATACCACATTTTGTTGATCCACTCATGTATTGATGGGCACTTGGGTTGTTTCCACATCTTTGCAATTGTGAATTGTTCTGCCATACCATTCTAGTGCAGATGTCTTTTTTTAATAGAATATCTTTTTTTTCCTTTCGGTAGATGCCCAGTAGTGGGATTGCTGGATCAAAAAGTAGTTCTACTTTTAGTTCTTTGAGGTATCTCCATATTACCTTCCATAGAGGTTGTACTAGTTTGCAGTCCCACCAGCAGTGTATGAGTGTTCCTATCTCTCCTCATCCATGCCAACTTTGTTGTTTTGGGACTTTTTGATAAAAGCCATTCTCACTGGGGTTCAGTGATATTTCACTGTGGTTTTTGATTTGCATTTCCCTGATGATTAGAGATGTTGAACATTTTTTCACGTTTGTTGGCCATTAGTCTATCTTCTTTTGAAAAGTTTCTGTTCATATCCTTTGCCCACATTTTGCTAGGGTTGTTTGATTTTTTTCTTGCTGATTTTCCTGAGTTCTATATAGATTCTAGTTATCAGCCGTTTATTGGTTGTGTAACAGGCAAATATTTTTGCAGGTTACACATTCTGTAGTTGTCTGCTTGCTCTCGTGATAGTTGGCCTTGGCTGTGCAGAAGCTTTTTAATTTGATCAGGTCCCATTTAATTATTTTTGTTGTTGCTGTGATTACCTTTGGGGTCTTCCTCATAAATTCTTTGCCTAGGCCGATGTCTGTAAAAGTTTTTCCAACATTTTCTTCTAGAGTTCTTATTGTTTCATGCCTTCAGGTTTTGTGTCTGGAATCCCCTTTGCAACCCCTTTATAGGACTGCTTTCTAATGACTGGCTACCACTAATCTGTTTTCCATTTTTTTAAACAATTTTTTATTGATGTATAATAGATACACATAGTTGCAGGGTACATGTGATAATTTAATACTTTCATATTATGTGTAAAGATCAAATCAGTGTACTTGGGATATCCATCACCTTAAATATTTGTTTTTTCTTTATGCTAGAAACATTTGAATGATTCTCTTCTGGCCACTTTGAAATGCACGAGAGATTTTTGTAAACCATAGTCACCCTGCTGATCTACTGAACACTGTCTTATTTCTTGTTTCCCATCTTTATAAATTTCTTATTTCAAGAACATACAAGAATCATGTAGTATGTAACCTTTGCAAAATAATTAACGTAAAATATTTAAGAATAAAAATAAATATTTAAATCAGTGTCAGTGAGAGTGCTGGTCTGAAGCAACCTAATTTGCAATGCCTGGAACTTGTCTTCAGATTTGGATTTAGTTTTCTGTGATCTAGTATTAGAAGTGTGGTTTGTATGGTCTTCCTCCCAATTTTCCTCCTCTCAGTCTAGAAAAGAAGTAAGTGTGAACCCAACCTAAGGTACTTCCCATGTTAGGATTGATTTCAAGAACATGAGCCTTTTCCTTGGTAGTACAGCTTCTGGGAGCAAGTATCCTTAGAGAAATAAAGTGTAAAATATTCCAATAATCTTTACTATTTCTTGTAGGCTCCACATATAATCTTCAATCACTGTGCTGGGCTCTCAGCTAACCTTCCAGATCTCTCATGGTATCACAGAGGATTTTCTGTCGCTCGCTCAAGATTCTTGATTTAAAAATTCCTCTGCTCATTGAGAATCTAGAATGTGTCCCTTTTCCAGTTTGGTAGTTTTAACTTGCAAACTTTCTATACCTTTTATCATGATGCTACTTTAGCTTTCCTCGTTATCCTTTAAAGTAAGCAGCTATATCTGCAGAACTGGAGCTTTTAGAAAAACTGCTAAGATTGTCCCTCTGTCTTACTCTAGACTTCTGCTTGCCTGGTGTTTTCTATGTATTTTACATGCTACAGGGATGCAGTTGTTTCTTGAAGCAGTTCTTGTGTGGTTGACCAGGAAGTCAGCACTTTCCAAGGTTATGATGGAGCAATTGCTCATTTCCTCCATCTCCTCTCATTCCTGTCTACCAGCAAGGCCACAGACTGCCCAGGGGAAACCCTCACCTTGTGGCCAGAAGTGGCAGCTTGAGGCTGGCCACACCCTCTCTGTTATCTGTGTAAATACTGCTTCTGGGATGTCTCCTAGACAGACACTGCAGCCTCTCGATCTGTCCCCACATCACCCACCTGCTCTTCTGTATAATGTTTCTTCCTCGTCTGTATATGATGCATGTTGGGCGAATTCTTGGTAATTTTCTCCCATTGTGTCCAGCTTGGAGTTTATCTCATCTATTGAGTTTATTTATTTCACTGATAAGATTTTTTTATTCTCTAGATTTGTAATTGTTTCTTTATCATATTTATCTATTTTATAATGTCTTTATTTTATAATTTATTCTATTAATGGAAGCCATGCCTTTATTATAGGCATCATAATCATACTTATTAAACACAATGCTCAATACCATTAATTTCATCTGGGGTGACCCCACAGTCCAATTTCAAGATTTTGTTGACTGTTTTTCTTATCATTAGACTTCTTTAAGCATTTTAGGGTGTTTGGAAGATGGCTGCTTTCAGTTGGTGTTTTTCTTACTTGTGTTTTGTTCTGTTCTTTGTTTTTCCTTAAGTCTCCTTTCTTATCTGGTAGTTTTCTAGTATTGCTGTTGCTCACATCTGCCCCTCAAGCCTCAGGTCCTTAAGCAAATCATAATGGATTTCTAGGATTCCTGTCCCACTATGATATTGGGAATATTAATTAAAATAACTAGAGGTAGGTTGGTTTAGTTCCTCATCATCTGGAGTTCACATCCTAATCTCCATTCCTGAGCTGGATCTAAGATGTCCTCTTGCTACGAGAACTTCTAGTGCTTGTAACCCTGCAGGAGCCAGGCTACATTCACCTGCCTCTTGTGACCTTGGAGGCTGGCAGGTCTACAGCTTCTGTTCCTCTTGCTGTCTTGCATTTCTCTTCTGATTTGGCCCACAGAGCTGGTTGCTTGGTTTTGAGCCCAGCTGTATTCTGTTACCATGTCACTGAGTTTGGGATGGAGGGTATGGTCTTGGCAAGCATACCTTATTTCTCTAGGTAATTCGAAAAATTGGGATGATATTAAAATATTTACTTTGTAGGATTGTGTTGAGAATAGAATCCGTTAGTACATGTAAAATGCCTGGCACATAGCTATTATTACCATAATATAAATAATACCTAGTGCAAAGTACATGCTTGATAAATATTTGTAGAGTAGAACAGGTTAACTTAATACAGATAAATGCATGAGGCTCACCTGGTTGCATCTGATAATGACTGTATCAGCTAGGATAAGCTAGGTTATGCTGTTGCCACGAACAGCTTCTGAATCTTAGTAGTTTAAAGAACAAAGGTCTATTTCCCCCTCCCAATACCTGCCTATCACAGGTGAGTTGGGGTATGCTGTGCTTTGTGTTATCCACACTCTGGGCCCCAGGTTGTTGGAGCAGCTACTCTCTGAAACACTTAGAGACTGTGGTATAATAGACAGAAAAGAGAACACTGGCCCTTAACATTTCCTCTTCAAGGTAGCAAATGTCAATCTTGCTCACAGTCTGACCAAAACAAGTAATGTGCCCCTTCATTCAGTGGGGCCAGAGGTGCAATCCTACCCTCTGTCCATAAAGAGAGACCCAGATATCTGTGCACATCCTAATAATTTCTACACCTATCATCATGAGTAAACATTACTGAATGCTTACTGGAAATAAGACATGGTACTAGTTAACTAATTTTTGTGTAAAGTGGGTTTCTCATATCCTTGGACCTTCTGCTATGTTATTATAGCCTCGCTTTGAGCTGAGGAAAGAGAACTCTTGGTGTATTGGGTTAAATGTTTCTATTTTAAAATCTAATTTTCTCTTCAAAGATACCTCAGAGATACATCATGTGCTCGCTTTAAAGTTGCAGGTCCCTAAAGTTGCCTCATTTTTATAACTAAAGGTTTTCAAGTCTAGAAAATTAAACTTCAAGAAATAAAATGAGAGCTCAGTTAATAAGCTGACAGTCTGCCCATTGAAATTGCTGGAGGCCTTTTAGGTTCTAATGTGCTAACTCTATTTCCTTACTTGTTTTGCAGTTTGGCTGGGCTTGGAAGCAGATTTGGTTTAAATTGAAGGTGAGAAAGGAAGGACGTGATGCTCTAACATAAAATAAGACCATTTACTTGTCATTTCACCGTTTTTTATATATATATATGTGTATATATATATATTGTTTTGGATTTTTAATTAACCTTTTGGTCTTTGAGTTAAAAGTAAATCCCTGAAGGGCTGGGCATGGTGGCTGATGCCTGTAATCCTAGCACTCTGGGAGGCCGAGGTGGGAGGATCGCTCGAGGTCAGGAGTTCAAGACCAGCCTGAGCAAGAGCGAGACCCCATCTCTACTAAAAATGGAAAGAAATTATCTGGACAGCTAAAAATATATATAGAAAAAAATTAGCCAGGCATGGTGGCTAATTCTAGAAATAGAAAATGTTCTGTGTGGGGCTTGTAATGCACATAAGAGTTTTTCACAAAGTTTAGAAAAATGGCATTGATATGTCTAAATTATTAATATTATATATTCATGGCTTGGCTATTATAAGATCACTTATTAAATTTAAGATGTTTAGTACAAGTTATTCAATGAATAAGCAGATAATTTAAGAGATGAATTCTAAATTTTTGTTTATAACTATTTTCAACTACTGTGAGAAAAAGAAAAAAATGCTATCAGTCTATGTATAAAAGATTATTGTGTCCACTATTGTTTCTAATATTGGTATTACAGTTTTTCAGAATTCATCCACAAAATGCCTGAAATAACTGATTGCTTTGAGTAAGATGATCTTGTTTTAATTTGCATTATACCAGGACATGCACTATAAAACTTTAATTACAATGGTGATTTTTGGTCATAAGATCATATTATAACAAATGGTGGAGATCTAAACAATTGGATTCATTAAAGAAAAATCATGTATTAATGACTTCACTTCTGTGCCTATGATGATATAAAAGTTTCTCTGTCTCTCAAGAAAGCCAGTACAATCTTGTGCCACCAAGAGGACAGAGTTATGTGAGGGTATCAGAGGAAGGTCAAGAAAAAGTAGGAAAAACTAAAGTGAGAGAATAGGTGTGCAAAGGGAAATGCATTGTAATATGCCTTTGTCCCTTGGTATTTGCAGGGGATTTGTTCCAGGACCTCTCACGAATACCAAAATCCAAGGACATTCAAGTCCCTGATAGAAAATTGTTTGGTATTTGCAAATGATCTACCCACATCCTTTCATATACTTTACATCTTCTCTAGATTACTTATAATACCTAATACAATGTAAATGCTATGTAAACAGTTGTTATATTGTGTTGTTTAAAAATTTGTATTATGTTTTATTGTTGTATTGTTATTTCATATTTTTTTCCTGGATATTTGTGATCCCGGGCTGGTTGAATCCAAGGATGCAGTACCCGCAGAGATGGGAGGCCGACCGTAATTGTCAGTGGGGACATATATGGGGCAATGTTGAATCTCAGAAACAAATTATTTATGAACAAACAGCAGTCGCTCACCATTTATGGTTTGAATTTAATGTAGCCTGACATCCATCAGGAAAATGTTCTGGCTTAAATGGATTCCTTGCTGGTCTCAATCATTCTGGAGCAGCAAGGGGAATATACATTTTTCTCAAACTATCCCTTAGAAATATCTATATCAAAGTAAGTGTGCTGGACAGAAAGCTGAGTTACATATAATATTTTTTGCAGTTTGGAAAGAAAATTAAAAATGGAATAAAATACCTTTATCTAGATTATATTATATTATAAAATTTTTAATAAATTTTTGTCACACAGAAGAAAAAGTTTCTTTAAATAATATATAATATATTAATAAAGAGAATTTATACCTTATAAAAATAAAAAATGTGATGATGGTCACCAGGGGCATACCTAGGGTGGGAGAGGAGGAATGTCCAGCCTAGATTTAGTTAGTAAAGAGCAGAGGTGGGGGGGGAGGTACATTGTCTATAGAGAATTTTTAAAACATATCTAACCAAAACTTGTCTGCCTCTATTACCACTATGCTCCAGCTTTTTTGTTGGTTTAAGTTCTAGACCAGGGTTGGCAAACATTTCTTTCTTTCTTTCTTTTTTTTTTTTTTTTGCAAAAGGCCAGCTGGAAAATATTTTAGGCTTTGCAAACCCTGCATCTCTGTTGTACAACTCTGCCTGGTATCTGGAAACCAGCCATAGACAATATGCAAACGATGGGCGAGACCATCTTCCCATGAAACGTCAGCCGCTCCGGTCTTCCAGGTACAAAGAACACGCGTCCCTGCCGAGCTCAGTGGCCTTCTGAGCCCCTGTGTGTGCAGTAGCTTCCTTTCCACTGGCGTCGGCCTGAGCCTTGAGTCTTGCGAGCAGACGGGACCTGGAGCTGCTGATGCCCTGTGAGTTCGGCGGGCTGTCCTCGTCCCTCTGCAGTGAGATACGGTGGCACCAGGCAGCTCCTCCTTCGTGCAGGCTGCGATGCAGACCACACCAAGGTGAGCAGCAGAGACGCCGCTGATTTGCCGCGGACCCTAAAGCTCCTTGTTGTAAGGCGCTGCAAGTTTGGGATTGCTCGTTTCCACAGTGAAACTCAGCGAAAGCCAACGGGTACATTTCATCTTAACTCAGTATCGATCTTAACTCACTTAGACTGGGGCAGGTGGGACCACCTGAAGGCAGTTTCATAAAGTGTTTGTTGCCCATATGAAACGTGATTTCACACTATTTCAGCATCTACATGAGCTGCCAGGGAGCAGAATTTCAAGCAATGGCACTTATGTGAGACGTTCACTTCTTCCTTTCCGCACATCAATCCCCATCTACCGAAACTGAAAGCAAGGTGAATAAAGATTTTAAATCACCCACTTATTATTTAAGTCAGACCAAAGCTTTAAGTCCCTTCATCCAGTAATCTCAATATAAATCTATCTGACGCTGTAATAGAGACCCTTATTTTGCACCTACTCAGCAGGCTCCCATAGACCCCCTGAACAGTGCTCATTAACTTAATCCCTTTTGTTGGCTTCCGTGGGGGACAAGGTGGTTGGAATTATTTTCATATTGTAAGTCTTTCGCAAATAGGCTCTGGTTATAGCATTCCAATGTATTTTAACTACGAGGGAGAATATATGCAATAATAATTATTGATACAAAGATGTCTTGAAAATAATATACTTGCAAACCACCTCTACTCTAATTATATGGTTTTCATTTTGTTCCAATCAATGTAAAATCATGACAGGGATTTGGTTTCCATTGTAAATGTCTTAGAGTAAGTCCTTGTCTTAGTCAGTTCTGGCTGCTGTAACAGAGTACCATAGACTGGATGGCTTATAAACAACAGAAATTTATTTCTCACAGTTCTGAAGGCTGGAAGTCTGATACCAGATTGCCAGCATGGCTGGGCTCTGATGAGAGTCCTCTTCAGGGTTGCAGACCGCTAACTCCTTGTTATGTCCCATGTGGCGGAAAGCAGGTGAGAGAGCTCTCTGAGGTGCCTTTTATAAGGGTACTAATCCCATTTGTGAGGCTCCACCCTCATGATCTAAACACTTTCCAAAGCCCCCACCTCCTAACACCTTCACATGATGTGTTAGGATTTCAACATATAACTTTTGGGGGCATACAAGCTTTCAGTCCATTGCAGTTCTCAATAAATAGACTCTGTCTGATAAACTCTTATTGAGCAGTGTGCTAGACATTGGGTGTCCAAAGATGAGTGGAGCAGACAAAAATTTTGCCATCATGGAACTCTAGAATATCACTGGAGATAGACATGAATCAATTAACCACACAAATACAGTTAAAATTGCAATTCTCTTTAGGGGTATGAAGAAGAAAAACATTGTGCTTGCAGAATGCATTGTAGGGGAGCTTACCTAGTTTGAGGATCAAGGAAGTCTGCCCTAAAGAGTAGAAATTTGATCTACTGTGGGAAAAGTAGGGGTTGCTAGGTAAACAGAGGTAAAGGTGTGTTCTAGGCAGAAGGGATAGCATATACAGAAACCCTTTGGTGGAGGAAGCATCCTGGATATCTAGGCCTCAGGCAAGGCCAGTGTGACACACATGGTAAATATGGTGCAGGATAAGGCTAGAGAGAGGGCTAAGCCTTGTAGGCCAAGCTAAGGAATTTTATGTTAATTAGGAATTAATATTCCCTCTGAGGGAAGGAGGCTGGATGCAATCAAATTGTGCTTGGAAACATCACTCTGGCTGCAGATAGTGAACAAATGGGATGCAGGAGTGAGTACAGGTGTACCATCAAGTAAGTTGGTGCAAGTGCACAGTGAGCAGGTCACTGTGGTGATCTAGGTGAAAGCTCACTGTATCGTAGGCTGGGGAGTGGTGATGGTTGTGGAAACAGAGAGGAGACATTAAAATCGAGGTTACCTTTAAAATACACAAGAAGAAATGTGAAACAAAGAGTTGAACATAGAGGTCTGGAGCTCAGAGAGGTCTGAACTGCGACAGAAATAAGTAAGTCACTAGCATCACACACACACAAACATACACACACACACACACATATTCACACACACATATCTCAGATTGCCTAGGGAGAGATTACAGAGTGAGAAGTGGAAAGAGTTTAGGTCTGAGCGTTGAGGAAGGCTCTTAATACATTTTGAGAGTTTTCAGGCATTAATTCTTTGAATATTTTTCCTGCTCATTTCTCTTTCTTATCTCCATCTGTGGCTCCAGTTACATGTATGTTGGTGTGCTTAGCAAATGTCTCACATCTCTGATGCACTGGTTTTGGCAGCTACCTGGTGATGCTGTGGAGAAAAGGCACCGTCTCCTTGGGGCTCTCCCAATGGAATAAATAACTATTTATTTACGCTTGGCCTTTTGATTGCTATTCAGATTTGACTTTGTCACCCTATCAGTTGCTTAAAAATTAATAAACTTTAGGGTTTTTTAAAAGTTTTAATTTTTTTTATTTCAGCATATTACAGGGGTACAAATGTTTAGGTTACATATATTGCCTTTGCCCTGCCCAAGTCAGAGCTTCAAGGGTGTCCATCCCCTAGAGAGTGCACACCACACTCATTATGTGTGAATATACTCACCCTGTCCTCCCCCCTTCCATCTGCCCAACACTCGATGAATGTTACTACTATATGTACACATAAGTGTTAATTAGTTAATACCAATTTGATGGTAAGTACATGTGGTGCTTTTTTTTCCCATTGTTGTGATACTTCACTTAGTAGAATGGGATCCTGCTCTATCCAGGATAATACAAGACGTGCTATATTACCACTGTTTTTTTGTGGCTGAGTAATACTCCATGGTATACATACACCACATTTTATTAATTCACTCATATATTGATGGGCACTTGGGTTGTTTCCACATCTTTGCAATTGTGAATTATGCTGCTACAAACATTCTAGTGCAGATGTCTTTTTTATAGAATGTCTTTTTTTCCTTTGGGCAGATGCCCAGTAATGGGATTGCTGGATCAAATGGTAGTTCTACTTTTAGTTCTACCTTTAGATACCTTTAAGGTGTCTCCATATTACTTTCCACAAAGGTTGTACTAGTTTGCAGTCCCACCAGCAGTGCATGAGTGTTCCTATTTCTCCACATCCACGCCAACATTTATTGTTTTGGGACTTTTTGATAAAAGCCATTCTCACTAGAGTTAAATGATATCTCATTGTAGTTTTAATTTGCATTTCCCTGATGATTAGAGATGTTGAGCATTTTTTCGTATGTTTTTTGGCTGTTACTCTGTCTTCTTTTGAAAAGTTTCTGTTCATGTCCTTTGCCCAGTTTTTAATGGGATTTTTTGATTTTTTTCTTACTGATTTTCCCGAGTTCTATATAGATTCTAGATATTAGCTCTTTATCAGATATGTAGCATACAAATATTTTCTCCCATTCTGTAGGTTGTCTGTTTGCTCTTGTGATAGATTCCTTGGCTATGCAGAAGCTTTTTAATTTGATCAGGTCCCATTTAATTATTTTTGTTGTTGCTGTGATTACCTTTGGGGTCTTCTTCATAAATTCTTTGCCTAGGCCAATGTCTATAAGAGTTTTTCCAACATTTTATTCTAGAATTCTTGTAGTTTCATGCCTTAGGTTTAAATCTGTTATCTATCGTGAGTTGATTTTTGTGAGAGGTGAGAGATGTGGATCCTATTTCAGTCTTCTACATGTAGCTATCCATTTAGTCTTTCGCCTCCTTAGTAAATATATTCCTAGATATTTTATTAGCTGTAGGTTTTTTGTAGATTTTCTCCATCAAGTTGGGAAATTTTCCTAGTTTGCTCAGAATTTTTAATAGTGAAGGGGTGCTAGATTTTGTCAAATGCTTTTTCCGCATCTTTTGATATGATCGTATGATTTTTCTTAGATAGCCTGTTGATATAATGGATTAGATTAATTGTGTTTTTAAATGTTGAAGTAGCCTTATTTACCTGGAATAAATCCAACTTGTTTGTGTTGTATACTCCTTTTTATGCATTGTTATATTCAATATGCTAATGTTTTGTTAACGATTTTGTATATATGTTCATGAGAAATACTGGTCTGTTGTTTTCCTTTCTTGTAATGTCTTTGTTTTGGTATTAGGGTAATGTTGGCCTCATAGGTTAGGAATTGTTCCCTCTGCTTCTATATTCCGAAAAAGATTGTAGATAATTCATTTAATTTCTTCCTTAAATGTTTGGTAGAATTCACTAGTGAACACATCTGGGCCTGGCGATTTCTGCTTTGGAAGGTTGTTAATTATTGATATAATTTATTGGGTAGACATAGCCCTCTCCCAGTTATCAGTTTCTCCTGTGTGAGTTTGGTAGATTGTATTTTTTAAAGAATAGGTTCATTTCATGTAAGTGATCAAATTTGTGGGCATAGAGTTGTTCATACTAGTTTTTATTATTTTTTTAATGTTTCTGGGATCAGTAGTGATGGCCTCTCCTTCACTTTTTCTTTTTAGAGATGGCATCCCTCTCTATCACTCAGTCTGGGGTGCAGTGGCTTGATCATGGCTTACTGCAGTCTTGAACTCCTGGGCCCAAGTGATCTTCCTGCTTCAGCCTCCTGAGTAGCTGAGAGTACAGGTGCATGCCACCATGCCTGGCTAATTTTTTTTTATTTTTTCAGAGACTGGGTCTCACTGTGTTGCCCAGGCTGGGCTTGAACTCCTGGCCTCAAGCAATCCTCCTGCCTCAGCCTGCCAAGTTACTGGGATTACAGGCATGAACTGCTGTGCCCAGCATGTCTTCTATTTTCTTGGTTAGCCGGTCCAGAGGTCTAACAATTTTATTGATCTTTTCAAAGAATCAGCTTTTGGTTTTATTAATTTTCTTCATTGTTTTTCTGCTTCTAATTTCATTAGATTTCTGTTCAGATGTTTATTATTTCTTTTCTTCCACTTACTTTGAATTTAATCTGTTCTTACTTTTATAGTTTCCTAAAGTGAAAACTTAGGTTACTGATTTTAGATCTTTCTTCTTTTTCTAATACATGCATTCAATGTTATAAATTTCCCCTAAGCACTGCTTTCACTGCATCCCACAAGTTTTGATAGGTTATATTTTCATTTTCATTTAGTTCACAATATTTTTAAATCTCTATTGAGACTTCTCTGACCATGTCTTATTTAGAAGTGTGCTGTTTAATCTCCAAATATTTTGGAATTTTCTAGCTACCTCTCTGTTATTGATTTCTAGTTTAATTTCATTGTGGTCTGAAAGTATATTTTGCATGATGTCAATTCTTTTAAATTTGTTAAGGTGTGTTTAATGGCCCAGAATATAGTCTATCCTAGTGAATGTACCACGTGAGCTTTAGAAGAAAAAAATGTATATTCTGCTGTTGTTGGATGAAGCATTTTATAAATGTCAATTAGATCCAGTTGATTGATGGCTCTGTGCAATTCAACTATATCCTCACTGATTTTCTGCCTGCTGGATCTGTCAGTTACTGACAGAGGGGCACTGAAGTCTCTAACTTTTAATAGGGGATTTGCCTATTTCTCTTTGCCTCATGTATTTTGATGCTCTGTTTTTAGGCACATACACATTAAGGATTGCTATGTCTTCTTGGAGAGTTGGGCCCTCTATCATAACGTAATGCATCTCTTTATCCTTGGTAATTTTCTTCGCTCTGAGTTTGCTTTGTCTGAAATTGAATCACCCACTCCTTTTTCTTTTGATTAGCATTATCACAGCCTGTTTGTCTCCATCCCTTTACTTGTAATCTGTGTCTTTATATCTAAAGTGGGATTTTTATAGACAACATGTATTTGGATTTTTTGTCCACTCTTATAGTCTTCATTTTTTAATTGGTGTGTTCAAAACATTCACATCTAAGATGACTATTGATGTCGTTGGATTAATGTCTACTACATTTGTAACTGTTTTCTATTCATTGGCCCTTGTTCTGCTTTCTTTGATTTTGATTGAACATTCATATGATTCCATTTCCTCTCCTTTCTTAACATATCCGTTATTATTCCTTAAAAATTTTTTCGTGGTTTCCCTAGAGTTTAAAGAAACTCCATCAAATAACAACAGCACATCTGCTTTAGGAAATGAGAATGCTTTTAAACTGTTGATTAAAATTCTTCATGGGCTTTGCATCTATCTTAATATTTATTCTACATGTCTGCAAAATAAAGAACAATATAATATCTCATTGGTTGCATATTTATGCTATTGTAATTATTTATTCCATGTTAGTGCAAAACTTTTTATAAACACAATGTGCATGGATGCATAACATCCCATTGATATGTTAACATTTATTTACTGTTCCCTATGATTGCACAATCATTTATAATATTCTACTATTATAACAAATACTATGGTGAGCCCCATTTTATGTGAAGCTTTTCCCCATATTTAGGATTACTTATCTAGAATATTTCCTAAACAGAAGTTTCTCAGCTGCAGAGGCAGAGTAGTTTTGAGGGTCCTGAGGTATACTGCCAAGCTGCCCTCCCGAAAGGTTATACCAATTTGTAGCTCTGTTAGCAAGGTACGAGCCTGCTTGTTTCATTTCACTTTTGATCACTGAGTATTACCTAAAATACATTTGTGAATTTCATGGGCAGTTTTCTGTATTTTCTGATTTCAAGTTTTTAAACTCCATAGCATCCTAATTGTTCCCAACTCTAAGGAACTACAAGCTTGCTAACCAGCACGCCCGGGAGGAGGAATACTTCTTATTCTATATTTGTTTAGTAATTATTAAAATAAAAAAATTTCAAACACACCTTGTGTTCCTTTCTCTGTGAGTATATACTTATTTGTATACACATTTTCAAATCAAAATCATTAGCTGATTATCTCAAGAATAAACAAACATTCAATCAGATGTCATTGGTATTCACACTGGAAACAACCGGCATCTCCGCTGTGAGTGATCAAGATTGTCTAGCCTGCAGGGGAGAGATGGAGCAGAGACAATTGCTAGAGGAACTAAGAGCACAATGCTTTTCAGATTCCATGAAGAAAATGCACTTCTGCTTCCTGCACACCTGTTCTCACGTGTGCTTTCAAATTGAAATAAGTTTATAGTGGATCGCAACAACAGCATGGAGTATACGTGTAAGCCACAACCATTGCCTTAGCTGCTGGCTAGATTGTAAGAACGCAGTTGACGAATACCGTCTTACAGTCTGTATTAGGGAGGAATGAAGAGCGACTTTTCTTTTTTGTGTGTCTTGGAGCTGCTCCCCTGCACCTGCATTGGCACAGGCATCGATATAAACACATACCAAATACGCAATACAGGGAAACGGGCTCTAGGAAGAAGCATATGCTAATGTTTGACCCCAAATAATGGTTTTTGGTGAATTATCTCCTTTAAGCCTTATCACAACTCTTTGAGGGAAGGAGAGGTCTTGGAGGAGACAGACTTGAGCCCAGGACAATCCCTTGGTATGAGGTTGAAAGTTCAGCTCTTTAAATCCAGAGCTCTTGCTGCCAGGACGTCTGTCTCTCAGAAAGGGTCACAGCCCCTGCTTCCCTCCCCTTTCCCCGATGGCCGAAGGTGCTGATGTAACTGAGAGGGCTGCTGACAAATTTCATGGACTTCATGCCCTCCTTCCAAAGGAGCCCTTTTTGCCCATCTAAAGGCAAAATCCAAGTGCATGGAGGGGTGCTGTGGGCATGGGGCTTTTCGTTTCTTGGGGACCCCGTACATTTGACTGATAAGAACGAGGTGGTTTGGCAATTCATCTTTGTAAGCGGCAGCAACATTAGTCAATATCACTTGGAAAGCCCACCTGCATCTCCTTTGCCAAGGTTCCTTGTTGGTTTCCTTCTACCGAGCTCCTGCTGTGTACAGGTACCCGGCCAGGCACTCACCTCACCCTGACACCTGCTGAGGATGGAGGGAGGGCAGGGCAGGAGGTTGTGGCTTCCTCTGCAAAGAGAACGGTATCTGGGCCACCTCGATCTTGTATGACAGATGGAAATAACTTCTTTAGGAAGGAAAACAACAGGAATTTGTATTAGAAGAGTTCAAGACTGTATCAAAATAGATGCTGGTCCTGGCTGCATATTAACTTGTCCTTTGTGCTTAGTACGTCTCTGAAACACTCTAACTTTTCTCAGGGTCTCATTTTTTTGTTTGGTTTTGTTTGTTGTTGTTGTTGTTTTTGCTTGTAAAATAGGGATAAGAACTTTGATATATTCCAAAATTTTGCTATGTCAAATGAGATAGTAAGTGGGGAAGTATTTTGTAAGACTAAAGCTATATACAAGCTTTAGATTATCTGTGTAGATATCTATTTTCTTAAAATGTGTACACCTCTTCCCTCTGCCCTACGATTCCTCATCCCTGCCTTCCTCACGTCCCCATGTGCAAAGAGAAATTCTGTGAAAATTGTTAGTTATTTCCAGGGGGAGAGCAGCTCAGTCAGCTCCCTGTGGTAAGCCTGCGGGTTTGAAATGCTCTGGGTACCAGGGAATGAATGTCTGGTTCCAGACAGCCCACCCCTTAACCGCTCCCATCTCGGACTTTCTCGCAAAGAATTACCTCTGCACTGGCCTCAGCTTATATGAAGGAAATTGCTGTTGGGTAGTTGTTCAAATTAGGCAGCAGAAAAGAAAACATCACTACCCTGCTAGGCAAGCCATAAAATGGGATTTGGCCCTTCAACCTATCGTAAAATTAGAAGACCAATAAAACAGAGAGCACAGAACACATTTTGCAGAAGTAAAAGATAACAGAACATATGGTAAATTGAACAAATGGTGGATGGCAACGGTGTGATAGCTGAAGAGGAAATTGCAAGAACATACACATTTCAATGTTCTCTTAATTCAGGACCCTGACTGTGCACTGGGAACTTGTTTTCATTAGGAGCGTATGGTTCAAAGACAAGTTTTCAAACTAGATTTTAAGAAGAACAAGGCAAGAATGACCCTTGAATGGGCACAAGGTAATTCATTCCAGCTATCCACTCGATAGTGCTTGGACTTGCTTTTTAAAATCTTTATTATTTTGAAATAATTTTAGTCTTGCAGAAAAGGCTAAATAATACAGGGAGTTTCCACATATCCTTCACCCAACTTCCCCTAATGTCAACATCTTACATAAGTATAGCACAATGATTAAAACCAGGAAATTAGCATTAGTACAATACTGTCAGCAAAGTAAAGACCTTATTCTCATTTTATCATTTTTCCCACTAATGTTCCAGAATCTTACCCAGAATCTCCCATTGCATTTGGTTTTTATTTCTCCTTATTCCCCTGCAGTCTGTACTTCCTCAGTGGTTCCTGTCTTTCATGATCTTGACACTTTCAAAGAGTTTCAGTCAGTTATTTTACTGAATGTCCCCCCATTTGGGTTTGCCTGATGTTTCCCCAGACTGGACTGAGGTTATACATTTTTGCCAGGGATACCACAGAGGAAAGATGTGTCCTTCTCAGGGCATCCCCTCCCAGGTCCCGGACACCAACACCACTGATCATTGGTGATGCTGACCTTGGCCACTTGGTGTAGGTGATTTCTGCTGCAGTTTCTCCTTGGAACGTTGCTATCATTCCTTTTGCAGTTAGTAAATATCTTGGCATATTTGCTGTTTCCTGAAACTTTGCCCATGAATTTAGCATGCATCAGTGGATCTTTCCTGCCGCAATTATTACTGTAGTGTTTGCCTAATCGTGATATTTCATTTCCCTGTTTCCTTGCACACTTATTAATTGGAATTCTATCCTAAGGAAGAGCTCCCCTTTTCCTTCATTAATTTATTAGATACATGTTTAAAATTGATATAAATAAGGCCTTGTTTATTTTAGGCTGTGAGTTGTAATCCAATATTATCACTATTTGGTTCCTCAAACCATTCCAGCTTTGGCATCACGATCTCCTTCAGGTGGGCTCCTGTGGTCTTTTTACAAACTCACATCTTTTTTGAACCTTTTCTTACTTTCTGGCACCCCAAGATGCTTCAGGCTCATCTTGTATTTATTTTCCCTGCTATCGTCCTGGAATCAACCACTTCTCAAAGAGCCCTGGTTCCTTTTATTGGTGCATGGTGTTTAGAAACAAGATCTGAGCACTGACAGTGTTCACTATTGGGTGTCATTGCCTCTACCCCTGGCAGAGTTGGAGCAATATGTGTCCCTACTAACACATGCATATGCACACATCTACACTTGTGTATCTACGTGTGTGTGTGTGTGTGTGTGCATGTATGAAAGCCATGAGTTTATACTGATAGTTCAGATTCCAATTCAACAGCAGGGAGTCCATCTAGCTTTCTGTTTTTCCTTATTTCTAATTTTTTCTCTAACCAGGTGAGGGACCTGGTTCTTATTATCTACAAAATATTCCTCATTGGCTCAATTTTAGTATACGCATGAATTAGTTCCAGATTTGCTAACCTACATTCCTGTGAGAAACACATTTGCTGATTAGCTTACAGCATCAACGCGTGGTTCCTTTTGTCCTTATTCCACTGTATTCAGGCAAGACTCTGCTTTCTGCAGTCACTTAGGTGAGTTCTTCCCTTCCCCACTGCCCCCACTGAGGTTATGTTATTCTCTTGTCATACAGTTTTTAAGACAAAACAGGTACTTGAGTGCACAGCCGAGGTGACGGTGCTCACGACTGCTTCTTTCTGACCCGGCTCTCACCTTTCCAATCAGATCTGCCACCACAGCCCTTCCACGCATGGTCACAGCCCTGTTTCCAGGGTTGGATTTTTTGCTTCTGGTGTTTTCCTTGTTTGAAGAACTGGACGTACTCTTGGTTCATAGACTTCTCCAGGATTAGGTGAAGTGCTGCTAGAATAGGACCCCTGACATCCCCAGCTGGAGATGCCTGGGGCATGTGTAGAGAGAAGGGGTCTGCCTGCCTCTGCTGTGTGCAGACAGGTCACCATCAGCTGGAACCATGGGGCTGAGACTGCCACTCTTTCAGTTATTTAAAATTACACAGTTATTGTTGACTATAGTCATTGTGTTGTGCTATCAAACAATAGATCTTACTCATTCTAATTAACTGTTTTTTTGCACCCATTAATCATCCCTGCTTTAACCCCCCCCCCCCCCCCCCGCTATCTTTCCGAACCTCTGGTAACCCTCCTTCTACTCTCTGTCTCCACAAGTTCAACTGTTTTAATTTTTAGCTCCCACATATGAGAACATGCAAAACTTGTCTTTCCTTACCTGGTTTGTTTCACGTAACATAACGTCCTCCACTTCCATCTATGTTGTTGCAAATGTTTGCAGATATTTTTCATCCTGGGTTGAATTCAGGGAAGCAGAACTGCCCACTTGGAGGGCCGACCGATGCCTTTGCCCTCTGGGGCTGGGGGCACTAGCGGGGCTGGGGGACGGGGAGACAGGCGCAGAGATTGGGGTGGAAAGAGAGGTGGGTCTTCTCTGGGTAACGGTTTCCAATTTTCACTCTGTAGCTTATCTGAAAACTCCCAGGGGTCATCCCACCCTGGCAGATGTATAAATTCACAGATGCTCAAGGTATCCATGACTGTAAAAACTTTTAAATGACAACTTTAGAGCTAAAGGGCATATGGAATTTTCCAGAGTGAAGCGTATATTTGTGCTGGAGCAGAGCACATTCCAGCATAGTTCTAGGACTGCTTCAAATAGAGAAAAAAGACAAACGTTTCTTTTTTCCCCCTCACGTGCCATCTGGGGTCTGAAGCGATTTACATACGATTTTCCCCCCAAGTTTATAAATTATTGAGCTGGCTTGACAGCCTCTTGGTTTTTGTCACCCCGCATTCACTTAACATGAATTGATGTGTTAAGGGGAAAGTGCTCCTTTTTCACACTGTTTAGAAGAATTTAGTTTGTAAGTGAATCCTTTCATGAGTGTTACCGGCAGCTTATCTCAGGTGTGGTATTAATACTAACACAAGACGGTGCCCACCTACGTGTGGGAAGTGGTGGGCGGGATTCCAACCCAGGCCTCAGAAGCTCAGGTTCCTTCTCTTTTTGTTGGGGACTATGAATGAGGTGGTTCTCTAGGAAACTGGTGTTGGACTTTGTAATGCAGCTACTGTTTCTTATTTACTGATGGGAAATCCTGGGTCAGGTACTAGCAGGATTAGGAGGAAGAACATATTTCTTAGTGGTTTTTGATCAGGCTTGGTTAGGAATTGATAAAAAGAGTAAAAACCAAAAAGCAAAGGAAGCTTCAATTATCAAAATAAAGTCCATCTTCTGAAGCTGAGACAGCCTAAGATTGTGGATCAGGCACAGAGGTTGGGCTCCAGTTGTGACCGTGTGGCTGGCAGGGTGCCCATGAGCCTCCCCAGGGAAGTGGTGGCTGTAGTTCCTGCTTCATAGAGTGGTCGTGACTCTAATAGGATCAGTTTAGTGTAAAGCGTTTTGAAGACTGAGCAACCCTTGTAATGGCTGCGCCACAAGCTGCTTTGCTCGTGGGAGAGCCCCTCACCTCTGCCCAGCTGTGCAGCTGCACAGCCTCGGCCGACCCGCAGCAGAAAGGGCTCTGGATACTCTGGAGAAGGACACAGGACAAACCACAGCCAAGGGGAGGGCTGCCATGGAGGGCGCTCAGAAGATCAAGGGGAGACAGTTGATAGACTGGCAGTGAAGAAAAACTTGGTATTTTATAAATAGAAAATAAATTAATTTAAAACTCAAGCACAGCACACTGGAGCCATTTAATGGTAGGAACAAATACTTCTATATTTCTTAATCGTCTTGGAAGTGTCAATGTGCAAATGTGCAAGAGCTCAAAGCTTTATCAGGATGATGCACAGGCATTGACAGATAATTACATTATACTTGATATTCTTTTGTTAGGAGGGCAGTGAAAAATTATATTGGGGTTTCTATCAACATGGGAAATGTACTTAAGTTTAGATGTTTATACTCATTCTGTCCTAAGTGAATTCATATTCTCCCTCCCGACATCTTCTGCCAGACCTTGTTTTGTGCCAGGTGAACCCAGAGAGAGGTAGAAGCTTCTGTGCTTCCACAACAGCAACAGTAGTTGTTTGAAAAACCACCCCAAAACTTAGTGGTTTGAAATGAAGAGGTTATATTTAGCTCACAATTTGGGCAGGACTGAACACTGGCCTGTGCTCAGCTGGGCCGTTCTTCTGGTCTCACCTGAGCTAAATCTTCTGTCTGTGGTCAGCTTCCGAGTCAGCTGGGGGTGGGATTTCTTACAGGGGCTTCACTGAGGACTGCACACTCCTCTGGGAGGCCAGCCTGGACTCCCTCAGGTGGCAACAGGAAGGGCTCCAAGAAAGTGGGGGAAAGCTCAGAAGATCCCATGAAGCCTGGGCTCAGAACCAGTTCAGCACTGCCTCTGCCGTAATCTGTTAGCCACAGCCAGTTATGAGGCCACCCCTGGCGAAAGGGGAGGTCCTCTTGCTGGGGAACTGTGAAGTCACATTGAAAAGGGCTCAGATGTGGGGAGCTGTGTAGACTGTGGCCACTTTCCAACCTATCATAGCTCTGTGCTGGGCTCTGTCATGGATCTCTCTGCCTCTGTGGAAATTTCTGGTATGTTTTTTTCTATCTCAGTTTAGACTAGAAGCTGCCAAAGACAAGGACATTGTCTTTATTTTCTGTATCCTCAGAAACATGTCCATGGAATGAAGAATCCATGAAGGAACAAATTAAAGGTTGAGTTTTAAGACATCGGTATTTTAAGAACAGAATTGCTGGAGTTTGGGTATGCAGGGAAGGCTCCACTGAGGAGAGGGACTCGGTCTGGTCACAGGGGGTGGGGAAAGGGGAGACAAGCCACAGGGAAGGGAGAAAGCACACAGGTAAGGAGAATGGAGCGACTTGTCCAGAAAGGTGAGAATACTTACTAGGGCTGAGCCCACTGGGTGAGTGCAGGGACTTAGGAGGAGACGAGACTGGTAAGGTCAGTCATGACCAGATGGCCAGAAGGGCAGAAGCTGATGATAGAAACTGAACTTTGTAGTCAGACAAAACATGGATTTGGCTTCATAGAAGCTTATATTTGGAGGATGCTCTATTATCACAAGACATGTTCATATATTTGTGATAGTAAAAATAACTTGAGGCCCAGGTATGTCTCTCTCTCTCTGTCTCTCCCTCTCATCTATCTATCTATCATGGTAGTGGTTAACTCTTGTAAAGTTTGGAGTCAATTTGTCAGAGCTTGAATCATGTCTCCAACTATTGCTATCTGTGTGGCCTTAGGCAAGTCATTTCGTCTCTCGAGTCCTAGTTCTTTGATCGTTAAAGTGGGGATGTTGATGACAATACCTGCCTCTTCATGGGGCTGCTGTGAAGATGGAATGACCTGTGGGTCACGTGGCCAGCTGCCTGGCCTGGGAAGCACTAATGTGTACTGGTGTCTTTGTCCTTAGTAAGGACACTAATGCTGCAGGGAGGGGTTGGTACTTACCCCGTGTTCAAGGGTGAACAGCTGACATTTCCAAAGAGAGGAGGGACATATGGAAATGGTACTTTGGGAAGGTTGATCCCTGAGGGGATTGTCTATAGAGGAGGCGTTGCTGTAGAAGACTAGGGCCTTGTCCTCGGGCCCTCAGAGACTGGTTGTGGATATAAATCACACACACATGAAAACACAGTGACACTAGATGGTACATCAGTTCCAAATGAATGGCACAGATGGGGAGCTCCTGTAAGGACTGAGGGTGACAAGATAAAGAAAGGGGCAAGAGGGAGAAGGCTGGGGGGATGAACTGAGGTCTGAGGTTGGTCCAACTGCTGGCCTCAACCTGGTTTTAGCCAAAGAAAATATCATTTATTTACATTTTCAGATGGAGCTCTGGGAAAAGGCCATGCAAAATAGAGCGTAAATGTTGTATTAATATAATGCTGCCTCTTTCTGGCATTCTATTATGCTTTTTGAAAAAATATGATTTTCTTTCTTGTCTAATACCCCTAGCTAGTCCAGGGATAGCCAGCCCTCCTGAAGACTTGTTAAAAGTCAGCAAAAGCTTGTTAAAAGATATGCATTACCCTCACTCTTGAAGGTAAAGATCTGTGTGTACCACACAGACATTCTGCTCAGGGGTGGGGTTGGGGGAAGGGGGTGCATTTTATTACTAAGAAGATGTGGTCAAATATCTCTGGGAGGGCATGTGTGGGTTTTCATGAATAAATGTGGTATTTTGTAAAACACTGCAGTGACAAAATTATTTTCTTGGTGAGAGAAAAAAACAATATGACTAAAGAGTGTGCAAATGTGTCCGAACAGAATAGGGCGGCCATGGATGCCTGATGGCCACAGAGAGGCGGTTTCCTCCTAGGATGGGGTCTCGACCACATATTTCATTCGGCTTCACTTGACTTTGGAGCTTCCTTATGCTGCCTGAGGGGCTCTATAGCTATGAGTTGTCTGTGTGCATGAGTGTACAAATAGGTACAAATATCTGTTATCCAACCAGAATTTCACTGGAGGGCGTTTCTGATCTTAACTTCAACTTTTCCTGTTCCTGAAGGGAAATGTCTCTTTTCTGCTCAATTCTAATTCTAATTTTAGTGCTTCTTCCCTGCCTCTTCTTTCTGTCTCTTCCACTTTCCCTTTCATTTCTCCTTCTCCTCCCCTTCCTCTTCTTCCTTTTTCTTGTCTTGAGTTGTGTGGAATCATAATACCTCACACAGATGAGTTACTTCTTATACTGGGGATCATGTCCTACTTGCAACCTACCCACCATCCTATCTCTCTCTCTCCTCTTAGGATCTGCTCTTTAGCATTTCAATCTCAGTACACATTATGGGTTGATTTGTGTCCCTCTTAAATTCATATGTTGAAGTCCTAATTCCTCATACTTCAGAATGGGATGTGATTTGGGCCATTGAAGATGTAATTAGTTAAGATAAGGACAAATTAGAGTAGGGTGGGTCTTACCCCAATCTGATTTGTGTTCTTATAGGAAGGGAAAATTTGGACAGACACACACACACACAAGGGGAGGACACCATGTGATCACAAAGGAAGAGACTGAGATGTTGCTTGTACAAGCTGAGAAATGTCAAGATTGCTGCAAACCACCAGGAGCTAGTACAGAGGTATGGAAGAGCTTCTTCCTCACAGCCTCAGAAGGAATCCATCCTGCCAACACCTTGGTCTCAGACTTCTGGCCTTCAGAACCGAGCTAATAAGGCTTTCTTGCTTATGCCACTCAGTTTATGGCACTTTGTTCTGGCAGCCCTAGCAAACTAGTGCACACTTTTGTTAATATATGTGTTCTTTATGTAGATATGTGTTTACTCCCCTTTATTATTCCAGAAATGACTTGAGATGTTGGTACCAAAGAGTTAGTAAAGCTTAAAAAAGAATAACATTGGAGTTATAGAGTGTAGTTGAAGGAAGTAAAGGCAAAAACTCTGACAATAAAGTCATTTTTTTCTCAGCATTTATTATGAATCAAATTAACTTGTAAGTGGGAAAAGGTGTGTTGATATTTAAATCTACAAAGAGGCTCATGCTTTCAAAGAGATATTGTCCAAAGTTCTGAGCTTGAAGCTAAACTGGGAGCTCCATGAGGGCAGTGACTCCCTCTGTTTTGTTTAATGTTGTATTCCCAATACATGGTACAGTATCTGGCACACAGTAGGTGCAAAATACATCGTTACTGATTCATTGCTTGTCTAAGAAGTGATGTCATATGACAAAACAGGAATCATGTGGCAAATCAGAAGGCAGATGCCATTGTTCAAGTGAGAAAAATGTTAAACTGTCACTTATTTAGGTGTGGAAATGTATTATCAGTTTACTAAACATGACTCAGAGGTCTAGCTCAGTGTAGACTCTGCAGAGAGTGTAAAGAAGTAATAGTCTACACTCCCTGGCCTTAAAGGGTTTATGATCCAGTTGAGGAAATTAGAGTTGAGTGGAGATGAACAGCAACAATACAATAAGATGCTCAGCTATATCCCAGCGATGGTGCTGCTTGGGGAGAGCCCAGGAAGAGGTGCAGGTGTGGCCACTGGGATTCATGGAGAAGGCGCAATGAAGTCTCTCCAAGGCAGTGTCTCTCATCTTTGCATGCCCAGGGTGCCTCAAAAAGAATTTGTGGAATAAACAAATGGGTAAATGTGAGGTTGGCTTTTAGAGTCAGTAGGTTTAGGATGGGGTGGAGAAATACCCCATGTTGTCAGGGCAAGGTTCGTAGGAGTGTGATCCATGTAGTCGTGTGGGGCCCCACGTCCAGAAGACTTGGCTAATGTGCTACTGCTCTGTGTTGAAATTCTTAATGGCTTTGGACAGGGGCCCTACATTTCCATTTCACATGGGGACCTGGAAATTATATAGCAGGTCCTGCATGTGGTTAAGTAGCACCTGAGTGTTTGCCTCATGGATATAATTTGCTGCAGTAGCGCAATGTTTTTAATAAATATCATTTTGAATGCTCATGGGAAAGGACCTAAGTCAACACAGTCATTGACAATTCTTAATCTCTTCTTGGTGGATTGAAGTAGTCATGAAGAAGTTTGAGATGGGTAAGGAGAGTTAGCTTCTCCCTTAAATTGTCAAACTTGCTTTACTTACTGGTTTATTAAATCCCACCTATGTCCAATGCTATAGGCACTAGGATCACTGGGTTGCTAAGTGGTGACATTTCTCCTATGTATTTATGCATACGTGTACTTACTATACGCTGTCTGGTTAAGGTAGGATTTGAGGTGGGATTTCTTCCACTCTCCATCTTTCTAATAATGATCTCACAAGTTCTATGCAGAGCACTAGGTGGCAATGTTGTGTTTTTTTAAAACCAGTTTTCCTTATAGAAGAGAGACATGATGGTGAGCTGCCACTTAAAAATACTTACATTTTAAATTTTAGCTTATTTTGTAATCATATTTCCTAGGATTTGCTCATTTTAAAAAATGTGATAAGAAACCTTAATTCCTAAATTCAGAGAAATTGGATTATTTTTGTTCTTCAAGATAACAATCCCAAAAGCTAAATAAAACAAAATAAAATAAAATCTATCCTATGGTATAAAACAAATTTGAATTTTCCCTTTAAAGGGAATTTGGAATCCACTTGAAAATATTTAGAGAATTCCCAGAGAGATTTTTTTTTTTATTCTCTACAGAATAGAGTGCAGAACTTAGCATTAAACTTTTAAAATATACCTGTTTTCAGAGAAAAAAAGAAAAGGCCATTCTAAAAAGCAAAGGTCATTTTGGGTCATTGTAATCATATACTTTTGGGGGAAGAAAGAAATTAATCTATCTGAGAGGTAACACTTTGCCAAAAGCACAATCACCCAGGGCATTGCTTTCTCGAGTGAAGCTAAATGCTTGAAAGAAAGAGAAGTAAGAAAACGAGACCAAGGACTTGGAGAATGTGTGTTTTCTCCTGCGTGACGACAGTGAAGAGTATAGTTTCATCTTTTTCACAGCTACTGATTCTAGAAACTATCACTTTAGAGGAAAGGTTGTTTGTGTGTTCAGTTATCTGAGATTGGTTTTCTCCAAATACCGTTATATTGACAATGGACAAGTGGCAGCAGGAAGAAGGATGAATAATATGATGCTAGTCTTATTTGTTCTGTCTGTCATTAATGTCACAAATCCTCACTTCTTGATAAATACACACCCAGCCAGCCTCTCAGAGAGCCTTGAGAGGCAGCTTAATATCATGATTGGGCCAGGAGCTTTGGAGCTGAACGGCCCGGCCCATCTTGGCTCCGTGGCTAGGGAGCCAACCTTTCAGAACCTTGATTTCATCATCTGTAAAATGGGGCTATTTTAAAATTATACCTTCCATCTCATGGCATTGTTGTGAGCACTCAATAAGTGATGGTTTTTAAAAAGGCAAGCACAGTGCTCTCAAAACAGTAACTTTTCTCATTGTTCTCCCTTTTGTACTAAAGGTTAACCTAAACTGCCTTATGGTCACCCAACCTGAATTACTGGCCCAACTAAGTAAGGCTTAAACGTTGAAAGCCAACTCAGACATTTGAAATGGTCGTAACTACTTATATTTTACCTTAATGGATGTATATATCTTCCCCTACTTGTAGTAACTTTCATAACAAATTCGTAAGTTGTTACGTATTCAAACTAAATCACTGTCCTTTTTAAAGCCTCATGAACACCTCCCCCACAAATAAAAAGTAAAAACAAATAATCAAAAACCCCTTGATCTGAAGTGATGGCCTCTATAAGTGACTTAATTTTATGATTAGCAGTTTTAAAACTGCCCTTATTTAGACGTTCAGAAATTCTTAAGAGAATGAATATGAATATGGGAATTTGGTTTTGATTTGATTTTCCAACCTTATTTAATTTTTAGATTTTTGATTTTTTAGCATAGTTTCCATTTAGTTTGTCTAATTCAAGAGGTAACGATTGCAACAATGCAATAATGTACTGTGATAAACACTATTCTATAAAATAGTTGGAATAATAAAACTTTATTATTATATATTAGAATATATATTATGTTATACATATTGTACATATGTTATATGTATATTCCTCTAAATTAATGGTTCCTTGAACCAGTATCCGTGGAAGAGATGGATCTGTACTCTTCATTGTCAAATAGGAGAAAACATCCACTCTCTCTACATACTTATCTCATCACTTCTCTGTCCTTCAAGTGTTCATCTTCACTCAAGAAAGCAATGCCCTGGGTAATTTTCCTTGTTTGCAAAGAGTTATCTCTCAGATAGATGAACATCTTTCTTCCCTCCAAAGTATATGATTTGAAATAATGAAACCTTGAGTTCAGAAGGTGCTTTCTTGCCAGTGTGACAAAAATGCTGGGAAGCACAATCACCCCAAGCTGCTGGATGGGAAGACGGGATCCTTTGTTAAGGAAGGTGCTAGGGACAATGTCACTAAAGTGAACGATGATGATGAGATGATGATGAAGATGACAGCCAGTTGCTCTCCTGGAAGCCCTTCCAAGTAATGGGCTTTCTGACCACCTAGCACGTGGTAGACATGAAGTCCCACCAGTGTGCCTGGGTCAGAGTAGTGGTTTTCAGCTGAGGACAACTTTGTTCCCACCCCACATCTCACAATGTCCGGAAACACTTTTGGTTGTCACAACTGAGAGGAGGATTACTACTGGCATCTATTGAGTAGAGCTAGGGATGCTGCTAAACATCCTACTACACATGGGACAGTTCCTGCCACAAAGAATTATTTGGTCCAAAATGTCAATAGGGCAGATAGCCAGGCACTATGGGCAAGAAAGAAAAATACAGAAGTGAATATGCCAGGAGTTGATCTTTCTGAATTCATTGGTTAAGTGCTTGTTTCTCTTACTCTCACTGTGAGGGTGGGAGCTGTGTATCTTGCTCTCTGTGTTTACATAGCTCCCGGCATAGTGTTCAACACAAGGCAGGCATTGAGCAAATACTTGTGGGGTACATAAATAAATAGACACTTTATTTTTGTGGACATCGGTTCATATCTATTAGGATTGTTTTCAGTTACACGTAACAGAATCATTATTACAGAAGCTTAACCAAATAAGGGGATATTTTTTCTTACATACAGTCTAGAGGCAGGAAACCCAGCGTGCAGTAGCTGGACACAGTCACCATCAGGGAAACTATTTTATTTCCCTGCTCTGTTCTTTGCATAAGGGTTTTGAAGGTACAGTTGCAAGGTGGTTGTACCAGCTCCAAGTACACGGTGAATCTTTATGATGACCCAGGTGAATCTGCATCTTTTTGTTGGAAAGATAATAGCTTTCCCAGAAGCTTCACTAATCTCATTAACCAAATAGTACTAGCCCTTGTAGCAAGGAAGCTGGAAATCACGTTTATTTTACTCTATGTGCGTCATCACCTGGATTCTGTTGGTGTCTACTACAGTCGTAGGGGTTTCCTAGTAGTGATCATGTTGGATTTACATTTTGTATCCTATTTTTTCAATTAATATAAAAAGTTTATGTTATCTACTAACAAAAAAGAATTTTGTCAACATAAGTCCTAGCATTATATTTTTGACAGGCTTTATGGATAAGACCCAAAGCTCCTTTCATTAAGAGAAGAGGCCTGTAAATATTTTTGACGATGTCTAAAAAAAAAGAGACCTTATTGTAATCGTGCTCATGAGGGTAATCTAAACAGATTGCATCTGATCAGTAATTTAGAATTTAGATCCAGCAAGAATGGAATGAACATGTGGAACAGGGGGCCCCTTCAGACTGGGTGACCAGGGGTGCCTCCCTGAGACCCAAGCAAGAGGACAGAGCCATCCACGGGAGGAGGGGACGAGGGCTCCAGGCAGAGGACACGGACAGTACCAAGCCCCAAGCAGGAATACTCGGTGTTCTGAGCAGGAGAAGTGGCCAGGCTGGCTGAGTAGTGCAGGGGACAGGGGTGCAGGTCATGCAGGACCAGGTCACATAGCACCTCAGGCCACCTGAGGGAGGTGGGTTCATTCTGAGTGAAACCAGAGGCCACTGGAGTGTTGGGTCTGATTTATGGTTTAAAGTCTGTCTCCGGTGATTAGCTGTGGGTGCCAGGGCCGGAGGCAGGGGGCCGGTGAGCAGGCACTGCTGTGCAGTGGCCACAAGAGGTGCCACTGGGGATCTGTCTGGAAGGTGGAGCCAGGAAGACGTGCTGGGTGGTCCGTGCAGGGGAAGAGAATCAGGGCTGAGTCTTGGGCTGGGAAGAGGCGCGATGTGATACCTGTCTTAATCTGCCCAGGTGCCGTAATAAAATCCCACAGACTGGGGGCCTGAAACAACAGAAATTCTTTTTTCTCAAAGTTCTGGAGAAGTCTGAGATCAAGGTATTGGCAGTTTGGTTTCTCGTGAGGCCTCTTGTCCTTGGCTTGCAGGTGGTCGCCTTCTTGGTGTGTCCTCACGCGGTGTCCTTCTGTGTGCGCGCATCCGTGGTGTCCCTTGGTGTGTCCAAATTCCCTCTTCTAGTAAGGAGACCAGTCAGATTGGATTAGGGCCGACACCAACACCCTCATTTTAACTAAGTGCCCCCTTTCAGGATCCTCGTTGCAAATACAAACTCTGAGGAGCTGGGAGTCAGGGCTTCACCACAAGGATTTTGAAGGGACATATTTCAGCCCCCAACTGTCCCCAAGGAGCAGACACACGGATATGCCCAGAAAAGAGCTGAGCAGGAGAACAGAGAGAAGGGCTTGAAAAGTCAGAGATGCCGTGAAGAGGAAGATTGCATTGCAAACACAGTCTGGGAGTATAAGGTGTTCTGCTGGCCAGGAGAGTACGCCCAGATTAACACCACCAGGAGGGAGTTAAGAGGAGGAAGGTGGAAGGGGAGGTGGGAGAGGAGGAGGAGGAAGAGGAGAAAAGGAGCCTTTTGAAATGAGTACGATTATTGTGCCAAGTGAGAAACATCATCATGTGTAATGATACTTACTCGAGTGTGAAGTTTTGCTTCAGAATAGGAGGCATTTCGTGGTTACAGATTCATGTTGATCCTGATAGAATAGGTGAGTTCTCTGGGGAAGGAGATGGACACAAATGATTGATGTTCTGAGACTGTGGGTTAGTCAGTAAGAAAGAATGACTCGTGTTACATTGGCAGCTACTTCCTTAGTGCTTTGAAATCCTGGCAATTCGGGCTGCCTTTCTCATAGTGAAAATATTTGTTTTTTTCCTAGTTATATAAATAATATGTGATTATTCATATATCATTTGTGTACCATTACATATTCAAACAATGTTGGGAATGTATATGGAAGAAAGTGAAATCACCTGATATTCCACCCCTGAGATAACCACCACTAACAGTTTGGAGTGATCGTTTTCTTCATGCTTTGCTTTATGTATATACATGCACATGTATATTTCATACCATGCAAGCCATTTTATTTGTAGTGGGGTGTGTGTGAGTGTGAGCATTCATGTGCACATGTGTGTGCATGTGTGTGCATATATGTGTGCATGTTCATGCACCCCCTTCCCTCCCCTCCACTATGCCCTGGGAATCCATCTTAGTGGCCTGGTTTGCACCCTTCTCTCTTTTCTTCAGCAGCTTTGTCTGTTTACCAGGACACACCTGTATCTGCACCCACGTATGGGCGCAATTTTAAAATTAATGTCTGTTTTACAAAAACGTGATCTCAAATGAATATCCAAACACACACTTTTCCTCATCCTACTTTCTCATTCTTGTGAGTGTTCTGCCTCGTGAGTGCCAATAGTGCAACTGCTCT
The DNA here is from genome assembly GCF_041146395.1 of Eulemur rufifrons. Lineage (NCBI taxonomy): Eukaryota > Metazoa > Chordata > Mammalia > Primates > Lemuridae > Eulemur > Eulemur rufifrons. The sequence continues at coordinate 35,591,167 of NC_091001.1, read as the reverse complement.
GTTCGTGGACCTCAATCTCTGTGTTTACTGAGACACTGTGTTTTATAAGCATCCCTTCCGTTCGAATGGAATTCTTCTAACAGCATCGCCCCGGCTCTCCTGGCTCTTCTTTCTTCCCTCCTCCTCTCTGTTGAGGAGCTAATGGGGCACTTGTTGGTGGGCAGGTGATGTGATGCGATGCTCCATTAGCATATGTCTCTGTGAACTTTTCTCAGCGCACGCTCCCTCTGTGCGCGTTAAGCCCATCTAAATGTCAGGAGTCAGAGGGTGCTGACACACACCGCTGCTGGTGGTTACTCAGCTGGCTGGTTCAATGTGTGAATTGCCCTTGACTTGCTGTGGAAATCCACGAAATGCCCCACACCCCCCGCCCCAACCTTTTTGACTTCATCCCTGCTTTAGTGAAGGTAGAGACTGTTCTTCTCTCCTCACTGGAGAGACTTAGATTCACATTCAAAGGTGGGAATCCGGTTTCTACAGCTTTTCCTCCTCCAGAGCCCAGCAAAACAGCTTCCCCACCATCTCCTTGCTTTCTTCTGCCACACCATTTTACCAACCTTGCTGCAGAGGACCTGCATTGCTTAACTGAAACTGCTCCATCGGCAAAGTTGAAATCACACATCAATCCTTAAGTGAAACATCATTCCATTCAGGGATGCTTGGGTGGCAGAAAGGAAAATTGACCAAGTTTTCTGATTAGCATGCTTTCCACTGTGGAAACTATTCTTAGCCTAGAGCTTGACCCCAGGGAAGTAAAATGATCTCTGGTTTTAATGTTTATGAAATCTTAGTCCCAAAGGGCAAAGAAGATGTTATTAGTTGTATATTCCTAAATAATACACACTAAAGGAGTTAGTGAGTTACAACTGTGAAAATAGATCAAACAAGAATAAATGGAAACATGCCATGCTATTATTTGATTTTAATAAAAGCTTGTTAAGATTTTATTTAAAATATTGCATGAAAAGGGCAGTTAAGAAATTGTACAGAGCAAGGGGTTACAGAATGGTCGAGAAGTAGATTAGCTCCCAATGAGCATCTGAAAGTTGCTCCTTTGTCAGCTGTCGTCTGGCGGTAGCTGATGTACACCCATCTCTGTATTCTGCAGGGCCCAGTGCTCTGTGGCCATCAGTTTGGTTATAGACTTGGTCTTTCTTGGGTCTGACCCTGCGTACTAGGCTGAGATGAGGCAGAAGGGAGCTTCTTGCACTTGAGCTCCTGTCTTCTTGTGCAGGGACTCTGAGGACACAGGCCAGAGGGGCAGGTGTGGGATTGGAAAGGGCCAGTGGTGGCTGCCTGCCTCCAGGGACACACTCAGAGTGGGGAGCCCATCTGTGTGCTGCGTCTGCTGGGAGGACTCTGTTGCCAGAATCAAAGCTTTCCAGGGAGCAGCAGGAAGACTGGTAGTCCTCGTGCTTGGCACTCCTGTCACTTCTGGGAATGTGCAGAGAAAAAAAATCTTTTGTTGCTCAGAAGTGAGGCTTCCAGTGACAGAACATTTCCACTATCGCAAACCTTCAGTAGCTAAATATGGGCCTGCTATGTGTGTGTGTGCGTGTGTGTGTGTTCACGTGTGCAAAGGGTTCTGACCTTATTTTAGCAATTTAAATGCAGATAAAATCCCCACTGACAGAACTTGGTCTTCCTGCTGTGTGGGTACCTGGGACATTTAATTGAATCTAACAAGCATTTATTGCATATTGTGGAAGGGACATGAGTTTTCTGTGGGGAATGGAGACTCCTGGGGGACTCAGGGTCGGAGACAGCCGTGACACTCTCACCCGAACTCTCTCCTTACCCATCCCTACAAGTCTAAGCAGGTCATTTAAATGCTCTGGAATTTTTTAAGTCAAGATTTTATCACTGGTAAAAGTACTAGATTGACCAACTTATGAAGAAAGCTCCTTTCATATCAAAAATTGCCTTTCAAGGGTAAAACGACAGAGGAGTTGACACCTTCATCATCAGATGTGTATGTACCAAATGCATTAACTGTGAAAGCATTTGAAAAAATCTCATAATAAGCAAAGGAATCCAGTAACTCCCAGCATTTAAACCATAACTGGGTATAAATTAGACACTCTAAACAATTCGCTCTTAGTAATTATTGCATTACATAAGTCACTGCCCTGATCATTTATTGATTCAAAACATATTTTTGAGTTCACACTCTGTGGGAGGTGGCTGCAAGGTGCTAGAGACATAAGGGGAATGAGACACAGTCCTCATCCTCAGAGAACTCACGGGAGGTAGTTCTTGGAGAAAGGATGGGAAATAAAAGGCAAAGAAACTAATTAGGCAGTATAATGAGGGCTATAACATAGCTGTATCCCCTAAATGACAACTCGCTACATAAGAAATGCCAACTTTGTTCTATATTTCTATCCACACCATAAAAATGTAAGATGAAAGTGATTGCAAAATGTTAATACAGGCATACTGCAGAGATATTGCGGGCTCGGTTCCAGACCACCACAATAAAGTGAATATCATAATAGAGTCACACAAATTTTTTGGTTTCCCAGTACACATAAAACTTATGTTTATGTATACTGTAGTCTATTAAGTGTGCAATAGTCTAAAAAATGGATATACCTTAAATAAAAATACTTTATTGCTAAAAAATGCTAATGATCATTTGAACCTTCAGCGAGTAGTAATCTTTTTGCTGGTAGAAGTTCTTACCTCCGTGTTGGTGGCTGCTGACTGATCGGGGTGGTGGTTGCTGAAGGTTGGGGTGGCTGTGGAAATTTCTGAAAATAAGGCCATGAAGTTTGCCACACTGATTGAACACACAGAGCTCTTACTTTCATGAGAGATTTCTCTGTAGGATGTGATTTTGTTTGGTAGCAATTTACCCACAGTAGAGCCTTCAAAATTGGAGTCAATCCTCTCAAACCCTGCCACTGCTTTATCAACTACGTTTATGTAATATTCTAAATCCTTCTTTTTTCATTTCAACAACATTCACAGCATCCTCACCAGGAGTAGATTCCATCTCAAGAAACCACTCTTTTTGCTCATCCATAAAAAGCAACTCCTCATCTGTTGAAATTTTATCATGAGATTGCAGCAATTCAGTGACATCTTCAGGCTCCACTTCTAATTTTAGTTTCCTTGCTATTTCCACCACATCTGCAATGACTTATTCCACTGGAGTCTTAAACCCATCAAAGTCATCCATGAGGGTTGGAATCACCTTCCTCCAAACTCTTAATAATGTTAATATTTTAACCTTCTCCCATGAATCTCAAGTGTTTTCAATGGCGTTTAGAATGGTGAATCCTTTCCAGAATATTAAATATTTTCAATTTACTTGGCCCAGTTCCATCAGAGGAATCACTATCTGTGGCTGTTATATCCTTACAAAATCCTTATTATTTTTTACATAATAAGACTTGAAAGTCAAAATTACTCCTTGATCCATGGGTTACAGAATGGATGTGTGTTATCAGACATGGAAAAAACATTAATCTTGTACATCTCCATCAGAGCTCTTGGGTGACCAGGTGCATTGTCAATAAGCAGTAATATTTTGAAAGGAATCATTTTTTCTGAGTAATAGGTCTCAAGAGTGGGCTTAAAATATTCAGTAAACTATGCTGTAAACAGATGTGCTGTCCTTCAGGCTTTGTTGTCACATTTATAGAGCACAGGCGGAGTAGACTCTAGGACTTTGGGAAAGGTAAATGATCATTGATTTCGACTTAAAGTCACTGGGTGCATTAGCCCCCAACAAGAGTCAGCCTGTCCTTTGAAGCTTTGAATCCCAGCATTGACACACTTCTAACTCTCCAGATATGAAAGTCCAAGGTGGCATCTTCTTCCCATGGAAGGCTGTTTTGTCTACATGAAAATCTGTTGTCAAGTGTGGCAGCCTTTGTCACTTAGCTTAGCTAGATCTTCTGAATAACTTGCTGCAGCTTCTCCATCAGCACTTTCTGCTTCACCTAGCACTTTCATGTTACGGGGATGGCTCCTTTCTTGAAAGCTCATGAACCAACCTCCACTAGCTTCAAACTTCTGCAGTTTCTTCACCTCTCTCAGCCTTCATAGAATTGAAGAGTTAAGATCTTGCTCTGGATTAGGCTTTGGTGTAAAGAAATGTCAGAAATGAGCTCAAGTATATAAAAATTATGTGAATGGATAAAGCAAAAATTAACGATATTTATTAACAGTTTCTACCACATTTAAAATATAAGGATGAAAAAATGTTGAAAGACAAGGGAATATAAAACATAAAAATATAAAAATAAAGTGATAAATAAATATTTATAACAACCAAAAGAGAATGTAAGATAAAAATAGAAAAATATTTCATAAGAAATAAAGAAAACAATTCCCTGAAAAATCATATCAATAATAATGCATATGAAATACAATTTCCCAACTTTTAAAGCAAGAACTGACAGAATAATGGAAGAATTTGACAAAGCCACAATCACAGCAGGAAATTTAACATATTTCTTTCAGAAAATGATAGTTCAAACTTCCAAAAAAATAGAAATTTTGAAAAACACAGTTGACAACTTTGATCTTATAATTTTATATAGAATTTTTCACTTGACAGAAAATATAATTTTTAAGTATATATGGAACTTTTAAAAAAATATACCATATATTTATCAAAAAAAGTTTCAACAGATTTCAAAGAATTGATGTTATACATCCATCTTCTCTGACTACAATGCAATAAAATTAGGAAATAAAAAGTTGCAAGAGCTCAAAAACCCTCAGATGTTTATGAAAATCTTCAGAAAAAACACATTTCAAAATAATCCATGAGTTACAAGAGAAGTAATGATAGAAACTAAGAAAATGAGAAAACAACTACATTTCTTAAAACATTGACTATAATTAAACCAATTATCAGAATGAAATTTACAGCTTTCAGTAAACTTATTAGAAAATAAAACATTTTGAATACCAGTTAGCTAAGCAGCCAACTGAAAAAGTGAGGAAAAGGTCAACAAAGCAAACTCACAGTTTCTTTTTCAATTCTGAAAAAAATTCAGACATTATCTCTTTAAACATTGCCCCTGTCCTATTCTCTCTTCTCTTTTGTGGGTTCAGATTGACAGTATGCTAGATTGTTTTATTCTATCCTCTGTGCCCTTTTGTGCTTTTCTCCTCATATTTTTGTCTCCCTGTACTGCATTTTTAATAGTTTCTACTGACCTACTTTCCAATTCATTAATTCTTTCTTCACTTATGTCTAATTTGCTGCCAAAACCATACTTTGTGAACTTAGTTTTGATTTTTATGTTTTTACATCATTTTTTATAGTTTCCTATTCCCTGCAGATAACTTCAATCTTGGATTTTTTTTTTTCCTTTTTAGAGACAGGTTCTTGCTGTGTCACCCAGGCTGTAATGTAGTGGCCTGATCATAGCTCACTGTAACCTCAAATTCCAGGGCTCAAGTGATCCTCCCACCTCAGTCCCTTGAACGGCTAGGACTACAGGTGTGAACCACACACCTGGCTAGGATTTTGTTTTTTTAAAGTAATGACTATAGTTGTGTTTTTAGTCATATGTAATAACTTCAACATCAGACCTTTTTAGGTTTGTTTCTTTTATCTGTTCTTTCTCATTTTTAATGTCATGTATGTGTATGCATGTGTGTACTTGGTTAACTTTGTGCAGTTCTCATTGTATTTTAAGTATTATTTGTAGGACTAATGTGAAGTCTAAGATGAAGGTATGTTCTTCCAAAGAGGATTCACATTTCTCTTTATCAGGCATTTGGTGACAGTATCGGTTTGCGAATGACCTTAATCCAAGGTAAAAGTTTGACTTTATCTGGATCATCCAGATGGTAAGAGGTCTGGTTTCAAGAGCTTCCTAGTTTATTTTCATATTTTTAGAGTAAGCTTTAGTGATCTCTAGTTAATATGGGGCTGAGTGTTAATTGGAATCTCTTCTTTGGGCAAATCTGGGCTTTGACCTCCATTCCCCTTACCCTGTGAGATGGCCAATACTGCAGCTCAAAGTCACAGCTTTCTGGTGGCAGCAGTTGTGGGGGTAGGGGAAGGAGGTTAGTTTACCTTTCTAGATTATCCCATTTTCCTAGAAATCCATACCAGTGATTTTTAGGAAATTCTATATTTCTTCTTTACTTATATCCCTAATTTTGCAGTTATTTTTTTATGTCTTAGATTTGAAAATTCCCCACTCCTTTGTTTTTTCTCTAGATAGCAAATGCCTATTTGACATCTCGTGGATGTTTTGTTGATATCTCAAAGCTGATATGTCCAAAATAAGGCCTTTTATTCGCTACTTCCCCTCACCTACACACACACAGACACATGCACACAAACATACATGCCCACACACTCCCAATCCGCTGATATTTTCCATTCCCCTCCCCCGGTGCATGATCTAAATGCACAATCAATAACCTAGGACTCAGCATTAATCCTCTTTTCTCCTTGCTGTCTTCTTCCATTCACTCTACTGGCAGGTCCTCTCAACATAACCTCAGAATTGACCCGTTTTTCTTTAGTCTCCAAATCTACTACCACCATTCTAGTTCTGAGCCACCATCATCTCTCTCTTAGACTAATCCAGACACCACCTAAATTAGATTAAAGCTTTGCTGCTTCTCTTACTCTCATTTCCATCTTTAAACCCCAGAACGATCATTGAAAATGTAAATCGTTATCATAGGCCTCCCAAGTTTAAATAGCATTCTTTAAACTTGCATTATGGTTATTCCATTGACAATAAAATCCCTGGACAAGTCCCTCTACCCTCTTCCTTCCTCTCCTGACTCCGCTCCATGTACCAGTGTTTATTTCTATTTATCTGGTAGGTGGAGCTTATAGCTGCCCTGAAGACTCCTTATTCTACTTAAGAACATGCTTCCGTTGATCTTTTCTGGGCTTGCTGCTTCTTGTCATTTAACTCTCACCTCAAGTGTGTGTCCTTCATAAGATCTTCTCTGGCCACTCAATATAAATTACTAACCCTGCTGTCCTTGTGCCCACCATTTCTGTCTAACGTGGCATGCTGTTTAATTTCATTTCTTTCTTTCTTTCTTTTTTTTTTTTAAAGAGATGGGGTCTTGCTATGTTGCCCAGGCTGAAGTGCAGTAGCTATTCATACGTGTCATCATAGCATATTGCAGCCTCAAACTCTTGGTCTCAAGCAATCCTCTTGCCTCAGCTTCCTGAGTAGCTGGGACCACAGGTGCACATCACCGTGGTCAGTTTAGTTTAATTTTCTTTATAACATTTTTACTTATCCCTATCTGAAATGCTTGTGATTATTTTATTGCCTATCTTTTATACTGAAATGTATCTCTCTTGTTCAGCTCCTAGAATAGTCTGTGACAAAGAAAAACGTTCAATAGGTATTTTTTTGTGGTTGCTGAGATGGGGAAATTTCCCCTGTATTCCTTAAGTTCCTTTATGTTTGGGATCACAGGTTGTATTTGACTACATAAAGTCTGTTTCTCTTTTAGAAAAAAATAAAGGGTGATGATGTGGATCTGGGGTGGGTCTGTGCCTAATGAGATACCCAGGGAAGGCTTCCTTCTCTCGGCTGAAAGGTGGGGATGATATCCCATAGCCCAGTCCTTCTTAGAAACGATCCACATGAAATGTGACAGCAGGTGGGGACCCAACAGTCACCCTCACTGCACCCAGGACCCATCCAGCATGTCCACCCCCCATCACTCTGTCCCTCCCACCCGGCATGCCCTCCTTCCACTTGATCTCACTACAATTGCCTCTTCACTAGTTGACTCTATTTACCACTCCTTTTATTCCAATAACACTCACTAGTTATTTTTAAAAATATTGTCTTAATTGGGTAGTGTCTGATTCTTTCAAATAGTTGCATGTTTTATTTTGTCATTTAAATTACAATGGACTTAGGGATAAGTGTTGTAGACAAAGATCAAGCATTTAAAAAGATATTTATTACATGAACGAATAAATAAATGAAAGAAAAAATATTTAGTTGTGTAGGTTTTAGATCTTCAATTTTGCATGTTCATTTTATGTTAGGTTCATTTTTTCCTATTTTCACCAAAAGAAAAAGAAACAAAAACAAAAAGAAAATGACTTCCTAGCATTTGAGCTGGAATGAAGAAACTCTCAGGCCAAATTCCTAATTATCCCTGGATCACATAACACAGATTTTGAGGGAAAGAGAGATTGTATTGCAAGTAAAGGTTAAAGAAATAAATGTATTGGTGGCTGCAAGGTGACCTGTGACCCAACAATGCATGTCATTTCTGCCTTCTCTTTGTGCATTTTGTCTAGCAGGTTATCTTTTGGTTTTATCCATGTTACTTCAAAAGAAACTGATATGGTTTTCCACTCTTTAATTCAGATTGTGATCTGATGTTTTACCTCTACTCCTTGCATGACGTGTCGCTGGTACATTCATTTACTGCATACCTTCATGGTATTTCCCATTGTTGAGGGCCTATACTACAAATTGAGAGGAATATATATTTATTGCATGCACAAAGAATTTAGAGCTACAATAAGAATGAAGCACAAGCAGTCCCTAACTTATACACAGACTGGTACATTCCAAATATTGTTTGTAAATTTCCTGTTTAAAAATCAGAATGTATTTTTCCATAACAACAATGTTAGAAAAGACTGAGGTTCCCAAGCTAACTCAAAGAAGCTAATTGCATTGTTAAGTTTGGGGCACTAGAGTAAGGACTCATTAAACCACATACTATGATGGACTATAGAATTGAGAATAATCATGAGCCTAATCGTCCTTCTCAACCCTGTTTTAAATTCCTGTGGGTACCAGAAATTTATCTCTGCTGACACATCCTTCCTCTTCTTATTTGGTGTCTGGTGAAACTCATGGTAGATCCTTTTGGTGGGGATTTCCTTGCTTTGAAAAGAAAGAATAGGATGTTTTCAACGTGGAACAGGTCTGAGGCTTTGGCCTCTGGACTGAGCAGGAAGTAGCTCTCTAGGTCTGCGTGGTGATTTCTGTTTAGAAGAGCGACCAAGTGGGATGAAGCTATTGTGAGAATCACAAGACAAGAAACATCAAAGAGATTGAAAAGCAGTGAAGTGGTTTAAAATATGAAGTAAGAGGAATACAAAGTATTGAAGGGATTTCTGGAAGCATCTATTCGTTTATTTATGAGGTAGTAGAAATCACCAATAGAAAAGCTACAGTAACGCATAGAGTAATGTATTTAAACCTAGAGTCTACTAGTCCCTAATCTATTCAGTGGAACATCTGAGCCGCATTACCATTTCTATTTTAGAATGCACAACTGGTAGAGTCATTAAATCTTATTAAATCAGTCTAAGACTGTTGGGAGTTGTAATTGTCAGTTTTTATGCACTGTATAAAGTCTTATACAACTATAGGCTTCCATAATTGTATTTGAGGCACTTCCTCCCAGAGCCCACACAAATAATCACCAACACCAAGGTGCTCAGAGATTCCACTTCTTTTATGTTTGGTCTTATAGGATTAAGCATATGGTTGATTTGACCCTCCAGCAAAGTAATGAAGTGAATTAATTTCTGGATGATTAGCTACATTTTATGGTGAGACTATATTGGCTTAATAATGAAGAAAAGCCATATGTACATGTGCTTCTGTGCGGATATAGATTAAGAAAATGGGGAAAGCAAATGCTTTGTTATGAGATTGGAATGTTGAATTTATATTATCTTCATTCCACTCCAAGCAAGAGGCTGTGGTTTGAATAACTCTGCTAATCAGCTCAGGTAATGTGTTGTGACTGCTTATCTTACATCACATTCTTCCAAAACAGAAGTAAGCAACAATGCAGCACAGTATTGTAATTACCCACGAAAGCCCAAGAATCTGATAAAAATAAAAATAAGTGATTGAATCAAACAGCAACATAATTCTCTATTTTCGGCTGACATTTGGGGAAGGCTGTAAGGTAAATTTTCTTTTTTTTTTTTCTTTTCTTTTCTTTTCTTTCTTTCTTTCTTTTTTTTTTTTTTTAAGGCTGGTCAAGTAGAGCAGTGGGAGTGGAGAAGGAACAAAGGAATCTGTAACTGGTTGTGATCAATTAGTTGTAAACACCACTGCACTCGGACCAACCAGTAAGGTAAATTTTATCTCAACTTTTCTGGAATTATTGTAAAAATTCTATTGATCCTTAACAAACCTTATTTTTATAGACCTTTCATCCTTCTGATGTGTTGACAATTTGATTATTTGTTGCTATATTTTGCTGTTTTTAAAAAAAATCTCAGGAATGGATGAGTAGTTGGTTAAAATTTAGTAGTCTCTAAATTCTTGAAATCAAATGGAATCTCTGGTGTACTATCTTATTCTTAAGGACTTTTTAAATCAGATAATACTTTTATATTACTTTTTCATTCTTTTTCCTAAATATTCTTATTTTGACATTTTATTTGTGAGATAGATACTTGAAAAGAAACAAAATAATTTCGTTGACTCTAAACACAGAATCTGCTTTCTATTAACATAGGAATTTTCTTAATTTCTTTTGTATTTGGTTTCTCTTCTTGTGTACAGTGTTTCTAGTAGCGTTATGGCTTTGGTGGAAGAACCTTCTTTCGGTACAAGATAATCAGGTGTTTGTGTTAAGGTTTGCCTATTTGAATGGATAGAGAGAATAAATAGCTGTTGAATTATGCATGTCAGATTATGCCAGTGGTGAAAGTTTTATTTTTAGTCTGTTAAATTGCCACCACATTTCTTTGCAACGTATTAGATGTTTAATACATTTTTGGGTTAAAACTGTTAAATTGTGGCCTGAGTTAGAAGCCCAGAGGTTTATGCGCTTTTGCAAGGAAAGGGGGGATGGTGCACACGTGCAGGCCAAGAAATTGAACATCTCCAGCCCCCTCCCAATCTATCTGCTCCCCATGTACTTTTACCACTCACCACCCTTACCCTCCCCTCTAGGGGAACCATTACCCTCAATTTTGTGATATATTTTTCTTGCTTTTATTTATAACTATACCAACTATGTATGAGTCTTTTAGAAAATAGTTTATTTTGCCTCTTTTGGAACTTTATATAAGTGGACTTATACAGGATGTATCCTTCTTATTATGTTCCTTTTAATCAGTGTTTTGTTGGCAAGTTTTATCCATGTATTGCATGTAGCTATGGTTTTGTTAAATTTTATCACTATGTAGTGTTTTGTGTATGACTTTACTGAAACTTATTGATTCCTTTGAGGGTGAACATTGGTGTTGTTTCCATTTTTTGGCCATTATGAATCCTAGTGCTGTGAATATTTTTGTATGTATCTCCAAGAGCACATGTGTAAAGGTGCTCATCTCTAAGGTATACATCTACAAGTGAAATTGATGGGTCAAAGCATTTGTATCCAAAGCTTTAACACTTAATGCCATTTCCCCCCAACAGGGTTACACCTGTGATGATGAATTTGTTATAGTTGCTGCTGGATTAATAGTTCATACTTTAATACTTTTGCATCTATGTTTGTCAGTAATTGTTTTTATTTAACTTTCTCTGCTTACTTGGACTTGGTGTCAAAGTTTTACTAGCATGATCATGGGAACAACTTTTCTTCCTTTTCTCTTTCATTGAATGACTTGTTTAAGATAGAGAATGTATGTGCCATTAGCATTTGGTAGGGTCACCTGTAAAACTGCCTGGTCGTGCTGTAACAATTGCAGCATATTTCAACATTTCAGCATACTATGGGGGTTTTGATGCCCACATACATTTCATTAACAGTTATTATTCTGGAAATGTTTTCAATTGCATATTGTGCCAGATTTTGTTTGATTAAAACTTTTAAAAACAGATTTATTGAGATTTAGTTCACATGGCATATTCTTTTGTGTAATGCCAATATATTAAAAAAGAAAAAAAAATAATTCACAGAGCATAAAACTCACTCTTTTAAATTTAAAGTGTGCAATTCATTGTTTTTAACTATATTCAGAATTGTGCATTCATCATTTCATTTAATTTGAGGGTATTTCCATCTACCCTGAAAGAAACCTATACCTATTATCAGTCACTTCCCAATTCCTCAGCCCTAGGCAAACACTACTATCTGTCTCTCCATATTGGCCTATTCTGGACATTTCATATAAATGTAATTATATAGTTTGCGGTCTTTTGTGACTATCCTCTTTCACTTAGCATACTATTTCCAAGGTTCACCTATGTCGTAACATGTATCAGTATTTCATTCCTTTTTTTGTTGGATGTCCTATGTTAGGTACTATGAATAATTATGCTATTAGCATTCATGTACAAGTTTTTTCATAGATACATGTTTTCATTTCTCCTGGACACATACCTAGGAGTGGAATTCCTGGGTGATACAGTAATTCTGTTTGACATTTTGAAGAAATATCGCAGTGTTTTTAAAGTGGCTACACCATTTTACATTTCCACCAGCATTGTGTAAGTTTTCCAATTTCTCCGCATCCTTGCTAATACTTGTTATTGTCCATATTTATTATTACTTTGTTATCTTAGTCCTTCTGTTGGAAGTAAAGTGTTACTTCATTGTGGTCCTGATTTGCATTACCTAATGACTACTTCTTTTGGCATCTTTTCATGTGCTTAATGACAATTTCTCCACCTTCCTTGGAGAAATAACTACCCAAATCTTCTGTTCCTGTTTGCATTAGATTATTTGTGTTTTTATTATTGAATTTTAAGAGTTATTTATATATCCTGTATATTTTATCAGATATGTGATTTGAAAATAATTTCTTCCATTCTGTGGGTTGCCTCTTCACTTTCTTTATATTTTTTAAAGCAAAAATGTTTTCAATTTTAATGACATACAATCTATCTATTTTTTATTTTCTCCCTTGTGCTTTTGGTGTCATATTTAAGAAACCATTGCCTAAACCAGGGTCATAAAGATTGATTCTTGTGATTACTTATATGAGTTTTATACCTTTAGCTCTTAAATTTAGGTTTATGAAATATTTTGTGTTATTCTTTACATATGATGTGGGTAGGAGTCCAATTCATTCTTTTTGTGTATAGACATCTATTTGTCCTGGTACCATTTGTTGAAAAGACTGTTTTTCCCTTGGATTTTTGTGGCAACTTTGCTAAAAATCCAATGACTATAAATGTAAAGGTTTACTTCTGAACGCTTAATTTTATTGAATTGATCTATATACGTTTATTCTCAGGCCACTGCCTCACTGTCCTGATTATTGTAGCTTTGTAGTAAGGCTTGAGGTTGGCAGGTGTGAGTCCTTTCAATTTGTTCTTCATTTTCAAGGTTGTTTGGCTATTCTGGGTCACTTGCGTATTCATATAAATTTTAGGGTCAACTTGTTATTATGTATTCTTTCCAAGTGAAACTTTCTTAATTCCAAGCTTTTTGTAGGAGAGGTAAATGTGCTGTTAGAATGTCAGCAAACGTTTATGACACCCCAATGTGTATAGTAATCCTTCATACAGTGCTGGGACCTGATGGTGCAGGCAATACCTGGCCCAGCCATGAGGGGGTTCTCTGGGTCAAGAGTCTGACACCTGCATCCAAATCTTGCTCTGACCCTTACGGGAAGTGTAATTTTAATCTCTCCAAATGCCCATTTCCCAATCTGCAAAGTAGAAATATCTCCAGCTCACCAGGTTATGCCAGCTTCCTGTTATGGCAATAATGCTGCATAATAAACAACCACAAAACCTCAGTGGCAAACAATAAGTATTTATTGTTCACAATAATACTCCCAGCTGACCATGGGAGCTGACATGTGAGCTCTCTTAATGTCAGCCATGTTCCCTCACGGGTCTGAGCATTGGTAAGGGTGACCAGGTGATTTGGCTCCACTTCATATGCTTTTCTTTTTTAATTAATTAATTTATGTTTTGGAGATGGGGTCTTGCTATGTTGCCCAGGCTAGAGTATAGTGGCTATTCATAGGCACAATCAAAGCACGCTACAGTCTTGAACTTCTGGACTCAAGTGATCCTCCTGCCTCAGCCTCCAGAGTAGCTGGGACTACAGATGCCATGTGCCACCACGTCTGTCTTCCATGTGCTTTTTGTACTCCACATTCTTATGATAATGTCACAGTTGCAAGAATGAGAAACCTAGTCATACAGGTGCATTTCTTGCACTATGTCTGCTAACATACCATTGACTCAACTAAGCTGGGCAAAGGAAGGTCTCTGAAGAACTCACCCAAGTTACTCCATAGAAATAAAATCATCTGCCACACGCAGAAGTCACCAATACTGTGTTACAACTGTCCCAGTCCTAGGGCCATTTCTGTCCCTCTTTTCTCCCAATTCTTCAACCTTAGAGGAGTCAGAGATAGCTCAGTGAGTCTGGGAGGAGAAGTGGAAGAGAAGGGGAGAGAACAGTGATAGACTGGGCTAGAATGAGGGATGAGCTCTGAATTAGATGCAAAAATAAGGTTTTAATATTGAATTAATCTGGACTTTTTAAAACCTGAAAAATCAGACTAATTGTAATAATTTAGAATGACCGGAATAGCTATAAGATCTACCCAAGGCTATCTCCTGGGCTGCAGATAGGACATGTGACATAGGACAGAGGAAAGACAGTGTTGGTCAAAAAGCAAACTTGCTTTCTGCCTGCCCCCAACAAAGTCCAACTCATTCGATTAATCAGTTATAAGTACAAATAAAAGTATTCAGAAACAGTATGTGGGTAAACAGAATTCCTTGTTCCGGTAATAACAACTAATATTATTTATGCTTTTAATACAAATTGCTTTCATATATATATTACCTTTGCTTCCAAAGTTTCCACCTGACAAAGCCTAGCTTTTCCTGTCTATTTCCTATCTGTGGACATTGCCCTCTCAACCAATTTCACATCCATAATGTTACATTCAAACCTACAAAGCCCATGTACACGAGTTTTACAGTTCATCTTAAAATTGAAAAGAATATGAATGTTCCTCAGAGTATGTGCCACTAAACCATCATTTTCTTAGAAAACTCAGTGACTGTAATAAATGTGGAGTTAGAGAGTATGCCTGACCGGAATGCAACAAGATTTTGGTTTGTAGCCAGATGAAAAGGTTTGTCTTCAGGGAAATACACACGTTTGTCTACTCCTGGGGAGTCGATGTGATTTGGTGGTCCGGATGCTATTATCATAATGTTGACTTCCAACCAGTCGCTCAAAACAAAAACCTGGGAGTCTTTTATTTTGGGGGGATATTTTTTCCTATGAAATATTTAATTGAATATCTGTATATAGTGTGTGTGTGTGTGTGTGTGTGTGTGTATATATATATATATGTGTGAAGTTTAAAAACTGAAAACAAGTGCCCATATACTTGCTCACCACCCACTGTGAGAAACAGAGTATTCTCCCTGGCAGGTCCTGCTCACCAATGGCAACCACTATTTTGAATGTTGTATTTATCACAGCTGTGATTTTCCTTAGAGTTTTACCTCAGTTGTATATGTATTTAAACAATATATCACCACATTTGGATTGTGTTTTGATCCTATATAAGTGGGGTAATCCTGTGTGCTCATTTTTGCATCTTGCATTTTTTTGCCCAACTTCCTGTTCTGATGTTCATCTGCGGTATGTATGGCCATAGTTAATTTATTTCCCCTGCTGTACAGTATCCCACTTTACAACTACACAACTAAAGTTTTATTTTCCTGTCCAGGGACATTTGGATTATTTGCAGTTTTTGCTAGTACGAATAATTTTGCTATGAACATTCCTGTGCATGAAACCCGTGGTACCCGTGAAAGGGTCCCTCGGGGTGCGTGACTAGGAGGACGCAGTTTCACAATATAATGCTATACTTTTGTCATTAGCCCAGTTTGAGAGTTCCATTGCTCAGCATCCTTGCCGATTCTAGTAGGAGTAAAATTGTGTGCCATTTTGGTTTTACTTTCTGTTTTCTGATTATTAATAAGGTTAATCATCTTTTCATGTGTTCTTTGGCCATCAATGGGTCCTCTTCTGTGAAGTGCGTGTTGATGTGTTTTGTCCATTTTTCTATGGGATTTCTTCTTCTTTTCCTATTAATGTTTAGGAGTTCATTATAAATACTGGCTACTAATCCTTTTGTCGTTATGTGTGTCAAAAAGGTCTTATCTTTTCACTTTTTTACAATGCCCTTTCAACAATAGACATTTTTAATTTTAAAGTGGTCAGATTTATCAATCTCTTTGGGTTTTGTTCAAAGAATTCTTTGAATAAAGAATTATAAAAGTATTATGCTACATCCTCTTCTAAAAGTTCAACATTTTTGCTTTACGCATTTCATCCTTGATCCACGTGGAACAAGTTTTTGTAATTGTTGTGAGCTTTGGATCCGATTTCATTCTTTCCACACATCTTCCCAGTAGTGCCAGCACTGTGCTGAAAAGTACTTTCCTTCTTCAAAGACCTGGAATACCTCTGTTATTTATCAAATTTCTAGTTATGGGTGAATTTGTTTCTGGTGTCTGTTATGTGCCACTGATCTATTTTTCTACTCAAAGCTGACATCACATCATTTTAATTATTGCTTTAATAAATCTTGAATTTTGGCAAGTTCTCTCACCTTGTTCTTTGTCAGGAATCTGTAGGTGTGAAGGAGCATGAGGCATTCTTTGCTACTTTATATAACTTTTAGAATTAACTTGTCAAGTCCTGTGAAGAACTCAGTGTGTCGTACATTTTGACATTACCACACCTGACAACATTATCATACTCTGTTTTCTTGCTAAATTACACAATCTATAGACTGTGAAACCACTAGTGCTTTAAAAATCACCTTAAACAAATGACCGAAGTTAACATAGAGATACTAAGTCACATCTACGTCATTATCTCCCAATACGATACATCATTTTGTCAGTCTCCAGTATTGCCCCTTTCCAAATCATTCTTCACCTGCAGCCAGAATGAGCTTTGGAAAATGCAAATATGATCGTGTCCTTTGTTTAAAACTTACAGTGGTTTCCTATGGCCCTTAGAAATCAGTCCAAAATCCTCAGTATGACTCTCTGGGTCTCCATGATCTCAGCTTTGCTTATTTCTCCAGTCTTCTCCCCTTCTCCCTCTTTGCCCCCCAGCCACACTTTGAGATCTTCATTAGTGTCTTCCTCCCCAACTCCAGCTTAGAGCTGTGTCGTACCTTGTGTCCAAAAGTTCCTTTTTAGAGTAGTTGCAAGACTTCTGGTCTTTCTTTAGAGCATCTCCTATCTTCTGTCTCTTCTCCTCTCTTCTCCTCTCTGTTCCCACATTAACATACTTCTCACACTACCATGAAATGATCCAACCTTATTTACCATCAAGAATTTTAAAGTTTGCTATCAGTTTGGAAGCTGAGAATAGTAAGCGACAAAGTATTGACAAAAAGTAGCCTCCACAATAGGCATTTATTTTTCTCATGAAATAAGAAATCCGTATTGATCAATCAAGAGTAGATTTGGTGGCTCAGTGATGTCAGGGCAAGCTACTTTCTTTTCACTGTTTATCTCATGGTCGCAAGATGGCTACAGTAGCTCTAAGCATCACAAAGTGGAAAAAGGTCTTCTCTTCCCATCATTCTCTTTTTATCAGGCAGGAAAATATGCCTCAGAAATCAAGTGAGAGACTCTCTTTCATGTGCCATGGCGCCAGAGCTGTCCCAACAGTTTGGATCTGGCATATCTGACAGTCACTAGAAGAGGCCTTCTCTGCTAGCAAGGGGGAGAGGAGAGGGGGATGGCAGTTGGAAAGTGTCGGACTCAGGACCTCCCTGTTCATGCTTGTAAGCACCAATGGTCCTGTACAGTTCTTCCGTGTGGACTTGTGGAGGCAGGTACCCTGAAAATAAGGGGTAAATATCTGATATCTGTTTGATAATATTTTGAGCTGTGTTGTCTAATATGGTAACCATTAGCCACACAACTTTTAAAAATTAAATTTACATTAATTGAAATGTCAAGTTGTTAGTTATAGTAGCAACATTTCAAGTGTTCAATAGCCACATGTGGCTACTGTATTGAATAGCACAAATAAAAAAAATCTCCATTCTTGTGGCAAGTTCTACTAAATAACTGGCATAGAGACTACTTAGAAAAGCTTTATGAAGGCTGATCCAGACCAGGCCTTGGGTGGGAGGGTCTTGTGCATTGATAGTTCTCAACAAATATTTACTAAGTTGAAGGAAGTAAGAAAATTGCATAAAGTAGATTTATTGCATCTAGGTTCACTGCTCTTTCCTCTACTTGGTTATGGGGAATTTTATTCTAGTAAATTCCCTTTAGAACGTAGTCATAAAATCAATCCTATGACTCATTTTATATCTTTTTTTCTACTTTGTAATTAATAGACAAAATTTTTAGATGGTCACGCTCTTGAAAGGTTGAAGTACAAAATTAAATTGTCAAAGAAATAGTGATGACTTGCATTACAAGCAGAATTACTGTAAATATAAAAATATGTATTGAAGCCAGTTAATTACTCAGACCATTTAATGGGTTCCATTAATGTGAATAAATTCAACCCATTAATTTTATTGTCAATAGTTATCCTTATTATGTAGAAGTATGAAAATAAAGAAGTAAAACTCAGTTATAGTGTAAAAATAAACTCAACAGTTCCACACAAATACTTTAGGTTCCAGCAAAGTTAACATACATGCAATGTCCTGAAGACACCATGCTATTCCCTGTCAATCCCATATAAAAGGTATTTAACATGCATATTTTGTGTTTTCATTACTTACTTGAATATTTTACTTTAAAATATTTTTTTTGGCTTTAAATCATTATAGGTTCACAGGAAGTTTCAAAGATGGTACAGAGGTGTCTTATGTACCTTTCACTCAGATTCTCCCAATAATTACATCCTATGCAACAGTATCAAATACTGATGTGCAGTATCAGAACCAGGAAATGGTCATTGGTATAATGTGTATGTTTAGTTCTACACCATTTTATCACATGTAGATTCATGTAATTACTGCAGTCAAGATACAGAACTGTTCCATCACCACAAAACTCTGTTGTGTTATCCATTTATAGCCCCAATCGCTCCCTATAGCTCCTCACTCCCCTCACATCATTCCTAACCTTGGAAACTACAATATATTCTCCAACTCTACAATTTTGTCATTTCAAGCATGTTATAGTAAAGGAATCAGAGTACGCAATCTTTGATATTGGCCTTTCTTCACTGAACAAAATGGCCCTGTGATCCATTGACTTTGTTGTATATATCAATAGTTTGTTTCTTTTTGTTGCTGAAGTGCATGATGTGATTGTGCCACAGTTTGTTTAACCATTCATTAACTTTTAGGAGATTCTAATTGTTTTCAATTTTTTGCTATTACAAATAAAGCTGCTATAAATATTTTTGTAAGGATTTTGTGGGAACATGGATTTCAGTCCTCTGGGATAAATGCCAATGAGTGTGATTGCTGGGTTGTATGGTAAGTGCATGTTCATTTTTTAAGAAGCTGCCAAACTATCTTCCGGTGTCACTGTACCATTTTACATTCCCACAAGAAAAGTATGAGAGATCCGGTTTCACCACATCATTGCTAACATTTGGTATTTTTGCTATTTTGATTTTAGCAGTTCTCATAGGTACATAGGATAGAATAGCTCATCATGATCTTTGCTGTGGTTTGAATGAGCCCACTCCAAAATTCATGTTGAAACTTAATCCCCATTGTGGTAGTCTTAAAGGGTGAGGCTTTTTGGGGCAGTGATTAAGTCATAAAGGTTCTGTCCTCATGAATGGATTAGTATCTTATAAAAGGGCTGGAGGAAACTAGCTAGGCCCTTTTGCCATCTTACCTTCCATTATGTGAGGACACAGTGTTCATGGTGCTATCTTAGCAACAGAACAGCTCTCTGCAGACACCAAACCTGTTGGAGCCTTGATTCTTGACTCCCTGGCCTCTAGAACTGTGAGAAATCAATTTCTATTATTTAAAAATTACCCAGTTTGTGTCTGTAGCAGCATAAATGGGCTAAGACAGTCTTCACTTGCATTTCTCTAATGGCTCGATGTGAAACACCTTCCTGTGTGCTTGTTTGCCATCTCTGTGTCCTCTTGGTGAAACATCTATTCTGTGTTTTGCATATTTTCTACTTTTTAACTTGAATTTCTAGACGTCTTTATATATTCTAGATACAAGACCTTTGTGAGATTTGTGGTTTATAGATATTTCTCCTTGTCTTTTCATTTTTTTGATAGTTTTTTGCAGAGCAAAAGATTTTAATTTTGATGAAGATTAATTCACATTTTTGAAAAATAGATCATACTCTTTATATAAGGTCTAAGAACTTTTCAGCAAGCCATAAGGCCCAAAGATTTCTCCTGTGTTATCTTATAGAAGTTTTACAATTTAATGTTTTACATTTACGTCTATAACCCATTTTGAGTTAATTTTTACATAAGGTTCATTTTAGTGCCTATGTGCATTTTAGTGCCTTTAGTGTATACAATCTCTCTGGCATCATCTGTTGGCAAGACTATCCTTCCTCTATTGAATTGAATTTGTACATTTGTCAAAAATCATTTGACATACTTATATGGGGTTGTTTCTGGGTTTTCTATTCTGTCCCATTGATCTATGTGTCTATTTTCTCTGCCAATACCACACGATCTTGATTATTATAGTTTATAATAAGTCTTGAAGTTGAGGTGAATAATTTCCTACTGCTTTATTCTCCATTTTTCAAAATTGATTTAGCTATTCTAGTTCCTTTGCCTTTCCACATAAATTTTAGAATAATTTTATCTATATCCACAAAAAGTCTTGTGAGATTCTGATAGGAATTGCATTATACATTCATATAAATTTGGAGATATTGACATCCTTACTGCATTGAATTTTCCTATCTACAAACATGACATGTCTCTCCATTTATTTAGATCTTCTTTGATTTATTCCATTAGTTTTTTTTTTTGTTTTTTTTTTAGTTCTCAGCATGCAAGTTCTGTATATTTTGGTTAGATACACACCTAAGTATTTTTTGAGCAACAATAAATGGTACTATATTTTAAATTTGTTTCCACATATTTACTGCTAATGTATAAAAATAAAATTGATTTTTACATGTTGATCTTGCATCTTGACACCTTGCTGAACTCACTTATTCTGTGAGTTTTGTAGATTTCTTGGGCTTTTCTATATGGACCATTATGTCGTCTGCAAATCGGAGCAGTTTACTTCCTCTTTTCTTATCAATATGATTTTTATTGTATTTTCCTTTCTTGTCTTATTTTCAGTACTATAGGAGTGATGAGAGTGGATTTTCTTGCTTTGTCTTGTTTTTCTGTCAGAATAATGTCAAATTCTCAGAATAAGCTGAAAAGTTTTATGTTCTGTTCAGTTTTTGGGATGCCATTGTGTAAAATTAATGTTAATTCTTAAAAATTTGGTAGAATTCTCAAATGAAGCCATCTGGGCCTGGAAATTTCTTTTTCAGGATTTTTAAATTACAAATTCAATTTTCTTAATCATTATAGGGCTATTCAAACTATTTCATATTGGGGAAGTTGTGAATAGTTTGTACTTCTTGAAGAATTGTTCTGTTTTTTCAAGTTGTAGAATTTATGTGTGTAGAGTGGTTCCTAGTACTTTCTTATTCTACTTTTGTTGTCTGCAGTGTCTCGAATGATGTTTCATTTCTGATATTGGTAATTTGTGTCTTCTCTCTTGCTTGTCTTGCCAGAGGTTTTTCAATTTTTTTTAATCTTTTTAGAGTATCAACTTTTTGTTTAGTTTATTTTCTGTATTGTTTTTATGTTTTAAATATCATTTTTTCTGCACTCATCTTCATTATTTTTTCCTTCTGCTTGCTTTGGGTTTATTTTGCTTGCCTTTTTCTAGGTTTTAAAGATGGAAGCTTAGATTACAGATTTGTGATTTTTCCACTTTTCTAATGTGTACAATTAGTGCTAACGATTTTCTTCTCAAAACTGCCTTAGCAGCAGACCCCTTAACATATATTAGAACAACGTCACCTGGAAATAAAATGTAGAAGCTGATGACAGATCATCAAAAAACAATGTTTTTATATGTGCTTTTTTCTTTTTAAAAGGCATTTATTCTATTTTTAAAATCTGGAAATTAAAAACAGTAAAGAAGAAAATAAAATGCATCTCTAATCTAATCACTTGGAAATAACCAATGTTAATATTTAGTTTATTTTCTTCTAGTCTTCTTTTCCATCCAGCTCATTTTTTAAAATTATCACTACAATTATATGTAAAACTTGCATTTTGTTTTTTTGTTGTGTTTAACATTAAATCCTGGGAAATTACCCATGCCTTTTAAAATTTGTTTTTAAAGGCTGCAAAGTATTCCACTATTTTCATTCATCTATTCAACACATATTTGCAGAACTACTTCTGTGTGGCAGGCACGGTGATAACCACTGAGAAAACAACAATAAATGAAACAAACAATCCCCTGCCCTCATGGAGCTTCCGTTTGTGTGTGAGGCTCTCTCTCTCTCTGTCTCTCTCTCTCTCACACACACACACACTCACACACACACACTTTATTTAGCATTCCCTGAGGGCTGGCTATTCAAATTGTGTACAATGACTTGGCATTATGAATGTTATTCTGATGAGCATCCTTATACATAAATCTTTGTACTTGTCACTTAGGATGGGCCACAGAAATGCGATTTGTCTATACAAAACAGAAATGATATGGGTATTAATTTTTAACATATTTTAACTAAGGATCATTAAAAAATTCTTGGCAGTGAAAGACTAAGAAAATAGTGTCTATTCTGGTCTTGTGTGGAGGGCGATGCTGTAATTCCTTTGCTCTTCCTCTCTGTGGCGCAGGCCCTCCTGTGCTGGGATGGAGGTTTAGATGGCACAGGGAGGGGAGTGGAAGGCCTTGGCTCTGTTCTGTCCCACTGTGACTGTAGTTTGGGGAGAGCTGGTGCAGTTGGGTGGCTCTCAGGGCATTAGCTGACTTCAGGGTCCTCCAGCACAGCTGTGGCCAGGGCTCGGTCTTCCCACATGCCTTCTACCAACCATGAGATATAGGCTGTTCACTTCTCATGTCTGTCTCCATCAAGCCTCTCACATGAGAAAAACAGTGTTTAATTCTCATGACTTCATTTATTCCAAAGAATAGTTATGGAGTCAGAATGTCTGAGTTGAATTCTGGCTCTACTGGGTACCCAAGGTCTGACCTTGGGTAAGTTGTTTAACCCAACCAAGTCTCAGTGCATTCACTGCAAAACTGTAAGTACCTGTCTCAAAAGGATGAAGTGGAGTAAACAACATAAAACATTTATTGAGGATCTAGATACATAAGAAGTACTTAATAAATGACAATTATTAATCAACTCTGGGATACAAAACAAGCAAGCAGCAAGAACAAACCCTTAGTGAGGGTTGGGAATCTGAGATGCAGAGTTGCCCCACTGTTATATAATTAACTCAGGCTGTCATAACAAAATACCACAGACTGGGTGGCTTAAACAACAGAAATGTATTTTTTTGCAGCTCTAGAGACAGGGAAGTCCAGGGTTGAGGCTCTGGATGGTTCAGTTTCTGGTGAGGACTCTCTTCCTGGCTTGCAGATGGCTGCCTCCTTGCTGTGTCTTCGCATGACAGAGAGAGTGAGCTCTCTGGTATATCTTCTTACGAGGACATTTCTCCTATTGGATCAGGGCCTCACCCATATGACCTCATTTAACCTTAATTACCTCCTCATATGCCTTATTTATAAATACAGTTACATTGGAGGTTAGCACTTTAACTTATGAATTGGGTGGGGGAAGGGCACAATTGAGCCCATAGAAATTATAATATTCAAAATGTGCAGTTTTCAAAAAAAAAATTATGAGGCATTTAAAAAAAACAAGACAATGTAGCACATTCACAGGAAAAAAGAATTGATGGAAACTGTCACTGAGGAAGCAGAGACATTGGAATTACTAGCAATGACTTTAAATCAGCTGTCTTAAGAAATGCAGGCATCTGGTTCCTAGGTATCAAGGAGTGGCTTCAGCTCCCATTATATAGCTGTTTCTTTTGCATCTTCAGTCTCTCCCATACCCTAAAGTTTGGGCATTAAATTTTTAAACACAAATAGAGGAACTCAGGTTTATCCATGTTAAATGTTACTTTATAAAATCTATCCTCCTGTCTTGGAGAAATGACTGATTGCAGGACTGGAGCAGGAAAGGTATAAGGTGAGCCTGGAGCATCTTTTAGTGCCAAGCAGGAAGAAAGTTATTACACACACACACACACACACACACACACACAAAAGGGAAAGAAAAAGAAGAATGTATGTCAAAGAGACTCAAGAGCCCATTCTAAGAATGCCCAGTGGCCAACGCTATAATTTGAGCAACAAAATAAAAAAGTAGCACTGGATCATTGTAACCCAAAGTGTGCATATCCATGAGTCCATACTAATGTAAGTCAATTATTGGACAAATAAGTAAATAGGAGAGAAGAGACAAGTCTTCCATGCAGAGTAATTCTAAAAATTTATGTAGACACTCTGCCCTTATGGAGGTGGAGTGTAACTCCCCACTCCGTAAGTATGAGAAACTACCTCTGTCGGACGATCAAAGTCAACATCAACCGTGAAAGTTACGTTGATAGCAGGTACCTTGATATAATGTGATGAAAAGGAAACTTCGCCTCTGTGGTTTTTCTTCCTACAACCCATAAGCCTATTCTAATCACACATATGTAAAAAAAAAAAAAAAATCAGACAAATCCCAATCTACAGAATCTGACTGGTGCTCCTCAAAACTGCCAAGGTCATCAGAACAAGGAAACTCTGAGACACCGTCACAGTCTAGAGGAGCCTAATGAGACATGACAACTAAATGTCATGTGTCCTCCTGGATGGGGCTTTGGAATAGAGAAAGGATATTAGATAAAAACTAAGGAAACCTAAATAAATTATGGACTTTAATTAGTAATAATGTGTCATGTTGATTAATTGAAACAAACGTACCAGACTAATGTAAGATGTTAATAATAGGGAAACTGGGGGAAGGGTATATGAGAATCTCTGCACTACATTTACAATTGTTCTGTAAATCTATAACTAAAAAAATAAAGTTTCTACTGAAATTACTTCATTTCTTCAAAAAATGAAGTTTATTTTTAAAAAATCCAGCTCCCATTTCAGTGTGAAGAGAAACTGTTTGATTCTCAATCTCCCCACATTTTAGCTATCTTTGTTGTCTCTGGGTCATTGGTCACTTTGGTCACTTGAAAGGCAGCCAGAACAGGAACTGACAGGAAATCCTCTTAGTTTTATTGTATGTAATAAAAGAATTTTATTACATATAATAAAACTGCAGAGAACTGCTTTTCAGGATGTGCAAAAGACCTTTCGGGTCCAACTAGTCTCAGAGAAACTGCTTGACATGGTGCCAAGTTAGTTGGTCACTAATTTGCCCAGTTTGTTCTTTATTTGCATGGGCTAACTTAAAAGTAGCATTTGTTGGAAGAAATTTTAAGCCTCACCATGGAACACAGAATGACATGGCTCCTGTCAATGGAGGAGTAAATTTAAGCAGTTGATGAAAACATCTACTGAAAGAAAATTACCGTAAATGAAAAAATAATGTGTTAATTTAGAGTCTTACTCACCAGCCCAATAGGAAACAAAACAAAACATTTGAAAAATGTAACTAAGGAGATAAGAGAGTTGTGAGCAAAGCAGGTGCCACCCCGAGGCAGCAGGGCAGTGGAGGGGAGGAGGGGACCCTGCTGGATGTACGCAGGTGGTGCCATCTAAGGGCCGCAGTGCAAGTGAGGGGGCGGCCTCTGTGCTGACAGTGGCGTGAAGTCGGGGGTGAGTGAGGAAAGGCGCTGCTGGACCTCCCTCCTCTCCTGACCTCCTGCGGGTCCCTCCCGTTTGCAGAGTCCAGCTGGAAACTCAAGCATAAATGCGCCCCAGGGATGACCGCCTAGCTCTCAGCTTCCTGGGGCACCCAGCAGAGCAGAGAAGGGTAGAGGATGGATGCAGGGGACAGATGAAGAGTGACCAGAACTATCAGAAACCTCAACGTGCACATGGGACTTGTAAGACATGTGTCCCAGCTCTGTCTTTACTTAACACGGTCATAAAGTCACAGGAGGGCTCTTCCCACCTCCTGCTCCTCCAACGCCCAGGCTGTAGCTTCTAGTCCATTCTCCACAAAAGGAACCAGGGATTCTTGTAGGGTGGCTGATTCCATGCCTGTAGTAGGGCAAAATCAGAATGGATCTAGAAAATTCAGTGGCCAAAGCAAGGAGCTTTGCTGAAAGGACAAAGTGAACACCATAAGGGACACCTTCTGGCCAAGTTGTGATCATTTGAGCCTCAAATATAATTACGGTTATGGTGAACAGGGATGGAGTGAGTGCTTAAAAGCTGTGGATTCCTGAAGGTACTCAGAAAAGTCAACACAAATAACACAGGTAGGTAGCTGTAACACAAGGATGAATATAATGAAATGGTTTTAATTATTTTATAGATCATAATAAGTAGACGTTGTTAAAATGTGTGAGTGTTTGTTTCTTCTACTAATTCCAAATCTATTTATAAAGACTGAGTAGGTACCTGCTTCTACCCATATGTGTAAAAAAGAATAAATCCCCAAACACAAAGAACTGTAAATAAGCCAAAGGATCCAAGAAAAAGTAAGTACTAAAACCTCAAACAGGAAGGATTAGCTGACTTGTGGTCACCTACAAATAGAAGTGGTCACCGTGTTCCAAAAGAATGAATTACTTAAAAGTCCTAAGGAGGAGAACTAATTATGTAGACTCAATCTTTCTACCAGGAAATTAAACCTCTCTATGGCTCTACTAATTACAATAAGCTTTTAATGGTGTGCACAGACTATTGATAGCAGCGCATCCTAAGCATGGACTCTTTACTATGTCATGCAGGCCAAGTGATATTTTAAAAGTATTTCGGGGAGGGGGAAATTACCTCCTGTGGCTTCTGTAACAAATTTACCACAAACTTAGTGATGCAAAACAACAGAAATTCATTCTGTACAGTTTTTGAGGCCTGAAGTCTGAAATATAGGTGTCATCAGGGCTTCGCTCCCTTTGAAGGCTCTAGGAAAGAGTACAAAATCCAGTTCTGGCTGCTGCAGCTGGTCCTTGGCTTGTGGCTGCGTCACTCGCATACTTGTCTCTGTGGTATGGTCACATTGCAGCCTCCTCCTGTATTTTTTGGACAAATATCCCCTGAATGTTTCTTACAGGAACACCTGTCACTGCAGTAGGGCCCACTTGAATAACCCAGGATGATCTTTTCATCTCCAGATCCTTAACTTCATTACATCTGCACAGACTCTTATCACAAATAAGTTCATGTTCACAGCTTCCGGGAGTTAAAACATGAACTTATCTTTTGGGGGCCACTGTTCAACTCACTACTGGGGGAATATGACTAATGTTGGTTAATAAAACCTAAAACCTAAGTAGAAGGTCTAGAATTAAAAAGTCAATTTGAAAAGCAACTCCCCATTTCCGCTGCTATTCAACAGGCCTAAAATTTCAGTTGTACAAGATGAGTCAGTTCTAGAGATCTGCTGTACAACACTGTGCCTGTAGTTCACAATACTGTATGGTGCACTTGAAAGTATTTTAAGAGAGTAGATCTCATATGAAATGTTCTTAACACAAAAAAAAGTCTTAGTAAATTTAATTATAAAAATAAAATGAAGATTTGTAGCTCCAGTATGAATCCATCTGGGAGAAGAAATCATGTCTGCTAGCCAGGTATCTCAGCTTTCTGAGCAGCAGCTGGCCTGAGAAAAAGTTCTCCTTTTCTTGGGTCTGGTAAGATTACTGCAGTCCCAGGGAGGAATAAAAGTATTACTACCTAACCCTTGGGAAGATACTGAAATAAACATATCAATAACCCTAGGAACACATAAAAACAGTACAAAAGTAATGAAAAAATGAAATAAATTCATGGTGTTGCTAGTATAGAATAGTTTTGAGTATAAGCAATGACATATATTTTGTAGTGGTCATATTTATATTTATATTTCTAATGCTTCAAGTGCTTGAATTATTGAAATGCCTTGCTAAATCCATTATCATCATTTAAAATGTTTGGGGACATATAACCAATTAAATTTATAATCAGTGTTTAAATTCTCAGGAAATATTGATTTCTCTGAATTTTATCATATTAAAGATAATAATTAAATTGAGCATTAAATAAATTCCAAATAGTAATGAATATTCCACTTCACATACGCAGGCCCCTTCAACTGTAAAGAATGTATTAATTGCTTCAATTAATGTTTGAGACATTTCTTAAAGGGAAGCCTGCTTCATTTTCTCACTTCTGTCCTTTGTAGACACCTCCTTAAGCTGATGCAGGGTGACCGACCCAACCTTCCTCTTCACCCTATTTCTGAAAGGGTTGAGGAACTTCAGTCCTTTGAGATATGGCTCAGTTGTTGGATCCTTCTCTGACATGAGGTTGCCCAAAGTAATCCACATCGAATTTCCAGTTAACACAAATCTAACATCAACTTATTCTTATTAAATTAAGTATTCAGTCATATTGTTATTCTAATGGGGAATTGATTTTTATGGACTAGATATTTTGTTGCAATACCTCATTCTCTATTTTTATTTCTTCAACAAAATTCTATTTTGATGCAAAATAGAAATAAATACCTTTTCTCCAGAAGATGGTTTTTGCTATATAATACATAGGATTTCCCTTCCTCCGAGAACTCGTTCTAGATTCTCTACTCAGCTACTTTTGATGTAGTGATTACATCTGTATTTTTCTTACTTTCTGATATGCGCAACAATGGTTTTGAGATATGAGAGCACTTCAAAAAGTTCATGAAAAAAATAAAATTAGAAGATAAAATTAAAAAACTATAAAGTTTATTTCTCAATAGAAGCTCCGTTAAGTTGGACCAATGATTAACAGCAGAAACAATAGCCAACACCATAGACATCTCAATTGGTTCACCTTATACAATTCTAATTGAAAAATTAAAGTTGAGCAAATTTTCCACTTGGTGGGTGCCAACACCGTTGTGCTCGGATCACCTGTGGGCAAGAGTGCAGCGCTTAATAGAAATTTTAAACAAGTGGGATCAAGATCCTAAAGCATTTCTTCAAAGACTTGTAATAGGACATAGAACGTGGCTCTACCAATACAATCCTGAAGATAAAACACAGTCACAGCAATGGCTACCAGGAGGCGGAAGTGGCCCAGTCAAAGCAAAAGAGACCAGTCAAGAGCGAAGTCACAGTAACAGTTTTTTAAGATGCTCAAGGTATTTTGCATCTTGGCCAAACAGTGACAACATCTTATTATGAGAGTGTTTTGAGAAAGTTAGCCAAGACCCTATTCAGACATGTTATAACAAATCAGTACAAATTTATTTTGGTGCAAAAAATAATTGAAATCCATGCATAGTTGTTTCACAATACACAGTTTCCATGAACGTTTTGAAGACCACTCCTACAGCAGGTGTAGGATACAAATGGATGGATACAGATGGATGCTCCCTCTGGAAATGGGTACCCATAAAACTGCAGAACGCATGACTGGTAGAAATATTTGTTTTCTTTTCCTAATTCAGCAAGTTGATTCAGAATTCATTGAGAGTGGCTTGAGACAAAATTTGAGCTCACTTTCTAATTTGTAGGTTCATATTGCCGAGAAAAGGATAAGAAAAAGATTCCATATGGTCTTTGCAACAAAGGCAAATTTAGCATAGAAATGTACAACTCTTTCCAAACTGGGTGACTGGGGTCATCCTTGTCAGGAGGTGCATAGAGCTCGGAGATCATGAGGGAAAACAAGTCGAGGCCTGAAGTCCAAACTGCGCTGTAAGATGTCTCATCGTCTTCTAACATGATGGCTTAGAGACATCATGAGCATTTTCTCTTTGCTTTTTGAAATTTCTGGGAGATGTCTTCCCATTTTATAAATAGAAAAAATAATGCATCAAGGGATCAACAATATTAAACAACCCCTTGGAAAGACCTTTTCTCTTTCAGTCTATGTCTGTTGGGCCCAATTCATGAGCAGGCATGAGGCTGGGGACTGAAGTCACAGAGATCGTGACAGAGATCACAGAGCCCAGGGATGGGCTGGAAGTGTCACTGTGTGTGGCAGCAGTATGTCTGGACCTTGGGAACATGGCTCTGCCTGTGTAGAGCTCCCTTCTAGCACTCTCCTGTGTGATGCCTCCCCTCCCTGGGATGACGAATGCACATGACCATTTCAGGACTCAGTTCCCCAGGCAGGGTGCTGGACTTTAATTTTGCAAGGGTGGAGGAGGACACCATCCATGGATGAGCAGAAGGTGTGCTGGACAGTCATACTGGCATGTGGGGCTGGCCCTACCCAGGATGAGGAAGGACCATGCTGACATCATGGTGGAGGTCAGCATATACTTTTGCTGCTGGCGTGCACACCAAAGTGTCCCCCTCATGCTTCCACATGGACTTGGTCTGGTATGAAGCCAGAGCTGCACTGGAGTGACACGTTGTGTGGCAGGACTTCATTGCCCCAGTGCAGCAGGGTCCAAGTCTCTAAGAATATAGGAAGGGCCAGGCAAGGACCTGGTGACTAACAGTTAGCCTAACTCCAGCTCTGCTCCTACTTCCTATTCTTTGTTTGGCTTTTGCTGGCTTCTATTTGGATGCCAACAACTTTGGGCAATTCCTGAGTTATTCTCCTGGTTGTTAGAGCCACAGTGCACATGTTGGAAATAAACACATCCTCTGGGATCCAATGTGAGAGAGTCGCTGGATGTGTCTTCTGAGAAGGTCAGGAGGGACATCTGGAAAGGCTGGGGTGCACTGGTGCGGAGGGTGCTGGCGTGAGTCGCAGAGCCAGCACCTGCAGCCAGCTCTTGTCATCCTAAATAACAGGTGGAGAGAGGCTGCCCCAAAGAAAAGATGTTTATTTGGGAATAGAGTATTGCAGTGGGAATGCACATGTCAGAACAAACTATGTGCATATTCAGGGAGGTAAAGGAAGACAAAGGCTTTTAAAGGAAAAAGTGAGGAGGATTACATAGTTGTTTTGAAATAATTATCCTTGACTACAAAGATTAGTAACAAGGGTGACACCAGTCCAGGGTTGGACAGGAAGTTGCTGGGAAGATGTCCCTGCAGAAGTATTTTTTGTGTAATGTTGTAATGGCCTTTACGCAAGGTTGTGATTTTTTTTGTTATCAGGCACACAAGCATGAGATTCTCTTTTTGTGGACATCCCCGGCTCTATTTGTCAGGATTTTCTTAACATTGGTGACTCCATTTTGATTCTGACAACTTTCACACTGTTCAGTCACACTAACCGACAGCCATTTGGAACCTTTTACGAGGGCAGCCGTGGCACTGAGCCTGCCTTATGGCTGGGTGGAGTGATACATCCTCTTATCACTGTGCAGCTCTTTAAGGAGCTGGCCAACATTCCACAGGAGGCACCGCCTAAGAGAGAAATGTCAGTGCTTTCTGGCAGCGAATCGCCAGTCCTCCTGTTCTCATCCCTCCTTCTTGCTTTTAGGGGAGTTTTCTCCCTTTTGGACTTTCCTGGTACGTATGATGTGGAGCACAGCAGCATCTTCCCAGCTCCACCCCTCAGTCCCAATACCTGTCCTCAGGCTGCAGCTGCCTTAGACAGCCCCCTCCATTCTAGCCAGGGCTTGAGATCTTCTCCTGCTCTCTGTGCCCACCCGTCCTGAGTGGGGTTGCTCCCAGCCCTGCAAGGGGGAACTGATGCCACCTTTTGCAAATGTGAAGAATCATCATAAAATGGGAAGAAAATAGTCTAGCAGTTTAAAAATAAACATGAATATGAAGACTATAAGCTTCTGATAGTAGGAAAAAGAAACTCTTCTGGGAAATTCACTCTGCAGGAATCTTTAAAAAAAATCAATTAAGAACTACAACAGCAGTAGCAACAGAAGTTCCATGCCACAAATCAAGGCAAGAGGTAAAATGCCATAAATGTGATTCGTATTTCTTAACATCTTTACTTGATGAAGACAGAACGGTTTGGCATTTCAGTGTTGCATTTCCAGGCTCCCCAGTTGTAGCTTGTAGATTAGCTCTAACTAGCTAAGTCTTACACTGACATCTCATATATGAAACCTCCGCTATCTCACTCTGGTTGCTAATAGACTGTTGTCTTCCCGATGAATCACTTTAGTCCCAGGCATGCCCAGAAAAGAGATCACAGCCTCCGTGAGTGACTGGATCATCTACTGGAGGAAATGCACATTACACAACAACTTGCATTTGCCTTCCATTTAGAACTGAAATTTTGTGTTGACAATTCTGTATTTGACATTGTAAGGTGGGATATTTGGCAAGCATCTATCATCTTAATGTTTGGCAAATATTTATAATCTGCATTTTATTTAAATAAACACATACATGTTCTCCATAAAACAAAGCTACTGAAGAGATCAAACACAACGAAACTCCAGGCTAACTCAATGTGGAAATCATTGGCACGCGGCTTTGCATTGTTGGCTGAGTCTAAGTCATTGTCTATGTGTATTTTATCTCCACATCCCTGATAAATCAAGATTAAGTAGACTTTAGAGTTGAAATTGGAAATATGATAATTTATGTGACAAGGCTCAACTTGATACATACAGGTCTTCACTGTACTACAAAATTCCACTGCTTAATTTCCGCACAGCATTTTCTCTGATCTAACATAAAATTTTAAATGTCAGTGTACAAACACCTACTTAAATGTCGTTCGTGTTGACTTTTTCCTCAAGGAAATTTAAAAGTAGAAATGCCAGAAACAATGTTAATGTAAGAATCAGAAGCAATGCACCCCAAAGCAACCCAGAAAATTCAAATTCAGTCCACTATGAAAAACATTTGCCATTCCGTATGTGTTATGCACATATGTGTGTGCATGTATGAGTATTCAGCACATTTTCAAATCCACCCAGTCTTTAAGCCTAGCTACAAATAGCCACACTAAAGTGGAAAACTGTGAATCATCAGAGGAGGGGAATAAAATGGCTTCTGAAATATGTGTAAGATATATGGATCTTTAAAAAGGCTAGTAAAGATGTAAGAGCCAACCAGAAGGAGTGAAGTGTTCTTTAATGCAAATTACTTTAAGTGTGCGAAGGATTGATGATGGGCCGGTGTGCTTCCTGCTCATGTCTACTCAAACCGTCCGTTAGTTACAATAAGGGGCTGTCTGAGAACAGCAGATTCTCATAGAGGCTTGATTAGCTTCTGAGCTGTTCTCTCCAGGCCAGGCCTTCTGCCAGTGTACACCCACAACAGCAGCTACATCCTTCTAGCTTCACTCTTCTGACTATAAACAAAATGGATAATTTGCTTTTAGTTACTGTTTTTGTGCATTCCAAGATAGACTTTTTTTTTTTTTTTTTGGCTGTAGGATACAATTAACCTGTCAATATGTCTTCACATATTTTTATTAAATTGCCTCCAGAGTAAAGTAGTGGGTGCACATAAAATGATATACTTGCATCTTCTCAGGAAACCTGGTTTGTTCTGTGAAGCTGGAGCTTGAGAAAATAAGGAAATTGCCCTGCCCTTTCTTTCAGCTGCCCCCATCAGCTCTGAATAGTGTTACACTTGGCCTCTGCTTCTTTAAGAAGGGCTCGCTGATCATTCTTTCATGTGATAAATCCTTGGTGTATACCAGGTCTTGAAAGCCTTCACTTTTGCATCATTCAGTGAGATGAACCTCACCTGCAGCCATCAACTCCCTTGGACTGTCCCCTTGAATCCGACTTTCTTATTTATGGATCTGTTGACGGTTTGTCGTGTGTTTTAAAAACCAGTGGGGTAAGTGGTCCATGATGCATTAGTGGAAAGAGGAGAAATTTGTTTAAAAAAATTTCTCCATGCTCAATATTCATGAAGATTAGGATTTGAGTCTAAAAAGAAAAGGGAGGAAAAGCCCAATGTAAGAATTGCAATTCTAAAATTGCATTCTAAAATACATACATGAGTATGAAACCAAACCAAACGAATCCTACAGAATCGGGCTACATTTAAATTAATCTTTACAAAACCTCCAAATATCCTAGGGTATATATATGTTGTGCTTCCTTTTAGAAACCTTTTAATTGCAAAGTAAGTTTTCTTAAGGTTGTTTACTTTTGGAGGAAAGACCTAAAAATATTTTCTGAATACATGCTAGAGTTTGAAATGAATAGTTATTGTGGTTCCTATATTCCAGAGAAAAGATGCAAGTAGATTATTCCCTTGAATGACTAGGAGAAATACATTGTGTTGCCTTTGAGAATGCAAAATGTTATGGAATGCTAAAGAACAAAGAAAAATGCTACTGACTCTGTAGTTTTGGTTATTACCAAAACCTGGCTGAACCAATGAGTGATCAGGGCTGGTGAGTGGTAAGCACAGAATTGGAATTTGCTGATCCCTGATTTTCCATTTAAATAGGAGCTGTACTTTGGTTGTGTATTAATAAGGCGAATTCTGTATTTGATATGCTTACCCCTGATGAATTCATAAAAGAATGATGAGCCAATCCATGTCTTCAAAAAATATCATTTTAAAAATCCATGAATTGAATTTTGTAAGCCCAATTATGTCAAGTGTATATCTGAGTAAAATTTTCATGTCAAGAATAATCTTCATACTCCATTTCCTTTAAGGAATGTGAACAACTGCATCATTTGAAAGTCCACCTCGACACTGACATTTCACTTTTTCAGCAGAAAATGTGAAAAAGAAAAACTCATCCTTAAAAAATATCTTGGGATGATGAGAAATTGGGTAATGGGTACCATGTACATTATTCAGGTGGTGGATAGCCTAAAAGCCTATTATGCATGTAACAAAATTATACATATACTCCATAAATTTGTACAAAAAAAAATAAAATCTGAATGGTATAATCTATGTGGTAGTTATATAAGTGCTCAATGTAAAATTCTTTCAACTTCGCTGTAGGTTTGAAAAGTTTTATAAGATGTTAGACAAAAAAAAAATCTGTGTATTCTTAAGGCTTTACAAACAATTACTGACACAGCTCCTGGCCAACTGAAAAGCAGTAAGATGTCCCAAAGCTGGAAGAGATTCAGCAGCCATCCTGCCCAGACCTCTTCCTACCCCAGAACGTCCCTGTCACACCGCTGAGTGCCAGCCTCCGCTACTTCTGCATCACGCCCAAGCATGGCTGTGTGCCAGAGTCTGCCCCCTTGCTGGCCATCTATAAACATAGAAAGTTGGTTCTCATCATCAAGTTGAAAACATCCTCATTATTAGTTCTGAATTTATTTCAAATATTGGGGCAGGGCCTCTCAACCTTGGCACAACAGACATTTGGGGCTGAGTAATTAATTCTGTTATGGGGAGCTGTCCTGTGCGTTGTAGAGTGTTTGGCAGCATCTTGTGTCTCTTCCTCTTCTTGTGAGGATATCAGTTCCATTGGATTAGGGCCCCACCCATATGATCCCCTTTAACTTTAATTACTTCCTTAAAGGCCCTGTATGCAAATGCAGTCATGTTAGCGATAGGGCTTCAACATATGAATTTTGTTGCACTGGACACAATCCAGCCCACAGCAACTGGAAAGGTGAGAAGCAGGTGGGCTGTACAATCTGACCCACTTCCCACTCCCCTTGGGCAGGTGCTTTAGCCTCATAGCAGCGATAATTGCCATCATTAAGGCTGTCGTCAGGAACAACTCTAGTGAGAAAAATCCACGGAAAGTGCCTGGCATAGGTCCTGACCCACAGTAGGGGCTTCACAGATGCAAAATTTTCCCCCTTTTCCACCTATAACAAGTTTCCAATCTTGTCCTCATTCACGTATTCCCCAAATCCTAATAGGCACAGAATCATCAGAATTTATTATTTTAAAAAAATTCATAAACTTTATTTTATTTATGATTCAAATATACACATTTTACATATTTGTGGAGTTCAATGTGATGTCTCAATACATGTAGACCTGTCCATACTATCCAATTCAATGCAATCTGTATCAAAATGCAATGACATTCTTCACAGAAATAGAAAAAAAATCCTAAAATTTGTATGGAACTGCAAGAGACCTCAAATAACCAAAGCAATCTTGAGCAAAAAGAGCAAAGCTAGAAACATCACACTACCTGATTTTAAAACATACTATAAATCTATAGTAACCAAAATAACATGGTACTGGCATAAAAACAACAACATAGACCAATGGAAAAGAATAGAAAGTCCAGAAATAAAATATGTGTTATTTAAAGTCAATTGATTTTGTAACTGGACCCATGAACAAATTTCAATGACCCCCATATGTTTCCAATGACCCCTATATGTTTTTTATAATCCCCTCCCTTAACTAAGTACTTGACCTTTTGAGTTATTTTTCCAGAAATGATGTATTTTCTGCAAGACAAAGGAGCTGAGATTCTGAAGGCCTCTGGGCAAACTTCCTGACTCCAGGATTCACCATCCCCGAGAACCTGCCCCCAGTGCACACAGCCCCTGTTAGTTACACGTCAACCCGCCCCAAGGCACGGTGGCCCCTCCTTAAACCCATGATCTCCGTTAATCGGAGGGCCGGATTTGAGGCAGCTTCTCCTGTTCTCCCAATAAGACGTCTGTTGTATTAAAAATTCCTTTCTTCCTTGGCAATCCTCATTGTCTCAATAATTGGATCTCTATGTGATAAATAACTGTAGCTAGGCTGAAACCCCCTTGCGATTTCAACAACAATTTTTGACAAAGACACCAAGTACACGCTGCAGAGAAAGGTCAGCCCCTTCAATAAATGGGGCTGGGAAAACTGAGTATCCACACGCAGAAGAATGAAATTTGATGCCTATCTCTCACTATATACAAAAATTAACTCAAAATGGATTGAAAACTTAAACTATGAAACTACTAAAAGACAATATAGGGGAAACACTCTATGACATTGGTCTAGGCATAGACTTTATTTTTTAGAGCAGCTTAAGGGTTACAGAAAAATTGAGTGGAAAATAGCATTTCCGTATGTCCCCTTTCCTCCTGCTTCTCCACACATGCAATTTCCCGTTATTGACACCTTGCATCAGTGTGATACATTTGTTACAACTCATGAATCAATATGGATATATTGTTAATTTAAGCCACAGTTGTGTTAATCAAGGTTCCCAGAGAAACAGAACCAGTAAGAGATATGTAGATATATACTTGTATGTAAGAGGAGATTTATTATTGGGAATTGGCATATGCGATTATGGAGGCTGAAAAGTGCCACAATCACCATTTGCCAGTGGGAGGCCCAGGAAAGCCAGTGTTATAATTCAGAGTCTGAGGACTTGTGAATCAGGGGGCTGCTGGTGTCAGTCTTGGGTTTAAAGCCCCAGAACCAGAAGCTCTGGTGTCTGAGGACAGGAGAAGATGGAAGTCCCAGATGAAGAAGAGAGAGAGAGAATTCACCTTCTTTTATCTTTTTGTTGTATCCAGGCCCTCAACCGATTGGATGATGCCTGCTCACATTGGTGAGGGCTGATCTTTATTCGGTCTACTAATTCAAGTGCAAGTGCATTCTGGAAACACCCGCACAGAGAAACCCGGAAATAATGTTTTACCAGCTATCTGGGCATCCCTTAGCCCTGTTAGTTTGACACATGAAACTGACTGTCACAGTAATTTACATTAGGGCTCCGTCTTTGTGGTGTACATTCTATGGACTTTGATGAATGAAAATTGTTATGTATCCACCGATGCAGTATGGTACAGGATAATTTCACTGCCTTAAAACATCCCCTATTCCCTACCTATGTATCCCTTTCACTGGTCCCACCTTCACACCCCCACCAAGCCAATGGCAATCACTGACCTTTTTGTTGTCTCCATAGTTTTGCCTTTTCTGGAAGATCAGAGTGTGTAGCCTTTTCACATTGGCTTCTTTCACTTAGCAATATGCATTTACCATTCATTCATGTCGTTTTACAGCTTGATAGCTCATTTCTCTGTATTCTGTTCCATTGATCTATTTGTCTACTCTTTTGCCAATTTCACACTGTCTTGACTACTATAGCTTCATAATAAGTTTCGAAGTAGGGTAGCATTAGTCCCTATTAGAAATTTTTGATAGTTTTTACTTCGTGTGTAGCTCTTATTCCATTTTTTAAAAAAATTGAGTTTGTCACATGATGCTTATTGCAGCCTCTTTCTTAGCTTATTTTCTACCTTTTATTCCATACAAACATGTTTTACAGGTGAATCGTCAAGATTTTAATTTGGGGAACTCTTTTTTTTCCTGAGCTGCTATTTCCTCTGTTTTGAGGTAGGCAGGCTAAGACATTCTCAGAATGGCCATGTTAGCATATGGCTGCAGTGAGTAATTATGGACTGCCTTAAATAATTTCCTATATTTGCAAAGGGACAGCTTCAATGTTGCAGTTTAGCATATCCAACCATAAATTGGCAAATTTTTACAGATGAGCTACAATATATGCTATTTTCTATTTAATAGTTGTATTTTATAATGTAAAATACCAATATTAAGTAAATGACATTGATGTTAAAATACTATTACATATCTAATATGAATATAGATAAAAATCAATGATGCATTAAAATTATAAAGGAATGGGATATGAATATAATTTCTGGAGCAATGACAAAATTGAATCAATAAAAGATTTCAAAGACGGCATCACTTAATTGACATATTCCATATTAGTTGAAATAAGTCTCACAGTATTTGAGACACAGATGCAGGGACTAGAAAAGCCTGCTAAGATTTACATTTTAATGTTTTTTAAATACTCAGCTATATACAGCTAGAGTTTACAGAAAAGACTTTCATTTGAACCGTGGTTTGTCAAATAATCTATAGGTCTCTGGTGTTAATAATTGTTTTGTATATTGCTGTTCTTTCTGAAGTTGTCTTTTTAATCAGCATTTGTATAGCTGTGTCATTGCAGCAATTTGTTTATTGCTTTTTCAAGCTGGAAAATAACAGGCCCTCTCTCTTCTATTTTACTTTTAAGAGTCAGCCTTGTGTTTACATGTCAAGATTTACATTTTCAGGAGAGAGGCAGGGAAAGGAAAGAAAACAAAAACCTGCTTCTCAAAGTATTGTCTTTTCTTTGGCTGTGAATTTCACAGTACAAAGAATGCCATGCTGTTGTTCTTTTCCACTTCCAGGAGTGCTCAAGGGCAGGATTCTAACAATGTCCTGTTTTTCTTACTTTCTTTCCTTTTTTTAAACATGAAAATATCTGATAGTAGGGTTAATGATTCCATTCTGTCAAGTAAACATTCAGAACCAATGCCTGGATAAAATGTCACAGTGTTTCTTTTCTTTTTTTTTGAGACAGAGAAATCTGCTGTATTTCAGGGGCCAGAGGTTATGCAGTGAATAAGTCGGTTGCTTCTAAGGGACACCATTTATACCACTGACAGCATGGATTTCTATTTGTTTAACAACAGTTTTTCAGCTGGTGACGATAGTGTATTGCCCTAACACAGTTTATATACAGTTGATCCTTGAACAATGCAGGACTTGGGGATGCCAACACGCTAAGCAGTCAAAAATCCATGTATAACTTCTGACTCCTCCAAACTTAAATACGATTATTCTACTGTTGACCAGAAGCCTTAGTGGTAACAAACAGTCGCTTAACACATATTTTATATGTTATATGTATTATGCACTATATTCTTATAATAAAGTAGGTTAGATAAGAGAAAATGTTATTAAGAAAATCATAAGGAAGTAAAACCATATTTACTATTCATTAGGTGGAAGTGGCTTATTGTAAAGGTCTTCATCCTCGTCATCCTCACAGTGAGTATTTTGAGGAGGAGGAGGAAGAGGAGGAGCTGGTCTTGCTGTCTTAGGGCTGGCAGAGGTGGAAGTGAATTTCCGTACAAGTGGAACTGCGTGGGTCAAACCTGTGTTGTTCAAAGGTCAACTGTATTATGAAAATTTTCCAATAGACAGAAAGAAGTAAAGTATCTTGTGGAAGGGGCAACTGTTTTCGAATTTGCACAGCAATGAGGACGAATCTGCTTACCAAGGTGAAGACTGCTGGAAGCAGAGTAGATTCGGGGAAGAAAATTCTTGTGTTCAATTTTTGACCTGTTAAAGTGTGCAGCGGTGAAGCCAAGGGGACAATGGAATGTATTTAATGCAAAAGAGAGATTTGGTTTAGAGATAGAAATACAGGAAGAAACACCACCTACACAATGGTGATGATGTGGTAACGGATAAATCCACCTGGGGATCCAGTGCAGTCAGAAGAGAAGAACTAGCAGTGGAGGAAGTGCAGTATGGAGCAGAGGAGGAGCCAGTGAGCGGAATGAGGGTGTGAGAGAAAGACGCAGCTGCCTGACTTCAGGGGCCCAGGGGAAGAGGGACTCGAGAAGGAAGGCGTCGTCCTCAGAGTGACAGTTGCTGAGAGGGCAGATAGGGTGAGAAAGACAAAGCGACCTTTGGACTCAGGAGGAGGGGGGGCGGGGAAAGGCAAAATGCAACTGCACAAGAAGGGAAGAACGGACCAAATGATGGACAAATGGGAACGCTGAGACATTTGGCTGTGAAGGATAGTGTCAGGGTACTGACTACAGCGGACAGGGGGCGGGGGTAGTTTTCTTTCTTAGTGATGAGGAAGATTTAAGTAAGTGTTGGGAGACAATTCATATGCCTCTCACATTTCTATGCATCTTCAAAACTCTCTTTTCAAGAGTGTTTGTATGGTGAATAGCCTTGGAAGATAGAGGCAGTGTTTTCCTCTGAGCAAGGGGCAGATCTGTTTACTGTCGAGTAAGCAAGACAACATTTCCCTCTGGGGCAAAACCCAGGCAAGTCTCATGCCTGTTACAAAAGACCTGGGTTCTCTAGGCACAGGGTTCCTATGATGCACCCCATAATGAGTTCAGGTATCACTTGACCCTCTGCACACTGTTCCGAGGGAATCAGGGCCAGGACAGCAAGGTAAATAGGCTGGTGCTTGGCTACTTGCTGCGCTGTGCAATGGAATCCGTTATCTCTGACCCAGAGTCTTGTGCTTTCTCCCATCATCCATAAGATCATGGCTAGGTACCATTGCCTGCATCAGAATCAAATCTCAAGCTCTTACAGTTCTTTAGAGGAAGCACTGATGGTAGGAAACCTATGGAAAGGGAGGGAAGGGATCATTTTAGCCAAGTGTCCTGAGATCACTAAGGAGCTGAGATCTAGTGTGCAGTGGAGTTTTCAAAAACAACCTCCAAAATCTAGAAGTCTTCCCACAACTCAGCCACATAGATCCAGCTCTTTGACACATTGTCCTGTCCATGTAACATTCTTCTGCTCCCAGCTACTGTGATGCTGATAATTGGAGCAAGTTTCAAAGCCAGTGCAAAAGAAAATGAAAATCTTGTGTGTTGTACTCTAGTCATATGCTTATATTTGTCATATAGTTTCTGTGACCCTGGTTATAAATAAGGTTTTCCATTTACTGATATTTCTTATAAATAATTTTACATCTCCTGTGAATATGTGTCTGTCTGTGTGTCTGTGTGTGTCTATGAGTGTGAGCATGCACATGTGGTGTGTCTGCGTGTCTGTGTGTGTACTTCTTTTCTTTTTTCCATCAGTTGGATTATTGTGAATGAGGCTTTCTTTCCTTACGTTGCACATTTGGCTCCTAAATTAACTTTCCATTGAGAGGAACGTGAATGTGATGAAACGCAAGCCAATCCACGTGAACAGTGATGTTTCCTGCTCTTATCTCTGTGGGACTGGTGAGTATCTGTGCATAGTTTTTTCCTTATAAAACTCCCAAATCTGAATACCCTAGTAATCCTGATCCTGCACACTCCTTCTTCCCTTATAAAATTTATCATTTCATTTGAAAATACTGTCATCATTTTCAAAAAATGAACTTTCATAAACAATTTTGGTTATAATACTTTTTGCTTTCAGTTTGGAGTTTAGATGAAATTTTAAGAATATTTTAACTTAAAAGAAATATCTTTTAAAGATAAAATATGCTTTAAGATAATTGTTCATATACATTGATGAAATAATTCCACAAATGTCTTTAAATAAAAGTCATTATTTCTCTACTGGTTCCTTGGCTGATGCTTCTGTTGTGCTCTCTTGAACTCTTTTTCTGCACTTGCATGGCTTGTTATACCGGAACATGCGGTAAATAAGCTGGTATGCATGCCTAATACAATAAACCAGGCAACCTTTGCTTTTTTCCATTATAATCTCAGTGGCACATTAGATTTTAAATTAACCTTGTGAAATTCTGCCTTTTAAGGCACTTTTTAAATGGAGAAGATCCATAGTCATTTTTCTTTTATGAGAAGTATTTGAGTACTCTCAAGTTAAGTTTATGTCAGTCCTTAAATGGATGTGGCAAATCCAAGCCTGGCGTGGTTGTGTTGAGATAAACACACATGATCGCTTACGTATTGAGGGGTGCTGGTGGTTGGAAGGTTCCATGGGCAGTTTTTTATCCACCCTGCTGGAATAGATCCTCTGTCTCTACATTTGGGGACCGGAAACTCCCAGCCATTTAGGAAACCACTTATAATATTAGGCCATAAAACAGAACATCTTAACTTTTGGGTTCCATCATTTTTTTTTGTACCTGACTTTTTGGCAGTCTGTTAAAGATGACAAACTCTTCCTCAAAATACTTTTAAATGCATAAAATAAACCCATAGAATGACAAAGTGTAGCAGGCACTGTTGGTGCTCTGCCCATATCCACTTGGGTCCCTGTGCCATTTCTGGGTGTCCCCTCCCAGGGTCTGTGTGCTCTGTGTCCCGACCCAAACCTTTGAGTTTCTTCAGGGGACTGCCCTTGGCCAGTGGGGACCCTTTGCCCACAGACAGAAGCTGGCAGTGCCTGGGAGTTTGCAGCTTCTGAGTTCCCTAAGCTAAAGACAGGCCCATCCCAGAGTTTGAAAGCCCAGTTTGCTGCCTCTCCGGGGGACCCACCCTGAGTTCTATGTTTACTCCAGAGCTCCTGCGGGACCAGGCTGAAGCGGAGACTTCACCTGAAGTCTGACCTTACTAATCTCTCCTTCTCTCTCCTGCTTTCCCGTTGCTTTGCCAGTTTTGGCTAGAAGTGCAATCGCTTGCACGTGGGTCCTCATCTCGGGCACTTTTACCTGGAAAACATGACTTAAGATACAAAGGAAACCGGAAATCCAATTGTCAAAGTATTTTTAAAAATTGTGCCATAGTATAAGCTTCTTTATTGACACAGCAAATACCAAGATTCAGGGGCAAGTCTGGTAACTGCAGTGTTTGATGCAGTGGTTGCAGCATACCTGCCAGGACTGTACGACAGTATCGCGCCTACTTCAGTGGTTTATTGCCCATATTCGTAATAAAAGGAAATATCACATTTCTGTTGCCATTAGTGAAAGCTAAGATGTAATTTTTTCCTGCTTGAGTTGGGCTAAATAGTAGCCCCTGAGAGATTTCCATTCCTGATCACTGAAATCTGTGAACATGCTTCCTTACATGGCAGAGGGGTGTCGGCTGATATGGTTACATTAAGGGTCTTGAGAGAGATTATTCTGACCCAATGTAATCACAGGATCCTTATAAGAGCGACACAGGAGCATCAGAGTCAGAGAAGATGTGACAATGGAAACAGATTGG
Source organism: Eulemur rufifrons (assembly GCF_041146395.1). Lineage (NCBI taxonomy): Eukaryota > Metazoa > Chordata > Mammalia > Primates > Lemuridae > Eulemur > Eulemur rufifrons. The sequence continues at coordinate 35,547,659 of NC_091001.1, read as the reverse complement.
GAGTAGTGCAGCCATGAGCCGAGGAGTGTCAGAAATCTCCAGAAGATAAGAAACAGCTTCTTCCAGGGAGCTTCCAGAAGGATGCAGCCCCGCCCACTCCCTGATCGCAGACTTTGACTGCCAGAACTGTAGCGTCACAAGTTTGTGCTGTTTTCAAAAGACAAAGTTTGTGGTAATTTGTGACAACAGAGAAAGAAAACTAAAACACCACCCAAGTTCTTAGACCCTGAATTCCACCCACTGCCCTCGTGGGGTCACAGACCCCAGTGAAGAGCCCTTTGGAGAGGTTCCGTTCTTGGGAAGAATCTCCATCCTTCATCTCCAACGTCATGGTGCTTTGTCTTGATGATGTAATGGCCTTTGCTGCTCCTGGAGTCGCTGATGTCACCGTCATCCATGGCCTTTGTCAATCTAGCCCCTGGATGTTTGGCACCTGGTAGAATGAGGAGTACTCAAGCTCCCTCACTCAGCTTCCACCTCGAATTAGGGAACACAGGCTTTGTCAGCCAGGAGGGCGGGGCAGGTGGAAAGGGCTCGCACTTGGATCTTGGTGCTAAGTAAGTAGCCAAGCGGCTGGGGACCAGCACAGGGGGCCAGGGAGAGTGGTTGTGTGCCAGGGCTTAGGCAATGGCCCGAGTGATGAAGGAATGACCACCTGGGCCGAAAAAGACCTCTTACCCACGAAACGCACATCTAATCACTCAGTAATACGGACTTCTGTTCAAGGACCTTATAATATAGTTGGAGAGAAAAGACAAACACGTAACAGCCCACAAGTAGGCAAAGTAAAGAATTTTGAACTAAGAGCCAAACCACACTTGGGGTAAAGATCGTGATAGGATTTTAGAGGGAAAAGAACCAACAGACGGCAGTCATAGAGGGCTTCATGGAGGAGGTGGGAATGGATGGTTAGAGAGGAGAACAAAGGAAGGACAATGTCAATTATAAAACAAAAAGAGCCAAAAGTTGGGAGTGGGGAAGAGGGCTGGGTGCTTGTTTCAGCTAATTGTACTGAATTAAAATAATTAATTCGGAGTGGTCCCCAGTGGTGGGGTGTGGTCTCCACCCTCAGGAGCACCCGGTGATAGAGAAGGGCAGGCGGGAGAGGGATGTGCACAGCCACTTTCAGTGAAGAAGAAGATTCACAGCCAGTGCAGGGGGGAGTCGTGAGGCTGGGGGCTGCTTGTGGGGGCCTGGGGGGGGTGGGGAGGGGGAGGGCTTTGTGGAGGGAGGGCTGCTGAGCTGGGAGAGTGTAGCAACAGTGCACGGGGTGGAGAGGGCGGCATCGTAACAGGGACTAGTGAGCACCAACAAGCAGCTCGACTCAGCGTGTACAGGTCTGTCTGGGTCTGAGTCCTGCTGGGCCCCAGAAGTACAGCAGGTGGAGGAAGGCAAGACAGAAAAACACGCAGCATCCCAGGACGGGCTGCTGTATTTTATTAATCCTTTAGTACTTTTCTTAAATAGGTCAAACCCCTCATAACCCAGTCCACCGGGCTTATCGATTTTTCTGGTACAGAATTTTACTGCGTTACTAAAAATCCATTTCCAATTTATAAGTGGTCAAGATAAAACAGCTGTTATTCAGCCTTTTTTTATTGAATGAGGAAGGGCCAAAAAGGCTCCAGAAAACAGAGGAGAAAAGGAAGAAATTGCACGAATTCTTCAAACCACAGTCCATGCAAACAAATCCTTTTCCCATCTCTATGTCCCAAGTATTTGGTGGACACTTTGGGATATGAGGTTGTGCCTGTTGCCATTTCATTTTCCCCAAGTATGTTTGACTCCATGTTAGAGATGGATTGAGCAGATCATTTATGCTTGGAAGAACATCAGAAAGGCCACTAGTGGCCAGGTGTGATGGCTCATACCTGTAATCCCAGCACTTTGAGAGGCTGAGGCAGGAGGATCGCTGGAGCCCAGGAGTTTGAGGCTGCAGTGAGCTGTGATGACACCACTGCACTCCAGCCCAGGCAACAGAACAGCGAGACCCTGTGTCAAAAAAAAAAAAAAAAAAAAAAAAAAAAGAAAGAAAAAGAGCCATTTCATCCCTTCTCTGAAAGAACCAGTCCATTGAATGAGAATGGGCCTGCTCCATCCATGGGAGGCAGGGGAATCTGAGTAGTTCAGGATTTTCCAATACAGAAAATTTTTCAGAATGAGGTCTATTTAGCAGTTGTGCTTTGAACAATCCTAAATAGCAAAAAAAAAAAAAAAAATGGCTAAATGACTGGGACCTTCAGATCAGAAGCCCTATTCTAGATGTGCAGGCATCTAGAATGTCGATCCCCCATGCCCGGTCCCTTTCCAAACCCCTGACACACCATGACTATTGGGAACCCCAGTGTGTGTACCTTATGCACGCAGTCCCTCCCTGCCTCCTGGCTGCATACAAATAGACCTGGGGCCTGGAGCAGTGCCGCACCCAGAGATAAGAAGCCACACAGCCTGTGCCAAACTTAGCGCCTTTGTGGGACTATCTCTCCCTGTTGCAAGCTTAATGCACACCCCTTGCTTCTGCTTGAAGTGTGTGCACCACGGGGCATCTGGCCACCCTCACTGCTATGTCTGTCCTCCACAAGGAGGGGCTGGGTCCTTCTGCTGAGGCTGGAGAGAGGGGTGTGAAGCCACCTGTCTGTGCAGGCTGCAGGAGAGGCCGGCCAGCCACGGCTGGCGCACACTATTGAAGCCAATCTTGCTCTGTCTCTTCTCTATGTAAGTGAAAGCATCACTTCACACAGTGCTTGGTGACTCTGATGCCAAGATACAATGGGCAGGAGTGTTTAGAGTCCTCACCTGGGATCGGTAACTGGTGTAAGGTGTCCTGCTTAGCAATGAGGGAGACGTGGGGTCCCAGGCCTCAGCTGAGGATTCGTAGACAAGAGCACAGAGGTGGGATCTGCTCTACCTCTGCTGGGCTCAGAGTTCTGGAGGAGCGATTGAGGAGCCTTGATCTAAGGAGAGTGCTTCTCCACAAGGAGTGGTAATAATGGGGGAAAGTGGTGTCAACCACCCCAAGCACCATGTGTGTGTGGCCCTGGCTGTGTCAGCCTTGTCTTGCTGGCCCCAGAACACTTGTAGGGAGCAGCATCAGAAGACTGAGATGCTGTTTGCTATAGACAGAATATTATCCTCTCCACCGCCGTTACACACAAATTCACATGTTAAAACCCCGTGCGTATTGGAGATAGAGCCTTTAAGGAAGTGATTAAGGTTAAATGAGGTCATAAGGGTCGAGCAGGTGCCCTTATGAGAAGAGGAAGAGACACCAGAGCTCTTTCTTCACCTTGTGAGGATGCAGTGAGGAGGTGGCCATCTGGGAGCCAGGAAGAGAGGCCTCTCCAGAACCCGGCCCTGCTGTCACCCTGAGCTCAGACTTCCAGGCCCCAGAGCTGTAATGAAATACATGTCCATTGTTTAAGCCCCTCAGTCTGTGATATTTTGCTATGGCAGTGCCAAGCTAATGCCCAGTCAGTCACTTAGGCTGATACGGGCCGGCACTTACATCCCAGGAGAACTGGGCACCTAGACGCTCTGCTCAGCCCACCACATGGGGTGACAGGTTGCCTTTGGGCCAGTTTGTCCACTGCTGACTCAGAGGAGTAGAAATTTCCCTGCCTTCCAACACTGGCTAGTAACAGTGGAGACTATACTAATTAGGGAATGTATACGGCTAGGAATAACAGAAAACTGAGCTAGAGTGGCTTAAACAAATTAAGGGGTTTATTTTTCCCCAGCAACAAGAAGTCCAGAGCTGTGCATTTCAAGCTCAGCATAGCAGGTCCCTGATGTCATCGGAGACTTGGGCTCTTTCTGTTGTTCAGCTGCACTTGGCAGAGGACAGGCTTGTTACATTGCAGTTTTCAAGACGGCTTCTCTACCTCCAGCATCAAGTCCCTGTTCCTGGCCGGAAGAAGAGAAGGGCAAACAGCGCCTGCCAGCTGCCCATCCAGCGACCCCCACGTATGTCCCTTTGGTGAAGACTGTGTCCCTCCTACCTGAAGGCAGGCTTGGAAATTTGGTGCAACAAAATGAGTGTTCTGTTGGTGAGAAAGAAGAGAGACACAGGAAAGCAACAAGCACTCTCTGACACAAGGAAGTCACAGAGCCAAAAGCAGGTAAAAGAAAAAATAAAGCCAAACCTATCCTATGCAGACCTGGCTACCAGAGGGAGGAAGACAAAACAAAAACACTTAGAATAGGGGCTGAAGCTGAAATTAAAGAGTTGAAAGAGTTAGCAACAATGTTAGCAATAACAACAAAATGCAATAGAAGCAATTAAGGGAATTTGGCTAGGTCAAAACAATGCTTTCTAAAGCTAATACATATAGTTTTTTAATTTAAAGAATTTATTTGATAAAATGGAAGAGTGCACATTTTGAGAGCTAAATTAATAGCCTAAGTGATCAAGTAGAAGAAAAATGTCAAAACATAGAACAAAAATACAAAGACATGGAAATCATGAACAAAAAGATAAGTTACTTGAAGACTCTGGCTGAAACATCTAACATGAGCAGCTTGAGTGTTCTAGAGGAGAGAAAAGAAGAATTTGAATCTGCAGATGGAAAGGGGTATAAAGTTCCAGAAACGCTGAATTTTTCTGGGAAACCTTGAATTTCAGGGGTCTTCTACTGCAGGGATCCAGGATGATGCCTTATGTGGAAGGTTTAGGTGACTATGGCAGAATCCTTTATTAAGAACTCAGACAAGGACTGTGATTTTCCAGAGAACAAAGCAAACTAAAAAGAAACAGGTCGGTATTGGGCTTGAGGATGGAAAGAAAGAGTGAATGATCCAAAAATAACTGTAGCTTCAAATGATGGGAGCCACAGAGTGGGCTCTGCTGTCCAGAAGGGATGTGGACAAGCTCTCCTTCCATGGACTCAGCTGCCACGAGACTGGCCTGCTGCAGATCCTTCTGGCAGGCGGCTCAGATCCTGAGATCCACTGATACCATCTCACCTCTTTGTCCCTCCAGCTGCAAAGGGGTGAACCTCTGGTTTGCCTTACTATCCTCTGTTTGTTTAGGTTTCCAGCGCTTTCATCATCTGTGTAACTGACTCGCAGAATTAAATTCCTGTATGTGAAGTACCTAGAGTGACTTTTATTTTTCTGATTAACCCCTTGCTGATTCACCATGTGTCATTGCTACCCAGTCTGGATTCACTTTCCTTCCCCACTCAGTAGCAATGACATTCCATCATGCTTCAATACTCACTTTGCACAGCTGAGTGTCCCAGTGTCCCCTGCTGAAAGATTTCCTTCTGAAGAGATGACACTGCTACCCTCCTGCCCCTTGCCCAGGCAGTCTGAGTTTTCAGGAATGCTCTAAATTAACTGGAAGAGCTAACAAAAATCTAGATTGTACTGAGGAAAGAACTTATGACTCCTATAATTGACCCTTGTTTCACAACTTCTGGGAGAAATGATAGAATAGTGGGGCCCATGGTACCCATTCAGAATTGGGAAGGTTGTCTCACTTATCTCTCTCTCTCCACCTCCAACCATGTATTCTATCACAGCTAGAAAGGTTCAGAGAAACAAGTAACAAAGACGGATGGACTTGACATTTTTCAAACCCACCTGGAGAGTTTCCTTCTAGGTGAGCCCACAGGGGGGACGACAGCCTCCCTCCAGCATGGGTCTGCTTTCCGGGTCTCTACAGGATCATAACTGAAGGATGATAATGTAGTGGGTTCCAAGGCGCCCCAGATTTTATTCAGTAATATATAGAAATGTGGTTTCTAAAAATACTCTCATTATGGTATATCTGAAAGGATAAAGATGATGATGTCAGCTGACTTTCATTTTAGGCAACAATAAGTAGTTCTGCTCACTCTAGCTTTTAAGAACACATTACTCTTACCTACAAATTCTCTTTTAAAGCTATTATTCTCCACATAAAATACAATGAAGTTTCTTTTCATTTTAGGCATAACATTTTCCTTTAATTGAACCTTCCTTTTTATGCTCATTTTGTGAAATTTCTCTGGGATTTGGAGCCAGTTGTCTGTGCAAATTTAAATCCATGGGGAGTAGCTTGTAGGAGCCGTGGTAACTTTATTAGTGAAGATCTTTCCCTCTTCTGTTCTTTTTCCTGCTGACTGAGCGTTAAAAGCTTGACCTGAATCATCTGTTATTTTGAAACTGTATGTAAGCGTGGGGCTCTCAAATTTGGAGGAAAAATAGAGGAAGGAAAAAAAAAAAAGAATTACTCCTATGGTACTATAAATTAGCAAACCTGTATCAAGTGAATAATTTTTATTTCTTTCTTGACTAAAGAATTTAACTGATTCTCTGTGTCATTTAGTGACTTAATTGTCTTAATGGCTCCAGGGATTCTCTTGTAGTTCTGCATCATGTTAACTCATGGATCTATGTTTCTTGCTGTGTTTTTATTAGAAGAGCTGGCTGTCTTTTTGAATAGATGTGGATTGCTCTTTCTTTTATGTTGTTGCTTTATGAAGGTGTTAAAAATGCCTCTCTGAAAGACAGGACTGGCAAATTGTTTAGTTAAATTGTGCGTGGCAGACGCCTATGAATTCTTCACACCCATTACAGTTTCCCCGTAATGTGCCATCATCCTGAATAGATTACACTTTGGATATTTGCAGTGTTTATCCAAAATGATGCTGCAACATTATGTGGTCCACTTGGAAACTGCCCCCCACCAAACCCCAGCAACAGCTCGTGGAGTATGATCAGATGCTTCCGTGCACACTCTGATTATATTACCCCTTCATTTCCACATACGAGACAGATAAGGAATTTAAGATGTATCTAAAAAATGGAGGACATGATCTTTATTCAGGTCTAAATGCTGGATTGATGTTATACAATGATTGACTTAGGATCATTCCATTTTGTGTGTAGGAATATTATATATGGTTGAGAGGAAATGTATTTGAGACGCAAGAGCCTAATACTTGAGGATTAAAGAAGGAATTTTTTGGAACATATAATTACACATTGTTGTTTTCCTATGAGCGGTATGGAAACACAGAGGTTTTAATAATGTTGCCATGTTACTATAAGCTTTCGAGTTGAGGAATTTCTTGATTATATAAGCAAATCTGATAACTAACCCTCACCCCAGAGAACAGACCATCATCACATACCATCAGGGCCTAGGATATTGGAGCTGATCCTACATTCCTGGCCAAGGGTTTTATCCTTTTAGCTACATACAAGACAAATGATAGACTACTCCTTTGGGTGACCCAAACTTATAGCTCTCAATTCACTCTGCAACTCAAAAACTTTTACCTAAATTCAAGTGATTGAGAGGGCTACAATTGCAAAATATCCTTAAATTGCTTCTAACCCTTTTTTTTTTTTAGTTTACTTTAAAAAATTGAGGGGAAATTCATAAAATGAATTCCATATTTTATAAAAAAGGAATCACATATGTGACTTTTTGTTTCTTTTACTTTTGGCTTGTTTTATTTGGCATAACGTTTTGGAAGTTCTTCCATGTTCTAGCATGTGTCAATGTTTCATTTCCTTTTATGGCTGAATAATATTCTATTTATGTATATACATATTTTGTTTATCCATTCATGGTTCATAGATTTGGGATTGTTTCCACCTTTTGGCTATTGCGAATAGTGCTGCTATGAACAACCACGTACAAGTATTTGTTTCAGTACCTTTTTCCATTTCTTTTGGGTACAAATGTAGGAGTGGAATTGCTGGGCTGTATGGTAATTCTATGATCAACATTTTGGGAAACTGCCTGTTTTCCACAGTGGATGCACTATTTTAATATTCTCAACAGCAATAAATGAAGGTTTCAATTTCCTCCATTTTCTAATTGATACTTGTTATTTTCCATTTTTATTTTTTCCTCTTTTTTTAATTATAGCCATGTACATGTTAATTATAGCCTAGTACATGTTAAGTGGTAAATCATTATGGTTTTGATTTGCATTTCCCTAATGACTAATGATGTTGAATATTTTTTCATATGCTTTTTGGACATTTGTGTACCTTTGGTAATATATCTACTCAAATTCTTTGCCTATTTTCTGGATATTTCTCTTTTTGTTGCCTAGTGTTAAGAGTTCTTTATATATTCTGGAAACTAGACCCTTATCAGATATTTATAAATATTTTCTCCCATTCTGTAGATTGTCCTTTCACTTCCTTAATAATATCCCTTGGTGCACAAAAATTTTTAATTTTCATGAAGTCTAATTTATCTATTTTTTCTTTTGTCACTCTTGCTTTTGGTGTTACGTCTAAGAATCCAATGCCAAATCCAAGGTTATGGAAATTTACTCTTATGTTTTCTTCTGAAAGATTTTTTTAGTTTTAGCTCTTACATTTAGATCGCTGATCCATTTCCAGTTAATTTTTCACGTGGTGTAAGGTAGGAGTCCAACTTCCTTGTTTTGTATGTCAATATCCAGTTGTATAGCTCTATTTGTTGAAGAGGCATTCTTCTTCTATTGAATGGTCTTGGCACTCTTCTCAAAAATCAATTAACTATAGATGTACGGGTTTATTTCTGTAATCTCAATTCTATTCCATTTGTCTGTATGTCTATCCTTATGCCAATACTACACTGTTTTGATCACTGTAGCTTGTAGTACGTTTTGAAATTGGGAAGTGTGAGTCCTCCAACTTTTTCTTCATTTTCGAGATTGTTTTGGCTTTTCTGAGTCTGTTGGAATTCTTTACGAATTTGAGAATTGGCTTTTCCACTTCTGCAAAAAAGAATATTGGCACTTTGATAGAGATTGAATTTGAATCTGTGAATTGCATTGAGTAGTATCACCATCTTAATAATATTATATCTTCCAATCCATGAACACATGTCTTTACATATATTTTGGTCTTCTTTAATTTCATTCGGTGATGTTTTGTAGTTTTCAATGTACAAGTCTTTTACTTTCTTGGTTAAATTTATTCCTAGGTGTTTTATTCTTTTGAATGCTAATTGTAAATGGAAGAAACTTAGTTTTTAAAAGATAAATAAAATTCACACTTTGATACTTAAACTATTATTAATAAGTTATCTGCCATTTAGTTCACCTTTGTTCCAATAACACTACTGTGTTGTCATTGAGGTAGAAATCTCTTAATCCTTTCAGCCTTCATTATTATTAAGCTTTTACTTCTACAATTCTTTAAAGTAGTACATAGTTAATAACTAAAGGTGGCAATTAATAGAAATTCATTTGGTTTTACCTTAAGAAACTACTCATACCATGCCTAATATGTGTGATATATGACTTTGTAGATGACGACAGACCAGAAATATTTGAGTATTGTAAGCTGAGGCAGCTCTGTATTAGATAGTCTTTCTATTATCTAATGTTAGACATCATTTTGGGAAGTGAAGAGTCATTGAAAACTTGTTCTTTTAGGGCATTAATAATTTTTTGTTGTTTTACTGAGATTTCTAAAAAATGAGCATCAGCATTTACTGCCTGGCTGCAAACTGATCAAATCTGATTTGGTTGAAAATAGAGTGAGATGTTGCTCAAAAAAATTTAGAAATTTCTTTTTTTTTATTATGCAAGTAAAGTTTCAGAGTTTTTTTTTTTTTTTTTTTTTTTTGATAGAAGCCTCAAGGATCTTAGGTGGCTTGTGGGGAGAAAAGGACACAGAAGAGAATGATCTCAAGAGTGTTCAGGAGAAACAGAGGGAGGTTTTCCTGGTTCCCAGCCTTGTGGAAGACACTGTTAGTGCTCCTTTGGTGCTACCTTAGCCCAGCTGCTTTCCTCATATAGGCACAGGCCATGGGAATTAATTATACTCCAAGGTAATTAGCATCTAGGTAAGCAGAGTTTCTCAGACATAAAGAGAGAGAAAATCTTTTCCACTAAACCTGTAATATCCAAAGCTATAGAGTTGGGAAAATATTAGATTATTTTATTTTGATTAATTGTTTATGCTGATGGATTTATAAATTGCTCAATACTTTGTAAAGAAAAAACAATATGGATACAGTAGTCCCCTTATCTACAGTTTTGCTTTCCATGGTTTCAGTTATCCATGGTCAATTGAGGTTTGAAAATACTAAATTAAAAATTTCAGAAATAAACTACTCTTCTGCATGCTGTTCTGAGTAAGGTGATGAACTCCCGTGCTGTCCCACTTTGTCCTGCCCAGGACATGAATCATCCTTTGTCTAGCACATCCATACTATCTATGCCACTTGCCCATTGTCACTGAATAGCCGCCTTGGTTATCAGGCACATGTTTAAGTAACTCTTACTTCACTTAATAATGAACCTGAAGTGCAAGAGTAGTGATGCTGGCATATTGTAATAATTGTTCTAATTTATTATTATTTACCGTTTTTAATCTCTTACTGTGCCCAATTTATAAATTAAACTTTATCATAGATATGTTCATATAGAAAAAAATCACAGTATATGTAGGATTTGGTACTATCCATGGTTTCAGAAATCCACTAGGGGGTCTTGGAACATATCTCCATGGAAAAAGGGGGACTACTGCATAGCTTTTCTGACTTATGGTTACATTTCATCAGCTCTGTGCTGAGATTATGTTCAAAGAAATGATATAAGGTTTTGAATTAACTGAGTCTCATAATCTCATCTGCAAACTAAGAGTTTTTGTCTCACTCAGCCTCCATATTCAACAAAAATCTGTATTTGGGGATAGAAGGACTTTCTATGATTTCCATTTCTTTTCCTTTTGAGCCACTATCAAAAAACTTAGAGCTTTACTAGCAGGGTTTAAATGATACTATTTTACGTTCAAGTCGGGAAGACCAGGAAGACTGCTGCTCAGAAGAGGGAATGCCATGTCCTCTTCATGGTCTTTGCCAGTTTCATCGGCCCCCTCATTTGTGGCATGGCCTATGGAGAAGGAATGTTGCCTTACTCTCCACATCTGGGCTACCTGGAATGGTCCCACCAGCCAGTAGTATTATACCAACAATTCTGACAAAGAGCAGTACCCTGAATATAACCCAATTATCTACATATTGATGACCCAGCAAGGAAGGCTGTGTGTTCCACCCTTCCTGTAACTTGGCAAGAAAATTCAGTGTCTCAACCCAGTCATGTACCTACGTTTCACCAGAGAATAGAAATTCTTCACAATCCCTATGGAATTAGGATGGCAATAAGATGATAAAAATCGTCATCAGCCCATGCTGAGTGGAGCTGTTGTCAGTCCTTGTGAATTACAGTGGGTTGACTGTCATTAGTGCTGTTCATGAATGTTTCCCATCCTACCCCTTATGGGAACCTGGAAGGATTAAACCTTTCTCCCTCTTAAAAGTTAGGTATGGTAACTAGCGTCATGTGATCAAATGTGAAAAATGATATGTGCCACTTCTGGGTGGAAGCTTTAAGAGCTAACACAGAATTTGCCTCATTCTCTGTTTCCTGCTCTGTTGATTGTAGCAGCCCCTCTGTCAAGAAAGCCTCTCCTGAGAGGAGAGCAGCTGTAGACATGAGGGATGGAGACAAGGACTTAGTTGTCCCTATTTCTCTGCAGGGATTAGGATTCCTCAAGGGCTGGATGCACTTACGCAGGATTTGGAATTTTGCCTCTGGAACTCGTTTTTTTCCAGATGTGAATCATTGAATTTTGGTTTGGTTCTTAATTTCATATTTTTAGAAATACAGAATCACATTGATGACAAATCATCTACCAACTGATCTGTTCAATAACACTGTCGATATGTCAAGCACATGTAATAAGTTCATAAAATTACTGCCAACATAAGTTACAGGGGAAAATCAACTCTCTCAAAACCTTCCTATGGAAGCAAAAAATATTATGTCTTATAAAGTATATGTATTTTTAAAATCTTCATTAGAAAAGTTTTAATATGTTAGAAATTAACTTAAATGGGGGCAATTCGAAAGTTTATTAAAGCTAATGTTGAAAATAGAAATTATACTTTGTTTTAAAATTTCAGAGGAGGCTGATAGAAAGATGAAATTTTTGGCTGTTGTAAAATAAGGAGTGGGATAAGATATAATATATGTGTATATGTATGCATACCTATATGCACACATATATTTGTGTATATGTACGTGTATATGTATGTGTGTGCATACATATAAAATATATATACACATACGGAGTTCCTCCCAAAATGGACTCCCTTGTATTTTCTTCTGAGCTTCAGAACTACGTTTATCATTTCTGCTCATTTTAAATTTTGACATTTGATTAACCTCTGTGACATCTTTATAAATGATTTCGCAAGTTTTTTCTATCCATATGAAAATTTCTGAAAGGTGTCTTTTTGAGTTCTTGGGCTTGACAAATTCTTCACTTGTAATTATGGCTTGAAATAATCAGAGGGCTACCATGAGTCAAGTAGACCTATTATACTGTGTTTTCTGTTGGTGTAATTACTTATAGTTTTAAAAATGCTTTGAAATAAATCTTGCCATATGATACAAGTGTATACCTTTATATATTCACACATACATATTTTAAAGGATTTTAATGACTATGAAATTCAAGTGAATAAGCCTTATTTTAATAATGAAATAAAATATGTTTGAGCAAAATGTAACACACCCAGAATAGTATGATAAGTGCCCTGGGGAATACAAATTATTAGAATTTATAGCTCTCAAGAAACTATTTGATAATTCTAGATTTTTGGTGGAATTAGAGTAATAAAGATATATGAGATGTCATGCTTTAAAATAGTCTTTTGGATCCTGAAATGAAAGTCATTTAGAACTTTATGATTAAAAATGAGATTGGTTGTCTAAAATCAATTGTGGGACAAAATGGGGAAATACACAGGCAATCTAAGATTTTATGCTCAGGTTGTCTCTGCCTCCCCATCCGCCCACACCCTCGCTGCCTCACTACACTGGTATGGGAAAGGAGTCTCTCAAAAGAGTGAAACTTAAGAGAAACGCAGCAAGAATTCACTGTCTGAAAACACAGCATAACTGAGATTGACTCCTTAAAACTTTTTAAAATGAGTTTTCAGTCTGTTTTCTCCCGGGCAGGCCCTTTCATCTTCCCCTTTTGGCCACGGTGTGATCTGAATTTCCATCAAAGCTCAATTTAGGCTAAAATGGATTAGGATAATTTAGATTTTAAATTGTCCAACAGAGGCTGATCTGGGGGTGTTATTTTACTTACCTGATTCCTTGCTGTAGACAGTGGGATGTTTTGACTTTAATTATGCACACATACTTAGGGCACCAGATTGTCATTGAAGTGGGCCTTTCAAAAGGTTAAGCTGATCATGCCATTGCTCTGCATAAACATGTCCATGTTTCTTGTTATGGGCTGAATTTTACCCCCACCAAAATCCGTATGTTGAATTCTTTACCCCTGGTACCTCAGAATGTGACCATATTTGGACACAGGGTCTTTAAAGAGGTAATTAAGTTGAAATGAAGTCTTTAGGATGGGCCCTACTCCTATCTGACTGGTGTCCTTCTAAGAAGAGAAGATTAGGACACAGACACACGAGAAGACACAGGAAGAACACGGCCTCTACAAGCCAAGGAGAGAGGCCTCAGAGGAAACCGACTCTGCCCACATCTTGATCTCAGACTTCCAGCCTCCAGAACTGTGAGAAAATAAATGTCTGTTGTTCAAGCCACCCACGCTGTGGTATTTTGTTATGGCAGCTCTGGGAAACTAGTACATTTCTCTTACATTTAGAAAAGAATCTTAACAGAGCTTTCCATGGATTGGCCTTTGCCCAACACTCTAGTTTCATTTTCCTTCACTGCCCTTTTTCTAACCTTGCCCCAGCCACTTTGAATATCTTCTAGTTCCCTGACACAGTGTGGGAAATATCCTAGGCTTTTGTATGTGCTGTGCCCACTGCTTGAAGAAATGCTCTTATTTTTCTAGATGCAATGCAGGTTGCATTTTACCTTTCTGTGGAGGCTCCTTGCAACCCCAACCAGGTGTTAACCACTCTTTCCTTTGAGCCATTCCGAAACCTTGTATGTGCAAGCAGTGCTTCAGTTATCCTGTAGTCTGAACTCTTGAAAGGCAACAACTTCCATTCTCGGCATCTATGCAATGAATAATAAATATTTGTAATATTACACACACCATACACAGATTATGAAAACATTTCCATGGTTTTTGCCAATTTTCTAGCATTCTCAGACATTCTTAGGTTGGGCCTGATTTGGTTGTATGCAAGCAAAAAAATACCAGAATATTTATGTAAGCATTAGGCCAAACGATGTTATCAAACTACTTCAAATAGTTGTGGTAAGAAAAACAAGTTGTTGCTGGAGAAAATGTTTTGTTTTTGAGGAATGTTCAGAACAAAGACAAATTATTTGGCATATCAGTCAGGATTCTTGTTTGCAAGTGATAGAAACTGACTCTGGTCAGTTAACAGAAAAGGAAGGTTGTTGAGCTCACAGCAACAGTGCGAAGGCTGGAGAACCAGTCTTGAGAGAAGCAGGAAGCCAGGCGGCCAGACAGAGCCAAGCTCGCTGCCAAGAGCAGTCTGGCTGGCACGGCGTCAGGGCGAGTATCTCAGCTGTCTCAGGGACCTGCCCGAGAAGCAGGATCCAGGGTCCTGGGTGAGAACACCCAAGCGCTCCAGCCCAGGCCATGTGCCCACACCCCAGGTCGCTGGCAGGGGCGGGTGAGAGGAAGCATCTGGTCTCTCCTGCTTCTGTACGGGGAGGGAGGGCTCTGCCTCCCGCAAAGACTCACAATGAGGCATTCCTTCAAAACGGGAAGAGTGTTTGTATCAGGGTAGCAACCTTCTTCAAAAAAATATGAAAAAATGTGAAATATTTCTGCAGCCCACCCCTTTGACTACCCAACACCTATGCATACCTTTCTTTAATCCTATACTCTTGGTGCTGTCACCTAAAATAATACAGCCATTTCTTGTATGACTAAAAACACAACTCTCCCCACTGGAATCTAATCCAAGTCATCATCATTTACTTCAACCAACTCCAAGTATCGTGGGTAATGTGCAGTCTTCTAAATTGATCGTGATGCTGTCTCAACACTCTGCAACCTTTGTTCTCAGTTTTGGAGTTTATACCACCAGAACACCTGTGTACAATGTGGGAAAGAAGGTAGGAAAGAAGATGATCATTTAAAAATATATGAACATAGGCATGACCCAGCAGGGAAGAAAACATCAAGACTACATTCCCCATAATCCATTCCACGTTCCTTCTGTCTTCAGCCAATAACTCAGTTGTTGTTTACCCACTGGGATGACTCAACTTTTCATTACCAAGGAATCTCAGTCCTTGGTGCTGTAGCCCACATACAGTTATATCACGGGGCATGGTGGTGCAAGGACCTGGGTGACCTCCTGGCTCCATGCACACTCCTTCCTGGTGCCATTGTGTCACAGAACTCAGCCTTTCCTCCATAGCCAGGACCTATGTCCCCCAAAACACTACAGCTTCTCCTCCTTACTCTTTTTTTTTTGCCAAATACCATGAAAGCACAAATAGCCAAGTAGTTGGAGACATTTTTGTGTTCCTTGCTAGAAGCATTTCTTCCATGGGTAGCAAACCTCCAAACAAGAAAAGCCCTGAATTGCAGGGACTGGAAATACAAATGTTCCATTAAGACATTAGGTCCATTAAGACATGCCACCTTTATTCTTACCCTTAGATCCACATATTTTGCCCAAGGATGAGAAAGCATCACATATGGATTGCTGCTTATCTGGACATATTGCACCCACAGGACAGTATCCCAGCCTTGCAGGATGCTTTCTCCCACCTGGGGTCAAAACTACTGAGTTTTTATATATATTTGCCAATCTCTATACTGCCTATATCTGGATGATAATACACCTGATAAGAGCAATGAATCCTGGCCAGGCATGGTGGCTCAGGCCTGTAATCCTAACACTCTGGGAGGCCAAAGTGGGAGGATCACTTGAGGTCAGGAGTTTGAGATCAGTCTGAGCAAGAGCAAGACTCAATTTCTACTAAAAATAGAAAAAATTAGCTGGATATGGTGGTGCACACCTGTAGTCCCAGCTACTTGGGAGGCTGAGGCAGGAGAATCACTTGAGCCCAGGAGTTTGAGATTGCTGTGAGCTATAATGACACCACTGCACTCTAGCCTGGGTGACTCTGTCTCAAAAAAAAAAAAAAAAAAAAAAGGAGCAGTGACTCCCACAAACATCAATGTATTGCCTTACTTTATTTTGTTTACAGAATTTATTTGTCAGAAGCAATGTAAGGTGGGGCCACATGCCAATGTTTAAGATATTTAGAAAACATAGGGATGGTGATGCTGAAAGTGGCGTGAAAGCACACTGAGTGCAAAGTTAACAGTCACCCCAGTGAAGCAGAATGGCTGTGCGTCTATGACGGAAGGAGCTCTGAGCGGCCAGTTTGTCACGGGGAAGCTGGCTGCTTCCCAGGGTGTGATGACTACAGGGTGTGATGACTACCGAAACCACAATTTGAATGGTGCCAGCGACTTGGGCACTCCACAGTGGGGACAGCAACGTGGGTCTCGGTAAAATTGCTCTCGAGCCCAGGTATTGGCTCTTTCCTGACATTGGCCACTCTCCAGAGTCCCACCAAGCAAACAGTGGGTGGCTGGAGACGGACACTAACCTGCAGAGTAGGACATCTCATCCAGCCCGTGAGCTGCCACACAGAGCACAGATATTCTGACACACCTGGACCATTCTGGAAAGACAATCTGCATCTTCTTTTCCAAACTTTTGGTTCCCAATTCTACTGTGTTCTTTCTAAATCCCTGGCTATTTGGCCAATGCTGTGAGCAGCGTGAGTCAGTGCGTCCCTGCCTCTGCCACCTCTCATCCCAGGGAATGTGGGGAATGAAGTTCTGCCCACTGCAGAGAGGTCCCCCCTGCACTGTCCTTTAGCACCACCGCCGAGTGGAGCTGCAGTGCTCGGCTGGTGCTGTGATGCCTTGCAGTGTCGTCTGCTTCCTCCTCATCAACAGTTCATCAGGAATTACCTCAAAGACAAATGTGAGGGGACGAGGCACTCCAAGAGTGGGTCTCCCAGCTTGCTAGACGAGGAAGTGCAAAGCTTACGTAAGACGGCTCCGATAATTCCCAGCTTGGCGTGGGCGGCTCGGGTCACACCACTCCCGTGTATCTGATAGAGACGCTTCAGGATGCAAATGACAGAGAATCCAAATCCTGGTGACTTAAGCACATAGGGCTTTGCTCTTCTCTAGTAGAAATAAGTCCTAGGGGTTGCAGGCTCAGTGACTAAGGGCCAGCATCTTTGCAGTTCTCTTGGCTTTTTCTTTTTGGTTTTAAAATGTCTCCTTAAGCTTCAGACATCCACATTCCAGGCAGGAGAAAGTAGAAAAAGAGGCCGGTTCAGCATGGCTTTCATCAGGAAGGGAAGGTTTTCATCAAGTGCCCCAGGGGACTTCTGCTCAGATCTCATTGGCCAGAGCTGTGGCATGTGGCATCCCAGCCTCCTGCAGAGTGGAGGGGCGTTTGATAATGTAGCTCTCCTAGTCCTGTTAATGGCACGGACATGGGGGAAGAGTCTGGGCGTGGGAATTGGTTTGGCCATCAGCAGCGCCTACAGCACCTGGTGATAGAGTCAGGCACTCGGTTTCCACAGGGCCTAGAAGCAGACTAAGAGCTGTTTCTCAAAGGGAAGGCAATGACTGGTGATGAGAAGTGGGGCCTGTCCTGCACTGGGAGTCACCGCAGGCTTCAGACAGCAGCCAGCCTGCTGCGGGGACTCAGCCCTCCACTGGCTGTGCCGGTGTGCAAGTCGATTGATCCAGCTGCTGTCACTGCAGCTGGATCACTTGGAAAGCTGCCCTTTCCTCTGGGTACCAGTCAAAACTGGAAGTAATTTGGAAAAACAGTAAATGAATCCAGTGTGCCACACAAAAGTTATGGAATATATTGCTGTTGCCTCCAAAGTCCAAATGCGCTTTCTTCGTGGCGGTAGGGAGCTCTAGGTTTAGCAGCTTGCCCTTCACTTGGTGGTGGGGTGGGGGCAGTATCCTGGCGTGCCCCAGAACACCAGACCCTAAGGCTTTACGCACGTTCGTGGCATTCATCTCCCACCCTTTGGCACGGCCTTTTCATCTAGGGTGCCTGCTGCTTCCTGGCAGGTCCAGAACAGGATTTCCTTGTTATGACAGGTTCATGGGCTTCTAAGTTTTCCTCCCTACTCAATGGTTCTGGGAGCCAATCCAAATCATCCCAGGTATTAAAAATAACTATTCCAAGTGTGCATATTCTTCTAGGAGAAATAGGAACTTGGAGCTAGGAACTAGGAAAATAGTCCTAGGAGTAGCCATGATTGACATTTCCACAACTGCACAGGGAACTCCGGTCTACACCCCATGTAATACCCCCTTTCTGACCAATGGATTATAGTGATATTTTAGGTCCTCAGGAATTAGCAACCTTTTTACAGCTTTATTGAGACATAATTTACACATTATGTAATTCACCCATTTCAAGAGTACAATTCAACGATTAGTAAATTTACCATGTTATGCAACCATCACCATTAATAAGTTTTAGGACATTTTCATCAGTCTGATAAAGTCTCTCTTGCACACAGGTAAAAGAGATATTAGTGATGAAAACATCATCAAATTAGACTTTGAAAATATTTGAAAAATAACTGCATTATATTCCATCATATCAATGAGTGATTAAAACTTAACCAGGATTAACACTGAGATTGTTTAACATCTGAGATAATGTACATAAAGATAGAATGAGCATCACAGGTTGTAAATATTTGTGTACATTTCTCAACATACACCTAGGATAAATTCCTAAATGTGGAATTAGTGGACATGCATATTTTTAAGCAAAGAATGTTCAGAAATTGTAAAAATTATAGACATCTGAATGAAGAATAAAAAATAGGGGAAGGGCCTTTTCTGATTCTGCTTTCGGCAAAAATGTCAGGAGAACAATTATTTTCAGTGGCAGCTGACACCCCCAGTGATGAAGAAAGTGCAGCCTTGCCCTGTAGGCCCTGCAGTGTCCCTAGGCAGTTCCAGGAGTTTTCTCTGTGCCCGTACCTCTGCTGCCAGAAAATCAACTTCTTGGAAGCTGCCAGTTAAAATTTAAAATCTGATTGTTCCTAAAATCTTGAAGCCAAAAGCCACATAAATGATCCAAGGTCTGGGCCAAAATGGGCAGCTGTGATTTCTTTTTCTTTTTCTCATTTTTTTTCTTGTGTGTACAGTATTCTATTTTTAGAAGACCAGGCCACAGGGACTCCAACCAGAGCTGCTGAGAATGTGATGTGGCCACACTTGGGACCAACTGCTGTACTCCAAGGTGCAAGGTGAGCGTTCACCTGTCAGAGGCCTCACTTCAGCGTATCCGAGAAAACACATGTCAGTCTCTCCCTGTGAGTCAAGGAAGGACCAGGGCTGGAACTCACACCCTGCAATTCTCAAGTTGCCCTAGACTTCTAATTTATCATCCTCACTTCACAACATTTTGCCACCACCACACCCAAGAGGATGGCTTTGATAAATCTTCAAGTCTTCAAGTCTAAAAGCACCAAACCCATAACAAAAAAATTTTACATGACATTTATTATTTCAATAGGTTCTTTTCTTGTGCTTTGCTGTTTTACAGAAAATTGTTAACTAGACTGTAAGGCAAGAAGCCAAGAAAGTTGGATTGCCCCTGCATAAGAGTAGCTGGTGCCATTTAGAATCAAGACTCAGTGTACAGTGGAGGATTCATGATGACTCAAAGCCCCAAGAGATGAGACCACCCCTGACTGTAATATATGTTGTCTGACTGGTTATCATACTGTGTGAGGGACTTTTCAGTGTCATTTTGGAGAAGGAGAACAGATTAAAGTCCTTTTACCCATTTTGACAACTGTTTGTCATCCTGGGCAAGTGGAGAAGACCACATGTGTGGATATTCAACAGGGAATCAAAAACTCTTTAACACAGTAGTTGTATATGACGAGGACAGGGAAAGTCCTGTTGGACATGTGGGAATTAAAAAAGTCAAAGGCCCCAGGGTTTGCCTAGGTGGCCACCAAAGATCCTGGGAGGAGATTGGGCGGAGGAAGCACAAACTGCCTCCAGGCAGAAGGGCCTGAGCTGCCCACAGAGTGGCTGCCGGTAGAGACCTCTTGGCAGCATCATTTACGCAGGTTAGGATTCCGCCTACAACAACCATCATGACTGACGGTTAAAGCATATGGGATAGAGACAAGCATGGGTTTTTAAGGTACAATTGACATGATTGTGTGATTATAAAATCGGACTGATTATGGACTTGGATTTGGAGAAAATCAAGTAAGGGGAAGAATGTAAAAAAAAAATGAGAAAAAAATTGAGGATAGATGAATTTATCCCCTGATATTTTCCCCATATTTGTTATTGAAATAAAGTGAGTATAAATGAATTAATCCTAATGGAAGGAAAACCTAAATTCATATCATGGAGATAAGATATGTTCCCATAGTGTATTTAATATAATTCAAAGACTGAGTCTATCAATTGAGAAAAAAATATAGTTTCCATCAAAAAAAACCAAAAAAATTAGATAAGTAATGGGAAATCTTTGAATAACTTAAAAAAATTTTAAATTAGAAATAAAATGTCCATTCATCTTGGAATGATTCCATTCTCATTAACCATGCAAAGTAATGGATAGTAACTTTTGGAAATAAAAATCATATTCTTGAAATTGTCTCTAGTTTTACTGATGAAATGCAAATGAGTAATTTCCCTCAAAGATGTGTTTTCCCTAAATCTTTAGTGTAAAATGGGGTATAGAGCTTTAAGCTGAACCAAGTAAATAATTGCTGAACTTGCACTCACTGCCAACCAATAAAAAATGTTGGAGGACTGCCATTTTAATTGAAGAAAATGAAAACTTACTCTACATTAAATTCTAAAAGGCCTTCCCAAGGTCAGTATGCTGGTGGTATATAATTTCAGTGCCGAAAAGAGCAGCTTTCCACTCATTAGACACATTTTATTTATAAGGAATTCCAAGCTCTTGCTTCTGTGGAAGAAAAACCTTAGGATGTAGGAAGATACCACTCTACACTGGGAACATCACCAGTGTAAACGAGAGCTAGCAACTTTTCAACTGGGTTCCAAATTGAGCCCTTTGCTGGATTAGAAGTGAAGCATTTGTTGTGCATTCTCCTCTTGGAACATCTACACTGGGAAACAAAGTTAATGGGGGAGGGGGGGCCACTGTTTTGGACTGGCCTTCCTGCCCTGGGCCCTAGGAATGGAGTCATTGGTGCTAAGTGCCACATAATCAAACCAAACTTTGAAACGGGCCAGTTTTCCTAACACGGGAGATTCCAGTGAACCTGA